>NC_047543.1:2294699-2952219 GCF_012275295.1 Melopsittacus undulatus | reverse complement strand
AGGCAACAACCGCACTCCCGGCACAGCCGCACTGTGGACTTTGAACTCAAACACTTGTGGATAGCTCAGAGCTCAGCAGGGGGGAAAAGGGATGAGGAGCATTTGGGGCTGCATGGAACGAGTGGCTGCGAGGCTGGGAAAGGCCCTTTAACCGGTTGTAACAGACTCACCACCATCCACCCTAATGGGAACATCACCACTGAGCCCCTTGAGAACACAGGCTGGATGGGGCTCCCAAGAAGCACCAGCACCATGAAGACACAACCAGGTTGATGCAGAGGGGGGAAGAAAGGAGGTGATGGACACCCCTTTGCAGCACAGACCCCACACAGGCAAACAATGGGGACATCCATGCAGGAAACCTAGAAACAGCTCTGAAAGGCCAAAGATGGAGCAATCTGTGTGCCTCTGGATGAAGCAAATCCATGCAAAACAAACAGAGCATTTCAAAGCCCAGCCTCTTGAGAAGCTATCAGCTATTCCCATATCCAAACACTGCTCTTGTTGCCCAGTGTGAGACAAACTCCTTAGAGCAGCCCCACAAACAGCAAAGGAAGAGGAAGCCCCGTGCTGAGGATGACATGGTGGAGGCTGCTCAGCCCCACAGCTCCCTGTTCCTGCTCCACAAGCACACACTGAGCAGACCCCCCCAGGCTGCTGCAACCACAGGAAATGAAGCCATTAAAGCCAGGACACAAAGCAGGCTGCAGTCAATGCGTTCTGGAAAGGGCTTCTGGAGCCAGGAGAGGTGGGGAAGTGAAGGTGGCCATCAGAAAGGAAGGATTAACTTAACAGCCAGCATATTGGGTCAGGTTATATCCCCACCCAGTCCATATCATCCACACACCTTAGGGATTCACCTTCAGGGCTATGGAGGAGTCGCTGCTGTTCCCAAGTGAAACCTTCGTGCAAACTCATCCCAAGAGCTGGAATCCTGGCGAGGCAGATCCCTGTGAGTTCTGCAGCTCCAGCTGCTGGTCCCCATCCCAAAATCCAAGTGTTTGCATCACTTTGATCTGCTCTGCCCCATATGGAGATGAACAAGCCCATTACAGAGTCACTGATATGGGACAAGCCACCCAGCAAAGTGAGCTCTGATGGGGTACAAGCAGCTGAGCATAAACCACAGTGAGAAAACCATGGAATTCCGCCTGGATTCCCTTTGGAAGAGCTCAGTGAAGCTTTGAAGTGTCTCCCTACAAACCCTGTCAATGAACAGCAGCATCTGACCTCTAGTTCTGTTCACTTTGGGGACTGAAAATACTCTCTCCCTGATACAAAGAACTGAAACAAAGGGAACACTCATGGAGTTTGCTTCCCAAGTGCTGCTTCCTGGTACAAGGCTGGAGGGAAGCAGGAGCTGAAGCAGTTCAAGCAGCAGAACTGCTTCCTGGAGGCACAGGGATGCTGCAGAGATAAGTCACACACAAGTGCCAGCGCCAGGCAAAGCTCTTTGGAGGCCACGATACGAAGCATGAAGCTGTTTCCATCGGAATCTTCCTTCCAGCCTTCAGTCCCATAGGGAATTATTTGTGCTTTGGAAACCCCATCCGGTTCAATCCATGTGGAGACTCCAAGGGACATGGCTGGGGTTGAACTGAGCTGCTGTGATGAGCTCCATCGTGATGCTCAGTGGAAGGAGGGAAGGTGAAGGCATCCTCCTGCCATGCACTGTGGTACCAGCCTGGCTCCCAACCAGGCCTCCACACAAACAAACTCCCATCTTTGGGAATTTACCTGGCATGCACCATCATCAGTTCCTCATCTGCTATGGAAAAGCTTCAGTCCCTGCTGGCAACGCTCCCTGGAGCCTGACCCTGCTCTGCACTCACTGATACACAGCCTTTATCCATAGAGCCATGGAATGGGTTGGGTTGGAAGGGACCTTAAAGCCCATCCAGCTCCAACCCCTGCCATGGGCAGGGACAGCATCCATAGAGCAGGGTGCTCTGAGCCCCTGTGTCCAACCTGGCCTTGAGCACTGCCAGGGATGGGGCAGCCACAGCTTCTTTAGGCACTGGAGCTGCTCTCAGGTCTCCCCTTCAGGAGCCTTTTCTGATGTTACCTTCTGAATCAGAACGCTAAAAGCATGAGGCTGAACAAAGGATTAGTAAAACCCCACAGAAATCAAACCCAACATAAAGACTTGATGCATAAAGCCCTGCAGAAATCACGAGAGCTGCCTGCTGCACACACCTCTGATGTAGATGGAACTGCCATGGGGGGAAATTCATTGGGGATTTATGTGCAAGCACATGGGGTGGTGATGTTGTATTGAGAAAGTAAAGCTCCCAAGCCAGACGTGCCGACAAGAAGGCTACTTTTGATTCAAGAATTATCCTTTCAATATGTTCTATATCCTATATTTTATCCCCTAGGAACCATTCTCACATCCCAAAGGATTCTGGTTCACCTGTTTCGTTCTCCTCTCCTGCTCCTGGCTGGGAGACAGTGTTCTACAGACAGAGCATCCCACAACAACACCTGGAAGCCCAGTGTGTTAGTACTGAAAGTGCCATTTACCCCCAGCATCAGCATCCTCATCCTCAGCAGATCCACCTCAGAGCAGCTGCACCGGCTGGTCAGAACCCTGGTAACACACAGGGGAGGAAGGAGCTCGTGGTTCATCACCTTTGGCTTTCCTAGGAGATGTATCTGGTGCCAAATGGAAATCCCACTCTGGAAACAGCACATCCAGGAGCTGCAGAGCTCCAAGCAAGCTGGAAATGGTGTTAAACAAAGGCAGGGTGAGCAGCCAGGAGTGAAGGTATCACAGATGCTTCAGCAAGGATGGTTTTGGGCATGGACCCCATGAAGGCCTCAGCATCCCAGGAGCCTGTTGCAGCTCCTGGATTTAACACACTGCTGCTTTCTCAGCCACAGCCTGCAGAGGTTTCAATGTGCACTGCTGCCCACAGGAACACCACCTAAGCCCAGCAAAGGGGGGGATATAAATAAGACAGAAGGTTCCCCACTTCAAAGGGACAAGCCTATGGCCGTGTGTCCCATATGATTATTTCTTCCTTAAGCTCAGTTTAGCAGGGTAGTGGTTTACTACACATACCCTTTAACTGTATCCAACAACAAAAACCCCAAACCAGACATGTTTCAGTATTTCCAGGCCAAACCTGAGCCTCTTCCAGCTCTCCCAGTATGTACCAAGGCTCAGCACAAGTCAAATAAGCTTCTTTGATAACAAATGTTTTCTCGCTCTGCCCCTCTCCAAAGCCTGCAGCTCTCTATCACTGGTAGCAAGGGGGTTTTCCTTGCTGGGTTTATATTGAGCCCTGGTCTAGTGGAAGGGTTGGAGCTTTAAGGTCCCTTCCAACCCAAACCATTCCATGGTGATTCCATGATGATGGAATTATTAGCATCATCCTTGGAAATAAAAAGCAAACGATGGCATCTCAATAGCCCTACCTGGGACGAGGAGCGAAGGCATGGGGTGAGCTCAGCACATAATAGGATGCTGGATGGGAAAGCAAACCTGAGGGATCAGGCAGGCACACACAGGCTGTGGCTCACACCAGCTCAAGAAGGCCACAGCACTCAGGGGCTTGACTTTCCTAATGGTGTGAGTCAACTGGGATGCACAGCAGGGTAACCCCTCCGTGACAACAGCAATTCCCTGCTCTCCCCAGGCCCCGGTTAATGATGGTACCTGAGCTGAGCCAGTCCTGTTCCACAGGCTGCAGGATGGATGCAGCCCAGCACCTCTCTCCATCTGCAATGGAAACCACCCTGGGGAATCCCTGCTCAGTGCTCACCCCCTAACCTGCAAGCAGAGCCCTCCCCAGCGCCATAGACAGCCAAAGCAGTGACTTCACCTCTTCACTGCATGGGATGGGGGAGGAAATCCTGGTTTTCTGGCATTTCTGCTTCTATTTCCTGCTGTAAGGACTCCTTGCCACAGACTTTGTGTATTGCTCACCGTCTGGGTAAGAAAAGCAACTATAATTACTGGAGCCTGACAACGTGGCTCAATGGAACACACTGTGGAGCAAGAGATGCCTGTACAGAGGAAGCTCAAACCCCATGGAGATGCCTGCAGCTTGCCCTGCAGTCAGGCTGGTACCAGGGAAGCTCCTGATCCACGTAAAACACTGCTCCTCACCACAAGCAGGATGTTTTGGGCCACACCATCCCTTTCAGCTCTGTGCAAGGGCTCACCAGCTCCAAGCAGTGCTGCCCGATGCCATCCATCCCACCTGGAAAACCAGGAGGCTCCGGGGAGTGCTCTGCCCTGCAAGGCTTCATTTCCTCTTGGATGAGGAGTGGGTGAGAGCAGCAGGTTGATGGAAGCACTTGGTCTCCAGGCGACATCCCATGCGATGATGGATGAACCAGGTTACAGAAGCAAGGAGACCTTTGGAAGGTAACCAAGCCCTCCACAAGCAGAGCACCAGCACCCAAAGGCATCAGGAGGTGATGAGATCCATCCCCTCTTTGCTCTCATTTAGCTGTAGCTCATCAGGCATCACATATTAGGTACCACAGGAAGCACAGAAACCCCAAAGAGAAGCCAGGACAGGGCACGGTCCCCATCAAACCGACACCACCGAGCACTAGGACTCAATCTGGGCCATGTTTTCCCCTTGGTGTTTGCTTTGCTGCAGTCAGTGATTATTCTCTGTGGTGGCCACACCTCCTGGAAAGGGACTTGTTTCCAACATGCTCCTTTGGCTGGACAAGCTTTCATCTCGGAGAGCTCCATCCCACCGGGAATGCTGCCGGCGCAGCCACACCAGGAAGGATGCACAAGTGGGATTAGTCCATAGACCAGCTCCATATTTTATCACTGGAGTAAGAAGCAACGATGATTAAATCCCACCTAGATTGGATTTGGGAATTACCCAACAACAGCTTGGGAATCTCTTTACAAAAGGCAATAAATTAACCTGGGGAACCTGAAGCAAGTTCCCCCTCAACCATTCACTTGTTAAAGCCTGGGACAGACACAACCCACGCTCCTCACAACCCCAATTTAAGCTGGTTTTACCCCAAGATCAGACTCCAGACCCCAAGGCCTTGCTTCCCAGCCCTCAGATAGGGAACCCAGCATGGTGCAGAGGGCTCTGGAGAACTCATCTTAAAACATTGACCATACTCAGAGCAGCAGCTTCCTTCCACTCACACCACATCCCTGCGTAACTGCCCTTATGTCACATTCAATAGGAATTATCACACCAAAAATACCCCTTCTCAATAGCAAATAGAACTTTTAAAGCAGAGACTTCACAAATGGGTTTCTAGAAAGCTGGAAAATAACTCCCCATGCTTCCCTTTGGAAAAACAAAGCTATTTCTAAGTGTGGCTACGCTGGCATGACAGCTTTCCACACCACAACACCCTCCCTAGGAAAGCCTGTGTTTAAAGCAGAGGAGCTCCAAACTCATCCCTCCTGGGATATATGGGTGAGTGGGTCAGGGATAATCAATGCCAGGGCTAATGAAACCATGCCCTTCATTTACCAATCAAAACACATGCACGAAACAGGATGGTTAAAGGCACTGCTGGAAGCTCAGGGTGAGCATTTCGAGAGCACACCACCTCTCCCTATAGCAATTAGGGCAAAAAAGGATTCATTTACATCTCGGATACTCTTGGAGCATTTAACTTGGCCATTTCTGAGCTATGGGAAGAACAGAACACACAGTTCCAAAGAAAACCCCAACCCAAAAGCAAACCCACTCAAAGCAAACCAAATGATTCGTTCCCCCCTTTTCCTTCCCCAAGGAATCTCGTTTTGCTCCAGACCCACTATGGGATGAACTCTGGTGTTTCCAAAGGACTCAGCCCCAGGGTGGTTTGATCCTGCCCCTGCTCTGCAAGAGCCCCTCTGCAGCACGGCCCTGGGAGAGGAAAGGCAGAGCTCAGGAACAGCCTAGAACAGGAACACCAGGAACCCGGGATGAGGTCCAGGTCACTGCTTCCATCCCCGGGATGCTGCAGGAACACAGATTCACCAGCATTTAACCCCAAATCACCCCCACAGCGCTCCCGAGCCGCCCATTCCAGAGCGGAACGGAACCATTCCCTGTGTGCAGCGCCTGCACCTTGCTCGGCTCCAGGACCGGCTTCCAGCGCTGAACTGGGTGGAACTGGCCACTGCGGTTTACCATTAACCCGGCCTTCCCAGCCCTGTCTCTAGGACGGGGGGAACACGGCCACGTCCTTCCCGTTCCGTGCTCATCCCGGAGCCGGGAAGCGCAGGGATCTCCATCCTCTTCCAGGGGCAATCCTGGCTCTGCTCCGCACCCGCGGGGACAACAATGCGGAGCCGGGAGCAGCCCCGGCTCCCACCCGCTTTGTGCCATCGCCTTTCAATGGATCTCATTGTTCCCCCTCCGCTCCTCCCGTCCTCCCCCATCCCCGCACCGGCTACTGCCCAAATACCGTCCTGCTCCCCCCCCCATTCCCAATTCCCATTCCCGACCCCCCCCCCGTTTTCCAGCCGTTTGCCCACATCTCCACCAACTCGCTGCCAACAACACGTTACCCCCCCCCCCCCCCGGGGAGGGTTACATCGGGAAGGGGGGGGCAAAACCATATTATACCCCCCCATATATACACATACACCAGCACCGCGGGTCATAACCCGAGTGTGTGGTGTCCCCCCCCACAGCCACGCGTATATAGGGCCTATTTAAGCCCCCCCCCCCCGTGTTACAACGACGCCTCAACAACCGGTTATCCTGGTGGGGGTAAGCAGTTTATACCCCCCCATATACACACATACAATCTGCCCTACACCCCCCCCATAACCACGCGTGGACAGGGCCTCTTTAAACCACCCTAATCACACAAAGCCCCCCCCGTATTACAACAGCCAGTTACCCTGGGGGGGGTAAGCAGTTTATACCCCCCCCCATATACACACATACAACCTACCCTACACCCCCCCAATAACCATCGATGGACAGGCCCCGTTTAAACCCCCCCATCCCCATCCACACAAAGCCCCCCCGTGCAGCACCAACCGGTTGTACCGGGTTACGGGGGGGGTCTCCCCTCACCCTAACACCGTCAGGGCCCACACGGTGCGGCCCTGTCCTCCGTGCCCCCCCCCAACCCCATGTCCGGGCCGGGCCTCACCTCAAAGCGGCTCTTGGTGACTCCGTTCATGTCCCTCCGCATGGCGAGGCAATGGGGGGGGGCACCGGAGGGGGGGGGTCACCGGGGAACGGGGGGGGGGTCCGGGGGTCCCGGTGCTCCGCGGCCTCCGCCCGCCTCGCCTCGCTCCGGCCTCAACTTCAACCCAAAACAAAAACACTCCGCACCTGCCAGCAACGCGGCCGCTCATTGGCCAGCGCCGGCAACAACGAGCCCCCACCTACCCCGTAAGACACCGCCCCCCCCCCCCCCCCCCCCCCCGGGGGTTATTGCCCCCCCCCCTTGGGGCAAGGAGGGGAGGGGGAGGGGCCGGTGTGGGGAGGGGGGAATTGGGGGATCCCCCCCCCCCTCTTCCCCCCCCATGTCCCGCCGCTCCCTTCCGGGAGGCCGCGGAGCTTGGCCAATCAGAGGGCGAGGCTGGCGTGACGTCACGGTGATGTCATCCCCGCGGGAAAATCAAGCGTGGTGGAGCTCCCCCCTTGCCGCAGCGAGCTGACACCGCCGTGTACCAAAGGGGTTTATTGGCGTGTAACAAACGCGTTTTCCGCGATATTGCCCCAAAACCGGAGCGGTTACAGACCCAGCCGCGTATTTACACCCTCAGCACATCGTCCTCTAGCCCCTGGACCCATTCGGCTCCGGTCCTGTTCGCACCTTCTGAAGGGTTCTCTTTCCAATACTGAAAGATGTAAAATACCCGCAGAAGCCAAGGAATCTATGAAAAATAAACCTTTTTTGTGTCACAGACCGAGCCCTGACACATTGGAGTAGTCACAGGATCACACAGCTCATCCCTAAGCACGGCTCTGGTCTGTCTGTCACATGATTTACATCATGGGAAGGGGATGACGCAGGAAAACAGGGCACCAAAATGGGGTGAAAAGCGTTAAATTGCTGCCATGGTGCTCTCTGAGAGGAGATGTTCCCGAGAGGAGAAATTGAAGATACTGAGCTTTGGTTGGGTGAGATCACTCCTTTCCAACCCATCTGTGTGCTTATTCTGATGCTGAGCGGCATTCCCTTGAATTCCCAGCGTGATTCCGAGCAGGAAAAGGCCAAGTCCAAAGAACCCCCCGCTGAAATCCCCAGCGCTGATTGAACACTGCTTTTAAACCTTTACCCATCCCAGAGCAGCTCAAAGGGCTCTGGAAAACAAAACAACTTAAAGTCCCCCCCAAAACCAGCACAAAATGAGGGGGATCCGGAGCCACTTCCTGCTTCCAGGAAGACCACTTCTGGAGCTGCAATCCTGGATGAGCTTCTTCCCTCCATCCTCTGCAGTCCCGCAGCTCCAACACGTTTGCTCCAGGTTGACTCTTGATTTCCTTTACCACATTCCCATCTTCTTGGTGCATGGGAGATGGGAAGGGGGAAGCTACAGGCTGCAAACCAGGAAGAGGAAATGGTGGGGAATACAAGGAGAAGCAACGAAGGGGCTTGGGGAAACTCAGGATCCGGAATTCCACCGAAGGCAGGAGGAAGAGGTGGAAAATCCCTACAATTAAAAGCTTTGAATAAGCTTTAAAGCAGCAACTTGTTGGGAGCGGACTAGGAATCTCTGTGGAATCTTCCCCAAAACATGAAGTTTCATCCCAATCCCACTGGGAAAACCCTGGCTTCTGGGAATCAACAGCAAAATCCCCTGGGAGCAGGTACATGATTCAGATGTGCTCCCAGAACTCCCATTTCCTGGATTCCTCCTCAGTGAATCACACTGAACTGCTTGGAATAATACAACCCTCTCCTGAGTCTCTTTTCCTTTCAGGGACCACAAGATAAGACCATAAAGGATGCCTGAGTCATGCTCCTAATTCCAGCCAAAAGAGGAAAAATTGCCATCTTTGAGGGAAATCCCTGCTCTGCACAGCTCTGCTCCCAGGAGGGGCAGCCAGGGATGCTTTTCCAGCAGGGATATGAGGCAGCAGCACTTGTGAGTGGTACTGGAATCACCAGAAACAAAGGGAAAACAAAGCAAAGCCCCAAATGAAACCCTGCAGGGTTCAGGAACCGGGACAAGCCCTGTCTGTGGCCATGACCATGCACAAGGCATCCTATTGCCATCACTGGAAGCATCCATAGTGGGGAAGCACTGTGGGCAGGACCAGGATGCAGGTCACAGCTCCAGGGATGCAGTGGGGGAAGCTCTAGGCTGAAGCCAACAGAGTCCCTTTTCCATTCAGATTTGCTTCAATATTCCACAACTTCACCAGCTGTCCAGGGCACAGCAATTCCCAAGTTCCTGAGGCTCTCTGGGCTCTGCATCACACCAGTAGAACTGAGGCATCCCAGCACCTGAATAAATACCTAACCCAGAAGGGAAGTCCAATACAGACAGCAATCCTTCATCGCCAGGCTGGGAATAGAATCCTGCTATCCATCAGAGCACGGAGCAGGATTCAGACCAGAGGAAGCTGAAGTTGCTCAGCTCCACACTGGCTTGGGCACTGAATATAGAAACACCCCAAGAATCATATCAGACCTTATTGGTTTCTTTTCCTTCCAATCATCCTTTAGAAGTCCAGCCCTGAAATCAAACTTCCTTGATACAAAAGCAACTTGATTCCAAGTGGGATGAGGGGAAGAGGGACTCAAGACTCTCCTGAACAGCCCATGATCCCGCTTGCACCACTCTGGGGTCTGCTCCCATGCTCACACACACTTTGCTTCATACCCATTAACTCTAATGGGGTTATTAATACTTATTAAAAGCAAGTGTAAGTGCCAGCAGCGTGAAGGCCACAGTCAGGACCTGGATCCCGAGGGAGCTGCTGGCACTGGCACTTTCCTTTGTCTTTGGAGATCCTTGGGAATACTTTTTGCTCCCCCCTTTTCACCCACAGCCTGGTCAGCAGCATGGCAGGTTCACAGGGGGATCTGGAACCATCACTTCCAGACATTAGGGATATTAGTTACCAATCAGAGCCACATCCATGAGATCATCATCCTCCTCCCCAATGAGGAACTCGGGGCTGGCACGGGGCGGGCGCTCGGAAGCAAGGATGGAGCTGCTGCCCATGGCCAGAGGCTGCTCAGCCGAGATGGGCGACTTGGACCAGCTCTCTGGCTTCAGGCTGTGCGACTTCTTCTTATCCCTGTCCTTGTCCCGCTCCCTGTCCCTATCCCGGTCTTTGTCTTTCACCTTCTTCTTCTCTTTTTTATGCTTCTTGTGCTTCTCGGCGCTGTACTCGGGCAAGGGCCGGATGCCATCGTCGGAGCTGGGGCTGTTCTGGTAGGACTTCTCTGCTATGGAGGAGCCTGACTCGCTCTCACTGTCAATGTTCTGGGGGGTGTAGGCAGGGGACTTGCTGTGGCTGGGAGAGCAGCGCTCGTGCTTTGGGGTCGAGCCGCTGATGAGAGGGGACCCGTAGCTTTTGGAAGAAGCCATCTGAGGCCTGAGGCTGTCCCCACCTCCTTCCCCAGGCTTCTGCAAAGTCACTTTGGCTTTAATGCTGGGGGAACCGCCATCGTGTTTGCTGATGATGATTTTGGCCACGCCGGTGCTTCCAACGCTTTTGGAATCCGAAGTTTTCTTGGAAGAGTCAACAGATCCCCCAGAAACAGAGACTTTGGACTTCTCTTTGTCACTCTTCTCACGTTTGCCCTGGAATTCCCCTCCAGACATGTTGTGTTTGGAGGACATGGTATGGCTTGAGGAATTGGAACTTGGCCCCATTTGTCCATCCATTGGGTCGTCTCCACCAGGCCCGCTAGTGACAACCCCGTGTTTAAGCTTGTCTATGACTGCAGTCAGAGATGGCTTCTTGTTTCTGCTTGGAGACTTGCCTTTGGAGCTGCCATGCTGGTTCTGAGATGAGGACATGGAAGACCCACTGGATGAAAAGGAAGAGGAGGATGCCGTGGAGGAGTTTGATGAAGGAGGTGGTTTCTGAGACATCGACCCAGAAGATCCCATTCCTGAAGACGACTTCATACTTGAGCTTGAGCCGGTCCCAGACATGTGGGAGCCTCCAGAACCTGAACTGATGGGTGACTTCGCTTTAGATGATGGGGGAGTACCTGGGACAGGTTTCATGGGAGAAGCGAGCTTCTCAGAACCCCCCGAGGGTCTCGAATGAGAGGGGGAGATGTTTGGTTTACTCATGGATGGGTTCATAAGTGACGATGGCTTTCCTTGAGGTTTCATCTTGGTGCTCCCAGAGCCGCTGGTGAGGCCGTGTTTGGTGATGGGGGAAGATCCCGGTTTCCCCACTGACTGGCCTGAGCTTTTGGACTGGCCTGAACTCGAGCTGCCTTGGCCTGAGTAGAGGCTGCTGCTCATCTTGGAGCCCGAAGACCCTTCCGATTTGCTGCTTTTCATCTTGCCTGAGGTTGAAGAGGAGGAAGAAGAGGAGGAGGAGGAAGAATGGCTGTGATGGCTTTTGCTGCTGGAGGAGGTGACGGAGCCACTGCTCGTGTACTGGCCGTGTGAAGAGGGTTTGCCAACAGTCACTGTTCCTTTGGGGATCTGAATGGTGATTTTGGGGATAGGAGGAGTTGCTACACCAGGAGGAGTCTGAGATCTGCCCGAGCTCCCGGGAGATTTGGACCCACCTGTGCTTGCTGGTGGTGTGAAAGGCCTGTTGGACGAGCTGTGAGATGGGGATTTCCCATCTGTCTCCTGCTTCTTCCGCTTGGGAAGCTTCTCTTTACTTTTGCCATCACTGGATGGTGTCCGGCTGCGCTTCCCAGGCTTCCCATCTATCCCGGCTCCTGCCATGGCACTTCCAGAGCCATTGCCTTCCTTTACCCGTTTCTGAGACTTCTCTTTCCCTAAATCCCCTGTGTTCAGCAGAGGGCTCTGCCCCCCACTGTGGTGCTCCATGATGTCCGAGGAGCCCAGTGCTTTGCTTGCAGCTGCAATAATACTAAAATCTACCGTGTCGGACTGAGTGCTCCCCTTGAATTTATTGTCCCCCCCATCACCCCCCAACACTTGCACCCCCAAAGTAGTGAGAGCCTGGGATGCATAACCCTTGAAGTCATCCGTGTCTCCGCTCTGGCTGCTCTCATCAAAGTATTCCTCCCCAAAGCCGCTTTGACTCTGACTGTTGAGCAAGTCAGGGTTGAAATCTACACCATCAGGAAAGAAATGGTTTGAGGAATCACTGTTGGGGCTGACGGCAGCGTCGGCGATCAGGTCCGCAGGGTCCGTGTAGGGGTTCTCACTGGCATTGCTCTGAAACACATCTGGGTCAAAGAGGGCACTTTGGGAATGGCCTGAACTGGAAGAGTCCCTCACTGGAGTTCCAATGGGGGGACAGTCCTCAGTGGTGCTGGGGAGCTTGGAAGCCTCCTCTGCTATGTCCGAGAGGATGTCGGTGACGTCGGCCCCGATGCTGTCCGAGCTGGAGAGCCGAACCATCCTCTGAATGCTGGGCTGCGTGTGAGGGATGGGCTGGGGGTAGGTAGCAGGAGGAGTGCTGCACTGGCTGGGGGCTGGGGTAATGTGGGGGGTGTCCAGGGTATCGGCAGTCATGTTGACATCAAAAATGGGGTTCTGGGAGTCCACATCCATTGAGAAGAGCTCCCTCTGGAAGTCATCCTCAGTCTGGTGCTTGGGTTTGTCCGCTGGTGCGCGGGACTTTTTTTTCTTCTGCTTATTCCCCCCAGGAATCTCCATCCGAGGGGAGCCAGAGGAAGAGTTTTGTCTCTCCAGAGGGCTGCTCCCATACAGGCTGGAGAAATCCTGAGGGGGATTCTCCTTCAGAAGGTTCATGAGCATGGGGTGGTTCTTGGTGTTGCTTGCTGGGGAGGATACTGGTGGTGGTGTGTGGTGGGGAGGGGTTGGGCTTGAGCCAATGGCTGAGCCCACATTGCCTGTGATCTGCAATAAACTGGTGAGAATTGGGTTCTGAGACACTTTGCTGAAGTCCTCCCCATGGCTCCCCACTGAGTCATGCCTCTCTTTCATGCTTATGCTCATGTTAAACAACGTAGTGATGGGCCCCCCAGGAAAAGTGTTGGTTGGGGTAGTGGTACCACTCAGGGGGTTGGTGCCTGTGGTCATGCCATACCCTGGGCTGCTGGCTGGGGGCAGGTTTTTCTTCACCATATCTTCGACTGTCTCTGCAATGAGGGATAAGGCTGGGGTGTCAGCTTGAATGGTTTCTGCTTTCCTCCTGATTGCTCTCATGGTGACAGGGATGGACATGCACCTGCAAGACACAACACAAAGGGGTTGGTGTGTGTGCTGCTCAATGGCAACGGTCAACAAGACCTTCCCATAACTTGATTCTCCCCCTCTATTCTGCTCTGGGGAGACCCCCTCCCTGCAGCCCTGATCCAGCTCTGGGGCAGCAGCACAAGAGGGACCTGAAGCTGTTGGAGCACGGCCAGATGAGGCCACGGAGATGCTCAGAAGAGGCCACAGAGATGCTGTGAGGACCAGAGCAGCTCTGCTCTGGAGCCAGGCTGAGAGAGCTGAGCCTCTAATGTTCTGCAAGCAGAAGCAGCTCCTCTCACTGCAAAGGCCTGTGCAGTGCCCTGCTCCCATTCTGCTGTGTTCTGAACCCTGGAGAAAGGTCTGTGTAAAGACAAACTGCTGGGAGCTATTTCATGTCTTCTAAGGCTCAGAAAGCAGCCACCCCCACGAGAAGGCATCTGGACATGCATTCAAATATAAGAAACTACAGTTGAATGCCTGGAATTGGGTTTTTAATAGGGCTCTGGCTTTCCTCTCATCCAACCAACCACTCCCAAGACT
The DNA here is from genome assembly GCF_012275295.1 of Melopsittacus undulatus. Classification (NCBI taxonomy): domain Eukaryota; kingdom Metazoa; phylum Chordata; class Aves; order Psittaciformes; family Psittaculidae; genus Melopsittacus; species Melopsittacus undulatus. The sequence goes on along the minus strand of NC_047543.1, from coordinate 2,938,403 downwards.
CACCCGCACACAGGCCAGCTCCAAACCCAGCGGGGTAAATGGGAGATAGACACAGAGTACACCTGTATGAGCTGGAGCTCCTGGTGGCACACAAACCCTTGGCTTACCTTTGCACAACCTTGGCAATGAAATCATCTGTACAGATCAGAGCATCAGACAGCCCCTTGTAGAGCTTACAGTTCACATGAGTGGAGTCCTGCACATCCATTACCACTACAAGAGAGGAGGAGGTTGGAGGAGATCAAACTCCTGGTTACAGTGGAAGGATCCACCCTTCCCATACACACTCTTGCTCTTCCCGATTCCACTTACCACAGACCAGGGAGTCATTCACGGGATGCTGAAAGGAGACACTGAAACAGGAGTCAGAGAGTGGGCAAACTTCAAACTGCAGGATCCCAGGGGAATCTGAAAGACATGGAAACATGGGGGCTGTTCAACTGGGGAACACAGGGCACGAACCAGAGTCGATGCTCCCATGGAGAAAGAATGGGAAAAGCAAAAGGAAAAGGAAAGCATAGGCCTCATTTCCTATTCCTACACCTGGGCCCATCACCCAGGGTTCCTCATCCCCACCTGCTGCACCCACCTTCCTTCAGCACCGTCCTCTTGACACAGCTGCCAATGAGGGTGTTATAGGCCACCTGGTGCCGGATGAGGCTGAGGATGAGTGGGACGCGGCCTGGGTGCTGGAAGGCGATTTTACTGATCAGAGTTCCTTGGAGGCTTCTTCCATCTGGGAGAGGAGCATCTTTGTTCAGAAAGTAACAGTGCTGCTGTCCTGGAAGAGCCTGACAAACAAGTCCTGCTTTACTCCAGCTCCTGCTGGGTACAAGGCAGTAACAGACCTCCAGGAAGGAAAAGCAAGCGCCAGATGCAAGGGACATCAAAGCCACCTTTCTGGGTGAAATGACTAACAAGGAAGATACAGTCTTCCAATCTGAATAAGCAAAACATGACTTTTGGCTCCTCCGAAGTACCAGAGCTGAACACTATCCACTGTCCCCACTAATCCACTTTCATAGAGTGCAGCAGCCCTTCAGAGGTAGAGAGAAACCCTCTGAAGTTAACAAGAGATCCATCATTGACTAACTTAAGAACTACAATTTCCCCTGCTTCTGAGGGGAGACTGAGCTGAGCTCTTAGGCACAAGATGTTCCCTGGGAGGGTGCAGAGGCGCTGGCACAGGGTGCCCAGAGAAGCTGTGGCTGCCCCATCCCTGGCAGTGCTCAAGGCCAGGTTGGGCACAGGGGCTCAGAGCACCCTGCTCTATGGATGGTGTCCCTGCCTATGGCAGGGGTTGGAGCTGGAGGATCTCAAGGTCCCTTCCAACCCAAACCAGGCTGGGATTCTATGATTCTCATTACTGTGGCCTATATCTGAATTCCAATGCTTGGTTGTAACAAGATACTTACTGCATAGAAGTGCATATTGTGGTTTAAAGGTACTGGATCAGCCTCCTTGGATAACTCAAACTGCGTGATCAGCTCATACAAGGGTACAAATGTTGGTGGTGTGTCGAACAAAGGAATACCTGAGGGCACAAGATGGCACAGAATGATGGCACCAGGGAGGCAGAAGGAGAACGTGGGCCACAGAAGGTGTTACCACACAGGAAACCCATCCAGGTTCTCCTGACACCAGCACAAAACCTCGAGCAACTTTTCCCATCACACATTCAAAACAAGCATCAGTTTCTGACTAAAAACCTGGGGAGCAGCTATGAGACAGATCTGCACCCACCTGTGCAGCCCTGAAGCTTCTGAATGAAAGCTCGAGACACCGGGATGGGACGTGGGAATTTCAGGAAGAAACAAGCTGGTAGATCCACACTGTTGGCACTAGTGATGGATGAGAACGACGGAGTTCTGAAACAGTGGGTTAACATGGGATCTTATCAGACACAGGGCACGGCTGTGGCTTCTGCTGTCAACACCACACAGCCCATTTCCTCCTTGCTCCCACCCAAGCAGGCTGTTAGACATTCCTAACAATTAAGGTATTCCTCAAGAGCATGTCACATGCCTGAAATAGGGATTTCTTGGCTAAAGACAGTGCTATGATGTACTGACATCTCCCAGCTATCTCCCCACTCTGACTCCAACAGAGGCCCGAGTGTTGAACGTGCACCTAAACCCGGGTGCTGTGTCCTTTGCTTACCCTTTGCTGTCAACGGGATGGGAGCCCATGATGAGTGGGGCGATTGGCAGTTTGTACATGGCCATGGTGCCCTCGATGGTGACCGACACGTTCATCCCCAGTGAGCGAGGGACTGCGAGAGGGAGCAAGAAACACAACAATAAACCCAGAGCAGCTTTATGTGAGAAACATCACTGTGTGGAAATCATGGTCACAGAGTGGCTGGGGTTGGAAGGGACCTTAACGCCCATCCAGCTCCCCAGCCCCTGCCACAGGCAGGGACCCCTTCCACTGGAGCAGCTGCTCCAAGCCCCTGTGTCCAACCTGGCCTTGAGCACTGCCAGGGATGGGGCAGCCACAGCTTCTCTGGGCACTTTTACTCCCTAACGTTCTGTTTTTCTCTTGCAAGGTGAACCAATTGCATCATTCTTAAAAGAGACTCCAAATACATTTGTAAGTTTGTAGTATGCTCTTTCCAATGCAAAATAAATCACAATTTTGGACACTTTCACCCTCTCCTCTCCCAAGAGTAGCCTCAGCTTGAATAGCTGCTTGGTTTTGTCATTTTAGTGAGACACAGATATCCATGTCCATGCATAGAACTTCATCTTCTAGTAAGATGGTAGAGACACAACAAAACAGAACCCATGTTAAGAAGGAAGTTCACCCTAAGGAAAACAGCTCTGTGTGCACCCCATCCCCCTTGGTAGCAGTCTGGTTTGAACTCCAGAACAGCCACAAGATGACAGTCACCAGTGTTTCCACATGGGCTTATTGAACCCATGTCCTCTGCATGTCACCCCATGGCTGTCCTGTGTGACAGGGTGACAGCAGAGGGCAGTGAGACTGTTACAGTTGTCTTCCTTGCTCCTGCAAGCAGCAGTAGCCCTCACTGAAGCTGACCTACCATTGTTCTCATGCAAAATAACAGGGGCTCCAGAGCCATCTTCAAACAAATCATAGGGCGAGACGTAATATTTGAGGTTCATCAGGAGACCTGTGGGAGAGAAGCTGCTGAACTTGAGGGTACAAGTCACCCAGAGCACTATTAACCCACAGCCACACAGCATTCACACTGAGCCACAGCACACACCAAGCAGAGCCGTCACCTTGAAGAGCTGTGCTCTGCTGGCAGACACACACATGTCCATCTGTGTGGCTTTGTAAAGCAAAGCTGGATCTCTGCATCCCATGGGACTCACACTCAACCTTGTCCCTCTTTGTTTGGCATTTCCCCATTGGTTTCCAGCAGTTCAGGTGAAGCCAAAGTCCACAAAGGGGACTCTGAACAAAGTAAGTTTGACTCTTTTCTTTTTTAAGCACTCATCAAAGGTACCTCCACTCCTGGGGGTGAGATAGCCAACGCTGCCATGGAGAATCTTGTCCAAGGGATTGGCGTTGGTGGCTTGCCTGCAAGAAAGACGACCACAAGTCTGTAAGAAGCCAGAGTCATACCTGAAACCAAAATCCAGTCCCATTGATCTTAAACTTCACAGCACAGCTGTTTGCCCAGGCTCTACAGCAGTAAAAGAGGGTCAAATGGTCCTCAGTTTCTTACTGTAAACCACATTATCACTAATCCATCCAGTTACAAACTTCATTTTTTGCCTTTTAGGCTTTCTTGCAATCTAGTTCTGCAGTTAAGAGGGATTGCTAGAAAGCTCTGAGCACTTTCTTTCTCATTCCCTTGCTACCACAGGCCCTCTATAGCCTCAGCATCTTCTTCGCAGCAATGACAGACTAGACAGGCACTGATGGGACACTTCCCACATAAGCAGGATGTGACACTATCAGAATCAGCCAGTGTGATGCAGTGTTAGTAAGAAAACCCAAACCAACAACAAACCCCAAACCATACAGATGCCCTTACCAGTACATCCCTGCCATTTTTGAGAGATCCAGCTCTAAGGACTGCAGAGCCAAGTACATTTTAGTTTTCAGTTTGCTGGGGAGAAGAAAAACAACAAAACAATGTAAGAACACAGGAAAGGAACTGTGCAAGGAAGTGCAGGCTGAGAAGCTGCAGGCCTTGCCCTCAGCCTTGATCCCGTGTGGTTCTGCAGCTCCATCTCACATGAAACCCTCCCTACCCACTGCACAAGTGCAAGCCATGATAGGGAGTTCAGGAGGCTCACACACAATGAATATGTAAGCACAGAAGTAAAACTTGCACTTTTATCTTATACGTGTTGTGGTAAATAAATACATTCTAGACTTACTTGTCTCCTGGCAGCTTATACAGGTTCACCAGCCCCCTCAGATGCTTAGAGAACTCATCAAAGTTCTTCTCTCTGAAAGGCAAAGTTAAGATGCATTCAAACTGGTAACACGCAAGGGTTTGTTTTAAAAGGTTACATGAATACAGACACTAAGTCACTTCAGAAGAGACTTCTGCTACATGGAAGCTACAAAATATGTTCTCAGCATGGTCCAGCTTTACTGATTCTGGGGAATGTTGCCCTGTGGCTTTGAAGATACTGGGCACAGCACTCAGGGTCAGAAGGAGCTGAACCAAAGCCAGAAAACCCCCTGAAGACATGGAGAGACTTTGTGGGGGAACGAATAGTTCTGAAACAAGTTGCATTTCCAGACCTAAACCAACATGGGATCATTTCTGCAAAGAGAAGCTGCCAAAACCACAATGAACTCTTGACGCTCACCTCAGATGTTGCACCAGTTCTGGACAACTCTGAAAAGAGAAGAACATAGAATGAGATCAGTGCCAGTGCAGTGATTTCAGTCCCTGTGCAGCACAGCAACTGTGAAACAGCAGCACAGGAACATGCCTGAGCAGCAGCTTTTCCTGAGCTCCCAACTCCACACTGCTCCAGCTCCACTTGTCCCTCAGCCCCTCTGGGACAGATTTAAGCACTTCTCTTTCTGCTTAAACAACTCATTTGAAACAGACTTTTGAAATCATGAAGCTTTCAGTTGACAACTGTTACCTTCTACACAGAGGTACTAAAAACTGCTCTGTTCTCAGAAGAGTGGCCAATATAAGCATCAAGTTCAAACTCTCCTCCATGTACAGGAGGGAAATAAAGTAATTTCCTTTCAGCATTCCATATTTTAGTACTTCCCAATTGCAGATCTCAGTTTTCTAAGCTTATTTTCCTTATTCTGCTTCCAGAAACACAGTGAAAATGTCTACAGCTGATTTTGGCAGCTGTAAAACCACACAGAGGGAAAGAGAGACCAGCAGTAAACTGGTCCCACACACATACATCAACCAGGCTAAGCCACAGGAATTACTCCATGGAGGATTTCCCTTTCCAGCAGAACAAGCAGTAAAGGTGTAAGGTGGGTGTAGGGAAACATTAAATATAATCCATTTCCTGTGCTCAAAGGGAGTCAAAACCACACAGCCATCGCTCTCACCTTGGTCAGTGATACATACCACAGGGTTTTCTCCATGGTGAGCCACCTTGACATCACACAGCAGCCCTGTAGGATCTAACTGGACTTCCACATAGAACATGTCTGAAGTGATGTAACATTCAGTGCCATTGGCACTAAGGTGAGATCCCAGGCTTCCATACAAAACAAAACAGAAATTGCCATGAGATGCACACAAAAGCCAACCAAAGCAGCAGTGAGAGCATGATGGGTACAGAGGAACAGGGAAAGCCTTTGCTGTCAACCAAAGGAGAAGACCTACCCATTTTGTCTAGCTATGGACTCCAGGCGATCTGTCATGGCAGGCAGAGAAGATACTAGATGGGGAGGGCAAAAAACAAGGCTTAGTGAAACGATTCAACACCTCAACAGGAATGAGGCATCAGCACCAAACCCAACCTCAACCAGTTCCTCCCTCCCATGTGTGCTCACACCTTTGCATGTGCAACATGAGCTGCACTCCAAATACAGGCAGAACAACTTGAACAGAGATAACTACATGCTCCCAGAACTGCAAGCAGAGAAGGGATTTTATTCCCCCAGTGCAATTCAGGTCTGTTTTCAGAAGAGTGGCCAGGCCAATGTAAAGAGCAAGTTCAAACTCTCATACAGGTGCAGGAAAGGGAATTCAAGCCATTCCTTTCACCATTCCATGTTTTAGTACTTCCCGCTCACAAGTTTTCTACTTTCACAACAGAAGCAGCACAGACAATCTCCACAGGCACCAAGAGGAGGTACCCAAACATGAGCACACACACAGGAGGAACACAGGGAGATGTGCCAGCAGCCACCTCACTGCTCTCCTGGTTCAGAGGCCTCCCACTGCTGAGCACAGGATGCACCAACCTTTCAGGGCCTTCTGCAGTGTCTCCAAGCAGCTCACCAGGTGCTGGTGCCCCCCCGAGTTCATCACAACGCGCTTTTCCTTAGTCAGAGAGAAGAGAAACAGCTTTTTGTGCCTCACCCAGTAACAGGAGTTATTGCCATTGTGGTTTAGTCAAGGGAGGTTTGTCGAGGTGATGGAAAACTGATTAATTTCCTCCCCAGATTACAGCTGCATTTTGATTCCTGTAGGAGAACACTATCTGCTTTGGAAGAAGGGAACAAAAGCAGGCCTGGAATTGATTTATCTGCTTCTAAGCAACTTGCTCATCTGGAAGAACAAACTGAAGCAACTTTTAAATAGATATAAGCTAAGAGTTACACAAGAGACAACACAGAAGCAAGAAGTCAGGCACACTTTTAACACCTCAGTGCACGCAGAAGTGGTTGCTGTAGCCCTGCCCTGACTCCTGCTCCTCCTTCCCCCACCATTTCAAACCCTCATTTGACAAAGCCAACGCTGAGTTTGGCACATCACCAAATGGAAGCAAATTGCTTTACAAACCCCAAAACCCCCAAAGAACAAGGGGCAGCCCTTTGAAGAGAGCTCACAAAGTAACACCACCATTGCCACACCAGGAGCTCCAGAAAGCTCCTGCTCAGACCCCAACACCTCTCACCGTGACTTGACGCACTAACTTCATGGTTTCTGTCCAGGGCCTGTTCTGGTTGTACTTTGCATGGAGTCTTTCCAAGAGGGTGCTCATCTTGTTCAGCTTCTCCGTCTCTGTAAGACAAGGCACTCTTGAGAACATGGAACAAGACAACACTTGAAGTGCTACAAATAAAACAGCTGGGCTGTTGGAATGAAAAGCCTTTCCTCCTTTAAGTTAAATGGGATTTAATAAAACACATTCACTGCTAGTTTCTCCCCATGATCTCAATACGTAGGTTCTATCACAAGCTGTCAAAACCTCAAGGACCCTAAAATAAAGATACATGGTCTGAGACAGAAGCTTCCCTGGGACAATGTAACAGCATACAAAACACTGTTATAGAAGTGAAGTTAAGCTTTGTTTTCTGCATTCCCCATCACTATTCTCACATCTAATCCTCCAACTTGCTTCCATTGAAGATCCTCACAGACCCTTCCCTCGCCAAAACCCTCAACCACATTGGTCCATCTGCCAGCTGTGATGGGTTCTGTGAGCAGACACACTCCTGCCCCACACTGGTGTGAGACACAGGCCTGGAGGCTCTGAAAGCAGCAGCAGGCAACCGGAGGGGACACAAATCTCCACCAACCTCAAACCAACCCAAGCTTACAAAACACCTCTCACATCCCATAGACTCCCATCTGCAACACGTGGGTCTACAAGCTACTAGGGAAAGTTCCACTGTAAGGAATAATATCTCCCTGATGAGAGAAAAGGAAGGCTAGAGGGTCAGTGACTAACCAAGTCCAGTTCAGCTAACACAGCTGAGGCCTCCTGGCCGCTGACAACAGGCTGCCCAGCCCCATGTCCTGCTGGCTTCAGGATGGAGCTCCCATCACCTCTCTGGGCACCATGTGCTGATAATAAAGTGCTTCCTAGTGCTCAGGTGGAGCCTTTCAGCTTGCACCCATGGCCTGCAGGTCCCAGCTGAAGCGAGCTTTGCTCCCCCTGCTTTAGGCTCTCCTCAAGGTGTTTATGTATTGATAAGATCCTCACAGCCGCCCCCCCCCCGTTACCGGTGCCTCACAGCCGCCCCCCCCCCGTTACCGGTGCCTCACAGCCGCCCCCCCCCCCCGTTACCGGTGCCTCACAGCCGCCTTCCCCGTTACCGGTGCCTCAGAGCCCCCCCCCAGTTACCGGTGCCTCAGAGCCCCCCCCCAGTTACCGGTGCCTCACAGCCGCCCCCCCCCTCCCGTTACCGGTGCCTCACAGCCCCCCCCCCCCCCCCCCCCCCCCCCCCCCCGTCTCCTCACAGGCCCCATGCCCGCCGCACCCCCCGGCTTCACTCACCCTCAGCGCCGCCGGGAGCCGCCTTCATGCTGCGGCCGGGGCTGCGCAGCCCTCAGCGGGGCCGCGGCGATGGCTCCGGGAGCCGAGGGGAAGGGGAACGAGACGGGGCTGGAGGAGGGAGCCGCGGCCGGGCCCCTCCGGCCTCAGACGGCGGCGGCCGCCATGGCTGCGGGAGCGCGCGCGGGGGAGGGGGGCCTCGCTCCCTCTCGCGAGAGCGGCGTGTGCGCGCAGGGAGGGGTGCGAGCGCTCAAGCCCCGCCCCCTCCTCCCTTCCAATCGGCTTTCAGATTCAGTTCTCGCGAGAAGACGGCCGCGCACCGCCCCCCCCTCCCCCGGCAGCCCTCATCAACCCCGCGAGGCTCTCGCGGGATTTGCGCTCCGCCGGGCGAGGGGCGGAGGCGCTGCCGCTGCTCTCGCGAGAGGCCGCCGGGTCTCGCGAGACGTTGCCGAGGTTGCCCCCCTTGGACGCGGAGCCGCTTCGCTTTGGGACGTGAGCGGGGGGCGGCGGCGGGGCCGGAGCGGCCGGGCCGGGGGTACCGGAGGTACCGGGGGCAGCGGCGGCCGCGGGGCCATCCGGAGCCTCCCGGTGCTGAGGAACGAGCGTGGGCCCAGGCCCCGCCTTCCCGGGGCGCCCCCGCCGCGGCGCTGCCCTCTGGGCCTGGGCCCCTCGGATGAGGCGGTGAGGCCGGGCCGCGTCCCCTTCCCCTCCCGGTGCCGGCCGCCCCCTTCCCGTCGTCCTTCCGCCGCCTCCGGGGCCTCGCTCCCCATGTAGGAGCGGCCGGGGGGGTGTCGGCGGCAGGGAGGCCCTTGGCCGGGGTGCATGGTGCGAGGGGCGGGCGTGTGAGGAAGTTTTGGGGGTTTCGGAGGCTTCTTCCCCCTCCGCTCCTCGGAGCACGGTGGAGGAGGAGGAATGCCAAACCCGGAGAGACATGGGGGCAAGAAGGACGGGGGCGGCGGGGGGTCCTCGCAGCACGCACCGGGCAGCGGCGGCTCCAACAGCAAGGAGAGGCACCGGCCGGCCTCCCGGCACCGGCGGCACAAGTCCAGGCACTCCAGGGAGTCACCGCTGGTGGCCCAGGAGGCAGCGGCATCCCTGGGCTCGACGATGAAGCCGCTGGTGGAATACGATGACATCAGTTCGGATTCGGATACCTTCTCGGATGATGTGGTCCTCAAGCTGGATAGGAGGGAGAATGAGGAGAGGAGAACGGACAGGAGCGAGAGGGTCCAGAAGCACCGGCACCATCAGCACAAGCGCGTCCGTGAGCTGATGAAGAGCAAGCAGTCGGAGAAGGAGAGGAAGCTGGAAAGGAGCCTGGATTCATCCAGTAGGTCTGGGTCCACCAAGGAGAGAATATCGGGATCTTCCAAGAGACTCCTGGAGGGTGAGGAGCATCCCAAGGCCTTGTCCTCAAAGAGTAGCACCAAGGAATCCCGCTCAGCCAAAGCGCACAAGGAGAAATCCAGGAAGGATCGGGAGCTCAAGTCCAGCCACAAGGAGCGCAGTAAAAGCCATCGGAAAAGGGATGCTCCCAAAAGTTACAAAACCATTGACAGTCCCAGGCGGAAATCCAGGAGTCCTCACAGGAAATGGTCTGACAGCCCGAAACTGGACGACAGCCCCTCAGGAGCCTCCTACATCCAGGAGTACGACCTCAGCCCTCCCCGCTCTCACACATCCAGTAACTATGATTCCTACAGGAAGAGCCCCGGGGGCTCCTCACGCCGCCAGTCCATCAGCCCGCCCTACAAGGAGCCTGTGGCCTACCAGTCCAACACCCGCTCGCCCAGCCCCTACTGCCGGCGGCAGAGGTCCATCAGCCCCTATACCAGGAGGCGTTCGTCCAGCTACGAGAGAGGCAGCGGTTCCTACAGCGGGAGGTCCCCCAGCCCCTACAGCCGCCGGCGCTCCAGCAGCCCCTTTGGCACCAAGCGCTCCGTGAGCCGGAGCCCCATCACCAGGTATGTGCTCTCAGTGTGGTCTTCCTCACCCCAGGGAAGAGGGAAGTGTATTGGGATGGTTGTGGGTACCGGGAGGTGTCACCCCCTTCCTCATCTCTATGGGCCCCAAGGTTGCTGGTTGCTTGGTATTGCTTTGCTTGGGGTCATGGTGATCCCTTTGGGAAACACCTTCCTGAGTGGTGGGAGGCAGCATCCATGTTGGCTCCCAGCAGAGAGGCCCAAGGCTGAATGAGCTGCCTGGATTAAATTACACCCACCTCTTGAGGTGGCCATGGTGAGGGCTGTGCTCGGCTCCCGAGGCTCTTCCCTGGGAGGGGTTCAGCCAGGGAGAAGGTTTTCACCTGTTTCAGGAAGCCTGGAGCCATTCAGTCCAGGTGGGAACTTGATCACCCCCTTCAGGAGGCTGCAGTGTGCTCTTGCTGAGCAGTCTTTTTCCTTCACCCCAAGCTGAACACACCTGAGCTCCATCTTCCTGGCCTAAACTTCCCTTTCTCAGTGCTGGGGTTTGTTGCTTCCATCCTGAAATTGGGGCATTCCCAGGGCTGGTAGAAACCAGCTGTGTTTTGGCTTAACTTATAGAAAGGTTTGGGTTGGAAGGGACGTTAAAGATCTTGGCTTAACTATAAATTTCTCTCCTTTTTCTTTAATCAGTAACTTTCCTACAGAAGGAAGCTGTTATTTGCAGGTGGTTCTGGGTGTTCTGTTTCAGGTGTTCATCATCACCCTGTTACCTGCACAAACCTAATGATTCTTCTTTCCTAGCTTCAGCTTATGTTGAGCTTCCAGTTGTCACCATGGGTACTGCAGAGCTTTGGTGGGAGCTCCATGGCAGTTAAGATGTGACCTGGAATGTAATGGCTGTAGCACAGTGTGGCAGCTGCATCCTCTAGGCCAAACAGGAGCTGCAAGGGAAGAGGCTGCCTCCAGAGCACGTTTGTGATCAGTACTTCCCAAAGAACACAGGGCTGTTGGAATCTGCCCTTTGTTACTAGAGCTCCTAACTTCAGGAATACCATCTCCCATAGTGGGCTTGGAATGGGGCCTTTGTCCTTGCTGGGAGAGCTGTGCTGGTTTTAGCACCCTGGATGCTGTTACATAAAATCTACTCATTCTGATGTGGTTTTACAGAGGGAGGATTCCCTTTGGGCTCTTCCTCCTCTGCCCTGTTTTCTCTATGTGCACCTGAGGTCCTCAATGGTTTCCTTCTCCCTCCCCTCAATCCTTTTTGCCCTGGTAGCACTGCTCCCACAGACTCTTTGCCAATACATTGGGAAGAGAAAATACAGCAGTAGGAAATGGATGTGCTATAATGGTGTTACAGCACCTGCTAAATGTCCATATTCAGCCTAAGCAGGGAGAAACCATGTGGGAATGAGGGTCTTATACTAAGAGGTGAGGTTTTTGCCCCCCAGATTACTCCACTTCCCAACAGAACCTGAAGCTTACTCTTGTTGTAGGTGTTAGGTTACTTCTGACTTGATCTTAATTATGGGAGCAACTTTGTGCTGCTTCCCTGAACTTCCATACCCTCACAAGGAACTTTTTGAGTGCATCTTTGACTCCCTGGCAAAATGCTGGACCTCAAAGCAAAACAGATTCCAAAGGTTACTGCCTGTTTACTCTCAGCTTGTACTGAATTCTTTGAATCTTGGACTTGATTTGGTAACCTAGTCCTCTTTCCTTCCTGGGCAGAGAACTTACTGTGTGATACACGCTTGTAAAGCAGAGCAGACAACATGGATTATGCCTTGAGAAGACGTCTGCCTGAAGGGATTCTAGTGAAGGGAAGAAGGGGGTTAATGCATTTTCCATATGTTAGGCAAACTGTAAGTTGTAATTGAGCTGTTAGCTTGGCTTTGCTGAGCTTGCAGCTCAGTGCTCAGGCAGTGGCTGCAGGCTCCTGGTCAGGTGTCTGCTCCAGCAGACAGAGGTGGGGCTGCCCCTCTGCTGAGGGCTGTGCAGGAGCTCCCCTCGGGTGGCTGAGCTGAGCTTTCCTCAGCAGCTCCACTGGGAGCAGCTTTGGTGGATGTGCTGCAGGTGAGTGTGGAATGGGGCAGCTGAGGAGTGACTGGGATGTCTTCTGTTGGCTCCTGCAGAGGGATGGTTTGGGAGAGGAGAGGGCTTTAACTGGCACACTCAAGCAGTGAACACCTGCCTGTGGCTGCAGTCCTTCAGAGGAGGTAACACAGGCTTTTCTGGGCCACTGAGTGACTTCCATTGACTGACAATGTAGTAGCTGGGGGGGTATTTTCAATGTATTCTGTGTCTTCTTTCATTTCCACGACCAAGCCTCAGTGTTAGGAAACTGAATCCATGTGCTTGCAGTGCTGATGGGAGGGAAATCCAGAATGTTTGCATTTCAAATGGCTGTGCAAAACAACTTGCTTTCCATTGAGGAGCAAATGAGGCTGATTGGGTCAGTAGGGAAAAGAACAGATGTGCCTTCCCATTCCCTGTAGCAACTGTTGGCATTGCAGCTGAAACTAGAAGAAATTCCAGAGTCCTTCAGCTTGCTGGAGTGGGTTGTGCTCTAAGTATAGCAGCTAAGTGTGAGTGTGTGCACGTGCTGTAGTAGTGGCCCCTGTCACACAGACCATTGCCACAGCAAAAGCATTTGCCTCCTGGCTGAGCTTGTTTCCTGAGCATGGGGCAGGCTTCCCAAGCACTCATTTCCATGTTACTCTTGACTTCTGTGGTGGCTTGGAGCAGGTGAAATGTTTTAATGTCTGTAGATGTCCCTAGGAGCTTGTGTAATGGGTGACCTGGGGCTTTGTTCTGCCAGCTGATGGAGGGTCTGATAGCCAAGGGCTATGAGTTGTGGTTGGTTTTAGCATGAGGAGGGCTGGAGGCTTCCAGCAATCCCTCTTCCATGCCCCATTCTAATCTTCTGATTGTATCAATTAAATCAATCTAATAATGCTTTTTCATTTGGATTTCCAGATGAGCCATAAGCTCTGCTTTGGGTTAATGTGCAGTGCTCATGGATCTTGCACTTCTCCTTTCCAGTGCTAGAGATACAACAAAGTGGGGCTTGGCCCCAAAGCATTTTTAACCACAGGAAGAACTGCAGTGGGACTGAATCTCCCATCCCTGATGATCTTAGCAGGGTAAGAAAGCTATAGAGAGTTGTCTTAACACATGTGAAGGGGCAGAAGTGCTGACTGGCTTCAAGAAAAGAGCCTTCCAGAGGATGGAAAGAGTATGTTCAAAAAACCTGGACATCTTCTGTCATCTCCTGAGAGCACTAGTAGTGATAAAAGCAAGTATAGCTGTGGAAGATCTCCAGCTGTAGTGCTGGTGGGACTGTTGTGTTCTCATATGAGATAGGGTCTGCAGTGATCTGTTACTGGTTGTGAACTGGTGGGAAAGCAGAGGAGCTGCTGGCTCTGGGGCTTCCTCAGCTCTGACAAAGGAGCTGGAAAATGGGCTTAAGGAAAAAGAGCTCTTTATAGGTAACTGTAGGTTATCATTGGTCAACTCAGGAGGGATAGCCTGAGTGATGCTCGTGGAGCAGGAATAAATGGCTTCAGTCCTGGTGGAACGAGGTAGAACTGGACTTCCGGGGAAGTTTATATCGGATCTGCTGAGTGATCTTGTTGGGAATGTTGCTCTGCAACCAGCTGAGTTGGAGTAATCATGGGCAGGATGAAAGATGGGATGAAACCAAGTATTGCAGCATCTTAATCTTAACCTGAAAGAATTGTAATAGGGAATGCTAACCCCATAACTATGTGTGGTTGCAGTAAGCTGCATCCTACAGGATCCAATAGGAATGCTGCCGTTAACATGCAAGGGTCTTTGAGCAAAACCAGAGCTGTGTTTTCAGCCCTGGGATGTGGCAGGTGAACTGCTGCCCAAGGGGCAAACTGCATCTGAGATTGTTACCTCCGGAAGCAGAAACCTTGGGAAAAGAGCTGATCCTGAGGCACATTCCCATTATACAAACACATGTAATGGAAGAGGAGAATAGTTGAGTTGACTTCAGATGACACTTTTGTTTTCCTCCTTCTGCTGTGTATTAATTTGGTAAGGCTAAAGGTAAGGCCTACCTGCACTTGTGCTCTTCGACCACTGTTAGCTGGAGGTTTGGGGTTGTACATACTAGTGAGAGGGCAGAATCCTTGGTGTAGCAAGGGAAGAGGATTGGGGGCAGCCAGCCCCTGCTCTCGCATCCTTACAGGGGCTGGTGGTGTCTGCAAAGGAATTTTGCTGTAGTCTCAGCTCTCCAGTTTATTTTCCAGCCGTTTGCTGTCTCAGGGTGGTCTTAATGTCTACTAGAAAGAGTAAATTACATTGAGTGCTGTTCCAAGGGAGCCTGTGTTCAAACCTGCTCGCTGTTAGGTGGGGTTTAGAACTACTGTGGGACTCTGTTTAGAGGCAGGTCCCCATCTTCACAACTAGATACTCCTGAGGAGTAACTCATGCAATCAGAGTAAGCTTTGAGCAGTTTCTGGTATCCAGAGAGTCTGATCTCAAGATGTCCTTGTTTTCCTGTTGGCTCACATGGCTTCTAAACCCCTCAGAGCCTATCACATGTACAGATAAAGTGTGCTGCCTCATAACCTCCAAAATCCTCATTGGAAGCAGTTGTGTCTTGTCAGGAATTGTGACATGGGCACTGGAAGTACCAGTTTCCAGTTCCATGTTGTTCCTGAGCTTGTTCCTACATCAGCTGATGGTTACTGCTGGGTTCACCCTGTGCTCTGGTGTGTACCCTCATGGTGCAAGGTGTTTCCTGCCTTGCTTGTGCCTCACAGGTTTCAGTGTGGCTTTATTTCTGCATACATACACCTAATGTAGAGCCTGCTTATTTTAACAGAGGCCCTCTGGATATACCTCAAGCAGAAGGACAATTCCTGGTGGATTGGGTGTTTCTCTTCTCCTGAATCACATTGTGCAAATCTGAGTTCTGATGATCATAAAAGAGCCAGGGAGGGGGGATAGGCTTGAAGTGAGGTGCTTTCTGAGGCAGCCTTCCCATGAAGGCAGTCATGTTTTATCCCTTGTTTGCTTTAAAATTGTACATAATAACTGGGAAAACTCTTTTCTTTAGTGCCTGCCTCTGTGATTCCCTTTCACCTTGGCCCACCTTCATCCTTCCTTTCTGCCTTGAACAGTGTGACAATGAGGATGGTCCTGCCACTGGACAGCTGGATGAGGACCTGAAACTCGCTCTGCTTTATCCTGGAAACTCCTTTCAGTAGCTTTCCCCCACAGGTGTTCAGGACTGTCTGACCTCAGCTGATGGGAGTTGTTTCCAGAGCGAGCTCTTGGTGTTGGTGAGTAGCTCAGGGGGTGAGAGATGCTTCGTTTCATTCATCCTCTCCCTGTTCCCCCCACAGGAAGTCTGTGAAGTCCCGAAGCCGCAGCCCTGCCTATTCAAGGCACTCTTCATCTCACAGCAAGAAGCAGAGGTCTGGGTCCCGCAGTCGCCATTCCAGCATCTCCCCCACGAGGCTCCCACTGAACTCCAGCCTCGGGGCAGAGCTCAGCAGGAAGAAGAAGGAGCGAGCGGCCGCGGCGGCGGCTGCAGCCAGGGTGGATGGGAAGGAAGCCAAGGGCTCTCCCGTGTTCCTGGCGAGGAAGGAGAACAGCCTGGCTGAGCTGAGGGAGCCCCCAACGGAGCCTAAGAAGAGCCTCAAAAGTGTTAAATCTGACAAGTCGTCTTCAGACACGGAGTCAGTGAATTTGCTGCACACGAATGCAGAGACTAAAACCGCTGCCGAGACAGCGAAAGCCAAGGCAGAGGAGAACTCGGAGAGGAAACATCCTGTTCCAGTCAGAGATTCCAAACAGCTGGGAGCAAAAGACTTGAAGCCTGTAGCAGTGGTAGAGGACCTCCTATCTCCAAAAGAGACAGACACAGCAGAGAAGGAGCTTCCACCCCCACTACCCTCAATAAAATCACCTCCTCCTCCCCTGCCGACAACCACACCACCACCTCCGACCCCACCGCTGCCGCCTTTGCCTCCATCACCTGCAGCTCCACCTTTGCCACCATCCCAACTGCCTCCCGTTCAGGTCCCTACTTCAGCCCCAACACCTTTGCCATCTTCTTCCCACCCAAGGACGTCTACTTTATCCTCTCAGGTGAACTCTCAGCCCTCTGTCCAAGTCGCTACAAAAACACAAGTGTCTGTGACGGCTGCTATCCCACACCTGAAAACTTCAACGTTGCCTCCGCTTCCGCTCCCCCCTATTTTAGTTGGGGAAGATGACTTGGATAGGTAAGGTCACACCACAGCCTCCGGGTTGCATTTAGAAGCTAAACGTTGAGATAGAGCTTCTTTGGGGTAGTTGAGCAGTTCATCCTCATCCTGCAGAGTACACTCAAGACTACTGCGTTATTACATGGCCCCAGTCCTCATTTTGGCTTTGTCAGGTTTATGTGGAGTTTTTTGGTGCCATGCAGTAGTTATGTGTTATCCCTGTGAGAAAAAGAGGTTTGGCTGCTGATTTAATGCTGGTTAGTAAAGGTTTCACATCACTCTTTGTTTGTATTTATGACAGTAATGTAGCATGGGTCTGGCATGATGCACCCCTTTGGTGCAGCTGTTTGCACAGACTTATCTTGAAACTGCTTTTTGAATGCCTCCAAAACCTGCACTTAATAACAGGGAACAGCTCAACAAGTCCTATACCAGAGCACAAACCAGAGTGATGGTGGTTCCAAATGCATCAGTCATGCAGGCTGGGCATGAAACTGCCCTTGGTTTAGCTGCACTATTGAGTCATTAATACAATCCTTACTGCTTATGAAGTAGGTGTTCATGTAAAAATGGAAGGGTGAGGCTGCACCGACTTCATCTTTCTGTTTCCTATTCTAACCAAAGCTCCCAGGCTCAATTCTGCCCTGTAAGAGCAGCTCCTGCCTTGGCTGCTGCTGCTCTGGGCCTTAATATCAGGTTGGCTGCAAAACCTTCCTGAGGGGTGGCTTTTGGTGGAGGGGAAAGGAGCAGAAGAGACAAAGTGGAGAGGAAGAGAAGCTACTTCCCCTTTTGTAGATGCTAATGTGTTGCAGTGCTGTTAACATCAGCACAGATACATTTTTCTCTGCTTAGCTTGTGTGTCTTTCCAGCCATCACTGAAGATGGCCTAGGTATCCTGTATGGGATTTAATGACTAGTGCTTAACACAGTGGTTATGACTTGGTTTAATTACTCTGTGGGTGAAGTGAGCATGGTTATGTTACATTTTCTCATTCACTGAAGTGATTTCCCTGCTATCCCTGTAAATGAGGGTGATGTTGTCACTTCAGTCAATGTGGAAGTTAGGCTCTGCCCATCCAAAACTGTGGAAGGTTCAGCAAACACTTGTTTAACTGCATCCGTGTTGAGCAGCAGCTTTTCCCAGCCTGCAGGATTTTGTTCCTCATTCCCAAACCAGGATTGCTCTGCAGATCCAGGGGTTTAACCTTTCTTTACCACCAGGTGTGGCTCGGTTTTGTCCAAGTGTGCTCTCTCTCTGCCATCACTATGAACTGAGGCATGGGGGTGATCCTGCAGCTGGTTGCTATGCTTAGTAACTGGATTTCCACTGCCTTTCCCAATGAAAGGATGGGAAATCCTGCTTTGTTTTGCTGAGTCTGGTGGCAGTTGCATGTGGCACTGATTGAGCAGCAGCTCACGCTTATTTGGCTGCTTTCATACATAGGAACACAACTTTTGTGGCTAGACTTTCATTTTCCATGCTGAGACTCCAGCTCTGAGCCTATGGAGAGTGCAGGATATGGAAACGTGCTTAAATGTGTCCAAGTACCAGATATGCCTCATTCAGTTTGGAGACTCCATCCTTTCCTGGTGCTTGCTGTCACCTCTGGAATGCTTTTAGACTGTGCAGCAGTCAGGGTGCATTGGGGGCTGCTTCACCTTGCAAGAGGTGTAGTGGTAGGGGAGGAAAGGCTGTGTAGACACCAATAGTACAAACTCTGTGTTCGAGGTTGCATTCAAAGCTCTGAAGGATTCATGGGGCTTTCTTCCTTCAAAATAAGGAACCCCAGACTGCTTTGGGTTGAAGGGACCTCAAAGCTCATCCAGTTCCACCCCCTGCCATGGGTCCCTTCAGCCCAAACCATCCTGTGGTTCTGTGATCACATCAGTGCTTCAGGTACACAGGGAAGCCATAAAGAAAGCAAAACGTGGTTGGGACAGCCTCCCATCTCCTATGTGCTGTTGTTGGGTCCTGCTTTGAAGAACCTCTTCTGAGGTTCAGCCAGGCTTCTGCCTGGGCTGGGGGTTATTCTGCACATCTGTGGTTAATGGAGGGAGAGCTCAGCCCATGCAGCAATCCCATTCCTGGTGTTTCTGGGATCTGGTGAGTGCTTTCCCTCATATGCCATCAGTGCTGCAGCTGCCTGGTGACTTGTTAGCAGTGGGAGAAGGCTGCTCCCCCATCTCTTACAGGAGGTATCCAAGCTCAGTGCCACAATTGTGTCCTTCTCTGTCCTTTCTCAACTCTGTTTCACAAGAGGTGGTTGTGGGGATTAGACAGTGCCTAATAACTGGGAAAATGACCTCCTTCCATTGCGGGTACATGTAGAGTTTTCCATGCTGAGGGTTAGACCTGACAGTGCTGGCAAAGAGCAAACCTGCCTGCCCTAAAAACAGCCCCTTGCGAGGGTGTTTGCATCTCCTCATCCTACTGGAGATGTGCATGGAGAAGAATTCCTGGCTATTCAGACCTTGGAATTCTCCCTGCTGCATGCAGGAGAGAGGCATTAGGTTCTGCCAGTCCAAGCCAAGCTTTTTGGATGCTGTTGGTAACTTTATTGAAGTCCCCTTTGGGGGCCTCAGCAGTACTCACAAGTCAGAGCTGCCTTTGGGTCCTGGCTAAGAAGTTCAAAGTCACTGATGTAGAGAGATGTCATCCTGGGTTTGTATTTTTAGTGCTCCTTAACAAGTCATGCATTTAATTTCAGTATGATAGAGACTGAATAGAGGAAGTAAGGGGGGAAAGTGGGGGCTGGGGGTAACCTGAACTGACAGGAAACTCACCATAACCCCTTATTGGTGCAGGATCTAGCTGCAGAGCTGGGTGTTTAGTTGAAGATGGTGCATTTAAACCTAACCCTGATGTATCATCATTGTAAACTTGAAGGTTTCTATTCAGCTATGCTCATTTTGGCCCTGTAACTTGGGCTCCTAACCGTGTTCTTGAGCTGCCCTGCAGCAGGCTGGCTTTGTTTGCTCACTGCCTCTTAAGTCTGACTTTTGTGTTGTATTAACTTTCCGGAGTTTAGTCCAAAAGAGATTCTTCCTCCAAAACCTGTGAAGAAAGATAGAGAGCAGAGACCACGACACTTACTCACGGACCTCCCGCTCCCCCCAGAGCTTCCTGGAGGGGATCCATCTCCTCCCGACTCCCCGGAACCAAAGGCAGCCACACCACCTCAGCAACCCTTCAAAAAGAGACCAAAGTAAGAGCCTTTCTCTTCTGTTGGCTTTTTGGAGCTGTTGGGTTTGTCTCTTCACACAGGTCTTGGTCTAGGTTTCCAAAGGTTTGGGTTTCCAGTGTAACCACAGCGCTGCTTGAAGAGCTGACTGAGCTCTTCCATTTGGAATGGAACCTGGCAGCTGCTTTGCCAGCTCTCAGCAGCCTCCCCACCATTGAGTGGATGGGGAGAACACTTAATGGGCACTTAGTTATAGATCTTGAGTCGGGTTTAATTCACTTGTATCCATTCTTTGTCCCCAGACTCGTTTGAGTGCTCTTGATTGAGGGAAGTGAAACGTGGAGAGAACAAGCTCATATTTCTGTTGTTTTCTTATGGGGTTGCTCACTTGGACCACTCACAGCTGGAGGCCACTTGCCTCATCTCTGTGAGAATGAACAGCACTTGGGGAAGAGGAGGAGGTTGTGGAAGGTGGGAGCCGGATGGAGCCTGGTTCAGGCTCACTACTGAAGCTGTGATGGCTTCTGTTGTCTTCCCCTTTGACCCTTCCAGGGTTAGAAGTTGCTGGAGTGTTTCAGATCCAATCTCCAGCCACATTTACCCTGAAGGTGCCCACATCCTTAATATACCAGTTCCTGCAGGGCAAAGAAACCTCCTGATGAGTATCCCTATAGAAAGCTCTTGGTGCTACCAGAAGTTTGCTATTCCGAACAAGAGGTGGACACCTTTTCTTCAGGCATGATTGTGTTGCAAGGTGTATAGAGCTTCCCTGACAATGAAACCCATGTGTTTTGTACACTGAGTGCTGGCTACACCTTCTTTGAAGTACAACTCAAATCCAGAATCACATGGATCTGCTTCCTTTCCTCTTCCAGAATCTGTTGCCCTCGGTATGGGGAAAGGAGACAGACGGAAAGTGACTGGGGGAAGCGTTGTGTGGACAAGTTTGACATCATTGGGATTATTGGAGAAGGGACATATGGGCAGGTGTACAAAGCCAAGGACAAGGACACAGGTAAGGATGCCAAGCGGCTTCAGGTTGCTTTGCACTTGAAGGTCTCATTCCTGTGGGTGTGCTTCAAACCCTTTCCAGTGCTAGTGGTGTGGCCTCCTCTGGACTCCCTCCAACAGCTCCAGGTCCCTCTTGTGCTGTTACCCCAGGGCTGGACTTAGGACTGCAGGGGGTGTCCGTGCAGCAGGGGGGAAGAATCCCATTCTGGCCACACTGTTGTAGCTTGTGGAGTGGTTTCCAGGGTTCATTTATGTCCACTTGTGTGACCCTACACTGAAGTAGATGAGGGGAGCACTGATGTCCCTGTCTGGAGCTGTTGATGTGCTAACTTCTAGCAGTGATTTTTACCTTGGTGGATGTTGGCTTTCAACTCCCCCTGGGAATCCCACCGAGCTGGTGGCCGGGGCTGTGTGCAGAGGCTTTGACAGTGCCTTGTCCCTGCAGGGGAGCTGGTGGCTCTCAAGAAGGTGCGGCTGGACAACGAGAAGGAAGGTTTCCCCATCACAGCCATCCGCGAGATCAAGATCCTGCGGCAGCTCATCCACCGCAGCGTGGTGAACATGAAGGAGATTGTCACGGACAAACAAGATGCACTGGATTTCAAGAAGGACAAAGGTAGCATTTGCTGCAGGCTGTGGTTTCATCAGCCAGAGAGCTGATGCAATCCCTTAGTGTTTGCTCTCGGGGTAGAACCAGAAATCCAGACCCTGCTCTAGATGTTCTTTCTTTGGGTTCCTCCTTGATGCAAAGCTCAGAGTTTGGTATCTGGATTTGGCCTCGCATCAAAGCATAGGTTCCAGTTAAAGTGAGGCCTCACACTGCAGAGCGAAGAGGTTTAAAAGGATGCATTGCATTCCTGGAGACTCCCAAAGGAAGCCTTTACAGGAGGGCTTTTAACACTGATTAGTGGCAAAAACCTTACTAATAGCAAGATGAGTTTTGTCCTCTGTCACTTTGGAAGAGGGAGGTGTTCCAGCATCCCACTAGCTGTTGTCTGGGGCCTTCTCTTCCATGAGGGAGCAGGGAACACCACAGACCTCAGGTCAAGCTGTGAGTGCAAGTAATCTCTTCAGCAACTTAGCTTAAAAGAAACAAATCCAAAAGAACCCAGGATTTCAAAGGAATTTATGGGAGGGCTGCTTGGTTGTGTTGGGTTTTTCCTCTCTTGAGGAACAAAAAGAAGTCTTTTAGGGTGTCCAGGAAACCTTAAGTCTCACATTGGGTGTGTTGGAGAAAATGCCAACAAAACACCAACAAGGCTATTTCAACAGTTGAATCCACTTCCCCTCCTCTTTGTTCTCTCCTCTTGTCTTAAATGATTTCTCTCTTTATTATATCAGGTGCCTTTTACCTTGTGTTTGAGTACATGGACCATGACCTAATGGGGCTGCTAGAATCTGGCTTGGTACATTTCTCAGAGGACCATATCAAGTCTTTCATGAAACAGTTAATGGAGGGGCTGGATTATTGCCACAAGAAGAATTTCCTTCATCGAGATATCAAGTGCTCCAACATCTTATTGAACAACAGGTAACCTGGGAATAGAAACACTTCAAGCCAAGCTCTTCCCTGCCCTCTCCCTGGGTTCACCTTGAGTATGGTTGGGAGCAGGAGGTGTTGAACCCTGCGTGTTTCCACATGGTGTGGTGGGTGGTTATGGTTAAGCAGTGGCTTTCCTGGGTGCTGCTGCTGTAAGGGTGAGCAGCCCCACCAGCCTTCACCTGGACTTGCTGCTGGTGGCACTCTCCCCACTGTTTTGCAGCTCTTTACAGTTAATTTTCATGTTGGCTTGAAATAAATGGGGCTCTGCACTTGGTCTCCATGGTATTTTGGCAAAAATCCTGTTTATTGGAAGCACTTGTATGCAGGGAAACCACTGAGGGTTAAGGTAGGAAGGAGCAGCTCTCTGTGAATGCTCTCTCCTTTAGATAGGGTTTGGCACTAACAGAGCTCATCACAGAATACATCACAATTACTCATTTGCTGTTAATTCTCAAGTCTTTATTTGGATACCCATAAGAAAACTTTGAGCCTGTGAGAATAATGCTGCACATAATCACATCCACATGTCTGGATATCCATCTGAAAAGGGTCCCTGGGACACTGGCCTGTTGGGAAGGGTGTATGGTAGAGATGGGACTAAATTATTGCCTTTTCTTGTTGTTTCTTTGAAGCATTCAATAGGATCTGGAAAATTAACACTGGTATATTCAAAAGTAATTACTGCTCCCATTGCTTTGTTGGGCCTTTCTACTATGTGGGGGATTTCCTTCCCTTTTCCTGTTGCTGTGTGTGAGCCTGGCTCTGGTTCAAACCAGTGACTGTCTTCTGTCTTTCAGTGGGCAAATCAAGCTTGCAGATTTTGGACTCGCCCGACTCTACAGCTCAGAGGAGAGGTGAGGCATGGGAGGAAGGGGGAAAGGCCTTCCATAGGTGGGATGAGCTCCTTTGTTCTTAATACCTGCATAGTCACTTCACTTGGAAGTCCTGACATTGCCTGAGGAGTGATTTCCAGGGTTAAGTGGTATAATGTAGCTCCAGCTGTTGCAAAAATATACTCCTGGCTGCTATTAATGGCTTTCCATTAGAGAAACCAGCTGATAAGGAGCAGAAACACCTTCCCTGCTTGCTCTAGCCCATGTTTGGCTTTGAGATCAGTTGCTGTTCAGCCATGGCAGCCTCCTGCTGCCTTTTATAGGTCTTGGGTGCCTACAGCTTGCTATCTGCCTATAGGCAGACCTGAAATCCCTGATGGCTCCCCAGCTCTATGTAACTCAGGCAGATGCTATGGAAGGCTGGCATTTGAAAGCCCACTCCTACTTACATGCCAAACACTGCCGTTGGGAAGTCAAAATTAGAGTTCATAAGGCTTTTTGTGGCACTTGGCCTCAGTCTGTGTTTGTGTCTTGCATTCCAGCCGTCCATACACCAACAAAGTCATTACGTTATGGTATCGACCTCCAGAGTTGCTGCTAGGTGAGGAGCGTTACACACCTGCCATAGACGTGTGGAGCTGTGGGTAAGTCCCTGCTTTGTGTCTGTGGGCTGTGACCATCAGCACATGGAAGCTGCTCTTTGCTTTGTGCTGATCTCTGAAGCTCTGTTCCAGCAAGGCAGAGTGGTGAGATAGTACAGGGATACTTCTAAACTTAAACTACACCACTTAGTAAAAACTCCTGCTTGGTATTGACATATGAGAGCATAAAAAAGTGTCTATTCTTGCTATTTAAATACCCAAACCAGCCAACCTTTGATCATAATGCACCACTAAGGAGGGGTGACAAGCTTACTCTGTGCTGGTTGTAGCTTCAGTGTATGGCTGTAATGGCCCTGTCAAACCTGGCCTTGAACACTGCCAGGGATGGGGCAGCCACAGCTTCTCTGGACCCCCTGTGCCAGTGCCTCAGCACCCTCCCAGGGAAGAATTTGGCACTGATTGCCATTGCTGTCAGCTTTAGAGTAGATATTAAGGACTGAGCCAGAATTGTCCCCTCCCTCCTTTTCTTTCCCTTTCAGCTGTACAAATGATGTGTGTACAAACCTTGTGTGCACAAGGCTGTGTCCTGTGCTTGGCAATGACAAACACTGAGCTTCAGGCAGCTGAGGATGGTTTGGGCAGGCAGATACCCTCCCTTCAGTAAAGCTGCAAAGAGAAACGGGCTGGATCTGAAGGCAAATGAGCTGCCTGGCTGTTTCCTTGTCACATTATTGCCCCGTCCTCCTCTCCCTGCAAAGAGTTAAAGCATGAAGCCAGTGTTAACCAGCCTGGTAGTGAACGCTATTTCCCAGCTGCGTGGAATCAGTGACTCTGTACACATAGGTTAGTTTGTCAGTCCTCAACTACAAGCCCTGATGCAAATAACTCTCCTCAGGCAAACCTGCTCCTGAACAGAAATACTGCAGTGTTCAAACGACCATCCCAAGGGTTTGCTGTCGTGACCTCTTGCTTTTCCTCTTTCCAGCTGTATCCTCGGGGAACTGTTTACAAAGAAGCCTATTTTTCAAGCCAATCTGGAGCTGGCTCAGCTTGAATTAATCAGGTAAAGCATTGCACATGCATGCCTATGAGAAGTGGTACTGCAGAAACTGCTCATGCACACAGGCTCTGTGTTAGAAGAGCTCTCTTTCTCTAACCTGCCTACAGAATAGGAGCAGCAAATGATGGTAACTGCAGATGTGAAGAGGTGGGCATTTAGGGGTGTGTGGCTGCTAATGCAGGCACTGTCTGGAAACTTTGCTGTTGGTAGTTGAGTGTGCAGTGAACCTAAATTACATCCCGCACTGAAAATCTGTTGTGTTGGAAAGCTTACAGACTGAAGGTATTCATTTTACCTCTTTATTTAACCTCTGAGGGTTATCTCACCATAACTGATTAACCAGAACTAGGTTATTGGTACCATAAGTTGCTAAGGAAGAGAAATAACTGTTCCAGCTGAAGCCAGAGCAGTTGGGGTTGGGGACTCTTCTCCTCCTGGCTGCGTTCCACTCACTGACCATCCTCTGCTCTTCTGGTTGGCAGCCGGCTCTGTGGGAGCCCCTGTCCAGCAGTGTGGCCAGATGTCATCAAGCTGCCCTACTTCAACACTATGAAGCCGAAGAAGCAATACCGGAGGCGCCTGCGTGAGGAGTTCTCCTTGTGAGTCTTGGTAGAGGAGAGGATGAGTAGCTGCGTGGGGGTTATGTGCAACTCATCTGCTCTCCTTCAGCTCTAGTCTACCTGGCAGGGTAAAGCAGTGCCTCCCTTCCTTGCCCTCTCCAGGAGGGTTTCCTCCTTCTGGGTAAAGCTGGAATGGGGTCATTGTCCCTCTCCTAAACACCTCATCTGCCACAGGTGCCTTCTGGAGGGCTCGTGATGCTTAGGCAGGATCTGTGTTGGGAAGCACTTGTCAGTGTTGTGTTCCACAGGGCTAAGGCTGGCTGACCTCAGAGATGTGCTCCCTGAGGGGAGAGTATGATTGTGTGATATTCCCATGGGATTTCTAGCTGAACTGCTGTTCCTAAACAGCAGAAATTCCACTGAAAATACCCCATATCTGATGCCTGTTCTGGTGATGTCTTTGGGCTGTTGCATCACCTAGTAACTGATTTTGACTGCAAGGGTTTCTCTTAGGCCTGAGGTGCCTTTCTGAGAGTGCCTGTTCACAACGAGCCCTGAACTCAGCTGTATTTCCACCTCTCCCCAGCATTCCTTCGTCTGCTCTTGACCTGCTGGACCACATGCTGACACTAGACCCTGGCAAGCGCTGCACAGCAGAACAGGCCCTGCAGAGCGACTTCCTTAAGGATGTTGACCTCAGCAAGATGGCCCCTCCAGAGTAAGTTCCAGTGGGTTCCCTGCTAACAAGCTGTGGGAAAGAGCCCCCCTGGCTTGCCCTTGTCGGGGGGGAGGTCAGTCAGAGTTATGATTTCTGGATTCCTTTTGTGTGTTCTGTTGTATGGCTGAGCAAATAGCTCTTCTGTGCTCTTGGCTTTCTGCCTGGTATCAGGCTGGGTTTAGAAAGCTCAGTTTAATGCTCACAAGGTGCTCTAAAACTCTGTTGGAAGATACAGGAGGGTAGCATGTAGCATCCCTCTGTCCTGTGTGCCAGGGGGACTGGCCAGGCCTTGTTTGTACTTGACTCAGGGGCTGTTGAGCAGTGTCCCATGCGGCTCTTCCACTCCAGTAATCAAGGCGTAAAGCTCTGCTCTTACTGGGTGCAAGTGGCTTTTGAGCTTCCCTTTAGAGGTACAAAAGGGACCTAACTCCTTAAAGCTGCCAGATTCAGCTGGCAAGCTTGTGTGCATTGTGGCTAACGCTGTCCAGCTGGGAGGGAGATCCGGCTGCAAGTGAAACGATTCCCATCCGATTCTGCTGCCTTGCCCCTGCTTGGAACATCCATGCTTCTCCTCCAGCACCGATGACTTCTGTGTGCTGGAGGGTTACACTGGTGCCACATCCTAACTGCCACGTGTTGTTCCCTTCCAGCCTCCCGCACTGGCAGGACTGCCACGAGCTGTGGAGCAAGAAGCGGCGGCGGCAGCGGCAGAGCGGCATCGCAGTGGAGGAGCCACCGCTCTCCAAAGTTCCTCGGAAGGAAACTACCTCTGTTCCAAGCACAGACCCTGTCAAAAACCACAGCAGTCCTGTGCCCCCCCAGCCCGCCCAGCTCAAAGCAGAGCCTGGGGCTGCAGATGCAGTAGGTCAGTGCCCAGCCTGCTCTATAGATGGTGCCTGGTAATGGTACCTCCCTGCTCGCTCTCTGGCTTGGGGCTGGTTTGAAGCCAGGCTTGTTCTTTCACCTCTGTTTCTGCAGAAAGGCAAATGCCAGGTTTTCCCCATCCTGATTGCCTCAGGAATGTCTTATGGAGGAGCTGGCTGTGAATTTGTTCTAGGAGTCCTATTGGTTCTGAAACACGCTTCCACAGAGATGAACGGAAGGACTTACTGAGTCATTGAAGTGAAGGAACAGATCTTAGGCTGGAAGGTGCAGCCATGTAAAGGGTGTGCAGATGAGCTGAACTCTCTAAAGCTGAGGCATGGGATCTCTCAGGCTAGTGGCTGGTGGGTGAAAGTGCACATTATCACGCTCTGCTTGGTGCAGGGAAGATCACTTGGCCATAGAGACTTGCAGGACCGGGTTTCTAAAGGTGTGAGCAGCCTTCCTGTGTCTCAAAAGTAGTTGGATGGGAGGTATATTGATTCCTGGGAATACAGAGCTATGCAAAGCTACCCAGGCCATGCTGATTGTTCTATAGAAGCCTTATAAAAACCCAGATATGGGCTAAAGCTTCCTTTGTCTCAGACGTTGTGCTGACAAGTAATGAGGAAGACAGTTCTTGCTCCAGGGAATGCACAATCCATGTGTTCAATGAAACATGGCAGATGGACAAAAAGGTGGTGGTTGGATTAACAAACAGCTGAGAAAAGTGAGTGTCGTGTTCTTAGTTGCCTACCAGCAAGAGGAGCTTCATTTTAAGCTTTTTAAACCCAAACCTTTGCAGCTTTCTGCCCCAAAAGCTTGCCTTACAAAGGTAGTGTCAGTGTGAAGGGACACTGTTGGCACTTGTCACTCGGGAGGCTCTGCTCCAGCATGGTGCAGAGGGAGGTGATGCCACTTGAGGGTTGTGTTTCAGACTAACCTGGATACTTGCAGGTCAGGACAGTCTCCTATGATCCCAGGCCAGTTTTCAGCAAGCAGTTGCCTTCTGCTTGACCTAATTCTTTTGCTGTGTCAGGGGAACACACCCTTTCTCCATCCCAAAGAGCAGCTCGGCTTCATCCCGGGAAACCTGCTTCCCAGTGCATAGGGAGTGCTGCTCATGCACGGAATGCTGCAGGAGGGGCTGAGCTGCTCTGATTGCCACCGAGGTGGGCTGGGGGTTTCCATGTTCATTGCACATCTCAGCCTCACTGCTGTAACTGGTGCCGTCCTTGGCTACCGGGATGCTCAGACTGGGAGGTCTGGCTCAGCTGAGCTCGTTTCAAGCAGCAGCCACGTGTGCAGCTGTGCTGGTGGCTCTGAGAGGGAGCTGAACCTCGGGTGAGTGCAGTGTGTGCACAGTACCACGGGGTGCTGCTGCAGTGCTGTCAGAGCTGATGGCAGCCCGGAGGGGGCAAGCTGAGCAAACCATCCTGGAGCCTCCATGCCTTCCCCCAGCACAGGGTCACAGAGGAGGGGGATGCAGTGTCAGCAGTACAGGTTGGTGCAATGTGGCTCTGTGTAACCTTCCTATGATGCTGCTTGTGTTTCCAGCAGGCCTCGGAGAGATCACCCAGCAGCTGAATCAGAGCGAACTGGCTGTGTTACTGAACTTGCTGCAGAGCCAGACTGATCTGAGTGTCCCACAGATGGCCCAGCTGTTGAATGTTCACTCAAACCCAGAGATGCAGCAGCAGCTGGAAGCTCTCAACCAGTCCATCAATGCTCTGACAGAAGCCACCACACAGCAGCACGAGTCTCAGGCAGCAGCAGCAGCAGAGGAAGCCATAGAGGAGCCACCCGCAGAGGCACAGCTACCAGAGGAGCAGGCGACTCCAGAAGCAGCCAGTGCTCAGGGAGACATGCAGAACGTGCTGGCTGTTCTGCTGAGTCAGCTGATGAAGAGCCAGGAGCCTGTTCTGACCCTGGAGGAGAGCAATGGGGAGAAGAGCAGTGAGCAACGGGGGCCGAGGAAAACCCCAACGGTGCAGCCAGAGGAGAGTACAGGTAAATAACGTGCCCGTGGCTCGTGCATCTGGGGTGCCACACTCTTGGTTGAGCAGCTCAAGTGTTCCACGTGAGGGCCTCTGGTTGATCTGCAGCCAGGAGGAGCTGAGAGGTGTGACAGAGGGAGCAGGGGCTGTGGGTGGGCAGAGGGGAGAGGTGCTGGGTGCCAGAATGGGGGCAGGATTTCAGCACTGAGGCAGACACTGACCTACTCCCTGCAGTAAGTGCTCGGGAGGTTTTAACAACTGCAGCAAGCCAAAACGTGGCAATCCTTCCTTCTCTGCTTCACATCCCCAAAGCATATTGTAGTGTTCCATCAGTGGAGATGAAAGGTTTTGGGGTTTGGCCAGAAATGAAAGGGAAGCCCAGAGGTTCAGTTCTTCCTCCAGCACCCCTAAGCATCAGTTTACACATCCAGGTAGGTTTTTCCACCCAGGACATGGAATCCCTGCAGGTTTTCCCATCTTGCTGCTTATCCCAACTGTTCTTTCACCGTTCCCTTCTTGCCCTCCAAAAACAAGGAAATGAAGACAAATGTGCAGAGATGATTGTGAAGAACATGAGAACTGAAACAGTGGCGAGTGCTGGAAGGGAGGGGGACAGTAGCAATTGGGATCAACAGGAACTGGTGCATCCAGCTTTGAGTAGAATCATAGAAGAGTTTGGGTTGGAAAGGAGCTTAAGATCATCCAGTTCCAACCCCCTGCCATGGGCAGGGACACCTCACACTAAACCATGGCACCCAAGGCTTCATCCAACCTGCCCTTGAACACTGCCAGGGATGGAGCATTCACAGCCTCCCTGGGCAACCCATTCCAGTGCCTCAGCACCCTCACACTAAAGAACTTCTTCCTTAGATCCAATCTAAACCCCCCCCTGTTTCAGTTGAGTGCTGCCATCCAAAGCTGAGCTCCCCTGGTTCTTGTAGAGCAGGCAGGAGGCATGTTGCAAAGAGCAGTTTGTCTCAGTGAGCGCTGGGATGTCCTTGCCGAAGGTGAGTGTAAATGTCTCCATGTCTCTTGTTTCTGTTGATTTTTTGGCTTTATTAGCAACCTCCCGTGACGACCTCACCAAATTGTAGAAGCACCTCCCGGGTATGTCCCAGACTCTCCAAGGGAGCCTCTTTTGGCCACACACCTCCTCTGCAATGTAGCTGACCGTGCTGTGTTCTCGTGCCTTCGACACACCCGCCCACCACGAGCCAGTTGTGACCGTGCTTGTCTTGCCTGGTTCTTTTCTCTTTCTGCCCTAGTCCTGGAAGATAACTAGGTTCTTGTAGAGCAGCTTCAATTCAATAACCTTGTTCTCTGTTTATAACGATTTTAAAGGAGATGCTGTCCCCCAATCGGCTTGGCTTCCCCAATGACCTGAAGATTGTGTTCTGGATTGCAATACAATCTAGTTTTAAAGTGGACTGATGGGTGGAGGGGTGGTCCTGGAAGACTACTGGTTTTCACAATAAAGTTTGACCTTTTTAATAACCAGTTTTGCAAATGATTTGAGGATCTGATTCAAACCAAGGTGTTTGTGGCCTCTTGTGTCATCGCCAGTAAGAACTTTAATCATGGGGTAGCTGAGCCTGGTCGCTGGATGGGAATCGAGGCAGTTCAGTTGTGTTGCTCTGCAGGAGTCAGGATGGGTTGCTGGGAGCAGGTCGTGTCCCGTGTTGTCCCCTTGCTGCTTGCCCTTAGCAAGGGGGAGAGCCAGAGCTGTCTTTGGTCTTACCCATCACCTAACCAGGCTGCTTTGTTGTTCTGCTGCCTCGAAAGCAGTAACACAAAGCAGTGAGAAGGTGGTGATGGGGTGTGAAGGGTGCTCTTGTTCTTGCTAGCACAGAACAAGTCCTTTTGAAACAGGAATGTTGGTGATTTCAGGTCTGAGCTGGGGAGAAGGGGGTTGGGCACGGGGACAAAAGGGTTTTCTCATGTTCCAGGGCAGTCTGTGTGATGCACGCAAGGATTTGTGGATTGAGATTGCTTTGGGCTCTGTGCTGGAAAATGTCGGGACACAGGAGGCTGTACCCACTCCTTCAGTGTGGCCTTGGGGTTGGCTTTTGGTTTTGTGGCTTTCCTAAACCAGTCCATCACTCTGAAGGCACCAGTGAGCCTGGGACCGAAGCATTAAGGCCACGGCATCCCTCTGCAGCAACCCCATGTGCAGCTCCATCCATCTCCCGCTTGGCATCAGCCTTCTGATCCAAGAGCAGGAATCCCTCCCACGGGTACCCATGGGTTAGGGGAGCTGTTGCCCACTGGATGCATGGAGAAAACTAAAGGATGCTTTGTGTGCGCTGCCAGATCTCCATCTCCCCCAGCGCATCCCAACTCCATAGGCTGGGTTTGGAAGGGGGGGTGGGTGTTATGTTACTGAATCTATTGCTGTCTGCTCGCTGATGTTATAAGCTGGTGTTTAAAAGCAGTAACCCTTCCACAGCGTGTCCTCCTCGCGTTGTCCCACCCGAGAAGAGACCCCCCGAGCCCCCCGGACCGCCGCCACCGCCGCCTCTGGCCCAGGACGACCTCTCCAATGCAGCCCAGGAGCTGAACCCGGCCGTGACCGCTGCTCTCCTGCAGCTCTTTTCCCAGCAGGAGCCGGAGCCACAGGAGCATCAGACTTCCAGAGCCACGGATTACAGCAGATCCCGCTCCTCCAGGACTTACAGCACCGACAGCTCCGAGGGCGGATTCGGAGCCGAGGAGCTGAATTCAGGCCAGAGCCTCCTGGAACCTTCTGCTCAGCCTCTGGGGAAAAGCAGGACCTTCTTGGGCTCCGTGAGCCACCTCGGGGAGACCAGCAGCTACCAGGGCACAGGCTCTGTCCAGTTTCCAGGGGACCAGGACCTGCGCTTCGCCCGCGGCCCCGTCGCCGTGCACACGGTTGGCCAATCCTTCCCTAAATCCGAGGGGAGCAATAACACTCTGGTCCATCCCGAGGCCAAAATCCACAACTACAGCGAGCTGGGCCCAGCCAGTGGGGCAGGAACAGCTCCCAGCTGGGGTGCCCCAACCCAAGCCACCTCTTCCTATGGGAAGGCGTTCCGTGGGGCTGGCAGAGTGCCTCCGC
This sequence comes from Melopsittacus undulatus, assembly GCF_012275295.1. Lineage (NCBI taxonomy): Eukaryota > Metazoa > Chordata > Aves > Psittaciformes > Psittaculidae > Melopsittacus > Melopsittacus undulatus. The sequence continues at coordinate 2,906,427 of NC_047543.1, read as the reverse complement.
GGGGAGGACGGGGCAGGGGGGTTCCCTATTGAGCTGCCCTCGTCCTCCCCTCCTTCACCTCCACCTTTAGCACCACGGCTCCAGTTTGTGGCCCGGAGCAAGGTCTCATTTCTCTGCATTTCAGCTGCTGCAATGCTCCCTGTTGTTATTCCTTGCTAGGCTGCCACCGGGATTCACCGGAGGGGTCCCCACTTGGGTGCCTTTGTGCTTGCTGAGTGACTAAACTGACCCCCCCAAGGTGGGGGTGAGCTTCCTGCCCTCGTGGGGGGGGGGGATCCATTGCAAATAGGAGGAATGAAACAAAACCTGAGCACAGGGCAATAGGAAATCCCTCAATCTCTCACTAGTGCTTCCCTGGGGAGGGGGGAGCGCAGGGTTCAGGTATAGGGCTAAGGGGACAGGTGGTCCCAAAGTGAGGAGTTTGGTTTTTTGTTCCTGATTCCCTTTGAAAACAATAAAAAGAGGGGGAATCTATTGCTGGGAATTGGTTATCCCAGCTCTGGAGAGCCGGGATGGGCACTGGCTTGGCCTCAATTGATCCAGTATTGCTGTGAGCTCCAGGTCCAGGATCCCTCTCACTTGACTGTAGCCTTAATAAATGGGCTTTTGGGGGTTTGTACCTTTCCCACTGCCACTTCCCAGTGGGAATGCTCCTGGGTTTTTGTTTCTTTTGTTTCCAGAGCTCCCCAATTCCTTTCTCCTTTGAAACTTCCAAACCCCACAGCAGGAAAAGAAACCCAAAGCCAACTTCTGGGGGGGAATTCTTGCCATGTAGGAGCAGCTTTTGGAGCCTGGGCTCCCGGAGCAGCAGCTCAGTCCTTGGAGGCTTTTCCAGGCATCCCTGTATCATTTCTAGAAGCATATATATATATATATATATTTTTGTTGTGTTCAAGGAAGTCTCGACGATGGAATTCCTCCTCCTGCAGAGCCCTGCGCTGTTGTCCCTTTCAATGACACTTAAAAGAGATGAATAAAACAAAGGTACATGTGGATGAGCTGCTTTTTTGTCCCTGATTAGGCTTTTCCTATGGAAAACATCCTTGGACAGCCACCAGGCTTCCAAGCTGGGAAAACCTGGGGGGTGAGGGGATGGGGTTGGGGGGGTGGGACCTTGTTCTTTGTGGGGGTTGAGTTCATGTGTGTGGATGGAGGGAAGGGGCAGATGTGATGCACCTGGATGGGTGCTGGTTGATGTGAGGGGGAGAGGAAGCAGCTCTGTGCTATGTGGTGGTGATGAGCAGGGACCAGCAGCTCCTTAGCAGAATTCCAGGCTCCATGAGTTGGGGTTTGCTTTAATTTGGGTCTCTTTGGATGTCCAAGTTCATTCCTGATGCTCAGGAGCAAGAACAGAGGAGCTGGGTTGGGGGCACTGAACCCACCAGGCCTTTGGTTCCTCTCTGTTCTCTCTCCATGCGCTGGGATGGAGCTTTCCTTGTTGTTCTGGTTTCCCCTTCCCAACCCCATCCCATTTGGAAGGAAAATCATGTTCCAAGCACTGAATCCTCTTTGGAGCCCGATGCCTATTGCTCATCCTCTCCAGGAGCACACGGACCCACCTGTGCCCCCCACTTGGGGGGCTCATTCCCACTGCTGCTCTCTGGATCCCCCCTGGCAAAGGATGGACCCCCCCCCCCACCTCCCTCCTTTGCTGTGGGTGGCATCTGGGGCTGCCTTTAGGAGCCCACTGAGATTGGAGCCAAGCAGGGGCCTCTCCCTCCATCTCCAATGGCTTAACTGGTCCCAGTAGCACGCATTGAATGGGGGGACCATGCAGGGCTGGGGGGGCCGCTCTCCCCTGCTGCCTTTTCCCCTTTGTCTTGTGTGTTTTCCCCCTCTGTACAAAAGGATTGATGGGGGGGGGGGGTTAAAAGGCTCTCGAATGGGGTTCAGGGCCCACACAAGCCCTGAGGTGCCCCTCACCCTCCTCTCCCCCTCTGCACACACCAGGGTTCAAAGCCTCCCCAAGGCGCCTGTGCTGGGTTTAACCTTGTCTCTGTACAGATATTTTGTAAGATTTGGGCTTTTCTTTAGGGTTTTGGGTTTTTTTGGGGGTGTTTTTGGTTTTGGTTTTTTTTTTTCAGTTTATAACAATGGAAAAGTGGAGATTGGAAAATTAAAGATTTCCTGTTGCTGTATTTGCCTCCTGTCGCTGCCTGCATCCATCAGCCTTGGCCCCTCCTGCCTGCTGCAGTTGGGGGCCCAGGGAGGGTTTTGGGGCTGTGGGATGCTCTGGTATGGTGGGAGCAGGCAGGAGGAGCCCCCGAGCTGTGGGGATGGGAAGGGAAGCAGGGAGGTTGTGGCTGTCTCCATGTCTGTGCATGGGTCCTGGAGGCACCTGGGCAAGGGAGAGGAGCTGGGGAGAAGTTGGGCTCCAGCCCTGAGGTGGGAGGGAGCTGTGGCACAGAGTGTGTGTCATCCCTCCATCCATCCATCCATTTTCCCTCTATCCCTCTATCCATCCATCCCTCCATCCACCCATCCATTCATCCATCCCTCTGTCCATCTCTCCAGCCATTCTCCCATCCCTCCCTCCATCCCTCTCCCTCAGTCTCTCTCCCCACTGTCTCCAGGAGCCTTTCCCCCAGCCCTGGAGCACGGGAAGGACAAGGGGCAGGATCCAGGATTCCATGAGACCCAGAGGTGGCTGCTCCTGCTCCAGGGGCTCCCTTTGCTTCCAGGCATCAGCTCCTTCCTACTCCACCAAGGCTCCCTCTGAGCCTCACTGCTCCTCACAGTGCCCCTGCCCTGGTGCTGATCCATGGCTTCCATCCGGCTCCCATTGCTCTCCCTGCTCCTGCTTCAGCATCCCCATGGTTCACACCCTGCGCAGATGGTGGAGGCGGCCGGAGCGAGCCTGGAGCAGCCTCTGCAGCCCCTGATTTATGAGCGGGCAGCTGGGAGCTGGGAATCAACTTCCAGGAGTCGGGAATCAGCCTCCAGGAGCTGGGAATCAACTTCCAGGAGTCAGGAATCAGCTTCCAGGAGCTGGGAATGAGCCTCCAGGAGTCGGGAATCGGCCTCCAGGAGTCAGGAATCAGCTTCCAGGAGTCAGGAATCAGCCTCCAGGAGCTGGGAATCAACCTCCAGGAGCTGGGAATGAGCCTCCAGGAGTCAGGAATCAGCCTCCTGCCGCCTTCCCCTCTCTGCCCCTGCGCATCCCGCTCAGCATCACCTCCTGTTCCATCCCCAGCACCCCCAGCACCACATCCCAACCTTCCCGTACAAAGGCACATGGATCCCGCGGCATCCCGAGGTGACCATCCCCATTCCCTTCATCCCATTCCTTTGGCATCGACCCCCCCGGCAGCAGCTGTGCTGCCAAATGGCCTCAGGCCGAGCCGGGGCTGTAAATCTCCAGCTGCTCCATCCCACCATTCCCAGCTCCTCCTGGTGCCATTGGGATGCAGCACAAACCCTTCTCCCTCCCGCATCCCACAGTCCTCGTGCAGGCGAAGGCTCTGCCGCTCATCCCAGACTTGGGAATGGGAGTGATGCGGTCGGGATCCATGTGGGAAGCAGCTCCCAGCACATCCCAGCACATGCTCCGTGCTCCTCCATGCAGGATGATGGAGAGGAAGAGGAGCGGGAGCCTTCCCATGAAGGCGCTGAGCACTTTCCCACTGGATTCTCCACCTGGATACCCTATGGATGAGAGCATCGCCCCCCAGCTCGGATCATCCCATACACGTGTGGGTTTGCACATGCGTGAACACGCGTGTTCGTGGGTGCCAGTCACCGGGTACCGCTCATCCCCATCCTCCTCCCTCTCTGTTTGTCCTTCCAGCTGCTCCCTGTGGCATTCCAGGGTTTTCCTGCGATTCAGACATTTCCTTCCAAAAACCCGTTCACACCTTTCCTTGGCATTTGGGAATGGGGGCGGGGGAGGGGGAATGAAAGGATTCAAAAGGATCCAGGCAGGATAAAACCACCATAGAAAACATGGGGAGAGGTTGGGATGGAAGTGGGGTTGTGGGTGAAGGATGGGCACTATCCATCCCATGGGAACAGGATGTGTTTTGCTGGCCCCATACGCATTAGGGGATGGATGTGGGGTGCTCAATGGGTCCGGGGGGGGGGGGGGTGGGGCAGCAGTGGGTGCCACGGTCCCTGTGCCACCACGGCCCCCCCCGTGCTGGCAGCTTGATTAAAGCAGTGCCGCGGCGCAGCTGGTGCCTCCCGCAGCACCCAGCACCGGGATTAACGGCTCCAATTAGCGGCAATGCGAAACCACCGCAGCCCGGGGGGGGGGGGGGGGGGTCCCCCATTCCCCCTGCACCCCCTGTGCCACCTCCTTGCGGTGCCACCTCCTTGCGGTGCCATCACCGCACCAGGATGCTGGGATCCGGTGATGCTCCAGCCGTGTCCCTCTATGTGGGGGCATCACCTCCTGGCCACTGTGCCCATCACCACCACCGTGCCCCATGGCACGGACCCCGCTGCGCCCCAAGGACCACAGTGGGCACCGGGTGGCAATGGGGACACCGTCACCATCCCCACTGCCACCGGCACAGCTGAGCCACTGATGGGGGGGGTTCACCTGCCATTTAATTGGATGTATTTTTAATTAATGGTGCCTCTGGGACCCACATGAGACAAACACGAGCCCTGAAGAGGGGCAGGGGAGGACTTGGGGCCGGCGGCAGGATTGGGCCGCGGGGTGCTCTTACCCGTCAGCACCATCAATCACCCCCTGCTTTGGGCTCCGAGCTCTTGGCTGGGGCTCAAGGCCACTGCTGTGATGAGCGGTGCGGCCTCAGCACCAATGGGGATGGGAGGGGGGATCAACGCAGCTCCCAATTGCTCTTGCTGGGTCCGGGTGGGCACTTTAGGGGGGTCCCGCCCCCCCCAGTTCAGCCTTGCTCCTTCCTATGGATGGGGGGGCACAGATGGATCAGGCACATGTGCCCCCCCCCCCCCAGCACCTCCTGTCCCAGCACTGGGGGCCGGGGGGGTTTGGAGGTGCCATGGGGCAGCATCAATGTCTGGTGGTGCTGGGGGGGCAGCGCCGGGGGGGGCTCAGCTGCCTCCTGTGCTGGAATGTGAACGGCATCCTCAGGGATGCTGCTGCTGCTGTGACCCTCCAAGGACCCTATAGCCCCTCATGGCCCCCTATGGACCCACACGGACCCCGCTGTCGCCTTCCCCCCCCCCAGAAGGGAGGTGTGAAACGTGGGGGGGGCCAAACCCGGCCCCTCAGAGCCAAAGGTCCCATCCTGGCTCCGGGGTGCTTGGATGCGGTGCAGCCGCTGGGATGGGGACCGTGCGGCTCCAGGCACGGAGGCTCCGGAGCCTTTGGCTGCTGCATCCCGGGATGCTGCGGACGGAGCAGGCTCTGGAATGTGCCGTGGGATGGAGCTGGGCCGCTGGTACCCACCGGGGCCGGTGCTGCCGGGGCCGGCTCTGCCGTGCGGAGCCGCTCGGAGCAGCAGCTGCGGCCGCCCCGGGGTTATTGGTACCCAGAGACAGCCCCTGGTGCCCGCTCCGCTCCCCCCGTGCTGCGCTGGCAGCGGCCGGGGCCGTTAACCCTCTGCTGACCGGGACATCCCCCCCCCAACCGGGGATCGGCGGTGGCAGCTTGGGATGGGGCACGTTGTGTGGTGCCGGGTGCAGGGTGATGTGGCGGGATGTACCATGATATACCATGTTGTACCACGATGTACCATGATGTGCCGGGATGTACCATGATGTACTATGATGTACCATGATGTACTATGATGTGCCATGATGTACCTCACTGTACCATGATGTACCATGCTATATCATGATGTACCATGATGTACCATGATGTACCATGATGTACCGTGATGTACCACACTGTATCATGATGTGCCATGCTGTACCACGATGTACCATGATGTGCCATGCTGTGCCATGATGTGCTATGATGTGCCATGATATATCATGATGTACCATGCTGTACCATGCTATGCCGTGATGTGCCTGTGACACTGCCATGCCATGGCACGATGTGCTTGTGACACTGTGCTGTGCCATGCCATGATGTGCCTGTGACACCGCCACGCCGTGCTCTGTGATGCCCTGCCATGATGCTCCATGACACTGTGCCATGCCCTGCCGTGATGCCCCATGACACTGTGCCATACCCTGCCGTGATGCCCCATGACACTGTGCCATGCCCTGCCATGATGCCCCATGACACTGTGCCATGTCCTGCTGTGATGCCCCATGACACTGCGCCATACCCTGCTGTGATGCCCCATGACACTGCGCCATACCCTGCTGTGATGCCCCATGACACTGTGCCATGTCCTGCTGTGCCACCAGAGCCCCGGGCAGGAGCACAGCTCCCGGTGCAGTCCATACCCATGGCACAGTGAACCCTGCCCCCAGGCCTGGTGCCAGGAGGGGTCCTGGGGGCTCAGTGCTGGCCCGATGCAGTCAGAACCATGGGGACAGGAGGGTGGGATGGGGGGGGCAGAGGGGCCACAGCCGGGGAAAACGGGGTCTCCAGGTGGGATAGGGGCATCCGCTTGGTGCCAGGTGCCCCTCCTGCCATGGCACAGCTCAGCATGCCATAGAGCAGCATGGCACAGCCTGGTACAGCACGGCACGGCTCAGCACAGCACGGCATGGGCACAGTGTGGAACAGCACTGCATGGCGTGGCACATCCTAGCATGGCACATCCTAGCATGGCACATCATGGCATTGGCATGGCACATCCTAGCATGGCACATCCTAGCATGGCACATCCTAGCATGGCACATCATGGTATTGGCATGGCACATCCTAGCATGGCCATCACGGCATTAGTATGGCACATCCTAGCATGGCACACCATGACATAGGCATGGCACATCCTAGCATGGCACACCATGGCATGAGCATGGCACACCATGGCATGGGCATGGCACACCATGGCATGGGCATGGCACATCCTGGCATGGCACACCATGGCATGCCCCATCCCACCACAGGACCCACCCCCTTGTCACCCCCTTGCCCTCGCATGGCCCCAGTCCCCCCCTCCCAACCCATCCCCGTCCCCCCCCATCTCCCTCCACCCCACCGCAAGTTTTTATGTGCTTCCAGGCGCTGCATGGCAATTAGTGCTAAACTCATTTGCACAACTGCACTTAATTGGCTACAACAATTAATTAATGTGTTGGAAATTTGGCACTGGGAGGGAAAAAAGGAAGGGAAAAGTTTGTCATCAGAGGGAGGAAAAGGGGCGCACGGGGGGGGGGGGCACCCACCTGCAGCCCCCCAAGTGCCCCCCCCCGAGCTGCTTTGTTGTCTCTTTTTCCCCCTTTTCCCTCTTTTCCACCCGTTTTTCCTTGTTGTTTCTTTCTTCCCCTCCCCCCCACTCCCGTTTTCCCTTTTTCCCCTTTTCTTTCCCCTTTCCCTTTCTTGCTTTTTCCCTTCCTTTTTTCTCCCCTGCAACTTAAGCAAACTCATTTCCCTGCTAAAATACAGCATGACTAATGACTGAAGCATGTAAAAATCATTGGGAAAATGTCCTTGGAAGACGAATGCATTTTCAGCAGAATAATTAACTTAATTAACAAATTCACATGCATATTCATCAGGCTATTAATGTCTTCTCAGCTCAGCTTGACGAACATTGCGGTAATAACCATCTCATTTGCATATTGCATTCTACTGCTCTCCCAAAAAGCAAAAGGGAGGCGAGGGCCGGATGCACACGCGTGTGCCCATGTCCCGATGCTGAGCGGCACGGAGGTGCGATGCTGGAGCCATGGGTACCACCGGCACCGGTGGCACCGGCACCACCGGCATCACCGGCACCGCTCCCCGGCCTCGGCATCTGCGGTGCGGGCGCGGAGGGGGAGAGGACCCGGAGCAGCTGTCGGCCTAATTCGGCTCGTGGGCGGCTTAGAAAAACAGATTATGTGGCTGCGACAGGAGCTGATTCCTGACATACGCTCGGGGTCTGCGTCTTCATCGCCCGCGCGCCGCAGGGGGGGACGGGGGGTGATGGGGATGAAGGGGGTGAAGGGGGTGAAGGGGGTGAAGGGGGTGATGGGGGTGAAGGGGGTGAAGGAAGGGAAGGGGTGAAGGGGATGGTGAGGGTGATGAAGACAATGGGGTGATGGGGGTGGTAGGGGGATGAGGGTGATGGGGTGAAGGAGATGGGGATGATAGGAGTGATAGAGGTGATGATGATGATGGAGGTGATGAGGGCGATGGGGGGATGAGGATGGTGGGGGTGATGGAGTGATGAGGATGATGGGGGTGAAGTGGATGGTGGAGATGATAGGTGTGATGGAGGTGATGACAGTGATGGGGGTGATGGGGATTGGGGGATGATGGGTGTGATGGGTGCGAAGGGGATGAAGGGGCTGAAGTGGGCTGATGAGGATCATGAAGACAATGGCGGTGATGAGGCTGATGGGGAGGATGAGGATGATGGGGATGAAGGTGTGATGAGGCTGCTGCACCCCCCCCAACCCTGCCGCACCCCATTTGGCCCTGCCCATCACACCACAACCATACTGGGAGGGTCAGTCCCATGTGAGCACATGGCACACACATGGGTGTGCACACAGCATGGACTGGGATGGACGGATGCATGGATGGATGGACAGAGAGATGGATGGTTGGATGGATGCAGGGACACATGGGTGGATGCATGGATGGATGGATGAATGGATGCAAGGATGCATGGATAGATGGGTGGATGGGTGGATGCATGGATGGATGGATGGATGGACAGATGGACACACAGAGAAGGAGTCAGGTGGCTGAATGGACAAGCAGATGTGTGGAGGAGTGGATGCAGGTGCAGACACATGGACAGACACACGGGTAAATGGAGGTGCTGTGCAGGAGGGTGGCAGGGCAGGTGCTCGAACAGACACACGTGGTTGGACAGACGGACGTGTTTGGACTGATGGACGTGGTTGGACAGACAGAGAGGGTTGGACAGACGGACATGGTTGGACAGACACACATGGTTGGACAGACAGATGTGGTTGGACAGACACACGTGGTTGGACAGACACACGTGGTTGGACAGACACACGTGGTTGGACAGACAGATGTGGTTGGACAGACAGACCCATGGGCCGGTGCCGCTGTCCTGTGCCGGAGCCACCAACGGTCCCCGGGGGGGGGGGGGGGGGGGGCTCTGTCCCTTTGGCTCTGCTCTGGCACCACCAGACTCAGCCGTGACCCCCCCGGCCGTGGTCCCACCGTGGGCCATGACCGAGACCCCCCCGGGGCATGCGGGGACCACCCGCTCGCAGCCCTCAGCCAATCCCCAGCCGGGAATCGTGCCTCCAGCCAATCGCCTGCCGGGGCTGGTGCTGCTGCCCAATGGCAGACTTCTTTCTTCCCCTAGCCCCGCCCACCATGGCAATATAAACGCCTTCCCCTCCGCTCCCTGCCGTCCTTTGGTCCCATCGCTGACCCCCAGCTCCATGTCCGTGGATGGAGGGGCAGGATCCGACCCTGCTCGGCTGTGGGGTGCCCCCCCCCCCCCGGAAGGGGGGGCAGATCCCAAGGCCTCCACCCCTGGCACCAGGACTCGATGTGGAGCCCCCTCTGGGGTATGGCGGTGCCAGAGGGGACGTCGGGGCTGGGGCCACGTTGCCTTCACCCATGGCTTTGAGGTGCCCCCAGCCCCTCAGCTCCTGTCCCAGTGACCACACTGGGGGGGGGGGGGGGGGGGGCAAAACCTGAGCCCTTCCACATGGGGAAACTGAGGCAGGGGCCTCTGGGGCAGCAAAGCCACCCCCCCATCATCATCCCCATCCTTGCTTTGTCCTCACCAATGCCCCTGTGTGCTCACCCATCCCATCCGTATCCATAATGGGGGAGACCCACGGAGGAAAGGGGGGTGTTAGGGCCACGGGGTGAAGGTCGGGTGAAGGGCACCGGCCGTGGCACACGGGGGGGGGGGATGCTGCAGTCACGGTGCCAGCTGTAGCCGGAGAGGAACCAGCCTGGCACGGTACGTGCCAAAATACCAGCAGTAAAGTAGTTAAATGAATCCAGGGCGGGAGCTGCGAGAGCGGCTTTGGGCCCCCATCCAAAGGAGTTAATGTCCCACAGTATGATCGATTAGTTGTCAGCCGCGATTTCAAACCAATACAAGATGAATGGCATCATTTTCCTTCCCTCATTTTCGGCAGAATTAAGAAGCCATTAGCTAACACAAATTTTTGGCAACTTTAAATAAAAGGAATAAAAGGGAATCCAAAAGCCCCAATGTACGTTTGTGGCAAACGCTCCCCGAGGTAACGGTGAGGATGCAAATACCCTCCCGCGGCCGCCGGTAACGGTGCCAACCGGTACCCACCAGCATCCAGAGGAGATGCCAGCGGTGGATTGGTCTCCGTTCCCGATGGGAAGCATCGGGGTGTCCTGCCCGGCCCATGGCACACTGGGGTTTACGGTCAGCCCCAGTGCTGTGCTCCCATCACCGGTTTCACACGTGTGATGAGTGTAAGGCCTCAGCTTTGTGGGGTCTGGTGAAGGACAAACCAGGCACAAGCTGCTCCTGCCCGGTGCCCGCAGGCGCGGGGCCGCCGTGCCAGCCCAGCCGTGGCCATTACGGTGATGGGCGCCAGCTGCGCCCACCCGATCCCCCCCTCCCCTTCCCGTGTCCCCAAGGAGGCTGTGGGAGGGGGGGCCGGGCACGGTGCCACCACCCGGGCACGGGGCAGAGCCGCGGCAGCACCGGGTGAGGGGCGATGGGGTCGGACAGGGCTATGAGGGGGGCAAAGGCAGCGACCCCCGGTGGGACCACAGCGGCAAAGGGGACCCCCCATGCTCTGGGATGACCAGGGGCTGGTTGGGTGCTGGTCACGGACACCCCCGTTCGCTGCTGGATCACCGGATTTTAGGCACCAAATGGGGTGGAATTAGGATTATTATCACAGCTGCTCTAAATGTAATTAGTTTTGGTCGGGACTTGTTTGCTTTGCCGGGATTATGGCGCAATCCAGCCCGGCACTAACCTGGAAGAGGCTGCAGGGGCTCCAGGGAAGCGGATACTGGGTCAGTGTCATGATTCCAAAGGTTTGGCTTTCAGTTATGTGTAACACCTTCAGTCGGGAACAGTTTCATTAGGAGCAGGCACAGGAGGGATGGGACAGGCGGGATGATGCTCCAAGCCACTGGTGGACACAAGGCTGGGACCTGCCACTGTGCCCCTGCTCTGATTGCTCTGCCTGGGCACAGCGGATGGATGGATGCATGGATGGATGGATGGAGGGATGGATGGATGGATGGATGGATGGATCCCATCATCCCCATCCCAGGGCAGAGATGGATGGAATGGGGGTCCTATCTGTGCCAGCACCATGTCCCCATCCCCTGCTCACGTCCCCTCCAGCCCCACTGCCCCAGGCAGGTGTTCTGGGGGCATTGGGTCCCCTCCATCCCACCACTGCACACCGGAGGCATCGCTGGTGCTTGGAGCTGTCAGGATCCACCCAAAGCAGATGGGATCCAGGGGATGGGGCCACGGGAGGGGGCCGGGTGCTCCCGCTGCCCGGCACAGACCTCCAGCGAGCCCAGTCGAGCCGGAGCTGCCAAGAGAAATGGGCAGATTATGGGATGAACACAGGCCAAGGCAGGGCTGGGGATGCAGCCGCCGTAAATCAGCTTTTAAGTAGCAACAAAATGGACATTTCCCATATGAACCCAGCCACCGCCTGGCACCGAGCGGGGGGAGAAGGAGCCCAGGCAGGGCCCGGGCCTGGGGGCACCGAGCTGGGGGGTCACAGAGCGGTGCCCCCGGCCTGGGGCTGCGGGGATGGGGCTGGAGCCCAGGATGGGGTCACAGGGAAAGGAGAAGGGAAGGGGCTGTCTCAGGGTGCTCAGGTGGGCACCACCTGCTCCCCACTGCTCCTGGCCAGGGCTGGCCCTGCATTTCCCACTGGAACCAGCATTTCCCACTGCCCCTCTGTGGGTTTTGCCCCTTTTCTCCCTGGGCAGAGCTGGAGGGGCAGAGGGGGGGGGGAAGCCTCTTCCCTTTCCAAAGGGGTCTGAGCTGTGGGATCCTGGACTGCACAACAGAGCCTTGAGCACCCCGATGCCCCCAGCCCTAGGTGACCCCTTCCCCTGGGTACCACTCGCCCCCCTCCCAGCCCATCCTAGGTCCTAGGGGACCCCCAGGGCATCACCCACGGCCACTGCCCACCCGTGGAGATAGGAACAGAGCCCCCTGTGGGGCAGGGGGTAAAGGAGGGGCAGGAGGGCTCCCAACCGAGGTACGGCCACGCTATGGGGCGCAGGGACACGGTGGGGACGCTGCCTTGGGGGGTTGCACACACAACCCCATGGGGGGGGGGGGCTGAGCATCCCCCCCCAGCCCATCCCAGCCGGGCCGAGCCCCCATGGCCGGGGCCGTGCTGCGGGATGAGAGGCCCGGGGCGGCGGTGCCGCATTCCGGAGAAGCGGCTCTGCCGGCGGCCGGTGCCAGCAGCGTTGGCAGCTTCGGAGCCTCGCAACGATTCCAGGCACAGATGTCCTTGTTTTAACTCCTCTGCGATGGAGCCTGGCAGGCCGGGCGGGGGAGGGGGCGGCTCGGCAGCCCCCGGTGCGGCGGGGACGGCTGCCAGCCCCGGCCGCGGCTCCGAGCCCCCCCCCCCTCACCACCGGCCGGGGTCTCGGTATCCCCATGGTACAGACCGGGGGGCAGCATCCCCCATCCCCATCCCTACCCCTTGCCCCCGACCCCCGAGAAGGAGCCTCCTCCGCATGGCTGCGATCGCCAGCGCCGGGAGCCTCCGGTTTTTTTATGGGAGCTGCAATTTTGGCAGAAATCTGTCTTTAATTTAGCTGTCCATATAAAAATCCGCACTGTATAATAATGAACAGATGCCATGAAATTTAAACTGAAGCAATGACTCCTCCTCCCCCCCCCTCCGGCTGGCACTCGCCGGTGGCAGCGGCGACCCGGAGCTGGCGCTGGCCCCGAGCCCCTGCTCGCTCCGCCGCAACGGGAGAGCGAAAGGGACACGGGCACCGGGGGCACGGGGGGTAACGGGGGTGGGGGTGTGGGGGGGGATCCGTCCCCGTCTCATCCTGCCTTGGGATAACGGCGCTGAGCCCCTGGATCCGGCACTGCGGGGTACCCCCCGCTGCTGGACCCTCTCCGGTCCCCCCGTAGAGCAGTGCGGGGTCCCCGGTAACACACACCCCCCCCCCTCCCAGCCCCGACGGGGTTTTGGTGCCACCATCACGCAGAGCCCCGTGGGTTGCGGCGGCAGCTCCCGACCGACCTCCGTCCTCGGGAGCCGCCGGTGGCCGCCGCTCAGCACCGGAACCGGGCACCGCAGCCTTGGACCGGAGCTGGGCACCGAGCGCGGGGCCGCATTGCGGGGCCACACCGGAGCACCGGGAGGGCTCCCTCGGTCCATCCTCTCCCCTCCGCCGGGGCAGCCGCCCCTCGCCGCCGCATCTCCCGGCCCCGGTGCCGCCGGCCGCGGTATCCCCCTCCACGGCCTTGGGGCTCGTTCCCCCGTGGAAGCGAGGCCCTTCCCGGGGCCGTCGGAAGAGGCTCCGCTCCTCACAGGGGAGCGGACACCACCGGGGAACGGCCATCGGGGCTCCGAGTGCCCCCGGGAGCAGCGGCTCGGACCGGGACCGGTTGGACCCGCTCCGCAGCCTGGGCCCGGTGCCTCTCCTCTCCCTTCCTCGGCACGTCGGGGCCGCACTGGAGCCGTTCCCCGTTTCCAGCCCCGGTGGTGCCGGCCCCGGGCATGGCCGGGATGGAGGCGAGTCCCGGCCCGATCCCAAATCTGCCCCAAAACCTGCGGGCCTGTGGGACCGGGAGGAAAGCGGGGCCGTCGGGGGGTGATGATCCCCGGTGGTGCGGACGGTAAATGGAGCTGGGGAGGCGGCGGGGCCCGGGCACTCGTTCAGCACCGCCGCAGCGGACAGCTCCGCACCGGGCACCGGCACCGCGCCCGGGCTCCGTCGGGCACCGGCACCGGGACCTGGCACCACAGCGGGGCTCGTCCGGGGCTCCATCGGGCACCGGCACCGGGAACCGAGCAGGAACCGGGGCTGCCACAGAAGAACCCGGCCTTGGCAGCCGCCGCCGCGCACCCTCACCGAAGCCACCATCACCGCGGCCCGGTGCCAGCTCCGGGCATCACCGTCCAAGCTCCAGCTCCCGGAGGACCGGAGCCGTGTGACGGCCGCTGGCTGCGGACCGGGCCCGAGCGGGGCCGCGGCTCCAGATCCCGGTGCCTTTATTAGCGGGGAGGTGGGGGGGGTGGAAGGGACACCGCCTCCCCGGTCCCGGGGGGGGACACCCATGGGGCAACGCCGCTTTATATCAGCGCCGCCCCACCGACGGCCGCGCACTCGGGGCGGTGGGAGCGGCGGAGGCACCGGGGGCACCGAGGCGGGGGTCGGGCCGGTGCCTCCGGTGCGGAAGGAAGGAAGGAAGGAAAGCGGCGAAGGCGGCGGAGTCAACATTGAATATTTATTAATCGCCGTCGAAGGACGCTCGGTAATTACAGGGATCGCCGCGAATCGCCCCGATGGCTGCGGCTCAGTCACGGCCGGACAGTCCTGGCAGGGCCGCCCCGACGGGGACCGGGCTGCGGCGGGGCCGGTGCATGCAGAACCGCCGGGCCCCCCCCCCCCCCAGCCCGGTCCCGGTGCCCGGTCCCCGGCAGTGTCCGCGGCTCCCGGCGCGGGGGTTGGGGGGGGTCTTGCATATCGTTGGCCATAAATATTTATTAATCGAAATGAAACGGAACAGAAACACGAAAGCACTTCTGGTGTCGGGCAGGCGGGTCCCCTTTGCTACACGGTTTGTGGTGGGTTCGTTTTGCTTTTCTTTTTCGTTTCTTTTTTTCCCTTTTTTTGTCTTTTTTTGCAAAACTTTTTGTTTTTTTTGTTTTTCAGATTTTTCTCTTTTTTTTCTTTTTTTTTTTCGTTTCGAAAACGGTTTCTCAGAAATCCTCCTCCTCCTCCTCCCTGGGCTCTATTAAATGCTGGTTTCTCGAAGGGGGTGCGGGCAGGGTCCAAGAAGAAAAGCAAACCCGAAGAAAACCCAAGATCGAGAAAAGAAGACAAAAAAAGAAAGAAAGAAGGAAAATCGAAGCCGTTTCTCGGCCATCCGGTGGCTCCGACCGGAGGAATGCGGCAAACCGGAGCGGAGCGAAACACGGGGCCGGGGCGGATGCCGCGGGGGGGGGGGGAGGGCTCAGCCCCGCTTCCCCCCCTCCCCTCCCGGAGCCCCGCTTGCATAGAACCGGGGCGCTCCGCGGGGCTGGGGGGGGTGGGGGTGTCGCTTCATTATCTTTTTTCCGTGATTATTATTATTATTTTTCCTCTTTTTTTCCATTTTTTTTGTCTTTTCCCCTTTTTTTTTTCCTTTTTTTCTTTTTTTTTGTCTTTTTCCGTTTCAAGTTTTTGAAAACAGGTAGAAAACGTCCTGACACACGCGCTGCGAGAGGAGCTCCCGGGGTGGGGAGCGGGGCCGGGGCCCCCCCAAAGCAAAGTGCATCTCTGAGCGTCCGCCGGGCCGGGCCCGCTTGCATAGATAGAAATGTGGGTTCCTCCCTTCGCCTCTTTATTGCTTCGGAAAGTTGCGTCCTCTCGCTCCCGCGGGTGTCCAATACCGGGGGGGGGTGTTGTGTTTTAGGGGGGGGGGGTGGCGGCGGTAGAGGGGAGGGGGAGAACGGCCCAAAATGAGGGGAAAAGGGAGGAAAAATACAGAGCTCGAATGAGATGAAAACGAATTCATAAGGAAACGACGCGGCTCGAGCCGAAAGGATGAAGGGGGGAGCCCGGGGGGGCTCCGGAGGGTGAACGGGGGGGGTCGGGGCCGCGGTGGGCGCCTCCCCCCAGGGAAATATAACAATAATAATAATAATAATAATAATAATAATAATAATAATAATAATAATAATAATAAATGTAATAGTTTAACTGCGTAAATAATAAATTAAGTAAATAATAATACGACCAAATAAATAGCGATTTAACCAAAGAAATAATTCTTCAAGTTAAAAAATAATAACTTAAGAAATGATAATTGAACTTATTCATTCATTAACTTCATAAACAAGAATTTAAAGTAATAAATAATAATTTAACTGAATTCTTGAAATTTAAAAAAAAAAGGATTTACCTGAATAAATAAGTCGCTCACTAACTAAATAATCACCGAACTGACTGGCTAGCGGTGGTTTGACTCAATAAATAACACTGATCATGTAACTAACGGGTAAATCAGAGTAAGAATTTAAGGAAAAGGGGAAATCCTCCCAAAAAAGCACTTTGTCCCCGCGGGGCGCGGGGTCCCGGTCCCCGTATTGCACCAAAGCCCACGGCGGAGCCCCGGGGGCCGCTCCGCTGGGGCCGCCGCCGGTGCCTCTTGCCCCCCCCCCCCCCAAATCATTCCCGAAGGGGGGGGGGTGGGATCCCCTCCATCAGCGGGGGGTCAGTTGTGGAAGAAGGCGTTGAGCTCCTCGTACATGGGGCCCCGTTCGTGCGGGAGGTGCATGTCGTAGGGGAAGATGTTCTCGGAGTGGACCCCCCCGCGTACCCCCGTGGAGCCGAAGACCAGGTTGTGTCCGGCGGGCCGGGAGCCGGGCAGCGCCGAGTAGTGCATAGAGTAGTGGTAGCTTTTGTCGTGGTCGGGGGAGGAAGAGTCCTGCTTGAGGGAGAAGTTGCCGTTGATGCAGAGCGGGGGGCTGAGGCCGCCGTCGTACTCCGAGCTGTTGTAGTCGGGGGACGCGTTCCCGTAGAGGCTCTCGTAGGCGGAGGCGCAGTAGCCGTGTGTCCGCAGCCCGTGGGCACCGGGACCGGCGGCGGGCGGGCACTGCGCCGCGGCCAGCCGCGAGCAGGGGTAGGGGTAAGGGTGCACGGCGAAGGAGGCGCTGGGGCCGTGGAACCGGCCGCCCTCGGGGCCCTGCTCCGTTAGGAAGTTGCGGGAATTGAGCTGCAGGCAACCGGCCACCAGGTTGGTGGTGGGTTGCGAGAGCCCCTTGCACAGAGTCTGCACGTAGGAGACCAGGTCGGGCCGTTTGCCCGAGCGGAGGATCTCCGACAGAGCCCAGATGTAGTTCTTGGCTAAGCGAAGGGTCTCGATTTTGGAGAGCTTTTGGGTTTTGGAGTAGCAGGGCACAACCTTCCGCAGGTTGTCCAGGGCCGCGTTCAGGTCGTGCATTCGGTTCCGCTCCCGAGCGTTCGCCTTCTGCCGCCGCAGCTTGGAGCGTTCCAGACGCGCCTTGGTCATCTTGCGCTTCTTGGGGCCGCGCTTCTTGGGCCGCTCGCCCTCCGCCTCCTCCAAACCTTCCTCCTCCTCCTCCTCCTCCTCCTCGTCCCCGCCTAGCTCCCCTTCCTCCTTGCTCTCCCCCTCGGGCGGCTCCTCGGGGAGGGCGCAGCCCTTCCCCGCCCGCTCCTCCTTCTCGCTGCGGGCATCGTCCTCGCACTCCTCGGCCCAGCCGCCGAATTTCGGGACCTCGGGGACCAGGCTGGGCTCGCTGAAAAGTCGCGTCAACATCGTGGCTGCAACGGGGGGCAAAGAGCCAGGCGTTACCGGCTGCCCGCCGCCCCCCCCCGGCCCCCCACCCGCCCCCCCCCAACCCATCCCCATCCCCGGCCGCCGATAACGAATGAAGCACGGGGCCGTCCGCCGCCGCCTCCCGCACCGGTCAGCCCGCACCGGGGGCACCGGGGCTCCCTCGGGGCGCTGCGATGCGGCCCCCCCGGTACCGCTGCCACCCTCCGCAGGGCTCCCCTCGGCCGCCGCCCGCTGCCCCGTTCCTGCGCCCCCCACCCGGCCTCGACCCGGTCGGTGCCCCCCCCACCCTCCCCGTTCTCCCCGGTGCTCCGTGGGCCGGGCCCGGTGCCACCGGCTCCTCTTTGACGCCTCCAACTTTTCCCCACCGCGGGCGCGGAGCGGCCACATCCGCGGCTCCGGCACCGACGTCCCGGGGCCGGGGGGGGTCGAGGCGCGGCCGCTGCCCCCCCCCCTCCGCCCCCCGTTGCCCCCCCCCCCCCTCCAGCCCCGTCAGCCCCGCCCGGGGCCCCGGGGCTCCCCCGGCCACCGGAGCACGGCCCGGGCAATGCGGCGGCATCAACGGCGGCGCTGCGGGGGGCGGCGGGGGCGGCGGCGGCCGAGCCCCCCCCCCTCCTCCCGGGGGCAGCGCGGGGGTCCCGGGCGGCGGCGCTACCGGAGCCACCCCCGGTACCGGCCGGGGCGGAGGGGCCGGGGCGGGGGGGGCACCGCCCGGGGCGGGGACCGAGGGCTCCGCGGGGGAGCGGGGGGGGGGCTCGGCCGGGTCGGGGCCCCCGGGGGCGCGGGCGCGGCGGCTCCGCGCTGATTTCGTTGATGCCGCTCGGCCGCCGCTGCCCGCTCCGTCCCACCGGGACCGCGCAGCCCCGGGCGCGCCCAACCGCGGGGGGGGGGGGGGGAAAGCGGGTGTGTGTGTGGGGGGGCGAACCCCAAACCCCAACAACCCCTCCCTGAGGTTGGGGGGGGCGCTCCGGGGCGAGAGGGAAAACCCCATCGGTGGCGAACGGGAGAAGCGAGGGCCGGGGGAGAACGAAAGCCGGGTGGAAAAAGGGCGAGACGCGGCGGAGAAACCAAATCAACATGGAAGTTGCCTTTTCTCCATTCAAGTTTCCTCCGCTGCCCTCCCAACCCTCCACTTCTTTACATAACTCACCTTCGGGCGGACCGCAGGAATTCTTATTTCATTGTTCCCAGCATCTTCTGGGACCGGGACGCGGCTCCTTGAGGTGCTCCAGCCTCCTGCAGTCCTCTATCCAAAAGGAGGCGAGAGTGGCATCTCTACCCAGCAAAGGGGGTACCAGCTCTGCTGCCAGTGCCATATGGTTGGCACGTCATGCGCGAGAGCTATCACATGAGAGCTAATGATTGACATGCGCTTGCATTCAGGGAGATTTGTCTCTCTGGGGAAGGAGGACTCGCCATCTGTCACTCTGTACTCCAAAAAAAAAAAAAACAGGGAAAAGGGGGAAAAAAAAGGGAAAAAAAGAAAAAAAACCTTTTCCAAATCTACAGCTCTGCCTCCACGCCGCAAAATGGGACCCTGAGATGCAGGCGATGGCGAGGCCGGCAGGAACAATGGAGCCAGCACCAGGGCGGTGGGGAAACCGGCTATCCCGAGCGTGTCGGGGGCAGCCGGCGGGCACCGGGGCTCGGGGGGAGCTGCCGTGGGGACCCTCGGTGCGAGCTGGCATCTGCGGCTCCATCCCCACCCTCAGCCACCAGCCGAGCCGGGGATGGCTGCGGTGGTGAGGGCCTGGTGCGGGCAGGGGGCTGTGGATGGGGATGTGGCAATGGTGGCGGTGCCCGGTGCGGTGCAGGAATGGGGCTGTGGGTGCGGGTGTGGGCAGCACTGGGGGGTGAGGGGCTATGGGTCACCATGCGGGTGGCACATGGCCTCTGCTTCCTGCCCCACATCCCTCGGCACCATGGTGGTGCCAGGCTCTCCCTGCAGCCCCACGGCACAGCCTGGCACACACAGACCTCCATCACGCTCCTCTGTGCACACACAAACACGTGCACACGTGCACACCCATGCACAGGCACAAGCACGGCCTCCCCAATGCACACCGTGTCCATGCCCCCCATTGACACGGGTCTCACGGTGGCCATGGTGGAGGCCTGGCCATGCCATGGTGCAGCCAATGAGGCCTTTGTGTGCTGGCTGCCTCCTCACCAGCCTGGCAGTGCCCTGTCACCCCTGGCCTCCAATCCATCCCCACCACGGTGTCTATACAACCACAAATCACCACTGCTGTTTCGGTGGGCAGCACCGGGGCCAAGGAACCCCTTATGGGTGTGTTGTGTTCCTGGGAGCTGGATCCCATCACCCTGCTCCTGGCTGCGGGATGTCTCCATGTCCTGGATCCCTCTGTCCCCACAAGCCCAGAGAAGCAGGACCCAGGGCAGCGGGTACCACATGGCACGTGCTGGCCATGCACCGCAGGCGAGGGTGGCCCAGCCATGGCATGGTCATGGTGCCCATGGTGTCCAGGGCTGTGCCCACATGCAGACAAAGGGCTGCCGGTGCCGGGTCTGTGCCAGCGGCATCACCATCACCCACTCCCCAGTGCAGGTGCCGGCGCTGGCACGTGACAGAGGGGCCTCCACCGGCGTCCCCCCCGAACCCTCCGACTGTCACTCACGGCTGTGGCCGAGCAGATGGCACCGGAGCTGGAGTGGGCCTGCAGGGAGGCAGAGCCCACCCCAGCCACACCGGTGCCGGTGCCGGTGCCGTGCCAGGGCACCAAAACCCTGGCACCCTCCCTGTGCATCGCAGCCCTGATCACCTCACACTGTTGTTGCCATCTTCATTTGGCCGCAGGTGCCAAGAGGGCATTGCCGTGCCCAGGAGCCCACTCGATGCCCACCAGTGATGGGTACCACACTGGGTAAGTCCCCACCACGCTGCCCTCGGCTCCCCCTCCATGGCTGCACCCTGGCATCAGGGCAGCGAAGCTGATGGTGCCACGGTTCCTGGTACCATGGGACAGCCCCAGGATGAGGAGATGCCCACGCTGGCCTGTGTGGGGACAGGGATGGGGACAGGGATGGGGACAGGGATGGGGACAGGGATAGGGACAGGGATGGGGACGGGGGAAGCCACAAGCCCCTGGCCCAGTGTATCCGTTCCAGCCCTAATTAGCAGCCGGGGAGCGGTGAGGGTGGGCGCCGGCGTGAGGCTCATCAGTATTCACAGCGCTTGGAGGGAGAAGAAAGTGGAGACATGAAACAGGGAGAAGAGATGAAAGGGGAGGGGGGGAGATGGAAACCCAAACCAGAGCCTTGTGCCGGGACACGGCCCCCGGGGTGGGCAGGAGCAGGGGGCTCGGTGCCATCCCTGTGCCATCCCCTCTGCCATGGCTGGTGATGGCAACAGCCCCATCCTGGGGTCTGGGTGCTTTTGGGAGGCGGGTGAGGAATGGGGGTCTCATTCAATGGGGCAGTGAGGTTGGGGTGACCCCAGGATGAGGGCAGCAGGGGTGGCCGCTGATGCTCCGGGTGCAGGGGAGAGGTGGGGGCTCCTCCTGCTCCAGGAGCTCGGGGCTGGGGGATCCTGGGGCTCCGATCCCCATCCTGCTGCCGGTTCCCATGTCCAGGAGCCGGTTTCCCAGGCACGGCCGCCTCTGGTCTGTGCCCACCCCAGCCAGGTCCCCTGGGTCTCGCTGCCCGGCGCTTGGCAGGTGCAGGAAGCTCTTTCCTCCTCCAAACCTCATCCCTCCGTGTTCCTTCCCCTCCCTCCAGCAGGAAGGCGACGGATGGATGGGGATGGGGATCCTGCCCGGAACAGCAGTGGAGGTGGGTACCGGGGGCACACGTAGCATCCGGACGGGCACAGTGAGGGTGCTGGGACCCCGCTGGGCACCGCACGGCTCCCACCCGGCTCCCATGGACCCCGCACGGGGTCCGCATGCCCCGGGGTGAGCCCGGAGCTCCGCAGCGCGGCCGTGGGGGCTCCGGGTCCCTCCGCGCACCGAACGGGTGCAGGGCCCCGGGTGCGGAGCGAGCTGCGGGGGGGGGGCGGGGGCCGCGGTGCCAGATGGAGCCGGCTCCGAGCTGCAATATTTCTGGGAGGTGAAGGCTGCGGAGAGATGGATGCGAGGACGTGCGCGGAGCCGGCGCCGGCAGCGGCAGCAGAGGGAGAGGGAGCTGAGCCCTTCCCCACCCCGCAGGACCCGTCCCTGGTGAGCAGGGGTCCGGTTGGGGTCTCTGTGGGATGGGGATGCGGTTGTGGGGGGGCTGCGGGTCCCTAAAGGGCCCTTCAATAGGTGGGATGGGGAGGATGGGAGGAGGGAGGTTGGTGGTGGAGGGAAACTGAGGCATGGAGAGGGGGGAAGTGCAGAGCCCTGCTCAGTCCCTGCCCATAGGACCAAGGCCTGGCCAAGCGGGTTTTAAGGTAGATGCTGTTGATTGGACAAATGACACTGGGAATTGTTCAGTGGGAATGCCACCGGCCTCCAGTTTGGGGCTGGGGATGGAGGGTCCTGGTGACGGCACATGGATGGCCCCAGGGCTCTTGTGCATCTCTCCCCATGCTCCTTCTTCCCCCAGGGGTCTCCCTGCCAGGGTCAGGTGCTCCTTGGGGGCAATGGAGGGGCTGGAATGGGGGAACCCCAATATCGCCATTGGGCCACCCTCAGAACTGGCTGCTGGTGAGGTAACAAGGCCACAATGGTGAGGTCACAGTGGGCTATGACGTCACAACCAGTGCCCTGTGACATCACAAGGCCCCAGGAGCCCCCCTGTGAGCACAGCATTCCCACCCAGGCCGGGTCAATGGGGGAACAGGGGTGGGTTTGCAGCCCCACAGTGCCACCAGTGTGGGCACAGTGTGATGAAGGAGCAGGGCTGGCACCAGCCCCCCCCGCGGCAGATGGCACATTGCGGGGGGGATGTGGGGGGGGGGATGTGGTGGGATCAGTGATGGGGCTGCTTTCATCACCCCCCCCAACCCCTCTGCACTGGTGGCCCCAGACCCTCACAGGGATGCACTGAGTGGTGTCAGGCCTCAGCAGGGCAGGTGGGCATGAGACCATGGGTGAGGGGCTGCTGGAGTGGCACCAGTGACAAAGGTGAAGGGCAGGATTCAGGTTGTGGGGCTGGGGGTGCTGGATCCCCATCCTGGGAAGGTCTTGAGCCTCTGGTCCTGGGGACATGATCCAGACTTGTGCTGCCGTCATGGGGCTCAGTGTGGGGCTCGGTGTGGGGTTCAGCACAGGGTCAGCTCATCCTGCCAGCCCCATGGCAATGGGGGACCCTCATCACCCAGCACCCTGGGGTCCTCATCCCTATCCCAGGGTGCTCTGAGGCCTCCATCCCTCAGGATATTGGGACCCCCATTCCACATCCCAGGTGACTTTGGGGCTCATCAGCACCCTGTGCCATCGATGGGGAAAGAGGGGCACGGAGCGGATTTGGGGAGCAGGAGGGGGGAGTCTCCATGGTGACAGGGTGCCAATGACGACAGTCGCCATGGCGAGGATGCGTGGCCCAGCCCGTTGCCATGGCGACGCGCCTGGCACAGCGAGTCGCCATGGAGATGGCCGAGGGATGGAGCTGGTCCCTATGGTGGGGACCAGGGCCAGGCCAGGGCTGATGGGGGTCCCTGGGGCTGAGCCCCCCATGTGTGGGGCCTCGCACCCTCCCGGGGCCGCAGCCACCGCGTGCCGCCTCGTGCCCACTGTCACCACCATCGCCACCATCGCCACCCAGGTTCATTTGCACGAGGCTTTTCCACTCCAGTTCACACTACCATCTGACAAGCCCAACTTCTCATTTTCAGAGTAATCACTCCACTGCACTAATTGCACATGCAAATATGCAAATTCGTATTAATTAATTACTATACTAATTAGTTCTGTGGTATTTGCGAGTAATAAATCATTCGGAGGGAGCGGGAAGCTGGAGACTTGGCCCATTTACACTTCGCATAAAATTTTAATAGGCGCTCGGGCTGATCCGGGACAGCCGCGGTGCTGCGCTTAAAGGCACAGAGCCGGTATGGCACGGCCCCGGCACCGGCAGCACCGGCACCGGCAGCACCGGCAGCACCGGCAGCACCGGCAGCACCGGCAGCACCGGTACCGGTGTGCCCCAGCGGGAGAGGGCAGGGACAATAGGCAGGGAATAGGGAGAACGAAGCAGAAAGCAGTGGGGAGGAGGAGGGAGGTTGGAGGTGCAGTGGGGTCAGTGCTGGTGGTGGTTGTGTCCGTATGGGGAAACTGAGGCAGGGTCCTCACCGCAGCGCTCTGGGGTTCACCGGCTGGGTAGGAGGTGAGCGGCCACTGATGGTATGGGGGGACCCCCAAGGATGTGGGTATTGAGGTCACCCATGAGGGTCACTGTGTTCTGCTGGCCACCATCACCACACTGCCACCGTGACCGTGACCATCACCACAACCGTACCATCACCAACACCACGAGCACAGCATCACCATCACCACAACCGCACCATCACCATCACCATGAGCCCAGCATCACCAACACCACGAGCCCAGCATCACCAACACCATGAGCACAGCATCACCATCACCATGAGCCCAGCATCACCATCACCACGAGCACAGCATCACCATCACCACGAGCACAGCATCACCATCACCATCACCACGAGCACAGCATCACCATCACCACGAGCACAGCATCACCAGCACCACGAGCCCAGCATCACCATCACCACGAGCCCAGCATCACCATCACCACAACCGCACCATCACCATCACCACAAGCACAGCATCACCATCACCACAAGCACAGCATCACCACGAGCACAGCATCACCATCACCACGAGCACAGCATCACCAGCACCACGAGCCCAGCATCACCATCACCACGAGCCCAGCATCACCATCACCACAACCGCACCATCACCATCACCACGAGCACAGCATCACCATCACCACGAGCCCAGCATCACCATCACCACAACCGCACCATCACCAACACCACGAGCACAGCATCACCATCACCAACACCACGAGCACAGCATCACCATCACCATGAGCACAGCATCACCATCACCACAACCACACCATCACCATCACCACGAGCACAGCATCACCATCACCACGAGCACAGCATCACCATCACCACGAGCACAGCATCACCAACACCATCACCACGAGCCCAGCATCACCATCACCACGAGCACAGCATCACCATCACCATCACCACGAGCACAGCATCACCATCACCACGAGCACAGCATCACCATCACCACGAGCACAGCATCACCATCACCACGAGCACGGCGCAGCCGCTCCCCGCTGCCACCTTTGGGGATTTTGCAAGCCTTTAATTGTCGTAAGCACAGATTAATTAAGCAGCGCTAAACACAAGCCCATGCATTATTGATGAATAAGGGTGAGTTCAGGTTGGTGCAAACGGTGTAATTAAATATAAACCTCAAGCTGCCCATTGTTAACGTACAAATTACATTACTATTGCGACACGTGTCGGGGCGCGCGGCCGAGGGGGAGTGGGGATGGGGGGATACAGGGGGGGGTGTTGGGGGGCAGGAGTGGGGACCCCACAACCCGGCCCCATCGCTGCGGTCATCCCTGGGCACAGTGCCTGGACTGGGCCTGTCTCCATCCGCATCCATCCCAGATCCATGTGCAGTGGGGATGCTCTATGTGAGTCCTCATCCCTTGTCCCCGGCCCCATGGGGACAGCAGCCCCCCAGGTCCAGGATTGGCACCCAGACCCACTGATGGACATGCACAGGGGCTGTGCACACGCATCCTGCATGGTCCTGTGCACACACACACCACACATGCACCATCCTGTGCACACATACACCTCCCTGGCACATACACATACATACGGATGCACACAATGAACATCCCTGGCACATCCATGCCAGCACACACACACACTCCCGTGTCCTTCTGCACACGCATGTGCATGTGGATGCTCACACATTCACATCCCTGGCACATCCATGCCAGCACACACACATGGATGCACACACACATGGATGCACACACACATGGATGCACACACACATGGATGTACACACACATGGATGCACACACACATGGATGCACACACACGGATGTACACACACATGGATGCACACACACATGGATGCACACACACATGGATGCACACACACATGGATGTACACACACATGGATGCACACACACATGGATGTACACACACATGGATGCACACACACATGGATGCACACACACACGGATGCACACACACATGGATGCACACACACGGATGTACACACACATGGATGCACACACACATGGATGCACACACACATGGATGTACACACACATGGATGTACACACACACGGATGCACACACACATGGATGCACACACACATGGATGCACACACACGGATGTACACACACATGGATGCACACACACATGGATGCACACACACATGGATGCACACACACATGGATGTACACACACATGGATGTACACACACACGGATGCACACACACATGGATGCACACACACACGGATGCACACACACACGGATGTACACACACATGGATGCACACACACATGGATGTACACACACACGGATGCACACACACACGGATGCACACACACATGGATGCACACACACATGGATGCACACACACATGGATGCACACACACACGGATGCACACACACACGGATGCACACACACGGATGCACACACACGGATGCACACACACACATGCACACACACATGGATGCACACACACACGGATGCACACACACGGATGCACACACACGGATGCACACACACACATGGATGCACACACACATGGATGCACACACACACGGATGCACACACACGGATGCACACACACGGATGCACACACACGGATGCACACACACACGGATGCACATACACATGGATGCACACACACATGGATGTACACACACACGGATGCACACACACGGATGCACACACACATGGATGCACACACACATGGATGTACACACACACGGATGCACACACACGGATGCACACACACATGGATGCACACACACATGGATGCACACACACTGATGCACACACACATGGATGCACACACACACGGATGCACACACATATGGATGCACACACACGGATGCACACACACACGGATGCACACACACATGGATGCACACACACTGATGCACACACACATGGATGCACACACACATGGATGCACACACACACGGATGCACACACACATGGATGTACACACACATGGATGTACACACACACGGATGCACACACACATGGATGCACACACACATGGATGTACACACACACGGATGCACACACACATGGATGCACACACACATGGATGCACACACACATGGATGCACACACACGGATGCACACACACATGGATGCACACACACACATGGATGCAGACGCATGCACATGTCTAGCACATACATGTACATGCACACACACACCACCCATCCAGGACCCCCTCCATGGATCAGGACATCCCATGTCCCCATCCCAGCCATTCCACCCTATCCCTTTGGGGGGGGGGACCCTGGTGACACCCCAATTGGGACAAGTGACATTGACCCTGGGGGGGGGATGGGGTTAGGAGGGGGGGGCCCGGCCGGCTGCGCGTCCCCCCTGGCCCAGGCAGCGGGTGGGGGGTGGCAGCTGGTTCCTATTTATTAACCAGTCATGGTTAAATTGGTTTATAAATTAACAGATGTTTTAACTTTAGTCTTTCTTCTGGGAATGGAGGCAGCGAAACTGCTCAGTGCTGGCGGCCTGGCCCCCCCCGGGAGGGGGGCACTGGTGGGGATGGGGAGGAGCAGGGATGGGACCCCCCCCCCATGCAGCCCACCCTGCTATGGGGGCACTGGGATGGGCTCTGTGGTCCCCTGAGGTCACAGATCCTTCGGGAAGGGATGGATGGGGATAGAACTGGGGTTCTACAGGTGGGTAAACTGAGGCACGGCCCCAGCAAGAGGAGACCCCCGGGGGGCCACGTCCTCTCCTTCCTTGGGGTCTCAGGCTTGCCCCCCGTCCCCCCCTTATGGTTTGCCCTGTTCAGACCTCCCAGGTTGGGCAAACCGGGGCACAGACTCCCCCCCACTGATGCATGGTCCTATCCGATGGGATGCGCATCCCAAGGTGATGTCCCCGGACCCCCCAGTACCCCCATGGCAGCACCCCAGGGTGTGAGGGTTGGCATGGGCCGGGGGCCGGTGGCTGCCAAACGGGATGGCTCCAGCCACGGTCACCCCGTGCCAAAGCCCTTGAGCCTGTGCCCAGGCCTGTGCTCGCCATGTGGCTGTGCCAGCGCCGCGGTGACCCTGCCAGCACCGGCGATGGCATCTGCCGGTGGCACCGGGACCAGGCCCAGAGCGGGGGGGGACAGGAGGACACAGCCCCCTGCCTACCCTGATGGGACCCATCCTCATGGTGCCAGCGCCACAGGGACACGTCCCCTCCTTGCACCAGCGTCCCCATTGCGGTGGGGTGCAGCCCCCAGCCCTACAGCATAGAGGGGATACCAGCGCCCCCCAGTGCCTCCATAGGGGTGGCCATGTCCCCAGCCACCCCAATGAAACCCCATTTGGTGGGGGTCATCCCCCATGCCCTCCGAAGCGCCCCATGCCTGTGGCTGGGGGGGTACCGGCAAGGAAGGGGTTAAGGTCCCTGCCGCCCCCCCCCGGTTCCAGCGCGTTCCCACGCCTGTTCCCACTGCCAGCACCTCCTCTGCAGCCGGGGGGGGGCAGCACCCACCGGGGTCCTGGGGTGCGATGGGGGCTCCGGGGGGGCACCCGGAGTGATGGGCACCGGAGGGGGGGCCCGGCACCCACTGACAGCCCCCCCAAGCACCGCCCCTATAATTAGCCCCGCCCCCTCCGATGCACAGGCCCCGCCCCCCCGACACTCACCTTTCAGACCCAGCGATCCATGTTCCCCAGTGTCTTCTCGTCCCTACAATGCTCTGGCCCCGCAGTGCCCCTTGTCCCCCCCCGTGTCCCCCCCCCTGTGCCTTGTCCCCACAGTGCTCCATCCCCAGGGTGTGTGTCCCAGAGCCCCATTCATGGGGTGCCCCATCCCTGGGCTGCCCCATCACCATGATGCTCCATGCCCTGTATACCCTGTCGCCACCATGGCCCACCCCCGTGCCACCTCGTCCCTGTCACCTCATCTCCATGCCACCACATCCCCTCTGCCACCCCATCCCTATGTCACCTCATCCTTAAGCCACCCCATCCCCACAGCACCTCATCCCTGTCACCCCATCTCCATGCCACCCCATCCCTGTATCACCTCATCCTTATGCCACCCCATCCCCACAGCACCTCATCCCTGTCACCCTGCCCCCATGCCACCACATCCCTCTGTCCCCCCATGCCACCCCATCCCTACACCACCCCACACGGCCGCAGCCCCACAGGCCCCACAAGTCCGGTGCTGCCGCCGCTGCCACCGGTGGGTGCAGGCTCCATCTCCGGCTCCTGTCACCGGTGAGGAGCGAACTCCACGTCCTGAACCCGCTGCTATTTTTACTGCCTCTGCAGGCTGCGCTGCCGCAGCCCCCGCCACGACGCACGGTGATGGGCACGGCACAACCCCCGGTGCTGCCCTGCCCCGGTGCCCATGGCACGGCCGGGGCTGAGCCGGTGGGCACGGGGGTGACCGGTGTGCGGCACGTGGTGGGTTAGGCTCCGGTACCGGGGCCCGGTGCGGCTCCACACGTGCCCCGGGTGTGTGGGTGCGGGCGCGGGCGGCGTGCGCCGATCCCGGGGGGCTGCGGGTGCTGCCGCTGCCGCAGCGCACGGAGGGGAGGGGGCTCGGCCACCCCCTCGCTCCGTGTCCTCGTAGGCGGCAGGAGAGGGAACGGCAGCGGGATGGAGCCTGGGAACCTGTTGCCATAACGACCCGGGTCCCGCGGTGGGATGCCGGGATGGGGATGAGGATGGGGACGATGCTCGGAGCATCGCATGGGGTCCGCTTGGGCATGGGGTGACCGAGGGACCCCGCACTTTGTCCCCGTGCTGTCCGCTCCATAGGGCCGCTGCCCTGCGGTTGGCAGTGCCATGTGCAGGGCCGGCTTTGCCATTCTGTGCCATTCTTTGCCATTCTGTGCCATTCTTCGCCATTCTTCACCACGCTTTGCCATGCAGAGTGGTGCTGTGCAGGGGAGGCCGCTCCGTGGCACGGTGCCACTCGGGTAAATATTGTGCTGGAGCAGCGGTTGCTGGCCCGGGGCCACCGCAGCCCTTGGAGCACCGGGAGATCCGGGGGCCGGAGCCAGATCCCGGCTCCTTCTTCCTCGTTCCTCCTTGGAAGCGGCTTCCTCAGCGCCACAGTCCCGGCCCTGTCCCCGTCCCCCGGCCCGGACACCCCGTGATGGGGCCGGAGCCGCTCGGTGCTGCCCTCGGTCCCTGCCGGCAGCCCCGCACCGGATCGGACCCCGGTACCGAGCGGTGGCCGGGCTGGAGGCTGTGCCCGAGGCGGGGGGGGGGGCACGGGGGGAACCTCCCCTTCCCAAGGGGAAACTTTGGGTTCGGTGGAATTTTCCACCAGTGCAGAGCCGGGCACGGAGCGGGTGAGGGCAGAGTCCTCTGCCCATGGCACACCCCGTGGGCAATGGTACATTCGGGGTGTCCTATGTCCCCATGGATAACCCCTGGGAGATCCCATCCCTGAGCTGTGGCCCGTGTGGGTCAGAGCAAAGGGGGGGGGATTTTCCTGCTGCCCATCCACGGGTGTAAGTGGCCGTGACCCTGCCCCGTGATTGCGGCTTGGTGGGGAAACTGAGGCACAAGGAATGGGGACCCACATGGAAGCACCTGTTCCAGTCCCATTCCCATCGGGGGACACCCCCTTGGCAGGGAAGGGGTTAAGGTCCCCCCACAGCTTGTCTGCACCCCCTGAGGGGCTCCCCAAGGGCTCATTACCTCGGCCTCAGCCCCCCTGCCCCTGAAGGGGGGGATGAATAATTCAGTGCTTGCTAGGAGATGTGTCCTCCCTCCCTCTCCTTCCTCCTCCTCCTCCTCCTCCTCCTCACCGGCTCTGCTTTCCCCACCTCCCTCCCCTCTCAGTCCTCGCCGTACCGGAGCCCCGGGTGCCACCGAACTCCCTGCTCGGTACCGGTGCTGAGCCCCCCTGAGCGGCAGCGGCGGTGACCATGGACCCCAAGGACCGCAAGAAGATCCAGTTCTCGGTGCCGGCCCCCCCCAGCCAGCTGGACCCCCGCGCCGTGGAGATGGTGAGGGGACACCGTGGGGTCCGGGGCACCCCGGGACTCCCTCGGCACCCCCGAGGGCGCCGTCGGGACGAGGGACCCCCGGTGTGACCGGGAGGGATGGGGGGGAACGGGAGAGCCCCAAGGTACCGGGTATTGGAGGAGGGATGGGGGCAGAGTGGGACAGGAGGGATGGGACTGGGGGATCGGGGGGGACAGGAGGGAGGGAAGGGACAGGGAGAGCAGGACGAGGGGGTTTGGAGGGGACAGAAAGGACCGAGTGGGATTGGGAGAGCAGGGTAAGTGGGATCGGGGGGGGATAGAGGGGACAGGACATGGAACGGGAGGGACAGAGGGGACAGGACTGGATGGGGGGGACAGGAGGGGACAAGGGAGGGACGGGGACGGGACGGGAG
Organism: Melopsittacus undulatus; assembly: GCF_012275295.1. Taxonomy (NCBI): domain Eukaryota; kingdom Metazoa; phylum Chordata; class Aves; order Psittaciformes; family Psittaculidae; genus Melopsittacus; species Melopsittacus undulatus. The sequence continues at coordinate 2,875,352 of NC_047543.1, read as the reverse complement.
ACCTCCGAGGTACCTGCGTGAGCTGCGGGCCCGTAGAGTTGTGCAGGGGGACAGGGATGGGGCAGGGATGGGACAGAGGGGACAGAACGGGGACAAGGATGGGGGAGAGGAAAGGGATGGGACAGAGGGGACAGGACAGGAACAGGGATGGGACGGAAGGGACAGGACAGGGACAGGGATGGGACGGAACAGGGATAGGACACGGGCAGGGATGGGATGGAAGGGACAGGACAGGGGCAGGGATGGGACGGAAGGGACAGGACACGCTGAGAGACGGTGAAGCCACTGTTGTACCCAGCCCGAGGGGACGTCCCAGGCACACACCGAACCCAGAGCTCCCATGAAGGGACCGGGCAGGGGCTGGAGGGGATTGGGGACATGGTGGGGACCCGGGGATGAGGCCGCGGCCCCACACGGTCCCTGCACACACCCGTGCTCACACGCATGCACATACATAGACACGTGCATGGGCCCTTGGCCCCGGGGTGCAGGGGACGGGGACCCTGCGTGTCCCCATCCGGTGACACCCCCTGTGCCCCAGATCCGGCGGAGGAGACCCACACCGGCCATGCTCTTCCAGCTCTCCGAGCACTCATCCCCAGGTGAGCAGCGGCCGGGAATGGGGCACGGGACAGGGATGGACGTGGTGTCAGGGGACGTCTGGGGTCACTGATAAGATGTGGGGCAGGGATGGGATGTGGTGATAAGGATGGGGTGTGGTGTCATGCACAGCACGAGATATCCAGGATGGGACATGGTAGCGGGGAGGGAATGCAGTGGTGGGATGGGATGCGGGTGTCACCTATGGCTTGGGACATCGGGGATGGGACATGGTGGCAGGGAGGGGGTGTGGTGTCGCATAAGGAATGGGGTGTCAGGGACAGGACGGGGTGTTGCATAAGGAATGGGGTGGCAGGGATGGGACATGGTGGCAGGGACAGGATGCGGTGTCACATATGGAATAGGGTGGCAGGGATGGGATGCAGTGGCAGGTCCCTGTTGGGCAGGTAACCCTTGGAGCAGGGGTCTGGGGGTGGCAGGGACCTGCCTGGCTCTGCTGGCTGCCATCAGCCCCTGTCCCACTCACTCTTCTCTCCCCATTGCTGCCACTGACCCAGAGGACGAGTCCCTGCCCTACCAGGTGAGTGGCACCAGGACACCCGGGGCAGCCCCGCTCCCCATCCCAGGGCACCGGGGGGTTATCAAGGCCCAGGCTGGCTCCACGCTTATCGGTTCCCTGCCCGGCACCGGCACCCGGCGCCGGCACTGAGGGGACGGGGACACAGAGCACAGACAGGCTCTGGGGTTTGGCTGCGGTCAAACAGCCTCATGACCATCACAGGGACACCAGAGTGGCCCCCATTGCAGGGTCCTCATTGCTGGGAAGGGGGTGTCAGTCTTGGGTCCCCATTGCGGGACCTCCATCGCAGCATCTCCATCCTGGGGCCCCCATCACAGCATCTCCAGCCCGGGGTCCCCATTGTGGGATCCAAGTCACAGCATCTCCATCCTGGGGTCCCCATTGTGGGATCTACATCACAGCATCTCCATCCTGGGGTCCCCATTGCAGCATCTCCATCCTGGGGCCCATCACAGCATCTCCATCCTGGAGTCCCCATCAGAGCATCTCCATCCTGGGGTCCCCATTGTGGAATCCACATCACAGCATCTCCATCCTGGGGTCCCCATTGCAGGATCCCCATCACAGCATCTCTATCCTGGGGTCTCCATGGAGGGACCCCCATTACAGCACCCACCTCCCCATGGGGTGCCTGGCTCCCCTGGGTCCATGGTGACCCTGACATGGGGGGGACACACCAGGACCCCATTCCTGATGCCATTCACTCCTGCAGCGTGAGAGCTGCCTGCTGAAACCAAAGAGATCCAACCCGTGTGCCTACACCCCGCCCTCGCTCAAAGGTACTGCATGAGCCATCTGAATGGGGAAACTGAGGCACGGGGCTGTGCGGGGTGGGCTGGGGGCACCCGGGGTTCCCCACACCTCTCTGGGTGCTCCATGGGGAGACCCCAGTGCTCCCAGTGCCAACACTGGTGCCTCCCCAGCGGTGCAGCGCATTGTCCAGTCCCACATGGAGGGTGGCCTGGCCGGGGGGGACAGCTCCGATGGGGAGGCTGATGATGGGGAACATGTCGATCCCGACAGTGCCCTGGAGCCCGGTGAGCGGGATGGGGATGTGGGATGTGGGAGTCCGGGGGACATGGGGACAGGGGCCCTGAAGCCCTTGGGATGTGGGGACAGGGATGTCAGATGCTGGGGGACATGGGAGTGAGGATATTGGATCCTGGGGGACATGGAGACAGGAATGGTAGATCCTGGGGACATGGAGTTGGGATTTCTGGAGCCCAGGGGATGGGGGGACGGGGATGGTGGATGCTGGGGGACATGGGGATGTTGGATGCTGGGGGACATGGAGACGGGGATGCTACAGACTGGGGGGTTTGGGGATCGGGATGCTGGATCCTGGGGAACATGGGGATGAGCATGCTGGAACCCTGCAGGACATGGGGATGGGGATGTTGGATCCTGTGGGACATGGGGATGGGGATATTGGATCCTGCGGGACACGGGCATGGGGATGTTGGATCCTGTGGGACACGGGCATGGGGATGTTGGATCCTGGGGACACGGGGATGTTGGATCCTGCGGGACATGGGGATGGAGATGCTGGATCCTGCGGGACACGGGCATGGGGATGTTGGATCCTGTGGGATATGGGGATGCTGGATCCTGAGGACACGGGGATGTTGGATCCTGCGGGACATGGGGATGGAGATGCTGGATCCTGCGGGACACGGGCATGGGGATGTTGGATCCTGAGGACACGGGGATGTTGGATCCTGCGGGACACGGGGATGTTGGATGTTGGGGAGCACGGGGCCGGCCCAGCCGCAGCCCCGCGCTGCGGACACCGGTGCCCCCACCCCTGTAGCCCTCGGGGCTGCGGCGGTGCCGTCGGTGCCTGCCCCTGCCCTGGCTCATCCCCGCCCGCACCAACAGCGCCCGGGAGCCATCCCCGAGCCGAGCGCAGCTACTTCAGCGGCCCCAAGGCTCACAAGCGGAAAGGTACCGGGATGGGGGGGGGGAGGCCGGGGCCGGAGCTCGGGACCCCGCAGTGCGGTCACCCGGAGCCGGGTCCCGCAGGCGGACAGAAGGTGTCCTTCGCCGGCGGCTTCGACGAGCGCGGCCAGGACCTGAAGTCGCTGACGGTGTCCGAGATCCCGGAGGATCCCGAGGGACTGGAGGAAGAGGAGGAGGAGGACGGCGGCACCGGGGGTACGTGGGGTGTCGGCCCCTCCTGAGCCCCGTGTCTCCAGGTGGTGTGGAGGTGCCTGAGCCTCTGCCTGTCCATCGCTCCATCCATCCATCCCTCCATCCCTTCATCCATTCATCCCTCCATCCATCCCTTTATCCATCCCGTCATCCATCTCTCCATCCATCCCTTCCTCCATCTCTCCATCCAACCCTCCATCCATCCATCCAACCCTCCATCCATCCGTGCATCCATCCATCCCTCCATCATCTATCCTTCAATCCCTCCATCCATTCATCTATCTATCTATCATCTATCTATCTATCTATCTATCTATCTATCTATCTATCTATCTATCTATCTATCCATCCATCCATCCCTCCCTCCCTCCCTCCCTCTCTCCATCATCCATCCCTCCATCCCCCCTTTCTCCCCTCCTTCTCCCCACCTATCCACCCATCCATTATCCCTGCATCCATCCCCAGAGCGGCGACACGTTGGCTTCGCCGAGGTCCCATCTCGCCCCATCGGCACCGAGCGCCATTCGCCCACCTACCCCCTGGGTACCAGTTAACCGGCACCGGGACCCGGCACCCCCCGGCTGCAGCAGCTTCGCTGGTGCCCCCCCCGGCCCCATTGCCCCCCCTCGCCCCACTGCTGCCCTGCCTGCGCTTCGTGTGCTGCCCCACACATGGCCACGGCCACCACGCTTCGCACTGGGGGGTCCCACGCGAGGGGCCGGGACCCCCCCGGGGGGCTGGTGGGGACCCCCCCCCCCGGCCCCACATCGAGCTGAGCCCCCTGCCCGCAATAAACGGCTGTACAGAGAGGATGGAGCCTGGTCTGGGGGGGCTGCGGCCATGGGGGGGGGGCTGACCCCCGGGTTTGGGTGGTCCGGGCATCGGTGGGGCGAGAGCAGGGAGCTGTGGGGCAGGGCTGTGGGGCAGACACAGGTGCTCCGTGGACACCCTCCCTCTCTCATAGGAATGGTCTCTCCCAGCCCCACTGATCCCTCCGTCTGGAGGTGAATGGACCCTCCCAGCCCCACCGAGCCCCCTCCCCCGGGTAGTGAATGGTCCCTCCCAGCCCCACTGATCCCCCCACCTTTGGAAGGGAATAGTCCCTCCCATCCCATTGACCCCCATCTCCAGTGGAATGGTCCCACCCAGCCCCACTGATGCCCCCCCCCCGGAAGGGAATGGTCCCTCCCAGCCCCATTGACCCCATCTGCAGTGGAATGGTCTCTCCCAGCCCCACTGATGCCCCCCCCCCCCGGAAGGGAATGGTCCCTCCCATCCCATTGACCCCCATCTGCAGTAGAATGGTCCCTCCCAGCCCCACTGATCACCCTCCCCGGAAGGGAATGGTCCCTCCCAGCCCCATTGACCCCCCCCCCATGTCTGAAATGGTTTCTCCCTCGGCCCCTTTGGGTCCGTCCTCGCACACACCCCCCCCCTCCCGGGGCCGGTGTTGGTTTGCGCCGGCGCAGCCTCGCTCTGGGCCTTCCCTTCTGGGGTCAGAGGTGACAGCGGCGCCGGAAGCTGCGTGTTTCGGGGTCAGCTTCCGGCGGGGCCGGCACCGGCGGCGGCAGGTACCGGAGCGGGGCCTGCACCGGGAATGGGACCGGGAATGGGAATGGGAATGGGAACGGGAATGGGGCCGGGAATGGGGTTGGAATGGGGCCGGGATCGGGAATGGGAATGGGGTCGGGAATGGGAATGGGGCCGGGAATGGGGGTTGGGGCCTTGGAGCGCGGCCGTCGGGGGGGCCGCGGCCATCCCGGTGCTACCGGATCGCGTTGTGCTGTTGGCAAGGCCTGAGCCTTGTCCGCATTGATATGGGCTGGTGGCCATTGACAGGGAATGGTGGCCATTAACAGGGGTTGGTGGCCATTGACATGGGTTGGTGGCCATAGATAGGGGTTGGTGGCCATTGACAGGGGGTTGGTGGCCATTGACAGGGGTTGGTGGCCATTGACATGGGGTTGGTGGCCATTGACGGGGGTTAGTGGCCATTGACAGGGGTTGGTGGCCATTGATGTGGGTTGGTGGCCATTGACATGGGGTTGGTGGCCATTGACATGGGGTTGGTGGCCATTGACGGGGGTTAGTGGCCATTGATGGGGGCTGGTGGCCATTGACAGGGGTTTGGTGGCCATTGACATGGGGTTGGTGGCCATTGACAGGGGTTTGGTGGCCATTGACGGGGGCTGGTGGCCATTGATGTGTGTTGGTGGCCATTGACGGGGGTTGGTGGCCATTGACAGGGGTTGGTGGCCATTGACATGGGGTTGGTGGCCATTGACGGGGGCTGGTGGCCATTGACAGGGGTTTGGTGGCCATTGACGGGGGCTGGTGGCCATTGATGTGGGTTGGTGGCCATTGACGGGGGCTGGTGGCCATTGACATGGGGTTGGTGGCCATTGATAGGGGCTGGTGGCCATTGACAGGGAATGGTGGCCATTGACAGGGAATGGTGGCCATTGACGGGGGCTGGTGGCCATTGACGGGGACTGGTGGCCACTGATGGGGGCTTGTGGCCATTGACAGGGAATGGTGGCCATTAACAGGGGTTGGTGGCCATTGACGGGGGGCTGGTGGCCATTGACAGGGGTTGGTGGCCATTGACGGGGGTTGGTGGCCATTGACAGGGGTTGGTCCTCGTGCTGGTGCTCAGCACTACCGGGGCCATGGGGGGTGCTTTGGGGGCTGCAGCAGAGGCAGCCCCAGGCCGTGGGGCACAGAGGGACCCTTGTTCCATGGGGCTGCTGTCAGGAGCTGCCGGTGGCACCATCCGGGGCCTGTGCTGCCCACGAGGCAATCCCAGTGTCCCTGTTCCCTGCCAGCGGGAGGGGGGATCCCTGCTTGTGCCTCTGGATCTGCAGCCTCAGCACCTCCCAGGGAGCCTCAGAGCTCAGCTCAGCCTCCCCTTGGGCAGGTTCAGGCCATTCTCCTTGTCCCATCCCTGCATCCCCTGTCCCATTCCTGCATCCCTTGTCCATCCCTGCATCCCTTGCCCCAAGCCCCTCTCCAGGGCTCCTGCAGCTGCTCTCCGGTCTCCCCTATGGTATTCCTTATGGAATACCGACCAAACCCCACATGGACCAGGGCTGTCAATCCCATCTTTGTGCTGAGCAGCTCCACACTCACTGTGCTTGGGGTGTTTTAGAGGGGGGAGGTTTCATGCCCGCTCCTCACCCTTGGGGTACCCAAAGCCTCTCTGAAGCCCAGGCTGTGGGTTGTTGCCTCCGCAGGGCCTCATCCGTGCTGCTCAGCACCACTGGTGCAGAGGCAGGGCTGACACCAGCATTAACTGGTGAGAAGCTGTCACGTTAATGGGAAGTGGGGGCGCGGGGGGGGAGCAGAAGCTCTGTCACACACTGCAAGAGCTGTCATTGACATGCACACGGGTGCTGATGGCAGCCGTGTGATCTGAACGAGGTGCTGGGGAGGAGGTGCTGGCACTGGGGGCTTTGCAGGGGCCCCAGGGCAGGATGAGCCCCAGGACCCTCCTGGTGCAGCCTCAGGAGCTCCCTGCCTCCCATGGTGCTTCCCATTGAGTTCCCTGTGGATGCTGCCATCACCTCTGCCCTCCTGCTTGTCCCCAGCAGCTCTCAGCACCAAAACCAACCCAACCTGCCCTCGGAGCCTCACCAGCGCCCGTGTCCCTGTGCCCAGCACCGGGTGCTGTGCTCCTGACGCCACGGGCAGGCTCTGGTGCTCAGCCGGGGCTGTGGGAGCTGCAGTGAGGCCCTCGCAGGCTGCGGAGGATGCTGAATGCATAATAGGTGCTCAATAATTGATCTGTCACCCAGAAAAAGGCACATTTCTGACGCTGCCATCGCTGTGCTGCTGCTGCTACCGGCTTCCCCCCCAGTGAGGGCTTCAGATGCGGCTGCTCTGCCCCACAGTGTGCTCAAGGTGAAGCCCTTGGTGCTGGTCCTTCCCCCAGCAGTGACTTAAACCCCACTGGGGGTTAATGGGTTGGGCTCTGCTGTATCATGGAATGGGTTGGGATGAAGGGACCTTGAGGCTGATCCAGCTCCAACCCCTGCCACGGGCAGGGACCCCTTCCACTGGAGCAGCTGCTCCAAGCCCCTGTGTCCAACCTGGCCTTGAGCACTGCCAGGGATGGGGCAGCCACAGCTTCTCTGGGCACCCTGTGCCAGCGCCTCAGCACCCTCACAGGGAACAGCTTCTGCCTAAGAGCTCATCCCAGTCCCCCCTTGGGCAGGTTCAAGCCATTCCCTGTGCTCCCCCATGTCCCTGGCACTGCAGAGCTGGGGCTGGGAGGGATGTGGGGCTGATGTGGGGCTGATGTGGAAGCTCCGTGAGGTTGGGGGGAGCTGCCTAAGTGCAAAGCAGTGTCAGAGGCAGAGCAGGAGGAGCAGCCCTGCCCGGCCTGATGCATTATTCAGCTCTCACAGATGTCTCCCAACTTTCCCCACTTGGAGCCGGGCTCCTGGCTCAGCTGCGGCTGATGAGAAGTGACAAGTCCTGCAGCTCCTTCCGAAGGCCTCCGACAGAGACAGCACCACAGCTTTGTTCCCTACCTGCCCCACACCTGCCCCAAACCTGCCCCACACCTGCCCCAGACCCGGCTCTCGCTCCTGCTCCGGTGGCCAATGCTCCATCAGCTTCACCCACCCCCTTGGGGGGGGTTTTATCCCCCATAGACAGAGCCTGGCTGCAGCCTCCTGTTGTTCCCAGTGTGCTCCACTGCTGACAAACCCCATTTGGATCCTGGAGGATGCAGAGCTGCTGTGGCAGGAGCTGATGCAGGGAAGGAGCTTGAGCAGGAGCTTTCCACAGAGCTTTTGCCCTCCAGGGATTGGCAAAACCCTGGAATACTCGGCTTTGGCTTCCCCTTTTCCTTGGATCTCTGCAGTGTGTGCTCTGTCGCATGGGCCATTAACACCGTGGCCTCCTGGTGCCCTGCTGACGGAGAGGAAGGGTTTCCATACGATGCTCTTGGCATGGAAACAGCCTTGAGGCTGCAATGGGGCCAGGAGCAGCTCCTGCCCCTTCCTGCTGCTCCGCTCGGCTGAGCCGGGTGGGAAACCCAACGTCCTGCTCCCAAAGGGAACCAGCTCCTTGGCTGGGCAGGATGGGCTCTGGCTGATGGATAACCAGCTCCTGAGGCCCTGGGAATGATGTGTCCCTGCAGAGGAGGCTGCTGCAGCACAGGGATCCCTAAACTGCTGCTTCCTTGGGGCTGCAGCAACAGCCTGAGGCCGTTCCCTGCTGCCACAGCAGCAGCTCCCATGGGTGCTGGGTGCCTGCTCCAGGTCCCAGGGCCCCTTCCTGGTGGCTCCATGGACCCTGGGACCTCTGAGCCTTTCCCAGGCAATTCCTCCTTCCCTGCAGTGAGCAGGGGATGCGGCTCTGCCTGTGCTGAGGGTGCCAGGGTGAGATGGGGATGTCTGTGCCTCAGAATGGGAGCTCTTGGGCAGCCCAGGGGCAGCATTAGCCTTTTCCCTGGATAAACCAGTCAGGAGCTGATGTGGAAGTTGGAATATTCACCCTTAGAGGGTGAGAGGAGGAATATTGGGAGCACTGAGGGTGCCCTGCATGTCTCCCACAGGTGATGCACTGACTTGGCCCATGCTGCCCTGCCTGATGTAGGACCCAAGTGGCTTGGGCCGAGGATGAGCAAGCCCACAGACCTGCAGCACAACCTGGAACGAAGCCTCCCAGCCATTGCCTCCATCAGCACCTCGTTCTCCCAGAGCCAGGGCTTCTCCCCATACTGCTACGTGTCCCTGGAGAAGAGGAAAGCCATCTCGGATGTGAGGAGGACCTTCTGCCTCTTCGTCACCTTCGACCTGCTCTTCATTTCTTTGTTGTGGATAATCGAGCTGAATGTAAGTGGGGGAAGTGAATCCAAGGAGCCTTTGTCCTATTAAGTTGTGCTTGTGCAACTGCAGCTCCCTCGGTGCTAATCGCTCTGGTTCAGAAGGCTGGGGCCAAGTCTTTGTTTGCTCTTCCCAGCCCTCTGCTGATTGGAGCTGGCTGCAGAGCCCCTGCACTGGTGTACATGCATTCCAGCTCATTTCCTGCACCCGGGCTCCTGTGGGGCTGTCCAGGGGTGTTCACACCGTGTTCTGTGCTGGAGCAAAACAAGACCTGGGGCCCCTGGAAGTGCCAGCTTCACTTGGCCCCATTTCCTTCACTTGGCCCCATTTCTCCCCTGCTCCCTTTGCCTTAAGGGAAGCTGCTCGCTGTGCTTGCAGGCAGCTGCCAGCTCTGCTGCAGCATCTTGTTCTGCGAGCATCAGAGGATGTGCAGACCCTCCTCACACCCACCCAGCTGTTGGGCACAGACAAAAGAGTCTTTGAGCTTTGTAATCTCAGCTTCTGAGAGCTGGAGATGCTGCTGTGCTGTACGGGGTATAGAGAAGGGGTGCTTTGGTCTGGCACGCCTGTGCAGGCGGCTGTGTTTGCTCAGCGCATTACCTGTTGCAAGGAGCAGGGCAATCCAGTTTATTCCCCTTGTTCCCATCGGATTGAAGCCATTCCCGTGGCCTTCAGTTTGTTTTGGTTGCTCCTGAACCGGCCCTGGCTGGTTGGGGCCGTGGTGGCAGCGTGTTCAGGTACGCTGTGTCCTTCCTGCCATGGAACAGCCCCAGAGCAGAGCAGATGAAGAGATAGACCCCAGTGCTTCAGCCCTGCCTGCCTCTGGCTTCCATTTATCAGCACTGGATCCTGCCTTCACTTAACAGCTCTTATCTCTGCCCTCTTTTATCTCCTGGGTGTCTGCACTTAACAGATTGTCTGGGCCAGCAGCTCCCTCCCCTGCCCACTGCAGCTGAGAGCCTCAAGAGACCCTTGCCTAGGAAAAAGCATCTCCCAGCCAGCATTCCAGCCATGCCAGTGGTGTCCTGCCTTGGACCCTGGCCTCCTGCTCTTGTCCCTGTTGTCTCTGGAGAGCTGCTGTCTCTGCAGCCCCGGGGGATAATGTGCCAGCGCGGTCACCAGGGTGACTGTGAGCAGTAATGCTTGCAGGTAGCCATTAATGAGTGACTAACTGCTGATATTTAGGCCCTGAGCCGAGATGCTGCATATTTAAAGCTATTAGGACAGCTTATTTGCCTCCTGATGAAGAGCAACGACTTCAGATCATGACTAATGCTTTTTTTATCAAACGGTTTCCTTCACTGCAAGATAAGCTGAGCAAATTGGCCCTTGTTAAATGTCTGTTGCCTGCAAACTGTAACTCGCTGCTCTCGGGGACAGAAGATGCTTCAGTTCAAGCTGGAAACACCTCCCAGAGCTCCTGATCCAAAGTGTCTCCTTCTGCAGCATCTCCTGAATTGGTGTGGGGTGATGCTGCCCTGGCACAGAGCAGCTTTGCCCCCCTTGCCCTGGGTACCAGGCACCAGCCCTGACCAGCCCGTTTCCGATGGCTGCCTCTGGTGTCCTTGGCCTGTGAGAGCAGAGGGTGCCAGGGCACCGGCTGCCAAGCACTGGCCTGACATCCACCAACCTGTTCCTCCCAGCTCATCCAACAGCTGCCAGCCTCTAGCAGCTCCCAGGCCAGCTGGGCCACGTTCAAACCAATAGCCTAAAGGTGAAGCATTTGTTCCAGTTACCTGAGCCATGCCAGGCTCCCCAGAGCTGGATTGATGGTGTCAGAAGGAGCAGGGCTGCAGGCCCCGGATTGTCTGGGGGTGATGCAAGGCAGCTCTTCTGTGAGCTTTTTCCACGCTCCCATACAAGATCCCAGGAAGCATTTTGGCCTCTTTTGGCTTTCCTCGAGGTCTGTCTGTGGCTGTTTGTGTCTCTCGTCCTCCTCTCCTCCCTCTTCCCCTTTGCCAGTACATTTGAACCTGCCGGTTGGCTTCCTCCATCAGCTTCCTGGGAGCCAGCCTGGCCTGGAAAACAGGAGAGGGGACCCCTCAGTGCTCTGCACAATCCCAGCTTAAATCCCACCGGGTTGCTGAGAACAGCCCTCGCAGGGGATGTGTTTGGATTATCCAGCTGTGGGATGCTTTGTTCAGCACGAAGCTGCTGGAGAAGCAGTTTCCTGGGACTTCCCCATGTTTTCCATGTCTCCTCCAGTACAGCTGAGGTCTGTCCCCTAAAGCCACCCATGCAAGTGCTGGGCACAAGTGGGAGGGATTGAGCTTTAGGCTGTGAGGGTTGGGAGCTGGTGCCTGAGCCAAAAGGAGCAGCCACGAGGAGGCCATGGAGAAGTGCTTTAACGTTGCTGCTCCAGCTCTGGCTGCTGGCCTCGTGCTCCTCGGTGTGAAACCGAGGGTGAAATGGGCTCTTGTATCCTCCCGTGGTGCTGCCCTGGCAGATGAGGCAGCATTTGTATGCCTGATGCATAACCTGACCTGGCGGCAACCTCCGGTCACCGCTTGGCCGGGTGCTTTCTACCATTAGTTTCTTATCAGTGCACTCAATGGCTTTGTGGTTTCCTGTCTCCCCTTCAGACCAAGGATGGCATCCAGAAGAACTTGGAGGGTGAAATCATCGAGTACAGCTTTAAAACCTCCTTCTTTGATATATTTGTGAGTATCTCAGCCTGCTGCAGGTGAGGAAATGGCTTTGGGCAGACGTGGGGGGGATCTGCGTGCCCTTGGGCTCAGCCCATTGGGCCTGCTCTGTGCAGGAGTGAGGTCTGCAGGAGCCTGGCTCGGGGATGGCTCCTCCCAGGCACCTGGCACAGGGACAGGGGCAGTGATGAGTGTTCATGGCTTCTTGTTTTAAAGGTCTTGGCTTTCTTCCGTTTCTTTGTGTTGCTGCTGGCCTATGCCATCGTCCGCCTGCGCCACTGGGCGGTCATCGCGGTAAGGAGGCAGCTTTGGCTTTCCCTTTGGGAGCTTTCTCCTTCCCCCTGGGGTCTGCAGGGATGGGATGTGCACCTTTGTTTTCCAGGTCACTACGCTGGTATCCAGTGCCTTCCTCATCGTGAAGGTCATCCTCTCTGAGGTTGGTCTCCTTGGGCTCCCAGGGAATCGGTGCCTGTTTTCCTGTTGCTCCCATCTCCCTGTGGTTTCTCCTTTCTTCCTCACAGCTTCTGGCCAAAGGGGCTTTTGGCTACTTACTTCCTATCGTCTCGTTTGTCATTGCTTGGCTGGAGACTTGGTTCCTGGATTTTAAAGTCCTAACTCAGGAAGCAGAAGAGGAACGATGTGAGTATTCTGCTCCTCTCTGGTGGCACTTGGCAGATGAGGCTCCCGGGCCTGGGGTTGCTGCTGCTTTGGCAGCACCTTGGCAGCTATGACATTTATGGAGAAGCAGGCTGGCTGTGACAGCCAGTGCCTGACTCCGTTCTGGTGTGGTATAGAAGTCCCTTCAGGGGGAGAAAATACCAGCTTATAAAAAGCATCTTTTAATTGAGTGGAGAAAAGTGCCAAATTCCCCAGTGTCTGCATCCAGGAGCCAGACGTGTTGGAAACGGAGCTCACCTCCGCCTTGGAGAAGGGGTTTTGAAGCACTGAGACAAATGCCAGGCGGGCTCCTGGGCTCTGTGTGGGGATCTCTGCCTTTGGAACCAGGCTGGAGGCCTTGCAGGGAGTGTTGCTTCAGTCAGAGCCACGTGGCAGGGGCAGGACGTGACTTATGGGCTGTGAAGTTTGACAGCCTCTGGGCACTGAGGTTACAAATCACCCTCCAGTGCTGGGCACCTGTAACTTGCAGGGCTCCTTCTAGGGAGCAAGTGGCACTGGGCTGGCACAGCTGCCCATTCCTAAGGGGGTTGTCACTCTCCCAGGCTTCCCTGATGACAGGGGCCTGGGAAATGGCATCCAAAGCAAGGAGTATTTGTCAAGTGGGGCTCAATCAGAAAGGCACTGACTGGAAAACACCAGAGGATGTTTGGGTCTTGCAAGGAGGCTTTAAGATGAAAAATGATCAAGTGTTTAATGCCTCTATTGGATTAGGCTCAGGTTCCAAATTGCTTCCAGGGGAAGCTCTTATTTAATTAGATGCTTAATCGCCTTTGGATTTGACAGGCAGAAGAGCCCATTGATCTCCATGCAGATAAAATGTCTCAAACAAAAGATGAGGCAATAGGAGCTGAAAAGCTGGTGGGCTGGCTGGTGCCAGTGCACAATCCAGCTGGATCTGGAGGAAAGTGCCTGGGAGGGTGCTCAGGAGGGGCTGGATGTGCTGGGAGGTCCAGCACCCTATGGTGCTGTGTGTGTAAACCCTTGTGCTTTGCTTCGCAGGGTACCTGGCAGCCCAGGCTGCAGCCTCTCGTGGGCCCCTGCTCTACCCCGGAGCCCTTTCCGAGGGGCAGTTCTACTCCCCACCAGAGTCCTTTGCAGGTAGGACTTGTCCTTCCTCCCTCTCTGCCTCGCTGGTCCCATCACAGGGTTCAACCTGAGCCTCTTCCCTGTGCCCTGTCCCCTTATCCCAGCCCTTGGCAGTGCCTCCAAGACCTGGCTCTGCAGAACAGGCTCCCCTGCCCTTGCCCTGCACCCTGCAGTGCTGTCCCTGGGTCACTGCAGAGCAGAGTCATGCTCAGCCCCTGGAAACTGGAGCCTTTTGTGGTTTTGGGATTAAGTGCTCTTAGCAGTGGTTAAAGGGCTTGCAAAAGGCTGCCCTTGGGATGGGGGCACGGGGCGAGTAGCCACAAGCAGGTGATGATCAGAGCAGGGTTATCCCCACTGGGAGCCCTTCCCATTGGATAGGGCACGGGATCAGACACCTCAGAGGGAGGTTGTACAAGGAGGGGGGTTCATTGGCTGCATGCTCATTGTGTGCTTCCTCAACAGGGTCAGACAATGAATCCGATGAGGAAGGTGCAGGGAGGAAGGTGCTGACAGCTCAGGTAAACAGAGGCAGCGTGGCCTGAGGGGCATTCCCTGTCCCCCATCATTCCCTGTCCCCCATCATTCCCTGTCCCCCATCATTCCCTGTCCCCCATCATTCCCTGTCCCCCATCATTCCCTGTCCCTCATCATTCCCTGTCCCCCCATCATTCCCTGTCCCCCTTCATTCCCTGTCCCTCATCATTCCCTGTCCCCCATCATTCCCTGTCCCCCAGCTTTAGGCTCCTCCAGGGCTATGGGAGTCTCTTAACACCCCTGTGGCCCCATCAGGATGCTGAATCTCCAGGGCACCCCAGACTGGTCCCTGTGTACCCTGAGACCGGTGGCATCGTGGCCACCAAGGAGGGGGTTCTCTGGGCCACCCAGCATTCCCCCACATCCCTAGGGCTGCATGCTCTTCCCTGCAGCATTCCATAGGGATGTGATTCCGGCTCTGCCTGAATCCCCCTTTCCCTGGGCATGTACCAAGAAGGGCATTGCCTCAGTCCCCCCTGCTGCTCCCTGGCTCACAGGGCAGCCCTTCCCCTCCTCAAAGCCTGGCTGGGCACAAGCTGCTTTCTGCCCCTCTCCAAGTGCTTCAGCTCCGGCTCTAGCTCTGCTCATCTCCCAGCCCGTTCCCTGTTGGAAGCATTGCAGGAGGCAGGGGGCTCACTGGTAGACACAGCTGGTGTGTGGATGTCAGCCAGGGCAGGGAGCGTGACTTTGAGCTCCAGAATGAGGCCTCTGTCACCTAAATGAAGAGATTCCTGCTTGGTGCTGCCGGGAGAGATCCCTTTTCCCTCTGCCAGCCTCCCTGCAAGCCCAGCTCACATTGTGCTCTCCCCTAGGAGAAGGAGTACGTCCGGCAAGGCAAGGATGCTATGGAGGTTGTGGACCAAATCCTGGCCCAGGAGGAGAAGTGGAAGTTCGAGAAGAACAATGCAAGTGTTGCCCTGCCCCTGGTGCTGCTGGCAGGGAGCACGGGTGGCTTGGGAGGACAAATGAGGCTTTTGAAAGCTCCTCGCGACACGAAAGATTAACAAGCGTTACAATGACCTGATTGAATTAGGAGCCTCTTCCAGTTCAGTTCCATGTAAAATCCCCTCTTATTTAATTAGACGTTTAATTGCCTTCCCGTTTGACGGCAGAGAGCCCATCCCTCCTCCCTGCTGCTGGCAGGCAGGGAAGGCCTCACCTATGGCTGGCGTTGGGATGCGGAGCTGTGGAGGCTCAATGGCCCCGTGGCTCTGCCTGTGCCCCACACCAGGCAGCTCTGGCCCGTATGGGAGCAGGAGGATGTGGGGCACAGACCTCCCACCCCCAAAGCTGTTTGTGTTCCCCTCTCCCCAGGACAGGGACCTGGAGGATGCTGGGGTGTAAATGGGGGATGCATCTCTGCCTTAGGTCTCCCCACTGTGGCACCTTAGCAAGGCAGGCTCTGCCCTGGCTGTTTCCTCACCATTCCTTGAGCTCCAGGGCAGGTTTCTGGGGTACCTGGAGCTCTTTGATCTCCAGAGGCTGGAGAGGAAAGGGCACTGCCTGTGCCTCCTAACCCTGCCCTTGCTTTCTGCTCGTGGGGTGCGAGTGCTGCAAACTGCTGTCTCATCTGGTGCTCAAAATTCCCCTGTCAAGTGATCCATTGTCTGATGCCAAACTAGCTGGGCAGATTGTTTTCTTTATCCAAAGGGGGATGGATTTAAATAGACTAATCAGAGTTTAACACAGGGCTAATGATGAAAGGTTATCATCTGTCCATCCCTAACCCCCCCAGGGAGGCTCTTCTCAGATGTAGGTAACAGCAGCAGCGTTGGCAAACTCGCCCCTTTCTCTTCACCCTGGTGTTGGTAGCTTGCTACAAAGAGAATGTGACCTTGGTGAGGAGCTTGCAGGCTGGCATGGGGCGGATTCTGTTTCTGGCTCATCCCTGGATGTTGTTTTCCTTATGGAAATCTGTGCCTCTGAAACAGGCTCCGCGTGGTTCCCTCTGGGGTTGCCATGGGGAGGCAGGGGTCCCGCAGTGATGCACGGGGGGGTTCATGCGCAAGTGTTTGCTTTGCTAACGTAAAGGAAACTTCCTTCTTTCTTGCCCAGGACTTCGGGGACGTTGTTTACACTTTCGAAATACCTTTCCATGGCAAGACCTTTATTTTAAAGGTAAGAACCTTCCTGGATCACTTCCTTAGGGCCGCGTGGTGCAGAGCCATGGGATCCCAGCTCCTGGCCCTGGCAGGATGGGTCAGGCTGTGCAAAGCCCACACTCTGCTTGAGACAGATGAAGTGCACTGCACGCTCTAGGGAATCTCTCCAGGAAAGCCCCTTTGGCTGTGGGACAAACTCCCCAGCAAACAGGCTGGGCCCCAAGCTCTGCTGCTCCAAGTGGGAGCAGGTGACTGCAAGAGTCGCTTCCAACCCCAGCATCGAGGACTAATCTGACCAAGGAGGCTAATTGGAACTAATTGCCAGCAAGACCAGGGCTGAGCACACGTCTGCTGCTGCCTGGCATGGAGGAGAGCTGCTCGGAAGTGCCCTCGTGCTGGAGTGCCTTGGCTGGGACCCACACTTTAATGAAGCATCGGGGCTGCGGTAGCTTTTCTTTGTTCCAGTGCATATGCTGCCTCGCTGGCAGGAGCTGCCAATGGAGCAGCTCGCAGAGCAGAAAGCTGGATGGGTCCCATTTTACTGCATTAACGGTTTACCTCCAAAGATCTCCTGGCCCACGGGGACCTGGAGGGGTCGGTGGCTGTGCTGGAGCTCAGAATAGCTTCTTAGCCCCTTCCCCAAGCAATGTGCACACAGTGGAGCTGCTGCTCAAGAGGGGTGAGGGTGGGAGCGGAGCCAGCCCCAGGTCTGTGCCTCCTCCACCTCCATGTGTGCCCTCCAGGCCCCTGTTGACAGCCTTGGCTCTGCTTGGCCTCGCCTCTTCCCTCCTGTATTATCCCGGTTCTTTGTGTTCCTTGGGAACAATGTCACCCCAGTGGCTCTGCCTCTGTCCTCAGGCTTTCCTGCAGTGCTCTGCTGAAGTGGTTTACCAGGAGGTTATTCTCCAGCCCGAGAAGATGATCCTGTGGAACAGAACAGTGGCAGCTTGCCAGGTGAGCGTGCGGACAAAGATGGCTTAATCACAGCAGCTCCTTTGGAGCCGAGAGCTGGGAGCTTCCCAGTCCAGCCCAGGCTGTGGCCAGGCCCTTGCTGGAGCTTCAGCTGGAGCCGAGGCACTGAGGCATTAAATCCCCCTGCTCATCCATCCCAGCCCAGTGCACTGCAGCAGCAGCAGCAGCTGCAGGCCAGCAGCCCATGAGGTGGGCAGGGACAGGGGCTCTGCTTCTGGGCTGGGATCCGGAGCCCACCCCTATGGAGAGGGAGGGATGAGCCCCAGAGCAAACACTGCCAATGAGCTCGTCCCCCTCCGCTCACAGTGCTGGGGTAGGGGGGGTCCGTGTGGCTGCTGTTGCCATGTGCAGACCCCTTCTTGTCTCCTTTCCTCACCCAGATCCTGCAGCGGGTGGAGGACAACACCATCGTCTCGTACGACGTGGCAGCTGGTGCTGCAGGAGGTGTCGTCTCCCCAAGGTTGGTTCATTCCATTCCCTGCTTCCCCCGAGCCCCTGGACACCCTCCTGAACCACAGCCAGGAGCAGGGCACTGGTGCTCAGTGCTGCCTGGTGTCAGCCGGGCACTGGGGGTGTTCCCATAGGGAGCCCCTCAAGTTTCCTCCTGGCACGAGTCTCGGAGCCGGTGCCACAGGCATGGGGCTCCCTGGTGACGGTGCTGCTGGCGCTGGTGTTGCCATACCCCTGCCAAAGCCTTTCCTAGAGCCTGGAGAGTGAGCTCCACTGCTCCCAACCCCCTGCACGGTTTGAATCCCTTCCTTTGCTCAGGGACTTCGTGAACGTGCGGCGGATCGAGAGGAGGAGGGACAGGTACATATCCTCAGGGATGTCAACCACGCACAGCCTGAAGCCTCCGCTCTCCAAGTATGTCAGGTAAGAGGCAGGAGCTGTTCTCCCTGTAGCTGCTGAAGCACAGGGCAGAGAGCCCTGCAGTGAAACCCCTGCTGTCTGCCTGGCAGGTTGTGCAGGAAGCCAGGTCTATTTGTGGAGCTAAACCTCTTCCCTTCTTCCTCCTTCTGCCTTTGTTAAGAGCTCTCCTTGTGCTGTCAGTGCTGCTCGGGCGTTCCCAGCTCAGGGGAGTGGAGGTGTTGACCACCCCATCCCGCTCTGCATCCTGTTTATGTCACAGTCCATTCCCAAACAGGGACAGCTGTTCCTGAGGGGCAGGAAGCAGCTGACAGGGGCTGCTCGGATGCCTTTTGCTTCTCGTCAGCCAGGCACTTACTGGCTTTAAAGGCTGGGGACACTGGGAGGGGGTCCCGGGGGTGAACCAGAGCTGCATCAGGATGGGCTGGCTCCCGAGGTGGGGCAGCTCTTGGGCCTCTCCCCTTCCAAAGGGCTGGGGATGGATCACAGTGGGTTTAGCTCCATCAAACAAGGGCTCCTTGTTCTGCTGCTCTGGTGCTCGGGGCCCAGCTGTGCCACTTTGCACACGGACTTTGTTTTTCCTCCTAATCTGGTTAAAGTAATTGACATTTAACTGGGAGCTGAGGCCGTCAGGGCCTGGAGAGATCTTCCTTCCAAGTGTGTGCAGCAGAACATAGTGTGTTCCCGAGCTGGGAAGGGGAATCCGTGTTTGGGCTCCGTGTGTTGAGCACAGTGGGTGTCTCGGAGCCAGATCTCATGGTGCTGTGGTGACAGAGCCTCTCCCTGCCTGCTCCTTTCCATGCAGCTCCTTGCACCCCCTTTTCCATGGGGTTCCATGGGAGGAGAAGCTGGGGCCAGGCTGGAGGCACCTGTGGGAAACCTGCCCCTCGTGTGCTGCAGCCAAAGCAGCTCCCATCACAGGCCCTCTGCGTCTGCTCTGACCCTGCTGGGCTCCAGCTCTTGCTGCTGGTGCCCAGTGCACCCCAGTGCTCCCAGTACAGCCCAGCTCTGACTGTGCTCTTGCTTCCCTGCAGGGGGGAGAACGGGCCCGGAGGCTTCATCGTGCTCAAGTGTGCCAGCAACCCTCGGGTCTGCACCTTCATCTGGATTCTCAACACGGACCTGAAGGTAAAGGCTGTTCTGTGCTGGTGTCCCTGCCTGCGGCCGCATCCGGACCCCAGCAGAGCTCCCAGCAGCTCCAGCCTCCCCTGCTGCACGCTCAGGACCTGGGCCGTGCTCCCACAAAGCAGCTCCTTATCAAGGAATCATAGAGTCATGGAATAGTCAGGGTTGGGAAGCAGCTTCGGATCATCCAGTTCCAACCCCCCTGCCATGGGCAGGGACACCTCACACTAAACCATGGCACCCAAGGCTTCATCCAGCCTGGCCTTGAACACTGCCAGGGATGGAGCATTCACAGCCTCCCTGGGCACCCATTCCAGTGCCTCAGCACCCTCACAGCAAAGGCTGCTCTGAGGTGGTTAAACACTGCCATAAAACCCCTCTATTTGCCCCAAAGTTGTCCCTGTGCAATGGGGAAGCTTTTCCCCATCTCTGTGTGCAGAACTGGGCTCTTGCTGCCCCCAGGACCCCCCCAACGCAGTGTGGGGCCGAGCCTGCCCCTAGAGCAAGGCTCTTTGGCCGCACGAGAGGAGCCAGCTCCAGAGCTATTTACAGAGCTTCGGGTCCCAGTCCCTTACTGGTGGCCCAGACAAAAGGGAGCCGGGGTCGAGCTGGCCCCATTCCCCCCCCTTCCTTCGGGGTTGACGTGGTAACGGCGCTGCAGCAGCAGAGCACAAAGGCTCCATTCATCAGCTCTGCTGCAGAGCTGCTGCCCCCTCCCCTCCCACAGCTCCTGCCTTGTGGAATCTTTGGGAATGAGCCTCTCTGGGTCGGGAATACCAGAGCAGAGCAGAGCTTCATGCCCCTTTGTGCTGGGGATGTGCTTCCCTCCCCAGCTCCTGCCATGGGGCAGTTTGGGGGGGGATGAACCCCATGGGGATGGGAAAGGGGAAGATGTTCCCTGTGCTTCCCAGCCTGGAGAGCCCTCCCTGCAGCCTCTGGCAGGGATTCCAGAGCGGACAGGCTATTAATAACCCCAGGCTGTGCTCCCATCACCTTCCTGGTGCCCGGGCCCCAATCCTGGCCTGCCTCCTTCCTTCCTTTGGCCCTGGAGGGGTATTTATAGCCCATGGCTCATCCCTTGGTGCGGGTGACACGGCTCTGGGTGCCTTTGGGTGCATGTTTGCTCCCGTGGCCCAAGGCTCTCACCATTGCAATGCAGCTCCATAGGGAATGGCACAGAGCAAGGGATGAGTGCACCCCCGCTGCCTCCCCCGCAGCAGCACTATGGGATGTACTGGGAGCACACAATGGATTGGGGCCGAGGCGGTTGGGCTGAGTCGTGCAGGGCTCTTTTTAGAGGAATCAAAAGCAGTTCCTCCCCCGGAGCCTGTGCACGGCGAGCGGCAGCTCCACACTGCGGCAGCATCCCCGTTACCTGCATCCCTGTGTCCCTGTATCCCTGAATCCCTGTTATCCTGCATCCCTGTATCCCTGTTATCCTGCATCCCTGTATCCCTGTATCCCTGAATCCCTGTTATCCTGCATCCCTGTATCCCTGTTATCCCAGCATCCCCCTTATCCTGCATCCCTGTGTCCCTGTATCCCTGTTATTCTGTATCCCTGTATCCCCGTTATCCTGCATCCCTGTGTCCCTGTATCCCTGTTATCCCAGCATCCCCGTTATCCTGCATCCCTGTATCCCCGTTATCCCAGCATCCCTGTTATCTCTGTTATCCCTGTATCCCCATTATCCCAGCATCCCTGTTATCCCTGCATCCCTGTATCACCGTTATCCCTGTATCCCGTTATTCCTGTATCCCTGCATCCCTGTTATCCCAGCATCCCTGCATCCCTGTTACCCCTCTATCCCTGTTATCCCATTATCCCTGTTATCCCTGTATCCCCATTATCCCTGTTCCCCCAGCTCACGTCTCCATCCCATCCCCACAGGGCCGCCTGCCTCGCTACCTGATCCACCAGAGCCTGGCTGCCACCATGTTCGAGTTTGCCTTCCACCTGCGGCAGCGCATTGCTGAGCTCTGATCCCTATGGACATTCCTATGGGAAGGGACCCCGGGATGGGCACGGGCAGCGCTGGGCTCCTCACCCCACACTGGTGTGTGCCAAACCCGGCCCTCCGTGGGGCTCAGCCCCACACAGTGACCCCAGGCTCCCAGGAGGAGGATGTGTGAGGGTGAGGACTCAGCTCCATCCCTTTGCATTGGGGGCAGCCCCAGCTCTGCCCCATAGGGGGTGTGGGGGGGGCTGCGGCTGCTCCCTACCTGTGGGTGCTGGGGCCGGTGCTGAGCTATAAAGGGAAGCACTGGAGCCGCCTGCACATGGGGCCCACGCTGCAGGGAGGGGGCCGGGCCCCCCCCACCTCCTTCCCCCCCAAACAGGGCTCTCTGTACCCCCCTTCCACCCCATCCTGGGGGTCCCCCATTGTCCCTATGGGGGGGGACACGGATGGGTCAGCATTAAAAGCCTTGCACTGTTTGGTCCTTGTCTTCCACCAAGCCCTGGTACCCGAGGGGATGAAGGTGAGGAGGACACCAAAGGATGGGGCCTCTGTGATGCTTTTGGCCATGGGTGCCCCACAGCCCCCATCCCATGGGATCACCATGGGATCACCATGGGATCACCGGCAGCACATGGAGCATCCTGCCCCATGGATCCTGGTTGGTCCCATTGGAGCTGAGTTGTAAATAGCCCAGCCTTGGGGGGGGACACGACACCTTTCAGCCCCCCCCCCAGCACAGCCTGTCCCTGCAATGGGGCCCCCCTAATGGCTCTATAGGGCAGAGACAGGGCGACCAAAGCCGTGCCCATCAGTAGGGAAAGGCCAAACGTGCCTTGGGATGGATCCAAATGGGGGGGGGGGTTCTGGCATCGCCATCCCCATGGAGGGGACACGGCTCTGGGGGTGTCACCGCAGCCCTATGGGGCTGGGCACGGCCACACACGGGGCCACACACGTGTCCCCGGTGCCACCCCCTTGCTTGGCACCATCCTGTCCCCACGGTGCCAGCGCCGCAGCCCAAAATAGCCTCTGTGGGGCTATATAAGAGCTGCAGCGCAGTGGGGCCGGGGGGGCAGCAGCAGCAGCAGTGCCATTGTGGGGCAGGATGCTGGGCCCCACTGCTATGGGGTGCAATGGGGGGCTGCTCTCGGGGGCTCGCCTGGGCTGCCGGCTACGGGAGGAGGATATGGGGCGGCACGAGAGCTTCAGTGCTGAATGGTTCGACCTGGAGCTCAGCACCCGGCCTGAGGAGGGGTGAGGGGCTCTGCGGTCACCCAGGGCCGGGCTTGGGGGTCCTAAGGGGGGGCACGTGGGGATATGGGGTCCAAATGGAGCCTTGGGGGTTGCAGGGGTGCCCAAACTCTATGGGGGGTCCAAGGGTCTCCATGGGGCTATAAAGGATATGGGGGTTTCAGGGGTCCAAATGGAGC
Source organism: Melopsittacus undulatus (assembly GCF_012275295.1). Taxonomy (NCBI): domain Eukaryota; kingdom Metazoa; phylum Chordata; class Aves; order Psittaciformes; family Psittaculidae; genus Melopsittacus; species Melopsittacus undulatus. The sequence continues at coordinate 2,852,827 of NC_047543.1, read as the reverse complement.
CTTGGGGGTTGCAGGGGTGCCCAAACTCTATGGGGGGGTCCAAGGGTCTCCATGGGGCCATAAGGGATATGGGGGTCTCAGGAGTCCCCAGGGGGCTGTGAGGTGCTTCAAGGGTTCCAATGGGGCCATAGGGAATATGGGGGTGTCAGGGGTGTCCAAGGGGATGTGGGGGGCTCCGAGGGTCCCTGTGGAGTCAATGGAGCTCCAGGATGGGGGGGGGGTCTTGGGGGTTCTATTGGGGTCTCCATGGGGCTGGGCACTCACCTATGGCCATGGGGGATTCTGGGGGTCCCTTTGGGGGGGGGGGTGTCTCCAAAGGTCCCCATTAGGGTCGCTGGGGACACCCGGGGGGTGCTGAGCCCCATTCCCGGCCCCATTCCCAGGTGGTGCCGTCGGGAGGTGGACGAGCAGCGCCGGGAGACGCTGGAGCAGCGCGGGGAGGTGCGGGTGCTGCAGCAGCGCTCGCCATGGGGCGTGCTCCGGGTCGGCTCTATGGGGCAGCCCCTGACCCAGCACCTCCTGCCCTATGCCCGCACCCTGCCCCTGCCCCTCTTCGCCCCACAGGACCTCCGTGGGGCCAAGAGTGGGGTCCCACGCACCCTGTCCCGCTCCTTGTCCCAAGAGGCCCAGAGGGGCTGAGGGTGGCAATGGGGACAGATGGGGTCTGGTGGGGGGGGGGTGAGGATGAGGATGATAGTGATGGAGGGGGGGTCTGCTTAGCCACCCCAAAGGGACAGTGCAGAACGGTGGGGGGGGATGTGTGGGGTGGGCTCCCATTTGCTTGGGACCCCCCACCCCATAGCGGGCATCGAGGGGGCCGGTGGGGATTGGGGGGGTCCCGGCAGCATTGGGATTGGCTCTCGTATTCCCTGGCAAAGGAAAAGAAGGGGTGAGGATGGGGAGCACTGAATGAACCCCCCCCGGTGCCAACCGGGGCGCTGGGGGGGGGATGTGGGGCGGGGGGGGCTGCAGTGGGGTTGTGGCAATGATGGGCTTTGTATGGCAATAAAGTGCCCGGCCTGGCTCACTGGTGTTGGTTATGGGGGCACCCCATGGGAAGAGGGGAAACTGAGGCAGCCGGAGGGGATCGAGCACACTGAAGGGTCCCGGATTGGGGGTGCATTGGGGAGCATTGGGGGGGGGGAACCATCTCTTACGTAACCCCCCCTACAGACTGACGGTGCCAACACCCAGATTAGCTGTTCCCTGTTCCCTGTTCCTGTTCCCTGTTCCTGGGCCGCTGCCAGGCCCCGTCCCTGTCACCTCCCACCCCACACGGGCAGGGTTTGGGGTCCTGAACCCAGCCCTGAGCGGGTCCCATCCTGCTCCTCTGCCCCAGGTGCTGGGGGTGCCTGGGGCTGGGCTGAGACCCAGCGTGCTCAGGTCACTGGTGATGGAGACACTGGGGGAGCTCAGATGGGCACTGGGCCCAGCTTAATTCCCATGCCCATCCCATCACACCCCGAATCCCAACACAATCCCAACCCCAGCCCGATCCCCAGCCCCCCCCCCCCCCATTCCAGCCCCTTCCCATCTCCATCCCTAAGCCATCCCCAGCCCCATCTTCTCCCCTATTCCAATCCCTTCCCATCTCCATCCCTATCCCATCCTCAGGTCCATCTTCTCCCTCATTCCCCTCCCTTCCTATCCCTATCCCATCCCCAGCCCCATCCTCTCCCCATTCCAATCCCTTCCCATTTCCATCCCTATCCCATCCCCAGCCCCATCTTCTCCCCTGTTCCATTCCCTTCTCATCCCTATCCCATCCCCAGCCCCATCCTCTCCCCATCCCAACCCCTTCCCCCTCCATCCCCCCATGGTACACTCTCCACCATCCCCACCGCCGGCACCCCACGGGGGGTGCCCCCTCTCTGACACCGCTCCCCCCCGCAGCTCCCACCCGCAGGGCTGGAGCCGGACTCCTTGTTCCCCCCCCCCCCTCCGTTATCTCCATGGGGCCGCATCCGCCGCATCCCTGCCCCCGGCGCGGCTCTAACCGGGTTATGGGGATGGATGAGCTCCGGTGCTCACGGGGGGGGGATAAAAGGGGAGTGCGGGGCCGGAGAGCGGAGCCTTGACCGGAGCCATGAGCGGAGCTATGACCGGAGCCGGGAGCGGAGCTATGACCGGAGCCGGGAGCGGAGCCATGACCGGACTCCCGGCGCTCCGGGAGCGCTACGAGCGCTTCGAGCCCCGCGCGTACCTGGACAACAACTACAGCCCCCCCCGGGCAGACTTCAGCTCCGAGGGGTCCGTGGTGCCCTGGAAGCTCCGGTGCCTTGCGGACACCTTCGGCTCCGGTGCGGACGGGACCGGGGGGGGAGCGGGTGCGGGGGGAGAGCAGCGGAACACGGCAGAGAGTGCACCGGGAGGTGGATGGGGCGGGATGGGGCTTGTCACAAGGGGGCTGGGGTGGGATAGGGTGGGATGGGATGTTGGGATGGAATGTTGGGATGCAATGGGATGGGATGCTTGGGTGGGATGCGATGTTGGGATTGGATGTTGGGATGGAATAGGATTTTGGGATTCAATAGGATGGGATGTTGGTGTGGGATGGGCTGTTGGGATGGGATGGGATGCTGGGATGGGATGTTGGGGTGGAATAGGATTTTGGGATGCAATGGGATGGGATGCTGGGATGGGATGAAATGGGATGCTGGGATGGGATGGGATGTTGGGGTGGGATGCTGGGATGTTGGGATGTTGGGGTGGGACCCACTGTGTCCGGCTCCTTCCCTAGGTGAGATCCGTGGGCGGACGCTGATCGATGTGGGCTCAGGTCCCACCATTTACCAACTGCTCAGCGCCTGTGACCACTTCGAGGAGATCGTGGCCACCGATTACCTGGAGGTGAACCGGGAGGAGCTGCGGCGCTGGGTGCGGGGGGACCCCGGAACCTTCGACTGGAGCCCCTTCATCCAGCACGTCTGCAAGATCGAGGGGCGCGGGTAGGGCTGGATGGGATCCGGAGGGGGCTGGGATGGGCCCTGCGGGAGCGCGTCCCTAAATCCTATGGGATCACAGCCTCCTGCCCCTGAAGGTGTTGGGCTGGTCCCTGTGGGAAGGTGTCCCTAAATCCCATGAGATCACAGATACGCATCCCTTTGGATGCTGGGCTGATCTGCACCATTGTGTCCCCAAATCCCACGGGATCACAGCCCCACACCCTGGTGGCTGATCCCTGCAGGATCCTGACCCCAAATCCTACGGGCTCCCATACCCACATCCCAGCAGGTACCAGGCTGCTCCCTGCAGGCTCCCATCCCCACATCCCTGCAGGTACCAGGCTGCTCCCTGCAGGCTCCCATCCCCATCCCCATGAGCTCCCGTCCCCACATCCCTGCAGGTACCAGGCTGCTCCCTGCAGGCTCCCATCCCCACATCCCTGCAGGTACCAGGCTGCTCCCTGCAGGCTCCCATCCCCATCCCCATGAGCTCCCATACCCACATCCCTGCAGGTACGAGGTTGTTCCCTGCAGGATCCAATCCCCATCCCCATGAGCTCCCATACCCACATCCCTGCAGGTACGAGGTTGTTCCCTGCAGGATCCCATCCCTATCCCCATGAGCTCCCATACCCACATCCCTGCAGGTACCAGGCTGCTCCCTGCAGGATCCCATCTCCATCCCCATGAGCTCCCATACCCACATCCCTGCAGGTACCAGGCTGCTCCCTGCAGGATCCCATCCCCATCCCCATGCGCTCCCATACCCACATCCCTGCAGGTACCCGATTGCTCCCTGCAGGCTCCCACCCCATCCCCATGAGCGCCCATCTCCACATCCATCCCCACACCCCAGCAGGTACCCGGCTGTTCCCTGCAGGTTCCCATCCCCATCCCCATCCCTGTGAGCTCCCATCCCCACATCCCAGCAGGTACCAGGCTGCTCCTTGCAGGCTCTCATCCCCATCCCCATGAGCTCCCATCCCCATCCCCATAGGGAGCCATGGCAGGACAAGCAGCTCCGCTTGCGCTCCCGTCTGCGCCGCATCCTCCCCATCGACGTTCACCGGCCGGAGCCGCTGGGGGCTCCGCTGCAGCCGCAGGCGGACGCGCTGCTCTCTGCCTTCTGCCTGGAGGCCGTGAGCCCGGACGGAGCTGCCTTCACCCGGGCACTGTCCAACGTGTCCTCCCTGCTGCGGCCTGGGGGCCACGCGGTGCTGCTCGGGGCCCTCGGGGAGTCCTTCTACCTGGCGGGGTCCGTCCGGCTGCCGGTGCTGCCGCTGGACGAGGCCGATGTCCGCCGGGCCCTGCACGGGGCCGGGTTCGAGCTGCGGCGGCTCCGCTGCTATGTGATGCCCCCGGAGCTGCGCACGGGGGTGGATGATGTCCAGGGGGTCTTCTTTGTCCATGCACGGAAACCGGGGGGGGAATGAGGGGTCCCTGCCCCCCCCAGCCCCACAGCAAGGGTGTGGGGTCAATGAGCACCCCAATAAAGGCTTGAGGTGCATGGGACAGGTGGGTGTCATTGGGGGGTACAGGGTGAGAGAAATGGGGTGCAAAAGGCACTGACAGCATCACCTTCACCCGTGTGCAGACGCTGCTGGAAGAATGAGGGTCCCCACACACCCCAAAACACTGATGTGCGGCCCCCACTGCTCCCAAGGTGCTGGTGTTGCCTTGGGGGGTGCAGGGTTACCCATAGGTCAGGCTGGGGGGGATATGGGGCACAGAGGGGTGCAAAGGGCAAGAGAAATGGGGTGCAGGATGTGGTGGTTGTGGGGTGCACCATGGGGTGCAATGGGGGGAGCACAAGAGCCAGGCCCAGCCCAGGTTGAACTTGAGCTCATCTTTATTCACATCCCACAAAACACTCAGGTTTGGGGGGGGCACAGACCCTTTGGCAAGGGGGGGGCTCCCCCAGCCCCAAGGCACCGCTCCAGCCCCACTCATTACACACAGACCCCCCCCCCCAAAAGCCGGCCAGCAGCCAGCAGGGCCCCCCCCCACGGAGATGTGGGGCACGGGGGGGTGTGGAGAGAAGGCAACAGGGGGAAGGACCCCATGGCCGGAGGGGGGGGGAGCAGGGGGGTGCTTGGCACAGGGCAGGACCCCAGGGGGGCACAAAGGGGCACATGTGCCCCCCCCCAGCCCCCCTGCAGCTCTAATCCGCTTTGAGGAGGTCAGAGTTGGCCTTGAGGAGGTAGAGGCTGTCGTCCATCAGGAAGCTGTGGAGAGGGAACAGTGGGGCTCCCACCAGCACCCATGGGCAAGAGGGGAGCCCCCAGCACCCCTATATCAAGAGGGGGGCCCTGAGCACCGAAGAGAGGAGGTGCCAGCACCCCAATGTCAAAAGGGGGGCACTCAGCACCCCCGTTTCAAGGGGGGGGGGGAAACAGAGGGGAAGAGCGCTCAGCATCCTTGTTTCCAATGGGAGCATCCCTATACTATAAGGAAGCCCCCATTGGAATAGGGCCCCCCCATCCGCATCCCTGACCTGTAGAAGAGGACGTTGAGTGGGATGGTCCCGATGTGCCAGAGCGCGTGTGCATCCAGCACCCAGAGCAGGGGGGGGAAGTCCAGCAGCTCCAGCAGTGCCAGCGCCTGCAGCAGCAGCACCACAGCCACACACTTCCAGACGTGGGGCAGGTGTGGATGGTTCCGCAGGCACCACCGCAGCCACCAGGCCACGTTCAGCAGCCCTATGGGGCAGGGGGGGTCACACATAGAGGGTAATGGGGGTGAAACACCCCCCCCCCACTGACCATCATAGGGACCCCCCCAAGGATGAGGTCCTGGTCTCACCGATGGCTGCGTTCGCAGCCATGTTATAGCCGTAGTCGAAGCGGACGAGGGTCAGGTAGGAGATGTGGCAGGCGAGGAAGAGCAGGAGGAAGGCTCTGAAGATGCTGATTAAGGCTGGACGCTGCAGGCCCAGGGTCCTGGGGAGGAGGAGGAGGGAAGGGGGGTCAATTCTGTTATCAGAGGGAGCCCCCAGCACCCCCATATTAAGAAGGAGCCCCCCCCATATTAAGGACCCCCCAGCACCCCCATATTAAGAAGGAGCCCCCCCATTAAGGAGCCCCCCAGCACCCCCATATTAAGAAGGAGCCCCCCCATTAAGGAGCCCCCCAGCACCCCCATATTAAGAAGGTTCCCCCCTTATTAAGGAGCCCCCAGCACCCCCATATTAAGAAGGAGCCCCCCCCATATTAAGGAGCCCCTAGTACCCCCATATTAAGAAGAAGCCCCCCCCCATATTAAGGAGCCCCCAGTACCCCCATATTCAGAAGGAGCCCCCCCTATTAAGGAGCCCCCCAGCGCCCCCATATTGAGAAGAAGCCCCCCCTATTAAGGAGCCCCCCAGCACCCCCATATTAAGAAGGAGCCCCCCCACATTAAGGAGCCCCCAGCACCCCCATATTAAAAAGGAGCCCCCCCATATTAAGGAGCCCGCCAGCACCCCCATATTAAGATGACCCCCCCATATTAAGGAGCCCCCAGCACCCCCATATTAAGAAGGAGCCCCCCCCCCAGCACCGCACAGCCCTCACCTGACGCAGCACAGGTACACAGAGTGCAGGACAACGGCGGAAGCACAGAAATAATCCAGTTTCTGTGGGATAGGACAGGATGGGAAAAGATGGGGATGGATGGGATAGGATGGGATGGATGGGATAGGATGGGGTGGAATGGGATGGAAAACAATGGGAAGGGATGGGGTGGGATGGGAAAAGATGGGAAGGGATGGAAGGGGAAGGGATGGGAAGAGATGGGAAGAGATGGGAAGGGATGGGGAGGGATGGAGTGGGATGGGAAAAGATTGGGATGGGATGGGACGGGATGAGATGGGAAAAGATGGGAAGGGATAGGGATGGGATGGAAATGATGGGGATAGGAAGGGATGGGAAGGGATGTATGGGGCTGAGCCCCACATGCAGCCTGTGCAGCAGGACCCAGGGGGCTCTGGGGCCGCTGTGGGCACCACTCACCTCAGTCAGAGCCGTGTCCCTGGTGTGGAAAACCGTGGACCAGAACCAGGCGTTCAAGGAGACCTGGGGGGGGGAGATGGGAACTGGAGCTGCCCCCAACCAAACCCAGCACAGGCTGAGCCCCCCCAGCACGAGCACCCAAACCCCACTCAGGTCAGGGGTTAGAGAGCCCCCCCAGCACCCCCATTGTAAAAGGAAGCCCCCCAGCATCCTCATTTGAAGATGAAGCCCCCCCATAACCTCCTATTTGAAGAGGAACCCCCCAAGCACCCCCATTTTATAAGGCAGCCCCACAGCATCCTCATTTTAAGGGAGAGACCCCCATAACCTCCCATTTGAAGAGGCAGCCCCCCTATAACCTCTCATTCTAAGAGAGCACCCCCAGCACCCCTATTTTAATAGGAACCCCCCCATAACCTCCCATTCTAAGAGAACCCCCCCCCAGCCCCCCCATTCTAAGAGGCAGCCCCCCATAACCTCCCATACTAAGAGAGCACCCCCAGCACCCCTAATTTAATAGGAACCCCCCCATAACCTCCCATTCTAAGAGAACCCCCCCCAGCCCCCCCATTCTAAGAGGCAGCCCCCCATAACCTCCCATACTAAGAGAGCACCTGCAGCACCCCTATTTTATAAGGAACCCCCCATAACCTCCCATTCTAAGAGAACCCCCCCAGCACCCTCATTTTAAGAGGGAGCCCCATAACCTCCCATTCTAAGAGAGCCCCCCCATCCCCCCTCCAAGCGATGCTGTGGGGCAGGGTTTGGGGGGGGTCCGGTGCTGACCCAGGCGAAGGCGACGCAGGTGGGGTACATGGGGCAGGTGGGGGGCACGGTGGCCTTGTAGCGCAGCAGCATGAGGAAGCTGGCGAGGCCATTGAGGAAGGAGGCGAAGGCTGAGGCTGGCTCCTGGAAGAACAGGAACCTGGAGAAGGGCCACTGCAATGGGGAGCAAAGGGGGGTTATGGGGTAAAAACGGGGGGACCCCCCCCCAATATCCATCCATTCATCCATCCATCCCTCCATCCATCCATCCATCCATCCATCCATCCATCCATCCATCCATCCATCCCATCCCTCCCTCCATCACCACCTTGCCATGGAACTGGGGCACGCGGTGGCCCCGCTGCAGGTACAGTCGCACCGTCAGCCACATGCACTCGTACTTGCAGTCGTCGCGGCAGGTCCAGCCTGTGGGCAGTGATGGGGGGGACTGGGGTCGCCCCAGTGCCTCCCAGTATGGGTTATGGTGGGTACTGGGTATGGGGGGGGGGGATTCATCGCTGTGTGGTTCAATGGAGTCAGCCTGAAGGGTTCAATAGAGGCTCCCAGTAGGGGTCAGTGTCTCCCCCCCAGCACTTCCCAGTGTGACTCCAGTACAGCCCTGTAGTCACCAGTATGGCCCAGTGCTGCCCAGTATAGCCTGAGTGACCCCCAGCATGGTTTAATGTCCCCCAGTACTGAACCACCATTCCCCAGTGCCTCCCAGCACGGCCCAGCAGCCTCCAGTATGGACCAGTGCCCACCAGTACAGCCCCAGTGCCCCCCAGCATAGCCTGAGCACTGACCAGGACAGAACCAGCATGGCCCAGTAGTCCCCAGTATGGCCCAGTGCTTCCCAGTCCAGCCCAGCAGCCTTCCAGTGAGGCCTCAGGACAGCTCAGTGCTTCCCAATCCATCTGAGTCCGTCCCAGTGCTTCCCAATCCATCCCAGCTCTTCCCAATCCATCCCAGTTCTTCCCAGTCCATTCCAGCGCGTCCCAATCCATCCCAGCGCTTCCCAATCCATCCCAGTACTTCCCAATCCCTCCCAGTTCCTCCCAATCCCTCCCAGTTCCTCCCACTCCCCCTCCCGTCCGTGCGGAGGCGGAGGCAGGGGGCGTGTCCTCCCCAAGCCCCGCCCCTCAGGGGGCGTGCCCCGCCCCCTCCGTGCCCCATCATCCAATGAGCGGCGGGGGGCGGTACCTGTGAGCCGCATGCAGAGCGGCTGCCGGGCCCGGAAGCGGCGCAGCGCCGCTCCGGTGCAGTTGCGGCGGTCACAGCGGCCGAGGCAGTCCCGGTACAGCGGCTCCCGGTCCCCGGCCGAGCCCCGCACCGGGCCCGGTGCCACCGCCAGCAGCAGCAGCAGCACCACCGACCCGCAGGCCGCCATCGTGCCGAGCGCCGGCCGCTTCCGGCGCCGACCGGAAACGGGGGCGGCGAGGGGCAGCATGGGATATAGTCCCCCCACGGGGGGGAGGATCATGGGATGTATTCACCAACCCCAATGCACCTTCCGCAGGGGATCATGGGATATATCCCTCCCCCCGGACCCCAGTGTGTACTGGGGGCTGTGGGGTCCCTATGGGGCTGTGGGGTTCCCTATGGTCAATGGGGTCCCCTATGGGGCTGTGGGGTCCCTATGGCTGATGGAGCTGTGGGGTCCCCTATGGCCAATGGGGTCCCCTATGGCCGATGGGGGCTCGGGGTGTCCTATGGCTGATGGGGGCTGTGGGGTCCCCTATGGCTGATGGAGCTGTGGGGTCCCTATGGAGCTGTGGGGTCTCCTATGGCTGATGGGAGCTGTGGGGTCCCCTATGGTTGATGGAGCTGTGGGGTCCCTATGGAGCTGTGGGGTCCCCTATGTCCAATGGGGGCTCGGGTCCCAGCTGGCGCCATGGGATGAGGACCCCGAGGTGGCCGCTCAGGTTCCCAAGTGGGGGTTCCCCGGCCCCACTGTGCCGGCTCCCCCCGGGGTGATCCATGGGGATGAGGTGGCCAATGGGGACCCATAGGAGAACCGTCCCCATGTGCACCCTGCCCTGCATGGCCGGGGGGGCTGCATGGGGCTGTGCACATGGGGCTGGGCACATGGGGGTCCCCATCGTGGGCTGTGATGCTCCCACGGACCCCACATCCTCACTGGGAGCAGGGGTTGGGGTGCACCAATGGCTTGTGCCCATGGGGGGGGACAAGCACCGGCTCCGGTCACCCCACTGGGGACTCATGGGGTGATGCTGGAGTGACCCCATGGCCCTGTCACCATGGCCTGGTCCGTGAGGATTAACCCTGTACCCCAGGGGTGTTCCCATGTCCCCGTACCGCAGCAGTGTTCCAATATCCCTCTATCCCAGCAGTGTCCCCATGTCCCTGTACCCCAGGGGTGTTCCCATATCCCTGTACACCAGGAGTGTTCCTATATCCCCGTACCCCAGAGGTGTTCCTATATCCCCGTATCCCAGGAGTGTTCCCATATCCCTGTACCCCAGCAGTGTCCCCTGTCCCTTCGCAGTATCCCCATGCCCAGCACTGCCCCCGTACCCCAGCTCTGTCCCTCCCAATCACCGCCCCCCAAACGGGCCCATTGAGTGGACGGGGGCAGAGCTCTTGTGCCCCCCCAACCTCCGCTCCCTGCAGCCGGGGGTTACGGGGACGAGCACCCCGAGGGGGGGGGTTGTCCGGTGCAGCGGGAGCGCGCACGGAGCAGCCGGGGGGGGGTGTCCGGTGCAGCGGGAGCGCGCACGGAGCAGCCGGGGGGGGGGGGGGTGACGGGACCGGGACGCGCCCTCGCCCGGGGCCGGGAACGCGGCGCGGCCCCGTGAGGCGGAGCCGGGAGCGGCGGGAGGCGGCTCCGCACCGAGAAGTTTGTGGGAGCGGGGGGGGGGGCCATGGGCCGGCAATGAGCACCATGAACGGGGCCGGGGGCTGCGTGCGAGCCGCGATCCTGCCCCTGCCCCTGCCCCTGCCCCTGCTCCTGCCCCTGCTCCTGCCCCTGCGCGGCCCCGCGGCCGCCGCCGAAGGTGGGTCCGGACCGGGGGGGGCGGAACCGGGAACGGGGGGGGGGGGGGGGGACGGGACATGGGCACCGGGACAGGGACACCGGACACGGGAACCGGGACACGGGAGGGACTTGGAGCAAAGTTTTGCACGGGAGCGAATGGGAGGGCTCGGGGGGGGGGGGGAACCGGATCCGGTGTCCCCGAGGGGTGAAAGTGACCGGACCGCCCCCTCCCCGGTGCTCCCCGCCTCGGGCTGCGCGTCCCGCACTGCCCCCCCCCCCATTCCCGGTACCATTCCCGGTCCGCTCCTCCGGGGGGGGTTTGGGAGTTTGGGTACCGGGACCCCCCCCCGTGTTGTTGTTGTCCCGGTAGCACCGGGGGGGGGGGGGGTCCGTTGGAGGGGGGGGGGCCGAGTTCTCGGGGTTCCCTTCCCGCAGCCCGGGGGGGTTTCGGGGCGGGCGCGGTGCCCCACGGGGCACGGGTGGGTGGCGGTGGGCGCGTCCCCGTCGCTCCCATCCACATTCTCGACGTGCCGCACCCTGCCCTGCCCGACGGGAGCGAGCGTTGGAACCGGGGGGGGCTGGAATGGGCTTTAAACAACACCCATAGCGGCCGTCGGGGTTTGGGGGCAGGTTTGGGATGTGGGGGGGTCTCTGCTCCCGCACCCCAAACCTCTCCCCGATCTGAGGGTCTGTGCTGGGGACGGTCCCAGCTCCGGGTTGGGAGCACACCAGGGAGCTCCCCCAGTGCCAGCCCCATCCCTGCCGCTGGATCCATGCGTTGGGAATGAGCGGGGGCACCGGAGCAGCCCCATGGGCATGGGGCCCGTGGGCTTTGCTGGATGCGTTTGGTGCCTGCCCTTGGGCAGATCCATGGGGATCACTGCCCTGCATGGGTCAATGATCCTCAATGGAGGAGCAGCCAGGCCCGAAGCCCATGGGATGGAGCCGGGATCCCACCAGGATCCGGCCCTGCCACCATCCCGCTTAGGAAGCCGGTGGCATCCCCGCACCGGAGCCTCGGCTGCTGCCTCCGACGGCTCAGAGCCCCCCGGTGCCATGGGGCGAGAGCCGCCCCCACCCCCGGGAGGGCTCCCCCGTTCCGGCCATGTCAAGGGGGTGTTTTCCTTGGGGAAGGAGGTGGCTCCATGAGCAGCTGCCGCACCAGGGGCTGTCACTCACCCGTGCGCAGCCCCGGGGACACCGGACCCTCGGCCCCGGGGGCACCGGACCCTCGGCACCGGCACCGGAGCCGCAGTGTGGGCCCCGCTCGGTGCTATGGGGGGGCTGTGCCCGGGGCTGCTCCGTGCCCTGCGTCACTGCTGCTCCCAAACACGCCCGACCTGAAAGTGCGGTTCCTGCCGGTGCCACCGCGGCCGTGACTCACCGGCCCCGACGCCGCGGGGATGGTCGCGCTCCGGCGGCCATGGCCGCTCAGCAACAATCGGGGCTTGTCTCTTCCATCACCCCCCCCTTCCCTCCCTCCAACCAACGTGGGCACAGCCATTCCTGCCCCCCGGCCCCCGCTCCGCATGGACGGGTTGTGGGTCCCGGCCCCATAACCACCGCGGTGCTGTTGGCCCCGGTTGTCCCCGCATGGGGACATGGGGTGGGAGCACCATCCAGGAAGCCCATCGGAAGCTGTTGGGAGCAGCCCCGCAGATAAGCGGCCGCCGGCAGAGCTGTGGCATTTCCTGCGGAGGCCGGGGCCGCATTCCCTATGGGATGAGGATGGGAAGGGAGAGGGGACCCCGCTGAGCTCCTGCTCCTCACCCGCAGTGTGCACGGGCACCGACATGAAGCTGCTGCGTCCATCCAGCCCCGACAGCCACTACGAGACCCTGCGGCACCTGTACCAGGGCTGCCAAGTGGTGCAGGGCAACCTGGAGCTCACCTACCTGCCCCCCGATGCCGACACCGCATTCCTCAAGGTGTGCTATGGGGAGAGCACCCCATAGGGGGCTCCAGTGGGGCGCATCCCACTCCTCACCCCTGTGCCTGCATCCCTAGGACATCAAGGAGGTGCAGGGCTATGTGCTCATCGCTGAGAACCAGGTTATGGGGCTGGAGCTGCGGAACCTGCGCATCATCCGGGGCACGCAGCTCTTCCAGGACCGCTTTGCCTTGGCCGTGGTGGGCAATGGTGGCACTGGTGGCACACAGGGGCTGCGGCAGCTCGGCATGCGGCACCTCACAGGTCAGGGAGCTGTCCCTGCGGCCCCATGCTCCCCATGGGGTTGGTCCCATGCTGAGCCCCACATCACTGCACAGAGATCCTAAAGGGAGGAGTGCGCATCGAGAGGAACCCGCAGCTCTGCTTCCAGGAGACCATCCTATGGGCTGACATCTTCCATCGGCACAATGAGCTCCAGGATGAGATCCATGTGGAGAGCACCCGCAGCCGAACCTGTGAGCCCCGATGGGGGTGGTACCCAGGGATGGGATGCAGGGGGGGATCCTGCCCTATGGCATCACCTGCTCATGGCATTCCCGGTGCAGGTCCCGACTGCCGAGCGCTGTGTGCCGAGGGGCACTGCTGGGGAGAGGGGCCAGGGGACTGCCAGACACGTGAGTACAGACCCCACATCCCATGGGAAGCTTTTCCCTTTGTGTGCTCCTGCTTCATTGATCCCATTGGATCAATGGTCCTGGAGACCCCCTGGACTTCCTCCTGGGTTGTCCCTGTCCCCCTCACCCCTATTGGACACCCAACCCCTGCCTGCACATCCCCATTTGTCCCCTCAATCCCTGCCCCACCACCAACACCCCCCAGATCCCTGCCCTGGAACCCACCTCCTGACCCAGGGCACCCCCACATCCCCTTGTTGGGGGTCCCCATCCCCACCAGCTCCCTCCCATCCCAGTGACCAAGAGCATCTGCCATGGGTGCCCGCGCTGCAAGGGCACGAAGCCGACCGACTGCTGCCATGAGCAATGTGCTGCCGGCTGCACCGGCCCCAAGCACTCGGACTGCCTGGTGCGCACTGGGATGGGGCAGGCCGGGAGTGGGATGGGATGGGATGGGAATGGGATGGGATGGGATGGGATGGGATGCTGGGATGGGATGGGAATGGGCTGGGATGGGATGGGAATGGGATGGGATGGGGATGGGATGGGATGGGATGGGAATGGGATGGGATGGGATGGGAATGGGATGGGATGGGATGCCGGGATGGGATGGGAATGGGATGGGAATGGGATGGGATGGGATGCCGGGATGGGATGCTGGGATGGGCTGGGATGGGCTGGGATGGGATGCCGGGATGGGATGGGATGGGAATGGGATGGGATGCTGGGATGGGATGGGATGCCGGGATGGGATGGGAATGGGATGGGCTGGGATGCTGGGATGGGATGGGAATGGGATGGGATGGGCTGGGATGGGCTGGGATGCCGGGATGGGATGGGCTGGGATGGGCTGGGATGGGCTGGGCTGGGATGGGATGCCGGGATGGGATGGGATGGGATGCTGGGATGGGATGGGCTGGGATGGGCTGGGATGGGATGGGAATGGGATGGGATGCTGGGATGGGATGGGCTGGGATGGGCTGGGATGGGATGAGGGATCTCACCCCAGCCATGGCACATCCCAGGCGTGCCTGAACTTCAACCGGAGCGGGATCTGTGAGCTCCATTGTCCTCCCCTCGTCATCTACAACTCAGACACCTTTGAGTCGGTTCCCAACCGCGATGGACGTTACACGTTTGGAGCCAGCTGCGTGAGCCAGTGTCCCTGTGAGCACCGGGATGATGGGGATGGGGGGTCCGGTGCTCCCCATAGCCCTGACCCCCCCTCTGCCCCCACAGACAATTACCTGGCCACAGAGGTCGGGTCCTGCACCCTCGTGTGCCCCCACAACAGCCAGGAGGTGACGGTCAACAACGTGCAGAAGTGTGAGAAGTGCAGCAAGCCCTGCCCTGAGGGTGAGCAGTGCCCCACAGCTGTGGGGCAGCAGGGATGGGGGTCCCGATGGAGCGCCCCAGAGCTGTGGGGCAGCAGGGGATGGGGGTCCTGATGGAGCACCCCAGAGCCATGGGGCAGCAGGGGATGGGGGTCCCCATGGAGCGCCCCAGAGCCGTGGGGCAGCAGGGATGTGGGTCCCGATGGAGCGCCCCAGAGCCGTGGGGCAGCAGGGGATGGGGGTCCCGATGGAGTGCCCCAGAGCTATGGGGCAGTAGGGGATGTGGGTCCCGATGGAGCGCCCCAGAGCCGTGGGGCAGCAGGGATGGGGGTCCCGATGGAGCGTCCCAGAGCCGTGGGGCAGCAGGGGATGGGGGTCCTGATGGAGCCATCCCAGCCCCACTGTGCCCCCCATCCCTTGCAGTGTGCTATGGGCTGGGAGTTGACTTCCTCAAGGGGGTCCGTGCTGTGAACGCCTCCAACATCCATCACTTCAATGGCTGCACCAAGGTCTTCGGCAGCTTGGCCTTCCTGCCCGAGACCTTCACTGGGTAACACTTGGTCCCCCCCTCCTCGATCCCATGGGTGCACAGTGGGGACCCCATCCCAACCTCCCCCCTCCCATCCCGGCAGGGACCCCAACACCAACACTGCACCCCTGGACCCCAAACTGCTGCGTGTCTTTGAGAGCCTGGAGGAGCTGACGGGTGAGCACTGGCAATGGGGGCTCTGGTGGGGGGGGGACCACAGTGTGGTGACACTGGGATCCCCATAGGGTACCTGTACATTGCTGCCTGGCCGCCCGGGTGGCAGGACCTTGGGGCCTTCCAGAACCTGCGCATCATCCGGGGCAGGGTGCTGCACAAGTGAGCAGGGATGGGGACACGGGGGATGTGGGGACATGGGGGGGATATGGGGAGTGGGGGGCATGTGGGGACATGGGGGGGATGTGGGGACATGGGGGGGATATGGGGAGTGGGGGGCATGTGGGGACATGGAGGATGTGGGGCTTGGGGGTGATGCAGGGACATGGGGGGGATGTGGGGACCATGGGGATGTGGGGACCACAGGGATGTGTGGGGATTGAGGGGATCTGGGGACCATGGGGATGTGGGGACACACGGGGGGATATAGGGACATGGAGAGGATGTGGGGACCACAGGGATGTGGGGATTGGGGATGATGTGGGGACATGGGGGTTGTTGGGATTGGGGGTGATGCAGGGGCATGGGGGTGATGTGGGGACATGGGGGGGATGTGGGAACCATGGGGATATGGGGACATGGGGGGGGATGTGGGGACATGGGGGGGATGTGGGGACCACAGGGATATGGGGATTGAGGGGATGTGGGGACCATGGGGATGTGGGGACACATGGGGGGATATGGGGACATGGGGAGGATGTGGGTACATGGGGATGTGGGGACAAGGGACCCCCAGAGACACATGGGCTGCAGGCTCACACCCAGGTGCTGTCCCCCCAGCGGTGCCTACTCGCTGACGCTGCGGGACCTGCCGGTGCGGGCGCTGGGGCTGAGGTCCCTGCAGGAGATCAGCAGTGGGATGGTTCTGGTGCACCACAACCCCCAGCTCTGCTTCCTGCAGAAGGTGCCTTGGGACAGCATCTTCCGCAACCCCCGGCAGCGCCTGTTCCAGACCCACAACAAACCCCCCGAGCAGTGCGGTCAGTGGGTGCTGTGGGGTGATGGGGATGGGGGGGTTGGAGGACCCCCCCCTGATGCTGACTGTGTTCTGATGCAGAGAGCGAGGGGCTGCTCTGCTTCCACCTCTGTGCCCATGGGCACTGCTGGGGTCCTGGTCCTACCCAGTGCGTGGCCTGCGAGCGGTTCCTGCGGGGCCAGGAGTGTGTGGCCTCCTGCAACCTCCTGGATGGGTGAGCACTGAGCACAGGGTATGGCACTTGTGGGGCTGGGACCCCCATCCCATGGTCCCTTCTCCCCACAGAGCCATCCGGGAGCACACCAATGGGACGCGGTGCCTGCCCTGCCACCCCGAGTGCCAGCCCCAGAACGGCACCGAGACCTGCTTCGGACCGGTGAGATGGGGACACACATATGGGGTGTCCCCGGATCCCAGGTGCCTCCAACCACCCCATTCCCGCAGGAAGCAGACCAGTGTGTGGCTTGTGCCCACTACAAGGATGGGCAGCAGTGCGTGCGCCGGTGCCCCAGTGGGGTGAAGGCAGATGCCTCCTTCGTGCCCATTTGGAAGTATCCGGATGAAGATGGTGTTTGCCAGCTCTGCCCCACTAACTGCACCCACTCGTGAGTTGGGGGGTCCCAGCACAGACAGGGACCTATGGGGGTGCTGGTGGTGGGAATGCTGCACACTGTGTCCATAGGTGCACCATCCGGGATGAGGACGGCTGTCCCGTGGACCAGAAGCCAAGGTAGGAGTGTGGGTGTGCTGGTGGTGATGCTGGTGCTGGTGCTGATGCTGATGCTGGTGCTGGTGGTGATGCTGGTGCTGGTGCTGATGCTGGTGCTGATACTGATGCTGGTGCTGGTGGTGATGCTGGTGCTGGTGCTGATGCTGGTGCTGGTGCTGATGCTGATGCTGGTGCTGGTGGTGATGCTGGTGGTGATGCTGGTGCTGATGCTGATGCTGGTGCTGGTGCTGATGCTGGTGCTGATGCTGATGCTGATGCTGGTGGTGATGCTGGTGCTGGTGGTGATGCTGGTGCTGATGCTGGTGCTGGTGCTGATGCTGGTGCTGATGCTGGTGCTGATAATGGTGCTGGTGCTGATGCTGGTGCTGATGCTGATGCTGGTGGTGGTGCTGGTGGTGATGCTGATGCTGGTGCTGGTGGTGATGCTGGTGCTGATGCTGGTGCTGATGCTGATGCTGATGCTGGTGCTGATGCTGATGCTGGTGCTGGTGCTGATGCTGGTGCTGATGCTGATGCTGGTGCTGATGCTGGTGCTGGTGCTGATGCTGATGCTGGTGGTGATGCTGGTGCTGGTGGTGATGCTGGTGCTGGTGCTGATGCTGATGCTGGTGGTGGTGCTGGTGGTGATGCTGATGCTGGTGCTGATGGTGATGCTGGTGCTGATGCTGATGCTGATGCTGGTGCTGGTGCTGATGCTGGTGCTGTGCCCCCCTGACCCCCCCACCCTGCACCCCCCCATCACCATCTCCCCCCCACTGTTCCTGCCCTGCAGCCAGGTCACATCCATCATCGCTGGTGTGGTTGGAGCTCTGTTGGTTGTTGTCCTCCTGCTCATCACTGTTGTCTGCGTCAAGCGCCGGCGGCAGCAGGAACGCAAACACACCATGAGGCGCCTGCTGCAGGAGACCGAGGTGGGGATGGGACCCACACTGGGACAGACCCACAGCACCCATGGGTGCCAGCATGGCCCCCCCCTCACCCGTGTGTGCCCCACAGCTGGTGGAGCCCCTGACGCCCAGCGGGGCCCTCCCCAACCAGGCCCAGATGAGGATCCTCAAGGAGACAGAGCTCAAGAAGGTCAAGGTCCTGGGCTCTGGGGCGTTCGGCACCGTCTATAAGGTGAGGGGTGATGGTGCTGATGGGGGCTGGGACCTCCCCGTTCCACACCCCTCACCCCACGTGTCCCCTTGTAGGGCATCTGGATCCCTGATGGGGAGAGCGTGAAGATCCCGGTGGCCATCAAGGTCCTGCGGGAGAACACATCCCCCAAAGCCAACAAGGAGATCCTGGATGTGAGTGTGGCTGCGGCAGTGCTGGTGCTGATGGTGATACTGGTGCTGGTGGTGATGGTCATACTGGTGCTGGTGGTGATGCTGATGCTGGTGCTGATGCTGATGCTGATACTGATGCTGGTGGTGATGCTGGTGCTGATGCTGGTGCTGATGCTGATACTGGTGCTGATGCTGGTGCTGATGCTGATACTGGTGCTGATGCTGATGCTGATACTGGTGCTGATGCTGATACTGGTGCTGATGCTGGTGCTGATGCTGGTGCTGATGCTGATACTGGTGCTGATGCTGGTGCTGATGCTGGTGCTGATGCTGGTGCTGATGCTGATACTGGTGCTGGTGGTGATGGTGATACCGGTGCTGGTGCTGATGCTGGTGCTGATACTGGTGCTGATGCTGGTGCTGATACTGATGCTGATGCTGGTGCTGATGCTGATGCTGGTGCTGATGCTGATACTGGTGCTGGTGCTGGCCCCTGCCCATCCTGACCCCTCTGTGCCGCCCACAGGAAGCCTATGTGATGGCAGGGGTGGGCAGCCCCTACGTGTCCCGGCTGTTGGGCATCTGCCTGACGTCCACAGTGCAGCTGGTGACACAGCTGATGCCCTATGGCTGCCTCCTGGACTACGTGCGCGAGAACAAGGACCACATTGGCTCCCAGGACCTGCTCAACTGGTGTGTGCAGATAGCCAAGGTGAGCTGGGATCATTGGGGTGTCACTGGGGGGGTCACGGACCCAGCCTGACCCTGGTACCCCCACAGGGGATGAGTTACCTGGAGGAGGTTCGGTTGGTGCATCGGGACCTGGCTGCTCGCAATGTCCTGGTCAAGAGCCCCAACCACGTCAAGATCACTGACTTTGGGCTGGCGCGGCTGCTGGACATCGATGAGACCGAGTACCATGCGGATGGTGGCAAGGTGGGGCTGGGGGCACCGCAATGGGGGCATGGCAATGGGGGGCACAGAATGGGGGGCACGGCAATGGGGGGCACAGCAATGGGGGGCACAGCAATGGGGGGCACGGCAATGGGGGCACGGCAATGGGGGCACGGCAATGGGGGTACGGCAATGGGGGGCACAGCAATGGGGGCACGGCAATGGGGGGCACAGAATGGGGTGCACAGCAATGGGGGGCACAGTACCCCCCTGTACAGGGCTCACCTCTCCATCCTCATCCCAGGTCCCCATCAAGTGGATGGCACTGGAGTCCATCCTGCGCCGGCGCTTCACGCACCAGAGCGATGTCTGGAGCTATGGTACATTGGGGTGGCCCCACACTGGGGATGGGGATGTGGGGGGGGGGTCAGGGGCATCTCTGATCCATGTCCCCATCCCTGCAGGCGTCACCGTATGGGAGCTGATGACGTTTGGGGCCAAGCCCTATGAGGGGATCCCTGCTCGGGAGATCCCAGACCTGCTGGAGAAGGGCGAGAGGCTTCCGCAGCCTCCCATCTGCACCATTGATGTCTACATGATCATGGTGAAATGTATGGCACCGGCACACGGGCTGGGGCCGCGGCGGCACCGGGATCATGGTGCTGATGGAGCCTGTGCCCATAGGCTGGATGATCGACTCCGAGAGCCGGCCCCGGTTCCGGGAGCTGGTCACCGAGTTCTCCCGCATGGCACGAGACCCTCAGCGCTTCGTGGTCATCCAGGTACATGGATCCCATGTCCCGGTCCCTGCTCAGCACCACAGTGTGGGTGCTGAGCGCTCGGGTCCCCATCCAGAACGACCTGGCCGGGCTGCCTGGCTCCATGGACAGCACCTTCTACCGGGCGCTGCTGGAGGAGGAGGACATGGAGGACCTGGTGGATGCTGAGGAGTACCTGGTTCCTCACCACGGCTTCTTCAGCGCCGACACCTCCACCACGTACCGGAGCTGCGTGTCCTCCATGCGGGTAAGAGGGGCTGGGTGACCAGTGCCATACTGGGATGGTGCCATACTGGGATAGTGCCATACTGGGATGGTGCCATACTGGGATGGTGCCATACTGGGATAGTGCCATACTGGGATAGTGCCATACTGGGATGGTGCCCACCGGGATGGTGCCATACTGGGATGGTGCCATACTGGGATGGTGCCATACTGGGATGGTGCCCACCGGGATGGTGCCATACTGGGATGGTGCCCTCGGTGCCGGCTGTGGGCACCCAACCACATCCCATCCCCACCAGAGCACAGCAGAGACCCCAGTGGATGCAGAGGAGGGTGAGGCCTTGGCCCCGTTCCCCTTCCCACCGCAGGGTGCGGTGGAGGGGCCGGAGGGCCCCATGCCGGAGGTGCCGGATGGGGATGTGGGGGTGAAGGGGACCCTGCAGAGCCCATTGCCGGTGCGGGAGCCCATCACTGCGGCACCAAGGTACAGCGAGGATCCCACTGCACCGGCGGCTGAGGACAGCGAGGAGCCCCATGGCACCCATGGCACCCATGGTACCCACAGCACCCATGGTACCCACGGTACCCACAGCACCCATGGTACCCACAGCACCCACAGCACCCACGGCACCCACAGCACTGTGCCAGGTACGGAGGGGACAATGGGGCCATGCAGGAGCATCCCCATGGCCCCTAACGTCCCCCTTGTCCCCCCAGAGTACGTGAACCAGGCTGAGGAGCAGCGGTCGCCCCCACGGCACCCCCGAACCCCCCCATGCCCCCCAGCCCAGCCCAAGGGGCACCAGGGCCTGAGGAATGGGCTCATCAAGGAAGCCACGATCCCCTTTGGTCACACTGTGGAGAACCCTGAGTACCTGACCCCAACCTTCAGCCAGGCCTTTGACAACCCCTATTACTGGAACCAGGACCCTCCCGACCCCACCGGCCCCACAGCCGAGAACCCCGAGTACCTGGGCCTGGCTGGTGCTGATGGGGCTGCAGCATAGGGGCATGGGGACCCCATCCCTTCACAGGCAGCTTGGGGAGGACCCAGACACGATGTGGGGCCGGCGGCTGCACGGATGCTGTGGGGCAGCCAAAGAGGGGTCCCCCCTCCATTGGTGTGGGGTGACCTCAAACTGGATGGTGCTGGGACTGCAACCGGAGCAGCTCAGCCTGGAGCAGGAGGTGCTGTCAGCATCACCCCAATGGCTCCTGTGCATTGGGACTCATCCTGCCCTCATCCCTGTGCACGGCGGCACCGGCACACACGGACTTGCACTGAGGGGGTGCTGGGCACAGGTCCTGGCCCCCCAGTTTGGAAGCTGGGATGTATATTTGGTACCTGTACATTGGTTTTTGTACACCCCTGGTCTCTGTGGTTCCTGCGCCAGCACCTGTGGGGCAGGGCAGGATAGGACCCCCCTGACCCACATGGGGCATTGAGCTCCCATTACCCTGCATGGCAGGAGCCCATTCCCAAGCCCTGGTGCCCGTGTCCCACCCGGCTCAGGGATGTGGGGCCTCAGTCTCCATCATCCTTTATTCAGCTCTGGCTCCATCCATGCTATGGAATAAACAGGGACCCCTCGGGCAGAGTCATTCCAGGCAGGAATGCCTGAGGATGGGCTGGGAATGGGGGAATTGGGGGGGGGTTAAATAAACCTCTTGGCTATGGGGCCAGGGCTCCCCTGCCCTGCGCTGGCTTAAACAGTGACAGGACAGGTTTAATCATTCACCAGTCCCACCATGATTCCCAACCAGCACCGGCCCCACTGCAGGAGCCTGACCCCAGATCCCCCCCATCTTACACCCCACAGCAGGGATGTGACCCACAGCAGGGATGTGACCCACACCCCACAGCGGGGATGTGACCCACAGCACACAGCAGGGATGTGACCCACAGCAGGGATGTGACCCACAGCAGGGATGTGACCCACAGCAGGTACCACAGCTCTCACCCCCCCCAGTGCCCCACTGGGAACAAGGAGGTTCCTGCAGCTCCCCATGGCATTCCCAGCCCCACAGGGAGCTATGGAAGGTGTCGATGCGCGGAGCAGGGGGGCACCGATGCCATGGGGCAGTCCCGGCTGGATGTGGGGCTAGAGGATGCAGCAGGGGGGCACCGATGCCATGGGGCAGTCCCGGCTGGATGTGGGGCTAGAGGATGCAGCAGGGGGGGCGGCTGTTGGTGATCTTCTCCAGGGGTTCCCCATTCCTTGCCCTGCGAATGGCTTCGATGAGCTGAGGAGAGGCAGGAGAAGGGTCAGGCTCTGGAAGGAGCCCTCGGATATGGGAGCACTGGGAACGCGGCCCCATAGCGCCCCATAGGACCCCATAGGGCCCCATAGGGCCGGGTACTCACATCCTTCTCATAGGGGAAGCCGCCGTTCTCCAGCTTGGAGAACACGAGGGTCCCGTTGATCTCGATCTCGAAGGCACCTGGGGGGCAGGGGGGGCTGAGCTGGGGCCATGGGACCGGGACCCCCCACACCCCACATCCCATCCCAGCCCTCACCGGTGCCCCCCAACCGGGACTCGATCTCGATGTCCGGATACTCCTCCCGCACGGCGCTCGCCAGCTCCTGGTATGTGGGGCCGAAGCCGCAGGGCTCACTGGGGGGAGATGGGGGCAGAGCTGGAACCCACAGACCCATGGCACCCACAGACCCATAGCACCCCCATACCCATGGCACCCACAGACCCATGGCACCCCCATACCCATGGCACCCACAGACCCATGGAACCCGCAGACCCATAGCACCCACAGACACTGACCCATGACACCCACAGACCCAGACCCATGGAACCCACAGACACTGACCCATAGCACCCCCAGACCCATGGCACCCCCAGACCCATAGCACCCACAGACCCATGGCACCCACAGACCCATGGCACCCACAGACCCATGGCACCCACAGACCCACAGCACCCACAGACCCACGGCACCCACAGACCCACAGCACCCACAGACCCACAGCACCCACAGACCCATGGCACCCACAGACCCTGACCCATAGCACCCACAGACCCATGGCACCCACAGACCCATGGCACCCCCAGACCCATAGCACCCCCAGACCCATGGCACCCCCCCCCCATGCCCCCCCCGTTCCGGTCCTCACCAATACTCCACCACTATCCGGACTCTCCGCTCGCTCCCGGTCCCGTCCCCCATGGCTGCTCCGCCACTTCCGGGTCCTGCGCCAGGGCTGCGCTCCCGAGCGGCGCCGCACAGCGCCCCCTGCTGGCGGGAGGACCGCGCAGGCCGGGACCGGCACCGAACCCATGGGAGCCGCATTGACCCCATGGGATCCACACTGACCCCATGGGGCTCACATCAACCCTATGGGACCCGCACTGACCCCATGGGATCCACACTGACCCCATGGGACCCGCACTGACCCCATGGGACCCACACTGACCCCATGGGACCTGCATTGACCCCATGGGACCCACACCGACCCCATGGGACCCACACTGACCCCATGGGACCCACACTGACCCCATGGGACCTGCATTGACCCCATGGGACCCACACCGACCCCATGGGACCCACATTGACCCCATGGGACCCGCACTGACCCCATGGAATCCACACTGACCCCATGGAATCCACACTGACCCCATGGGACCCGCATTGACCCCATGGGACCCGCATCGACCCCATGGGACCCGCATTGACCCCATGGGACCCACATCAACCCTATGGGACCCACATCGACCCCATGGGACCCACATCGACCCCAGGAGCCCTCACCGGCCCCACAGCAGCTCTATGGTGCCATGGGCATCACCCACAGACCCATAGGACCCCCGATGACCCCCCCTCAACATCCCCATGGGAGTCCCATAGCGCCTTGGGCACCTCACAGCCGGCAGGGACAGACCTATGGACCCATAGGACCCACACGGGGCCCTCAGCATCCCCCATAGGGATACCCTGAACCAGCCATAGGGACACCCCTGGGGGGTCTTCGGCCCCATGGGGACCCCAAGCACCCCATGGAGACACCAACCCCTATATGGGGGTCACCAAGGGATCTCAGACCCAAACCCCCAACCTGGGGGGTCCATTGCCCCACGGGGGGCACAGATTGGGGTGATCCAGACCCACACCCCCCAACCAACCAGAGCCCTCTGTATGTGTCGTGTTCCATCCCATTCCCCCCCAGTTTGACCAGTTAGGGGGCTGACCGCAGTGCATTGTGGGAAGCTCCCCATGCCATGGGGCAGGATGATGTCAGTTGTGGGGCGGGCGCAGGCGCACGTAGATAAAGCCGTGTTGAACAGGAATCCCCGGTCCGGCAGGACGGGGCCGGGACGGGGCAGGCGCCTGCAGGTAGGAATGGGGCCGGGCTGGGCCCCACTGCGCTGTGGGGCTGGGGGGGCATTAGGGTATCGGCCCCATTGCACCCATAGGACCCCGGTCTGTGCCTCCCCTCCATGGGCTGTGCTTCAACCCCTTCCCTGCCACCTTCCTCCCGGCTCTTCCTCCTCCTCTGCCCCATTGCTGCTGCTGCCCCATAGCCCTGCCCCACTGCTGCTGCCCCACGGTCCTGCCCCACTGCGTCCCATTGACACACGTAGGGGCCTGGGCACCTCATCCCAGAGCCCTGCTGGCCCCAAGCCCCCTGCCCTATAGCCCTGGTGGCCCTGGAGCCTGTCTCCTGATCCTGATGGCACTGGGAGCTCACCCTATAGCCCTGGTGGCCCTGGGACCCCATCCCATAGCCTGAGCATCCCCCAGTCCCTCTGCCCCACAGCTCTGCTGGTCCTAGGAGCCCATCCCTTAGTTTTGGTGGCCCTGGGACCCTGTCCCCTAAACCCGGTGGCCCTGGTTACCCTGCCCCATAACCCTGGTGGCCCTGGTGCCCTTGCCCCACAGCCCCTGATCCCAACCCCCCATTTGTCCCTATGGACAGCCTATGGTCCATCATCACCATCACATCCCCTCACAGCCACCAGGACAGGGGCTGGCATCGGGGTGACCTGAGGCCACGGTGATGGGCTGTGGGCTGGTGTCAGGGCTGTGCCACTGGCCCAGCACCCTATGGGCTCCCCCATATATCACATCCCCATTGACCCCTCCGGTGTCCCCTCTGTGGCCTTGTACCACATCCCTGCTCAGCAGCATCACCCCACTTGACCCCATCTGTCCTGGCTACCCCTGTGCTCACTGTGGGGCCTGTGGGGCACTGCAGCCCCTACAGCACAGCCGGGAATGAGGGTCTGTGCCAGTGGGAACGGCTGGGACAGGGATGGGGATGATGGTGGGGACAGGGATGGGGACAGGGATGGGGATGTGGTGGGACAGGGATGGGACAGGGATGGGGATGTGGTGGGACAGGGATGGGACAGGGATGGGGATGATGGTGGCAGCCGTGTGTTGGCATCGGTCCTGCCCACTCCTGGACTTGGACCCTGAGCAGGGAACGGGCACAGGGATGGGGACGGGTGAATGTTTAACCTGGTCCCATGCGTCATCCTGGGAACCATGGGATCTGTGTCCGTGATCCCACAGCTGGTGGCCCTGGGACCCCATCCCTTGTGTTTGGTGACCCTCGGACCCCATCCCTTGTGTTTGGTGGCCCTGATCCCACTGCCCCACATCCCTCCTCAGTGCTGGGCTGTGGTGCCAGGCCCCATACATGTGTTACGTGTTCCACATGCCGACGGTGCCATGGGGCTCCCCATTGCAGTGACACTGCTGTGGGGCCGGAACCGGGGGGTCCGTACCCCCCCCTACCCCCAGCACCGCGTGGGCACCGGGCGGGGGGGGGGGGGAGCGGGGCCGGGGGCTGAGCTCGGGGCCGTTCCCACGGCCTGGATGCCAGCGCTGGGAGGAGCGGTTGGGAGCGGCCCTAGAACCGGTTTAACCGGAGCCGGGGGGGGGGGCCGGGGTTGGGTCCCTGCTCCCATCCGGTCCCCATCACCCTCGGTCCGCGGCTCCGGTGGCACCAACCTCCCGGGATGGGGCTGAGGGGACCGGGACCCCCATGGGCAGCCCCTCGTTGAGTCCTGGGGTGTCCGGGAGCCGGTAAAACACAACCGGGGGTGGGGGGGCCCTGGGTGCTGCCCATGGGGGTGCCCCAAAGGCAGAGCCTGGTGTGGTGAGAGCCCCGCTCTGTCCATGCCCCACAGATGATGCCATGGATGGGGGGGCTCAGCAGAGCAGCCTCCGGGAGCCCCCCGGGCCGGGAAGCACGGAGCAGGAGGAACGGGATGGGGGCGAGGGCCCCCCCGAGCTCAAGCGCTCCCAGCCCCTCCTCATCCATGGCTGCAGGTGGGTTTGGGGGTCCCCTGTGGGTGACGGAGAGGTGCAGTGCGTTGGGGTTTGGGGTGCAGCGCGTTGGGATGGGGGGTGCAGCACGTTGGGATGTGGGGTGCAGCACGTTGGGATGTGGGGTACAGCGCGTTGGGGTTTGGGGTGCAGTGCGTTGGGATGTGGGGTGCAGTGCGTTGGGATGTGGGGTGCAGTGCGTTGGGGTTTGGGGTGCAGAGCGTTGGGATGGGGGGTGCAGAGCGTTGGGATGTGGGGTGCAGCGCGTTGGGATGGGGGGTGCAGCGCGTTGGGATGTGGGGTGCAGTGCGTTGGGATGTGGGGTGCAGCGCACTGGGATGCGGTGCCCATCGCACTGGGATGGGGTCCTCAGCACTCAGCCCCCCTCTGTCCGCAGCCGGCAGCCTCTGGAAGAGGAGCCTCGCTCCTCGTCGCTCCCCAGCATCCCCAACCCGTTCCCTGAGCTCTGCAGTCCCTCCAACTCCCCCATCCTCAGCAGCCCGGCCCTGGGGCAGGGTCCCCCCCGCGATGGAGCCTCCCATGTGAGTGGTGGGGGCCGGGGGGGCCGGGGGTGCTCCGGAGCCCTCCTCATGCTGTGGCCGTGCAGGTGGTGAAGGTGTTCGGGGAGGACGGAGCCTGCCGCTCGCTGGAGGCGGCCGAGGGGACCACAGCTCGGCAGCTCTGCCAGACCCTGGTGCGGAGGACACGATCCCTGCAGGACCAGAGCTGGGCTCTGGTGGAGCTGCACCAGCACCTGGGGCTGGGTGAGCGGCTGCCATGGGGCTGAGTGCGGTGCTGGGGTGTGGGGATGAGGCCATGGAGATGCTGCGAGGGCTGGAGCAGCTCTGCTCTGGAGCCAGGCTGAGAGAGCTGGGCTGGGGCAGCCTGGACAACAGAAGGCTCCTGAAGGGGAGACCTGAGAGCAGCTCCAGTGCCTAAAGGGGCTGCAGGAAACCTGGAGAGGGGCTTGGGACAAGGGCCTGTAGGGACAGGCCAAGGGGAATGGCTTGAACCTGCCCAAGAGAGGGGAGACTGAGCTGAGCTCTGAGGCAGAAGCTGTTCCCTGTGAGGGTGCTGAGGCGCTGGCACAGGGTGCCCAGAGAAGCTGTGGCTGCCCCATCCCTGGCAGTGCTCAAGGCCAGGTTGGACACAGGGGCTTGGAGCAGCTGCTCTAGTGGAAGGGGTCCCTGCCTGTGGCAGGGGTTGGAGCTGGAGGAGCTTTAAGGTCCCTTCATCCCAACCCATTCAGGGTTCTATGATCCCATTGCACTGTGCGGTGCTGGGTTCCCCTGACCTCTGTCCCCCCCAGAGCGGTGCCTGGAGGACCACGAGCTGGTGCTGGAGGTGCAGAGCTCTTGGCCCCCAGGCTCTGACACCCGCTTCGTGTTCCGCAAGAACTTTGCCAAGTACGAGCTCTTCCGGAGCCCTGCGGTAGGTGCCTGCCCCCGAGGGCCCCTGCACCCCACAAACACCCCATGGCTCACCCTGACCCCCCCATTGCCCCCCCAGCAGTCCCTGTTCCCCGAGGTGATGGTGTCCAGCTGCCTGGAGGCCAACAAGAGCATGGCTCACTCTGAGCTCATCCAGGTATGGAGCTGGTGCATCCGGATGCGCTGTGTGCACACCATTGTATGGAGGGATCCCTGCGGTGCCATAGGGGTCCCTCAGCCCCCCCTCTGCCCCCCAGAACTTCCTTAACTCCGGGAGCTGCCCCGAGGTCCAGGGTTTCCTGCAGCTGCGGGAGCCTGGACGCAAGGTCTGGAAGCGTTTCCACTTCTCCCTGCGCCGCTCGGGGCTCTATTACTCCACCAAAGGCACCTCCAAGGTGAGGATGAGGATGGGAGCACTATGGGGGTGCAGTGGGGCCGGACCCTGACCCTGTCCCCATGCCAGGACCCCAGGCACCTCCAGTACTTCGCTGACCTCTCCGAGTCCAACATCTACTACGTGACGCAGGGAAAGAAGCTCTATGGGACACCCACCGAGTTCGGCTTCTGCATCAAGGTGGGGATGTCCCTCCTGCCCTGTCCCCGTCCTTGCTATGGGGTCTCTGCTCCCCACCCAGACCCGTTCGGGGCTGCTCCATGATGGCCTCAGCCTCTCCCTGCAGCCCTACAAGGTGCGGAGCGGTGTGAAGGGCCTGAAGCTGCTCTGCAGTGAGGATGAGCAGAGCCGGAGCTGCTGGATGGCAGCTTTCCGACTCTTCAAGGTGAGCCCTGGGCACAATGAGCTGGTACCGGTGCTGTGCTGGGGGAGATGGCAATGGGATGGCGGGGAGATACTGGAGGGATAGCAATGGGATGCTGGGGGGATGCTGGAGAGATGCTGGAGGGATGCTGGGGGGATAGCAATGGGATGCTGGGGGGATGCTGGAGAGATACTGGAGGGATGCTGGGGGGATATCAATGGGATGCTGGGGGGATGCTGGGGAGATAGCAATAGGATGCTGGGGAGATACTGGAGGGATGCTGGGGGGATAGCAATGGGATGCTAGAGGGATATCAATGGGATGCTGGGGGGATGCTGGGGAGATAGCAGTGGGATGCTGGGAAGATACCAATGGGATGCTGAGGGGATGCTGGGGAGATGCTGGAGGGGTGATGGAGAGATGCTGGAGGGATGCTGGGGGGATACCAATGGGATACTGCGGGGATGCTGTGGGGATATCAGTGGAATGCTGGGGGGATACTGGGGGGATGTGGGGAGGATACTGAGGGGATACTGGAGGGATACTGGGTTCGAGAGATGCAGGATGGGTGCCCCCATCCCCACACGGGGTGGATGTGGAGGTCCCCGTCCCCCCACCCTGTGGGACACTCCCCCTCACGGGGCTGCCCCCCAGTATGGCATGCAGCTCTACCGCAACTACCAGCAAGCCCAGGCGCGCCTGAGCCAGCCCCACTGGATCGGCCCCACACCCCTGGTGAGCACCAGTGACCCCCCCCCCTTACAGCCCCCACCCCATGGGGACCCCCCCATCACCCCCCGGTCCCCCACAGCGAAGTGTCTCGGACAATGCACTGGTGGCCATGGACTTCTCGGGGTGCACGGGCCGAGTGATCGAGAACCCCAGTGAGGTGCTGAGCGTGGCCCTGGAGGAGGCTCAGGCCTGGAGGGTGAGTTTTGGGGTGCAGGATGGGGGTCGTACCCCCCCCCAAACCCACCCTAAAGCCTCTCTCCTTGCTTTGGCATGGCCAGAAGAAGACAACACACCGGTACAGCCTGCCGGCAGCATGCCACAGCTCCCCGCTCAGCGCCGGTGAGCAGCACTGTGTGCCATGGGGGGGGCCCTGCTTGGGGTTGGGGTCCCGGGTTGGGGTTGGGGTCCCTGACACCCGTGTCCCCACAGTGATCCATCGCACCCAGCCCTGGTTCCATGGGCGCATCTCCAGGGAGGACACACAGCAGCTCATCGGCCGGCAGGGCTTGGTGGATGGGTATGGGACCGGGGGGGGGGCCTGGGGACCATGGGGGGGGGATATGATTCCATGAATGGGGAATTGTCCCCCATGGGCACTGCAGGGATGTGGGGAGCTGTGGATCCCGGGAGCAGCTGGGACCCTCCAGGGTTTATATGGGATCTGCAGCCCCTGGGGGTTGGGAAACGGGATTTGGGGGGGGGGGGGGGGGGGGTGGGGGGCGTGGGGCCATGGGTTTGGAGGGGTCCAGTGACCCCCCCGGTGCTCGCAGCGTGTTCCTGGTGCGGGAGAGCCAACGTAACCCTAAGGGCTTCGTCCTGTCCCTGTGCCACCTGCAGCGGGTCAAGCACTACCTGATCCTACCGGTGAGTGCTGGGGGGGTCCGGGGGGGGGGTCCGGGGGTACCG
Organism: Melopsittacus undulatus; assembly: GCF_012275295.1. NCBI lineage: Eukaryota > Metazoa > Chordata > Aves > Psittaciformes > Psittaculidae > Melopsittacus > Melopsittacus undulatus. The sequence goes on along the minus strand of NC_047543.1, from coordinate 2,822,544 downwards.
GAGCTTGGGGGGGGGGGGGTATCCTGACCCCCCCATCCCCGCAGAGTGAGGAAGAGGGGCGGCTTTACTTCACCATGGACGACGGACAGACCCGGTTCGCAGACCTCATCCAGCTGGTGGAGTTCCATCAGATCAACCGCGGCATCCTGCCCTGCAGGCTGCGGCACTACTGCACCTGCGTGGCCCTGTGAGCCCAGCACCGGCGCAGGATGCGGCCCCTCGGGGCAGGGACACAGCGGAGCCTCCATCCCCCCCCAACCCAAACCGGTGCCGCTTTGCCTGTGGGGTCCGGGGGTGCCACCCCCAAACTCAAGCACTTTGTTCACCCCCATCCCCACAGCACCAGCCCCGAGTGTCCCCCCGGGGGGGGGGTCTGGAGCTCCTCACTGCCAGGCCAGGCGGGTTTGGGGGTGCCAGGGGAAGGGGTGAGGGGGGCACCCAGCACCCGGTGTGTTGTGTCCCCCCCCAAGGCCAGTTCAACTGTGATGTGTTTTATACCATTGACAATAAAGGTTATTTTTGCAGAGCTCCCGTCCCAAAACGGGGTTTCGGGGGGGGGGGGGGGGGGGGCGGGGGGGGGGGCGGGGGGGTCCCCCGTGTCCTCACAGTGCCCCCGGTCCTACACAAAGACCCCTCTGTGCACCACGTGCGGTTCACCCACGCGGCCGCCGGCAAATCCCAGGATGGGGATTAACGGGAGCGGATTAAGAGCCTGGATCTGGGGGGGCTGGGGCTGCATAAGCTGCTATTAAAGGTTGGGGGGTCCGGAGCAAGGCTGTGACCCCCCCATGGCTCCCAAGACAGTGCTGATCACCGGCTGCTCCTCCGGCATCGGGCTGGCGCTGGCCGCGCGGCTCGCACGGGACAAGCAGCGCCGCTTCCGAGGTGAGGGGGTACAAGGGGGGACCCCCCATTGCCGAGGGTGGGATCCTGCGTGGGGCTGAGCTCCTGTGCCGCAGTCATCGCCACCATGCGGGACACGGGCAGGAGTGCGGCGCTGGTGGCCGCAGCGGGGCCGGCGCTGGGTACCACACTGCACATCAAGCAGTTGGATGTGTGTGATGAAGGATCCATCCGCGCCTGCGTTGACAGCATTCCCGGGAGGCACATCGATGTCCTGGGTGAGAGACCGGACACCCCCCCCATGCCATAGGGATTGGCTGTGCCAGGCAAGGCCCATGATGGGGACCCTCTGTGGCAGGGAGTCCCCATGGCAGGGACATCCTGCACCAGCAAAACCCTGACCCCCTGCACCAGGGACCCCTATTCTGGGGGCATCCTGCATCAGGGACCCCCATTCTGGGGACATCCTGCATCAGGGACCCTCTGTGCACTGGGGACAGCCTGTTCTGGGGCCCCCCAGTGCCCTGGGTCTGTCCATGCCAAGCATATCCCATGCAGTGATTGGGATGCTCCATGTCAGGGCCCCCCAATGCCAGGGGCATCTTGCACCAGGGACCCTCAGTGCACTGGGGTCCTCTGTGCTGGGTGCCAGGGGCCCCCCAAACCCAGAGCATCCCACAGTGGGCATCCTCTGGGCACTGGGGCCCCTCTGAGCACAGGGGATGCCCCAGTGATGCCCATACCCCCCAGTCAGCAACGCTGGGGTGGGCATGGTGGGACCCCTGGAATGCCAGAGCCTGGCGGCCATGCAGAGCCTCATGGACACCAACTTCTTCGGCCTCGTCCGCCTGGTCAAGGAGGTGCTGCCGGACATGAAGCGGCGCCGGGGGGGGCACATCGTGGTCATCAGCAGCATCATGGGCCTGCAGGGTACAGGGAGCAATGGGGCACCCCCAATGGGACTAACCCCCCCCCCCCCCAGCCCCTGACTGGACCCTCCCACCCCATCCAGGCATCGTCTTCAATGACATCTATGCAGCCTCCAAGTTCGCGGTGGAGGGGTTCTGTGAGAGCCTGGCGGTGCAGGCGCGGTGCTTCAATGTGGGGTGAGTGTGGGGCGGCACCGCCGGCAGCACCGGCAGCACCAGCACCGCCGGGTCCATGGGGCACGGAGGGTTTGGTTGTACCACGGTCCCCATTGCCCCGTCCATGGGCAGGATCAGCCTCGTGGAGCCAGGACCGGTGACCACAGAGTTCGAGACCAAGATGTACCAAGAAGCCGAACGCGCCGATTACACCCAGACTGACCCCGAGACAGCCGCGATCTTCACCCGGCTCTACCTGGGCAATGCCAGGGACGTGTTCGCCAGCCTGGGGCAGAGCCCCGAGGACGTCGCGGAGGTGACCGAGCACCAAGGGCTGTCCCCTGCCCACACTGGGCTGTTCCAAGGGGCATCAATTGGTGCTAATGGGGAGCAATGGGGCTGGGGCCCATCCTGAGGGCTCCTTCTTCCTGAGCTCCATCCTGATAGGGGCTGGGAATGGGGGTGGGATGAGATGGGATGGGGATGGGGATGGGAGTGGTTGAGGATGGGGATAGGATGGGAACTGGAAGGAGGTGGTAAGGTAATGGGATGGGGATGGAAATAGGGATGGGACAGGATGGGATGAGAATGGGATTGGGGATGGGGATGTGGTGCAGATAGGATGGAGAAGGGATGGGGATGGGAATGGGATGGGAATGGGAAGGGGAATGGAAATGGGAATGGGGATAGGATAGGATCAGAATGGGGATAGGGATGGAGGTGGATTGGAATGAAGTGCAGGTAGGATGGAAAGGGGATGAGGATGAGAATGGGATGAGAATGGGCACGGGGTGGGATGAGATGCGATGGACATAAGGATAGGATGGGGGTAGGATGGGAATGGGAAGGAGATGGAATGGGAATGGGGCTGGAGGTGCATGGTGATGGGCACAGCCCCGTCCCCACACACAGCACACGCTGCGGGTGATCGCGGCACCGCGGCCGCCGTTCCGGCACCGAACCAACGCGGCCTTCACCCCGATGGCTGCCCTGAAGCAGGCAGACCCCAGCGGCACCATCATCACCAGTGCCTTCTACCAGCTGGTGTTCAAGCACACCGCGGTGCTGCGGCTCGGCCTCCGCGCCATCCGCATGCTCCGATGGAACATCCGCAAGGTGAAGGAGGGCGCCCGGCTCCTGGGGCTCACATAGACCCGGGCACCGGAATGTGTGGGGCTGGGACCCGTGTGGGGCTGGGACCCGTGTGGGGCTTCACTTCCTGCTGCCGGCCCCAAATCCTGCTGCATTAAACCCCATAGTGGTGTTTTTAAGCAGTGCTGGTGAGCAGCAATGGGATGGGCAACCTGCACCCCACATCCATGGGTACACGGCACCCCGAGGACCTCAGGTTGGTCCTCACCCCAGGACACCACCAATGGCTGCATCCTCTGACCCATGGGCACTGCTGTGGGATTGGCAATGCCCCTGGGGGGGGCTCCGGGGTCACCCCCCCATCAGCATGGAAATGGGTGCAGGGGCAGGAGCAGGGTGCAGAGGGTGTGTGGTGTGTTCAAGGTGCATGGTGGGTACCAAGGGATGCAGGATGGAGGTGGGGATTAGGATGGGGTGTGTGCAGATAGGATGGAAAGGGGATGAGGATGAGATGGGATGGGCATAGGGATGGGATGAGAATGAGGAGATGGAATGGGAATGGGGATGGAGGTGGAGCTGAGGTGCAGATGGGATGGAAAGGGGATGAGGATGAGATGGGCATAGGGATGGGATGAGAAGAAGCAGGGGATAGGGATAGGATGGGAATGAGAAGGAGATGGAATGGGAACGGGGATGGAGGTGAAGCTGGGCTGCAGACAGGATGGGAAGGGGATGGGGACAGGAACGGGATGGGGATGGGGTGCTGATGTGCATAGGAAGGGCAAGGCCCTGTTCTCACGTGCAGCACAGCGGGTGCGGGTTGCACAGTGCATGGTGCAGGGTGCTGGGTGCTGGGTGCTGGTGCAGCACCAGGAGCAGAGGTGTGGGTGCCCCAGCTCTGCAGGGGGGGTCCCCTGCAGGGTGCTGCTGTGTGGGTGCTGCTGTGTGGGTGCTGCTGTGTGGGTGCTGCTGTGACCGCACCCGGGACATGGGAGCAAGGGGACCCCGCGCTCCTCAGACCCCATCCCAGCTCCCACCACACTTCCCAGTGCTCCCCCATCCCAGGATGGAGCGGGGCTGCCATGGGATGGATGGAGCTGTGCACCAGCTCGTGCCATGCACGTGGCCCATGCGAGCACAGGATGGGTGGAGGAGGTGAGGGGGGACCCACGTTTTGCATGACCCCCCCATAGCGCCGGGGCTATGGCAATGGTGCCGCACCTGCGGCTGTGCCGGTGACACCAAAGCGGTGGCAGAGCCACAACCTCCCCCCCCTTGCTCTGTGGTTTCTGCACATTTGAGTCACTTTCTCCGCTCCGGGGGGGCTGCACCAGCCCCCGGCAGCACCAGTATGGGGGGGCCCCATGTGCGGCTCAGCCCCCCCCAGCACAGAGCCACAGCCATGGGGAATGGGGCTATGGGGGGGCAGGACCCCCCAACAGGTACCCCCAGCCCCACAGGGGAGCAGCAATGGGGGTGTGGGTGAGGGGGGAGCAGGATCATTCCCAACATTCCTGGGGTGGCTTCGGCTCCGCAGTGGGAAAAGGGAGGGGGGAAACTGGGCTCAGGGCTCCTGTACTGGGGGAGGCACCAGCTCCAGCCTGGGAGCATCCTCCTGGTCCTGGAGCATCACCCAGGCCAGGCTGGACATGGGCTTGGAGCAAGGGGAAGGAACTGGAGGAGCTCTATGGTCCCCTCCAATCCAACCCATTCCATGGCTCCATGGTGCCCGTTCGGGTGCAGCCCAAGGGCTGAGGCTGCTGTGCCACAACCAGTCAGGTGCTGGGACTTTCCTGTCCCCGGTGACACCGGCTGTGACCGGGTCCGGGTCTGGCTGTGCCGCTTCACTGCCATGCAAATGGGGAGCCAGATATAGCACCGGAGGGAATGGGGCCGGAGCAGGCGGCTCCCCAGGGCTCAGCGAGGGGGCACCAGGTGTGACAGGAACCCACTGCACACCCATGGCCCCGCACAGGACCTGGGGCTGCAGAGCCACAACTTGGGGGGGCCAGTGTTGGGCACTGGGCTCTGCAGGGGGCATGGGTAAGGCTCCCGATCCACCCCCTCCCATCCCTTCCAATCCCATCCCTATCCCCTCCTATCCCTTCCAATCCCATCCCTATCCCCCCATCCCTTCCAATTCCATCCCTATCCCCTCCTATCCCTTCCAATCCCACCCCTATCTCCTCCATCCCTTCCAATCCCATCCCTATCCCCTCCTATCCCTTCCAATCCCATTCCTATCCCCTTCTATCCTTTCCAATCCCATCCTTATCCCCTCCAATCCCTTCCAATCCCATTGCTATCCTCTCCTATCTCTTCTTATCCCATCAAATCCTCTCCCATCCCATCCCTTTCCTCACTCATCCCCCATGGGGTGTTCCCATGCCCCTGCTTTGGGCTCAGTGGATCCCATCCCATGCTGAGGGTGCAGGATGGTGCCAGCTCCTCACCGGGCAGGGGGTGTGAGCCAGGCTGGAGCACTGGGAGCCGGAGGAGGTGTTGGTGGTGACTCAATCTGCAGGCCCTGGACCGCTCCCGAGGCGGCAGCAGGATGGGATGGGATGGGATGGGGTGGGATGGGATGGGATGAGATGGGATGGGATGGGATGAGATGGGATGGGATGGGATGGGGTGGGATGGGATGGGATGGGATGGGATGGGGTGGGATGGGATGGGATGGGATGGGATGGGATGGGGTGGGATGGGATGGGATGGGATGCTCAGGGATGCAGCTCAGCACCCGGCGGCGTCTGATGGAGTTTGGTGTGTGGCACAAAGCGTGTTTTGACATGACAGTGGAAACGGGTTCCTCTCTGCTCTATCCTCATTACAGCATATCAGCAGATAAGGATCTCCCTGTCATAACACCAACGTCTTCATAAAGCTGGGCTTAAGAGGGTTTGATTCCAGAAGGGGGGTGGGGAGGGGGGTGGCACCAAACCAGCTCTGCTGCAGTGCAGAGCCAGGCTGGGGCAGCAGCACAGCTCTTGGTTCCTGTGCTTCACCCAGCAAGGGAGGATGTGAGGGTAACAGGCAAATGGATCCCCTGACTTGCTGCTTGTCCCCTTTGTTACCCAAGCCTGTCCAGCCTCTCGTGGTACGTGTCAGGAGAGCAAAGCAATAAGCATGGACAACATCACCCTGCTAGGAGAGGTGCTGTGGGAGGATTGGTGGGAGCCAGGATGTGCCCATCTGGCTCCAGCCTCACCTATGGCAAAGCTGAGCCCATCCTGCAGCAGGTCCTGGTACGTGGGGCTGGGAGCTGCCTTCACCCCATAGACCTGGCCCTGGGCAGGTCATGGGGACTGTGACACCCGGGGGTGCAGGATGGAGCTTGGATCATGGCACAAGGAGCAGGTCCTGAGGCTGGGAGCAGGGCAGGGAACAGCCTCCTGCAGCCCCTTTAGGCACTGGAGCTGCTCTCAGGTCTCCCCTTCAGGAGCCTTCTCTTGTCCAGGCTGCCCCAGCCCAGCTCTGTCCCCTGGCTCCAGAGCAGGCTGGGGAGCCAAGGGAAGGCAGCAGCAGCCCCGATAAGAGAAGAGGAAGATGTTTCCTTCCTCATGTGCCAGCATCCCCCCAGTTTTCCAGCTCTGAGCACTGACATCACTTCTGCTTCCATAGAGTTGCACAATGGTTTGGTTGGAAGAGACCTTGAAGTTCATCCAGTTCCAACCCCTGCCATGGGCAGGGACACTTCCAGCAGACCACATTGCTCCAGGTCCCATCCAAGCTGCCTTTAACTGTGATGTACATGAGAGTTTATTGACATCCTAAAGAGCTTCAATCCACCCTGAAGCCCCAGAAGCTGCTTCCTTAGTGCTAAAAGCCACTTTCCTGAGCTGCCTCCATGCTCCTGCTCTCAGGCTCTAATTCATCAGTAAAGGAAGAAGCCAAGTGAGACAAGACCAAGCAATGATCAAGGAGAACCATCCACACCAAACCTTGTACCAAAATAACCAAAGCAGGAGCAGCACAAACCAGGCTCACAACAAACACAGGTGATTTCTATCCCTCTGCTTTCCCAGATGAGGTGATTTGCAAGGCTCAGAGCTCAGATTCCTGCCTGGGATGGAGCAGAGCTCTTTGATGGATGGGTACTGCTCAATGGGCTTCCCTATTGCCTTTCATTGGGGCTCAGCTCATGGGGTAGTGCAGTAGGATGGGGTTTGCCACACTGGGGGTGTCCCCATTGGGAAGCACATGGAGGGGCTGATCCCGGCACGGCGCCGGTGACTCCTGCTCTGGGGACACGGCTCAGGCATCACACAGCAGCTGAACTCATAAACCACAGAGACACTTTAATGAATGACTGGCTTGGAATTCCACAGCAGGATTGCTCAACAGCAATGAGGCTCCAGGCAGCGCCGGGGACGGCTTCTGGTGCAGCCCACATGGGAACCACGGCTGTGCCGGAGCAGCCATGGGGCCGCATGGGTCAGACGCTGAGGAAACCTCGCTCCTTCCTTCCCCACATGGCAGCAGTGCTGGGAGCACCATGGGGATGCTGAGGGCTCAGCTGGGCTGGGAGGAAGGCTGGAAGCCTAAGCTGGGTGTGATGGGAAGGAAGGGGTTCATCCGAAGAGGGATATCAGGGATGGGAGGGATCAGCCGTGTGGCACATTCGGTGCTGTGAGGACAAGTGATGCTTCATGGTGGGTGAGCTTATTCCTCTCTGTCAGACCATGGGGACTGCTGTCATCAGCCACAGCGTGTGAGCAGCTCAGCTTTCCCCAGGAACACAGGAGGGATGGAGCTGGGGGAGGATTTACACCAGGAGGAGCAAGGAAGTGGTCAAATGCTTCCCAAATCCATGGTGTTGATCCTTGGATGACTGTGGTGGAACTGCAGCCTCGCTCACAGAAGGGTCTTTGTCATGCCATGACATTGGGAAGAGCCAAGATCCACCTGCTCACAATGGGACACTGGTCACAGGGAAAAGGTCCTAAACCTATTCTATAACTACACATAACAGCACACAAGGTACAAACCAGTTCTCCTCACCCCCTTAGCAAGCTGGATCTAGGATCTAGCTCTTCCACAGCACTTGTGACCTTAAAACTCACAGAGGGAGAAAATACTTGAGCCCAAAGATTGAGCCCAGGCCAGAGGGAGGAAGGGAACTCAGCAGTTCTCAACCCTCCATCCAGGTCTCTGTACCCTCACGGATCACCAGGGATATGGGCACAGCAGCACAGAAGCATGCAGCTCTCAAACCTTGCAATGCAGGAAGTCCACCAGAACACACCTGGCTCCACACTACACAAAAATACCTTGCAAAGAACAAACATTCACTCAGCAGAACTGTTATCAAATCCCTATCTCAGCGCAGTAATGATACAGCTGCAGCACTGATTAGATTAAAAGAGCTATTTTCGAACCCAGCTTCAAAGTCAGGGTAAATACTCATGTTGCCAAACAGCACATTTCCCACCGAGGGACATCCCCATGTAAGAGCAGACGGAGCTGGTGGCTCCCACACACCCCAGGGCAGGTTCTCACGGTGCCGGTGACTCCATCACGAGCCCAATGCTGCCTCTTGGCACCCATCGGGAAGGAGAACCTGGGGATGTCCCCCCCATACACAGCATCCTCCTCGGTCCTGGTGCCCATTGGAAAGGAGGATTTCCCATCACTGACTGCACGGATGAGCCAAGCAGTGAGCTCATGGGGTATCCCATAAGGGTGTGCTGTGAAACCCCCATCCCAGGTCTCATGTCTCACTTTGCTCTTGCTAAGACACGTGTGGGAGTGACTTTGAAGCAGGTGAACAGAAGGGGAAGGAAAATGAAAGTGTGGTGGGGCCATGTGCTCTTTAAAACTGAGGGGAAAACCTTTGAAGAGGAGTTAATCATCCCTCCCAGTGTGTTCTCCTTGGTTCAGTGAGTTGAAGCCCATTGGGGTTGTAACAGCTAAAACAAAGCTCCTCCTATATTCCTGCTCCTACACATCGGACAGCATCAGCAGGGCATGAAACCCGTTTGAGCTGAGTTAAAGCACACATCAGGAAACACAAATGCACATTAAAAAAATAAAACCATCTAAAAATGGTTTAAAATGGTATAAAAAAATAAAACTTCATCTAAAAACCGGTCTCTGCTCCTGGGACGTCCTCAGTCCCACCCCGCACAGCAGAGATGCTACAGGACACTGACTGCTTGCAAAGGAACGGGTCAAAAGGCATCACCTGCCCCATGACTCTCACTTTAAAACTGGCATAGAAAAATACACTCATGAGCTCTCTTTCTGCTACTGAAAACCCCACGAGCCTCCCCTCTGACCTTGTGGATTGGGTCCCTTTACTTGAGCCCTACCCGGTGCTCTCCTCGTGCTATGTGCGATGAGAACTCATAGCGGTCGTGGCTCCGGTACCCGCAGACGTTGCACTCGAAGGGGTCACGGAAGCCGTGGCAGCCCATGTGGATGGTGAACATCACGTAATCCAGGAACAGGACATGGCAATGGTCACACCTGTACACCCCGATGGCTTCCCCCTCCTTGTTGATGACCTTGAAGGCATCTCGTGGGCATATGGCCGGAGGCTTGAGGATGTCGTATGGCCTCGGGAAGTCCTTCAAGGGCTGGAGGCCGTTGTGGGTCTGAGCAGGGAGCATCTGGCTGGGGTGGAAAGTGGGATTGTGCCTCTCCTCGTGGTTGCTGTCGGTGTCTGTGGAGTCTTGGCCGCTGTTGTTGGGGGAGAGGCCTCTGTCTGAGGACAGGCTTTTGTCCCTTAGGTGGGGATGGCTCTTATCAGCATCCTGCGAGGTGCCATTGGGCACCTCAGCACGGGTCAGTGCAATGGGATACAGGCTGCTGATGACTGGGACCATCTCGGAGGTGGGAGCTGGTGGTGTCTGCACGAGAGGGCGCAGGGCTTCAGCCCCCAGGTAGGTGATGGCGTTGTTTATGGCCTGGTCCATCATACGGCCTTGCATCACATCGCTTTCCTTCTCATACATGAAACTTGGGTTATAATTGACATCAAAACTGTGGCGTTTCTCACCTGCAAGAGAGGAGAGGCATGAAGTCACCTGGGTGGGTAAAGGAGCATTTAGGCTCCATGAGGTCTGTTTTAAATGGCAGCAGTGTCTGGAAAGCAAAGAGGTGTGAAATGTTCTCTGCTGAAAGAGGCTCTTCACACACCCAAGCAGCTTTTGGGGGCGAGAATTGGGGTTTGCTCATTTTCTAAAGCTCAGGCTTGGAAGCAAAATAAACCTCATAGAGGAGGAGGTGAGGATGGTTACTGACTGGGAAACATCAGATCCACCAAGCTTTGAGTTACGGTAACTCAGATAGTGCAGATGTTTATCAGTCACCTGTCAACACCATGACTCAATGGATATGAAACTCATGAGGTTTCACTGCAGAGGCAGAAACACAGGAGCTCACGTTTCCCTTCTAAAACACTCAGAAAGGTGAGTGAACCACAAGTGTGTAACTGCTCCCAGGCCTCACCAGGACTTCACACAGAAGGAAACCAGAGCTCAGAGCATGTTTGGGTGAGTCAAACCCAGCTCCAAGAGAATGAAAATGTGAACAAAAAGGCAACAGAAGTGAAAACAGATATTTGGGACTCCCTGTGAATTTGGGACTCACTGTCATAAGAGACTCAACACACAACATATGATCTCTGAGGCTCTCCCGTGCTGTTATCCCCACAACAGCCCATTCCATTGCCCTTCAATTCAAGGTTGTATCACATGAAATGCAAACACCCAAAAGCTCTTCTGACACAGTCCCATTGATGTGTTGTGGTGCTGCACACCTTCCAAAGGCAACAACACACCAGATGCAGACCCGGCTCTCCAGTGTCCACTGGTCAGCAGAACATCTTTCCTCTTTGCCTGCCTCAGTAAGCAGTGCTAAAGCTTCCCCCTTCCACATACACACATGAGCCACAGCCTGGGACCTGCTCTCGTGTCCTGGTTGCTCAGTGGCTCTTCACTTTAAACCACTTTGGTTCTGCAGCCTGGTGAGGTGTGGACACCGGGAAGAGGGAGGGACCCTGCTCCCTGCCCCCTGCTAACCAAAGCAGCCGTTCCTCATGACACAGCAGGGACAGAGCTGTGTGGAACCGTGTGGGGCTGCCCTAACACTTGTACCACCACCAGGAACAGGTTTCTACTCTGGTCTCTGGGAGAACTCGTTTTCAAGAGGAAGGAACAGAAGTCTGTGGGTGAGATGCTCAGCTGGGTACACTGCAGGGATGCCCTGACTGCAGCAGTCACCTTGGCTTGCACCAACTGAAGATAGAGCCCTATGGGTGCTCTGGAGAGCAGTGAAACCACCAGCAGGTATCGAGCTGTTCTGCTGGGCTGTTTTCTCTATAAGTATCTGTTCATTAATCAAACCAGGAAGTACAAAAGCCAAGGCTTGTACTTTGCTCCGTACACATGCAAAACATCCCCAGCAAAACAGGAAACCCATGAACTTCCATTTAAATCCTTGTTCCCTCAGCACTAAGGGAATAACTGAGCACAAGATCTGTGGGACAAGGCTCTGAAGAGGGTGTAGTGCAGAGGTTAAGAGTCAAGTAGATGGTTTGCTGCTCTGTGTCCTTACTTCAGACTCACTATGCACACGAGGGAGCTCCTGCAGATGAAAACGTGAGAAATGAAGTGGGCAGAACCCCTGGTGCTTGTATGAACCTCTGCAGAGCCCTCAAATAATGACACAGTCGGGTTTTATTCCCTGATCAATGGCCTTCATTCACAGAACTGAGCCTAACAAAGATGCCTTGTTAGTACTTGTCGCTATCCCTCCTCCCTGACAGCATGAAACATCAGCACCCATTCCAGCAATGCTGTTTCCCAAGAAACCCCAAAGCTGCCCTGTTAGATCTGTGCTCCCACACAAGCAGTTCAGTCACTGGAGTCACAGTGGGGTCGGACAGAGCCCTCTTCCCAAGGATACTGCACTTCCCAAGGATAAAAGGGACTGAGTGATCTTTTCACATGTAACTTAACAAGAACCCTACAGGTTCAGGAAAATCACTTTAAGTTTCACAAATCAGCTATTTTGTTCCTGGGTCCTCCAACTTCTGCACAAACCCCTCCCCATGGTGCAGCATGAGCGCAAGCCATCACCCCAGCGCATTACTGAGCTCCATCACGTATAGGATCATAGAATCATAGAACAGTTAGGGCTGGAAAGGACCTCAAGATCATCCAGTTCCAACCCCCCTGTCAGAAAAGCATCAGTGCCTTATGGTAACTGCTAGACTGGTAAAGCAAACAAGAAACACGCTTCACTTGAAGTATGCTGGGTGTATGATTAATGAAGCACATCAACACTGAAACAGTAGCCACTGTAGACCAAGGTAGGGTGAAGCTGATCTCTGTGCTAAGGAAAAGGAAGCTAAAGGATTTTCAAACCCATTTGCATTAGTATTACTTTCTGAATCACAGCAGGACATGTAAGGCTGAAGTCACACAGTCAATGGTTTCAGTATGAAGTACCCAAAGGCACTCACATGGAGTGGTACTTCACTCCTGTATGAAGAGGTGAGCTTTTTAGAGCCATACTAAGATACCTGAATAAAAACTAGCAGTTTCCATAGATGAAAGTCCAGTGCTACCCATAAATCCACCCAGAGCTATGTTACCTTCAGAAACCAGACTGGGTTTAGGTCTCTATGGATTCAGCAGCATTCCTGCACCTAGGTCCTCAGCCCATCCCCTGATCCCTGCCTGTGTGCTCAGCCCCATGCTCCTTCCCTCCCCAGTCATGTGTGTGAGCACCAACCACTGCTCAGGCCCCTGCACCAACCATAAAGCTCATGGTAAGAAGAGCATCACTCAGTACCTTATATGCCCAAGCAGAACATAACCAAGGCATTGCTAGTACGAGTCTCATGTACCTGCTGACTAAGTCAGGTCTTTACTCAGGACACAAGAGCTGCATTTGACTTTCTTAAAGGGTGAGTTAATGAAAGCAGCCCAGCCAAGAGGATCAGGCGTTCACTGGAGCACAGAACCTGCCAAACGGGTATGTGAGATCCCCAGCATGTAAACCTCTGATCAGAGGAAATGAAATGCAAAGAAAATACTATGGAAACATCCTGTTGCTTAAATTACCACAAGAAAGGATCTGATATTTTCTGAATCGTAGTCAAGTTCAGCAGCAGGATGACTAACAGGAATCCAATACTTTTCTGTCTCTAGGCCTTATTCCACACGTGCATCCCACAAGTATCCTGCTGACCAGACAGAGCACTTTGCTCTTAACAGCATGGAGCCTTCCTGGGAAGAGCCTAGCAGAGAACATTTCCAACACACAGGTACAGGAAACAGCACATGGAAGCCCATCAGAGCTCTGAATTGCCTACACAGACAGACACACAGCACAGCAGTGGCTTCCAGCCACTTTAAGCATCTATTCTTTGTATTTCAATCACCCCCTGCAACAAATCACTAAAACCACATCAGAATCAGCCAAGTTACTTTATTTACACTCTTTGGTACTAGCTTAGGTTATAAGCTCGAGCAGGAGGTGTGAAAGAAGCAGAGGGTTTGTACCAGCAGTAACCGGCTCACGCACATTCAACTGTTGCACATGAAAAGGGTTTTTGTTCTTACCAATAAACTTCTGAGGCATTGAGCTTTTTCTCTTTGCCACGTTGCTCGCTAGCCTGTCCAGCACAAGGGCTCTTTCACTCCCCATCTCTGCCTTGATGTGCCTTCCCTCCACGCTCGCTACTTCCGACATGCACCAGGAAGACAAGAAAAAGACAAGAACACAAAAGTAGGTGAAAAGGGCAAAAAAGGAGAAAGAAATTAAAACAACAAAGCAGGGGATGGATGGTTTGATCTCCGGCCTTGGCCACGGAAACAGTTGGGAGATCTGATGTCAGCTTGTTTTGCTGCTTCTGCTGCTCTTGCTCCTTGGGCACCGGCTGCGGTCAGTGGAAGCAAGCGCAGCAGCAGACACTGATCTTGCAGTCCTGAGCTCATGCAAAGGGAGCAGAAACCATGAGACCCAGTATCTTCATTAGCAAGAGGAAGTGCAGAATCAACTGGCTGGAAGGGTTGGTTATGAAGTGTAGCTGGGGATACAGCCTCTGCTAGCCTGTCTTTCTATTCTGAGTAAGACCAGGACACCTGCAGGCTGCCACCATGCTCCAGTGCTGCACAGAAGACATTCAGTCCTCTTGCCACACTGCTTTAGGTATCACTCACACTTAGAGGTCTTCATTAACCACTAAGAAACTGGCACGAAACAGCAAAAATGATTAAAATAACAAAACCTTTCCATAGTCACCTCCCCAGGTGCCTTCATCACTTCTTTTTTGCCCTAAACACCCTCAGAATGCTGCTCCCTGGCACGAGATGCTTTAAAGCTCATCACAACCTCCGTGATTTCCAGTTTCAGGAATCTCTGCCCCATACATCCCTCACCATGGGGCCACTGACAGCTGAAGGATCTCACCATTTTCCAGTCCCCTTGAGCCGTGCTCACCAGTGCTCACCAGTGCTCACCAGAGCTCACCAGTGCTCACCAGTGCTCACCAGTGCTCACCAGTGCTCACCAGAGCTCACCAGTGCTCACCAGTGCTCACCAGTGCTCACCAGTGCTCACCATTTCACGGAAATGACTGCTTGTTCTCACCTCAGGGAGGCTGCACAGGCTTTTGAGGTGGATCAGCCACCTCATATCGCTACTACCAGACTAATACTGAGTGTAACTGCTGTGGCTGCCCCTGAAAGCTCCCGCTCGCCTGCAGAGCAAGCAGCACTTGTGGTGTTCTTATATGAACAAGTAGCACAAAGGGTTCCGGTGTGGTGGAACTGGACACGTTGCAGGAACTTGCCCCTGCCTTTAAGAGCTGGTGTTTAAGGAGAGGAAAGCAAAGGCAAGGCAGGGTCATTTACTTTCCCAAGGTCAGCTCTCACTGTGAATCCTGGTTGCGTGTGATTGGACCTTTGCACCTGAATGTATGAAGCATCATGTAGGTAAGAGGGAAGGAATGCCAGAGGAAAGTGATCCAAGTGCTTTGGTATCACTGCAGTGCTGTTAAATGCAGTTTCATGATGTACTGGACTTAAATTGCAGTTTGGCCAGTACAAGAAGTGATAAAACTGCAGCATCTCCCTGGAAATGCCAAAGTCACCCTGTTTATTACTGCTGCTATTGATACCATATGAGTTACAGTCAGCACCAGCCTCAGCCAGAAGCATTTGGTAATGTTTGTTCAGCATTTTGAACATGTAAAGTGCTTCAGAAGCACTCGATGCCACAAATACTGCCTCTGAGTATGACTCAGGGTTCACTTCAGCCCTGTTGCATCAGGCTGTAACCCCATGATGTACGTGATAACCAGACTCACAGAGGGCATGCTCAGGGCCTTAAAGGTAATAACATCCTGCCTTCCTAGGCTGATTTTGATTCTAAATTACTGTAGGATGTTTAAAGACTTAGAATAAATATAACTTACATTATACTTAGCATGAATATATTCAGTAGCTGCTAAAAGGCATCTGCTGCCAGCCTGAAATACCAAGACACTATGTAATAGTTGACATAAAGAGGAGCAAACCATCAGATTAAGCCAAAACCATAAAGGAAAGTGAGGTAGCAGAACATGATCATCCCTTTGGATTCTGGCCAGAAGCTCTGGGTAATTCTTGGGGATCCTGTGATGGGATTTGTGATTTAGGAGCTTCTGTTTGACACTCATGCTCCAGGAACATGGACTGTGCTTCCTGAGCTCCTTGTATCGTCTGCAGTTAGAGGCTGAACTATCCCCAAGGCAGAAAGCTGTCAGCTTGTCAGATGGCTGCACAAAGCAGTTGTAATTTGAACTTAAACCCCCCAGCAACCCACAACTGCCCGCACAAGATGATACAAAGAGTGCTGTATATTCCAAAACACATAAAGAAACACAGTCCATCCATGTCAGAAGGCAGCACCTTGGTCCCTGCCATTCCTTTGTGGTTCTTACTTTGTTCTTCTAGTTCCTCTTTTCCTCAACCTTTAACTTCATGAGTTGCACTTAAGTTCTACTCCAGCTTTAGTTTCACATTTTCAGGCTCTTCCTCTCACTAGTGAAGCTCCTGGAGCCTCATCAGCCAGCCCAGACCCAGGCTGGAGTCAGATGCAGTGTCAGTGACTTGTCAATGGCATTTTAAGTGTCATTCCATCAGTGTCAAGAGGGCAGGCAAGCAGCCTCCTGCAGAGGTACCAAGAGTCTTTACTCAGAGGAGACAGTAACTACTGACCTACATAAGATGCTCTGGGACAGTTGTAATTATCAGCTCCCAGCTTGATGTCTCTGCCATTTTATTTAAGGGCTGAGAGTCTTTTCCTTACATTATGATTTCCTGCTCCTTGCTAACAGCCGGATTTCTCCTCAAGAGAAAAACCATCTCCATTTATGGGCCACAAAAGGTCTTTGACAACAGCTTCATGGAGCACCCTGAGGGAAACGGTCTCTGCTCGCACTGACACACAGGTGGTTATGCAGGTTCCCTCCCACAACACTGCTCTCTGCCCAAAAGTGAACATAAATGATCTCCCCACCTCTTTCTTTGGGACCATTTATTAAACAGTCCAAGAATAATATTCAGTATTGAGGAAACATTGGTTTTAATCACTCAAAATTCTCTAAGGACTTCTCAGATAGAAATAACCAGGCCCTGTCTCCCTCTTCAATTACCTGACCCACTAATACCACAGTGTTCCTTGCAGGAGTAGGATGAGGTTTAGTTCCAGTGTCCTGGCTGCCTTTAAATCTGGGGCATTGCCTCCTACCCAGCCAACAGTGATTGCAGCCCCAACTCACCACCACCAGAGCAGTGTCTGTGGTGCTTCAGTCACTGCTGTCTGCCTTGGTGCTGTGAACGTCACAGTCCTGAGCTTCTCTTTATGAAGCATTTCCAGAAGAGGATCTCTGTGCAGATGTGATTCAACATGAACCATAGAATCCCAGCTTGGATTGGGTTGGAAGGGATCTTAAAGCTCATCCAGCTCCAACCCCTGCCACTGGAGCAGCTGCTCCAAGCCCCTGTGTCCAACCTGGCCTTGAGCACTGCCAGGGATGGGGCAGCCACAGCTTCTCTGGGCACCCTGTGCCAGCGCCTCAGCACCCTCACAGGGAACAGCTTCTGCCTAAGAGCTCAGCTCAGTCTCCCTTCCAATAACCTGATAACACTGTAATTAGATAATATCTAACCTAAATCTACATGAATGAGTACTTATGTTTCCCTGTAATGTAATGTTCTCTCTGAGTGCATGTCCCTCTGCAGACACCCAGAGCGGATACCCTCCTTCCAGCCCAGGGCACGAACACACACAATGATTTAGCTTCTGCTGAACTGTTTCCATGCTGTGGTTTCTGTCACCCCAGAAATGTGAGTGTCATTTTTAGAACATGTGGGCATTGCTAACAAACCCCTAAAGCACAAAGCAGAGCTCGAATTAGAGGCATTGCTTCCTGTAGTGCTTCTATGTGGTCACTCAATAGTGGAGAGTGGAACGGAGAGGTGGGTTCTGGTGCAATGAGAACGATGCGACCAGAGATGACTATCAGGGACTGAGCAGTGCTCTGACAATACTGTTACATAAAACTCTGTTCAGAGGTATTTCCACACCTGGAACATGCAAACCCTGCACCACAGAGTGACCAGAATGGTTACTACTGGTGCCCTTTGGTATTGCCATGAATTATTGGATGATGGAGAGTGTGCTTGAGCTCTACATGAGAAGGATACAAGGACTTCAGGGAAGCTCCCCAGCTCAAAGCGATGTGGATAAGGAAGGGAATGGTCAGAAAGCAAAACGCTCACTAAACACAAGCACAAAATGCTACATTTAGGGGAAAATCAAATCAAAAGCACTAAATGAGCTCCTGAGGCCCTTTCCCTCCTTCCCACGCTCGGGCTCTGTCATCTAACAGAGCTGAGAGCAGAGAATGGAAATGCCTCAGCAAGACTGGGGTTCCTGTTTGTCACAAACCTCACTGCTCCACTAAAACCAGGCCTGCATTTCTCAGATGCAGACCTCAAGGGCAGGGGGTACATTGTGTCGTACTGGAAATTCACATTTCCTCTGTGTCATGCACAGAGCACATTCTGGATAAGGGAAATGTTGCTATTCTGAAATGAATATTGACCATGAGGAAGGTTTCAAAGCATCAATCTGTAGTAGGTATCATGTTTTCCATTTTCACAGGGTATGGACATCTCTGAGTGATTGCCACCATGGGAGTATGTGCTGCACCATCAAACCACAGTCACAGTGTGTATGGGTTCTCATGAAACCCAAAACTTGCTGATGCTCTGATCATCATTCCATTTTACTACAAAAACATGTCATTTGCTGAAAAGAGTTCATGGAAAACTATAAACCTCAAATTTCTTTAAATCATTGTTTCTTTATGGAGGTTTGTGAGTATGCATGTGGCCTAAGGCCTGACACACCAACCTGCTCACTCTGCACATGGTAAGGACTCTGGTACCCACATGGTTACCGTTGTGTATCAACAGGTCTTCACATTGGTTTTTAGGCCTGGCTTGTGATGAGCTTGACAATCCTTGCTTGATAATCACCTCACTAAATGCAGTTTTATGTTATTGTCATTATTCAAGGGCAATAATGTTGTAATTTTTGTAATGTTGTCATCTAAGTATATTTTCACATTTTAGTTTTCTTCTGTGAAAACTCAGTTTAAACTTCTCCTTGGAAAGGAAATTCAAGCTCAGAACCTGGAAGCTCAAGTCCTCCAAGTTATGGATGCTCCAAAGACGGAGCAGCTCTGCTCTGGAGCCAGGCTGAGAGAGCTGGGCTGGGGCAGCCTGGAGAATGCTCCAGGCAGACCATGCACTGAGACATGTGAACCAGTATTGTCAACAGCCAGAGGCACCGACTTAGCCAATAAAATAAGCCAGGAAATAGCAGCAATGTAGGAATAGTTTACATTACTGTGAGTGTCACCTACAGAAATGCCGTGTGCAAGGTGGTTTAGATGCTCTATCCACAGTAACTATGCAATGAAAAGGTGATTGCAATAGAAGCATCCTTTAACCAGTGGCCTGAGGGATGCATTAAACCAGACCCTTTCCAGAGATGCTGCAGCCCTTTAGGCTCCTGGAAATGACCACAGTAAATCTGTTCTCAGGCTGCCCATTAGCAGCTCACCAGTGCCCTCTTGTACAGCACTGGGATGTGCCACCCCCAGAGCCACTGCAGTGGGACACTCACCAGGCTCACACACACCAGTGGTCTGCAGGTAGGTCCGGCACCGCTCCCGGTGCTCCTCCAACGAGCTCCTCTGCTTGTAGCTCCTGCCGCAGAACTCACACTTGTATGGCTTCTCCACTGCAACAGGAACAGTGCAGCATTAATGAGCATCAGAGGCTCCTGAAACACTGGGGTTCAGGGGTATCATTGCTAACAGCATGAAGTCAGCGCTTAGAAAATGCTTTAAGTTAAGTTTATGAGGACTGTGATCATCACAAGGGTGCAACCCACCAGGCACAGAGCTCCTCTTCACCCCCTAAACTCAGCACCAGAAAGAAGAGGATTTAGGATTAGAGCCTGTTCCTAGGAGCTCAGGTTCCTGGAGCTTTACTCTAACTGATGGCTTTTCTTGGCCTAACTTCCTTAGGGAAGAGCACGGGTTCTGCTGTAAACCAGGGCTGCTGCTGTCCCAGTTGCCTCACTTAGCTCCTGTCTATACAGGCTTTTCAAGGGTTTCATGACACTGAAGAACTTAAGCCCACCCAAAGCTATATGTGAGCTTCATTTAATACCCAAAGACACATATTGTGAAGTGAATGACGTTCCTAATTCGTTTAAGTTAAAGCAAACCTGTTTGAAACTCAAGATACCCACACAGCCTTTCCCAGTGCCCCATAGACAAGGACTGGCAGCACCTTCTAAACTGTCTCATGACTGTTTTGTGACCAGACATCCTCTAACACACCCAGCCCTGTACAGCACCAATACAACCAGCCTTGCACTGGATACTGTGCTCCCTGCTGCCAATGCAATTGCTCACTTATGATGTGATACACCTGGAGAGATTTTCCTTCTCCCATTGATGACTTCAGTCATCACAACCACATGGTGTGTTTGAAGCACGATGGTTTTAGTGTGTGCTGGTGGGGAACAGTGACCACCACTGTGCTGGGGCTTGGTTAAACCAGAGCCTCATTCATTCCTGTCAGATAATCTCGTTTTTAACTTTGATTCTTTGGGAGGTTGAACTTTTTTGCCTGTGAAGTGCAGGGCAGAGATAACATCTATCACTTAGAATAACTGTTCTGTGTCTAGGTCCTTGTGTAACACAGGATATACACAAAGCAAAGAGGAAGCACAGCCTGGCTCAGGGGGAACTAACATCAATCAGTTTATACCTGGCTTGTTATTCAAGTCACCTCAAGTCTGTGCCTCGGTTTCTCCCATCTGGAAATGGACAGAACAGGCTGCCCATCTTGGGAAACACCCCTGGCATTTGTTGAGCACGTTAAGACATTCAGATGAAAGGCACTACACAACAGCAAGGTGTTAACTGCCAATAAGCTCACGCTGTCCTGAGTGATGCTCTTAGAGCAGCTCAGGATAGGAACAAAGGAAGTCCCAGCAAAGCAGCCCTCAAACATGGAGCCTGGTGGCTTAGCTGGCTCCGAGCCCTGAGCCGGCTCCATCAGCCCAGCAGGCAGGTGAGTGCTCACTGCTATTTGCTGACTTCTCCAAACCAGACCGGCTGAGCCAACCCTGCTGATGAGCTCTTGCTTCTCCACACCTCGTGTCCCAGTGACACACATCTCAAACACACGAAGGGCCTTTGAAGTCACTTACCAGAATGTGTCCTTAAGTGACCCGTTAGCGCATCCCTCCTTTGGCAGGCATAACTGCAAAGATGACATTTAAAAGGTTTTTCCCCTGTGTGTAGTTTAATGTGGCGGAGGAGGTTTCCCTTCTGAGTAAAGGAAGCTCCGCACTGATTACACTGGAATGGCCGTTCACCTTAAAATGACATACAAAAAAGGACATTTAATGGTTATGTGGGTATCACGTTTATCCTCACACCCTTTCCTGCTTGGAAGGGGAAAGAATGAGATATGGGATCAATTTCTTTCTATAGAAGCACACAGAGCCCTTCCGTTGCCTTCAGTGGGAGTTACTGCAGCTCTGGTGTCAGAGCTTCTTGTAACATATGTAGACTATGGAAACACTGTGCAGTTTCTCCATGGAAATAAGTGTTCTGGAGGAGGAGGATTCCAACAAGCTAGTAACTTAGAGAAAAAAGGTCTTATCTTACTGCACGTTGAAACCCAAGATGCTCACTGGTTTGTTGCCAAAGTATAGTACATAGAGGAATACAAATACAGACTGGAAACGGCAGCACAAAACCAATGTAACTTGTGTTTTGTGTCTAACATACTTCAGTTACGTAGTGCCTTTCATCCAAAATCCTTAAAATGCCCCACAAACACACTTTGACTGAGGTTTATCCTGATAAGAGCAAAAGGGGGTAAAGTGAGGCACAGAAAAGTGAGTAACTTGCTATAGATCATGTGTGGCATCAAGGACAGAAGAAGGAAGTCCTGATTCTAGCATCCTTTGACAAAGATAAATAGTCTAGATTACAAATAATTCAGTAGTCAGCTTTACAAGAATAATAGAGAGATATTTACCAGTGTGGCTACGCTTATGAACCATCAAGACATTGAGGCTAATACAGGCTAATCCACAGATATCACAAGTCATTTTTCCACTAGCTGGCCTGATGTTGTCATATGAACCCGAATGTCTTTCCAGTTTAATGCTGTCATAGTCATTATATTCTCTGGGATAGGCGTAAGGCAGTTCAGATTCTTCAGGGGTTTCCATTGGCTCTGAATGTAAAGCACTCTCCTCTCTTTCACTGTATTCACCTTTCACTTTAACCACATCATCTGCAGGTAAAACAAAGCACAAAAGTGAATGCTCATTTTTAGGCACAAGGAAGTATCTTAGAGGAAAAGAACAAGTATTACAGCAAATGACATTATCAACCTTCCTGAAAGTTGTATTTAAACCCCCAAAGATGAAGGAATGCAGCTGAGATGTGAATCTTCATGGGTCACGTACACTTTATGATACTCACAGCAAGAGAACCTTTAACAACACTGCCCTGCCTGTTATTTACCATTGATGGAGAATCCCCTTCTACTGTGTAAAGTATATGACAATATAAACTCCTGCAATGAGAGGCTGCTCCTGTGAATTGGAATCTACAAAGACACAAATATAAAGGATATTTGTATCTCCCTATGGAACCTCTGGTGCCTGAAAGGTGCTTTCCTGATAAATAAATGCATCCCAGAAACAGGAAAAGATTGGCCCAAAGTCATATTGCAAGTACATGGGAAAGAACCCAAGGACTGTGGCCTTCAGACAGGTTCCTGCTTCCGGAGCCATGTCCAGAGAAAGCAAAGCCATTGCCTTCAATGACTGTAACTTCATGACAAAGAGGCAAACACAACATGTAGCCAGTCATTTACTAACAATGATGCTCCATCTTGGTCCCACTATACAAACACCTGGTGATTCCCAAGCCCTGGTGTTGAATTCCTTCCCACAGTTAACTCCAGCATCACCAGCACTTACACACACATCTGTATTAAAAGCCAGGGTAGGTTTTCCTTCTGCTTAAAGCCGACTTTTCCGTGCAGACAAGAGCTGAAGGTTAAGCCTCAAGCTACCAATTGCAGTAAAGCACCAAGAGATCAAGTACAAAGCTTCCTGTTTGAAAGCTCTGCTCTCCTGGCCACCTGCTCCTCTCTCAGACAGACAGTTAAATCCGGCCCTGAATCACTTGTCCTTTCTCCAAAGCACAGACCATGGACTGCTGAATATGTATTAACTCTGGTTCTGAGTAATAACCCACATCAAATGCAGAGAACAAACAATGGGTAACAGTGAAAATGAGGTGGCAACATGAAAGCAGCCCTGAAAAACAAAGATGTGGCAAGGCATGATCTATGAAATCAACATTATCAACCCCATTCCAGGGGTGAATTCCCTCCTGGAGCCCAGCTGTGTGCACTAAGCCCAGCCAGTCTCTTCCTTTGGGTTGGAATGAGGCAGAAGAAACAGGCGGGTGGGAATTCCAGTAGTGTGGAGAGCTCCAAGATTCCTCTCAGTGCTTCCCTAGATGGTGATATCCACATCAGGGCTTTTACACCCATCCTGTGTGGTTGCATCCCCCTGTCTCAGATGCTTTTCAGAGCCTGGCTTTGGGATTGGTCTTTAAGGTCCCTTCCAACCCAAACCATTCCATGGTTCTATGATTCCTGCTTCCACTGAAACAGGGTTTCCTCTGCTGTCAACTGTAAGTCGGAGGGCGCAAGAGTGATCCTGCTTTGGAGACTCCTTCCAAATCACTTTATACATCCACTTCCCTTACTCTAAGCCACAATTCCTACCAATTCCTGAAGCAGCATCAGCAGAATCTCTCCCCCCCCAAACCCAAGGTTTGTTCATTGTCTTTGTTCCCTCGCACAAGGAGGCAGCTCCAAATGAATGTGCTGCATCCTGCAGAGCTCGGTGGAAGGAAGTGCACGTTGCAGCTGCACCTTGGGGGCACTTTCAGAAGCAATTTCAATTCCCACTTTCTACTTAACGTCTCACCTTGGGTCTGCATCAAACACAGTTTGGTGCTGGAGGACCAGAGATGACTTCTCTGCCGTTTTGGGCTGTTTCTCACTACAAGCCCCCAGGTTTTCACTCTTACAGTGCTGCCCCTGCAGTGTAGCATGGACACCAGTTTGAGTTCCTCATGGAACTGACTGGCACAAAGTGGGCAACCCATCCCACAGCTCCCCCATGGAAAATGAGTCCCTCTGCATCTCCGCATCACTGACTGCTCCTGATGCTCTGACAGCAGCAGGGAAGGATGCAGCCCAGTTCTGAGCAAGGCTGTCCCATCACTGCCTCCCCCAGCAGCCCTCACCCCCTCCAGCTGGCAGTGCTGTCCCACCAAAGCTCCACTGCTTTACAGGTTCCATGTAGGCATTTGGAGAGCCTCAAGAGGAAAACCTGACCTCCTATTGACTGAGAACAGAAAGAACCAGGGAAGAGGTGGGGGTTTAACCACATAGGTGTTAGAAGGGTTGGGATTATCCTCTCCTAACACTCCTGTTATTCTTTGGAGTCTACCTTCCTGAGAGCATGACAAGGAAGCTTTGGTCCAAAGGACAACTCAATACAGGTCAGAGAACCGAGTAGCTAGAGAGGTCTGAAGCAACCTTTGCATCCCTGTTTGCTCTGTGTATTGGCAGCACAGGGAGCCCTGTGAGAGCAGGAGACAGGCAAAGGTTTGGGTCTGTCACCAAACCTCATATTTCAGAGACCAGGGTCCACCTTCAGCCACAGCAAAGGGGCTGTAACTTCAAGCAGAACAGGGAATTTGGCTGAGGGAAAACACCTTTATCCCCAGCATCACACACTGAGCTCCCCCAGCTGAACAAGTGGTGCTGTCATCCCTGCTTAGGAAATTAAAGAGGGGAAAACCACTCCTGGTGTCCCAGCCCAGGCAGCTATTTGTCTTGAGGCAGCTCAGGGAGGTAATAACAGCACAGCAAAGCCCTGTTGTGGATCTGACACAACAAAGCACCAGTGTGATGTGTTCAGGCTGATGCACATGGTTTCATTTCCTGGGGAGATGATTACAAGATGAAAGACATTACTCCAGAGTCATAGTTTTGTTTCACCTGAAACACTGTAAAAACAATGGGTTCTGGAGAAAATCCAACATAAAGCTGTGGTGGCAACTGCAGACTGAGTCACTGCATGAACAGTGCTTGTGTATGGTAGAACATGCATGACTAAAGGAAGGAGGCACCAGCAGCAAACAGGCCAGGGCATTATCTTGGCTATTCCCCTAAGGAGAAGGCCCTGGAAGGAAACCCCCCCAATTCCTGTGTTTAATCCAATGCTTTGGCATCAAACCTAGAGAGAAGAGCATCAGTTTGGTCCTGTTGTTAAGCAAAGTTTAGCAGCAGCGCTCTGGAAAGCACAAAGGATATAAAGCAGAAGCTATTAAAGCCAACAGCACAAAAGGGTGATGTTACTCAAGTGTTTTACAAGGAGCGGGGTCATAATCGTCAAATCCTCAGCACATGCAAAAAGTCAGCTGGGTAACAAAGAAACTTCATCATCTTAATGTGGCACTTTAATGCTGCTGCTGATTTGCTGTGCCAATTCCGAGATAATGAGCCCCTAATGCTACAGATGTTCAGGCAGACTAAAGGGGGAAAGCAAAAGAGAAAGCTTTGCTTGTGTGCCATTTCCTAACTATGCAATTAAACAAATTGGGAAAGCACATAAATAGTTTACCAGGTTTTGACAGCTGTTAATAGGAGTCAGATGCCAAAAGAACAAGACGGGAGTTGATACAGGCACATACTGAAGGATTCTGGTACCTACCTGGATTTGACAGGTATGAACTGCTGGGTTCAGCACTGCTCCCTCCACAGCAGCATAGAGCCCAAACCCAGCGTGGTCCTGCTAGAGCTGCTCTCCTGCACTAAGGCAGCTTGAAACACATCAGCCCTATGTGTGGAAACTGCAAAGGGCAGCAGAGTTTCCAGATTCGAGTAACAATAAACACCTCTGCCATGGAATGAACACACTGCGGGGGAAGATGTGCCATGAATTAAACCCAACCCTATTCCTCAGTGAATACAGAGAGGTTTGCAGCTTGCATCCGGATGACAAACATCGAAATAACCAACAATGCTGTAGCTAAGGGGTTTTCCTTAAGGAAGAAAACAGGACACACATATACGTGTGTATATTGAACATCTGGAGACCTTAATGGGGAATTAGGACATGTGAAGTGACACAAGAGCAATGTGAGGTTGTTGGGGTTTCAATAGGGGCAACACAGAGATAAGGGAACTTTTCTCTGTGTCTGTCTCACCCCACTGCAGAGTTCAGTTCTAGGGAAGCAAAAGGAGTTCCGGGTTCCTTGGCCTTGTTCCTCGCACTGACTCCAGTGATAAGCTCCCTTCTTACAACCCCAACAATGCTTTTATGAGACTGAAGCTTTTACTTGTTTGCCATCAAAGGAAGGAGTGATCACCCAGGAGCCCCATCAGCTTCCAGCCAGACACAAAGGTACAGTGGCAATAACCATGTGAGTACAGCACCAGGCCTGGCCTGCTTGGGTTTGTAGCACCAAAAACCCCAAGTGTGGCATCCACTGAGGAAAACACTGGAAATCCACAGATTTCACTGCCTGCATTTACTGAAACTATTACTTGGACAAAGTAGGGAGAAGCTGTTCCCTGTGGGGGTGCCCAGAGGAGCTGTGGCTGCCCCATCCCTGGCACTGCTCAAGGCACAGGGGCTTGGAGCAGCTGCTCCAGTGGAAGGGGTCCCTGCCCGTGGCAGGGATTGGAGCTGGATGAGCTTTAAGATCCCTTCCAACCCAAACCAGGCTGGGATTCTATATGTGCCTTAGTTTGTGTCTTCCAGCACTGTTGTTCAGTCTCCGTTTTGTACAACACCCAATTGCTATGTAGCTTCGATGCTGTACGAAGCACCCTTGGTGGTAATTCCCAAGTGAGCCCATGTGGCACACACCTGGTGGAAATGTCACTCTAAAGATACTCTGTGGTGATGGTTTCTTTGGGTTTACTGTGAAACAAAAATAGAAACAAACAAGAACTGAAATGCAGCATGAGAATTGGAAAGGAAAACAGAGAACCTGACCCAGGCATCGTTTTCCAAGTGGTCAGATGTGCATTTTCTACTTCATTAATAGCAGGGTCTCTCTAGCATTAAAACACACCATAATTTCTCTACTTGTACAGCTCATTACAAGCAAAACTCCATAGGACATAACCAAACAACATGCATCGGCTCCAAGCTCATGTGAGCCAGGACACTTGGATTGTGTAACTGGTTCTTGAAGCATCGTATTCAAAGACAAAGACTTTTCATGTAATTATGCATATTTAATGCATATAAATCTATCATTTCACACCCAGTATTTCCTATCTCTTCCCAATTTCTGCCTATTAATCATCTAGTGGGAATTATTTTACTTTCTTTCATAACGTTGCTACAGGAAGTACAATTCTACTAACAGAAATAGGGGGAAATGAAACGTTCTCCAAAGGGAGCACTAGCAAAGCTGGAGCTGAGCAGGACAAGCCACAGCCCCAGGCTCAAGGCATTAACTGATGCTACACAACCTGGGGAGGCACAAAGCCATCACCTGAGACAACGTGACCAGGGGCTGGGTATGGTCAGTGCCATGCTGAGACTGCCACAGGGTTGTGGTTTGGGGTGGTGTTTCACTTACAAAAGGCAACGACAGCTTGCTGGTTTTCCTCAACCATCTATACCGGAGTACAGAGGATGGGGGGATGCCCCCCCCATCCCCAGGCCAACAGCAGCCAGTTTTGCTTTGGAAAAGCTGAATCTTGGTTCATTTCTGACACCTGTTAATGTCATCCTTTCAAATCTCAACAGCTTGACAGTCTCCCTCTTTAAAAAGCCACATGTAACAGTATGAAACCAGCTGAGTTCTTCCCTTCTGTCCCAGGGAACAGAACCACACTCACACTCACTTCTAAAATGACAATTCCTGAAGTCCATGTACAACCACAACCGTTCCATCAGGCTGTAATCAGACACTGAATCAGAGAACATCTGGACCCAACAGTCAGACTGAGAAAGGCCACATGTTACAGTCAGATAATCACCTTCATGAGCTATATCAGGGGACCTATTACTAACGTGACTGCTCAGGCACGAGCCTCTCTGGTCAACTGCTCCTGCAAATGAGCTGCAAAGCTGAGAGGCTGAAGTTTCATTCAGCCTTTGCTTGTAATCCACCATCCTCTTGTGTTTGATACTAAAACCAGTATCATAGGAAAAGAAAACATAGTCTAATATGAAGAACAGGGAAATCTGTGATTAATCCCAATGGAGTTTTAACTGAAGACAAGAGCTTGGTTAAGATGCTGTTCAAATTCCTCAAACAATATAAACTTCACGAAACTAAGTGTATTGATTTGATTCAAGTATAAACTATTTGTCTGTCATAAATAACCAACTTTCCAGACCTGAATTTGAGATTTCAAGGACATTCTCTCCAAATTTAGGGTTTCATAACCAAATACTTGTGATTTACTTTCAGCCTGCTTTTCTCCAGGAGCACTTGTGTCCACTCAGTGTTCCCTTAGGAATGTCCAACCCAAACTCAGAGCAGAGGGGAAGGCTTGGAACCAGATGAGCTTTAAGGTCCCTTCCAACCCAAATCCATCTGGGATTCCAGGATATCTCCCAGGCAAATTCCACTTTCTGCTGACCATGATGGGTTCATTGCAATAAGAAATAGCTGCATCTTTCTGACTGTTTCAAGGCCATCAGAATATCCGAGTTCCTGGATCAGCTCTGGGCTTCCCATCAGCCAAGCTGATGTCAGTCCCTTAAGGCTGCAGTGAGCCAACCCACTGTTGATGTCACTGAACGTTCCTGGGTGCATTCCTGCTGCTGGTACAGCACAGGTTAAGAGGATGTGCTGGTGCTAAGGCTCAGACACAGCCCTGGGCTCAGGCCTGACCCAGTGGAGCAGCACAGGCTCCTTGCCTGTGTTCACACTACAGAAATCCCCCATGAAGTGAACTTCTGCAGCACGGTGCTGATGTTGTGAGATAAGCCCTGAGTCCCATGAGCAGCCAGGCTCGATCTGGGCTCGGGAGATGTGATAGCTGATAACAAACAGCACTTCCTTCTCGGGTAGATAAGTGCGTGTGTGTGAGCAGCACCACTGGAACCTCAGTGCAGTGAGGCCAGGGCTTTCCATCCCCTCCTGGCTCCCTTCAGCCTTTAGCTCCCCATTCACACACCTCACTGCAGCAGCATCCAGAGACCACAGATGTGGCTCCTATTGCTTTCTTAGTTCACAACCAGGAAAGCTCAATAACATCCAGAACCCCCCAAAATCAGCAGCCTCGACGGATTTAGACACAATTAAACATGACTCTGATTCCCATAGGGAGAACATGGCCTTTTTCTTTCATTTTTAAATGAAAGATGCTTCATCTATGGCCACCAAAGGTATCAGCGTTGGGGACACACAAAGAGACCAGAGAAATTCAGCACTTCCTCCCCTCTCCGGCTCAGGGTTTGCCTCTTCTCAGCCCAGACACAGGAAGCACCATGGGAACAGTGTATTTGTATGGTTGCAGGCAAGCGTGCACCATGTGCACCACAGCATGCAGCCTCATTCCCCTGAGGCAAAAAGAGGGGGGTTCTTTCTCTTCATCCCCCTTGTTCTCCAGCAGGCTTTTAATTAACATCTTACTCCAGCCTCCTGCCTAATTGTTTGCCCTGTACTTAGCACTCAGCATGGTGAAGTCCTTTCAAAAGCAGGACAGGTTAAAGCCTCTAACATTACCGAGAGCCTTTATGAAATCCCTGTAGCCTTTTGAAGGGATCAGGGTACCACTTTCTGCAGCTTTAGCATAAAACCCACCAAGCGAGAGTCAGGCAACATCTAGATATGACCAGGCTCCAACTTCTGCTTAAAGTCTCAGGGGTTGGAAGCAGATGATCCTTAAGGTCCCTTCCATCCCAAACCATTCTATGATTCTATAAGGCTCACAGTGTGTTTAGAGCATCAGCAATTAATAATGGAAGCTTCACAAAGAGTGTATAGTCCAAGGAATGGAAAAACATGGAAAAAACACATCATTGTGCTGAAGAAAAACACGTTACAGACATATTAAGGCAGTGGAAACCAGGTTATCAAATGCTTCATCTCCCTCTTAGTCAGTGGTCTCACCTTCAGCAGATGGAACAAACCCTGTGGGCATGGCTCACGCAGGGATTTGGGATTAAAGGGTTTGCAGTGTTGCAGGCTGTCAGCTGCAATGAGCTGCGAGGATGCTGAAGTGGAATTGATTACTCACAAAAGGGATGGATCATGGATACCGGGATTAACATCTATGAGATCCACACCAACACCTTCCCCAGACTTCCCTATAAATTTGACATGTTAGGAGCTATTAGTGATCCCATCTGGAAAAGGGACAAGCAGAGCTTGTAGGAGACAGACACTTCAGGTGCACACAGGACATAATCCATTTCCCAAGAGCAATCACCCATCCTGGATGTGTATCCTGTGATGCTGGAGAATGCTCCATATTCATCTGTAGCAGGGTTAGTGATCCTGAAGGATCACACTCCCACCTGGGCAGCTCCACTCATCCAGAAGCACAACAGAGGATTACTGAGCCACAACCACTGCTCCCAATGGAGCTGCTCCTGCTCTTGAGTAGACACTAAAACTATCTGGGAATGTTATCATCCTGGTTTTGTTGGGAATCCGGTCACAGCTACTGCTGCTCACACAGCCTCGAGGACTCCAGCACACGTAAAGGTATCAGCTTCATCGTGCTTCCGGTATCAGAATGAATGTGGAGAGCTGGATGTGAAGCAATGGAGTAAACACTACATGGATTTCAGTTTGTGCCAGTTCACACTGAGATCCTGCAGCTTTTCTGTGCATTCCAACTGCTTCCTCCCAGCAGTTGTGTCTGTATCCCTACAGCGAGAATCAAAGCATTGAGCACCATGGTACTAGGTTCACACTCACTTCATAAGGAAGGAGTGCTCTCATGGTAAGGGAGACAAGCAGAGGGAAATGAGGCTTTATGGATATTTACAGTGTTATCTTTGAGATGTGAACTCTCAGTATTTGCATTCCAGAACAAAGAGAGTGCAAGAGATCAGCAGTGATGTAGGACAATGAGTGATGCATGAGAGCATCAACATCCTCCCACAAGGGTCAACGTTGCACCTGACATATGTGTGTGGAAAAGAGCCTGAGGAAAGGTGCTGAAGGTGACATAAGACAGCCAAGGAATGGAAAAAGAGACTTGCTTGATGCCATGATGCTGTGTGTGCAGTGGAATAGACAGTGCTCCTGAAGTGGGGAGGTGGGGAGAAGCTAAAGCAATTCCTCTTGGATGGTCAATAATCCCAATTCCTCTTGGAATTTCCTGGCCCTTTCCTGGCTTCCTCCATGCACAGTTTAGGGATGGAGGAAGGGGACAGGGAAGGGCAGGGACACTGAGGAAGTGAGTGAATGCGAGTGGGAATGGTATAAGGGATGGACAAACAGCTGGAACACAGCTGCGAAGACTTTATGTGCTGTGGGATCCGAAAGAGAGATCGGGTGCCTTGGATGTAGAAAAGGCTCAAACCCATCCACATTCTGTGGATAAAAATGTTAAACTTCTCTTTTTGGGGTAAGCAGAGCAGAACTCACCTGCCCAAGCTGGATCCCACACTGCAGACTGTACACTAAGCTGCTCTCCACTGACTATAAATGGAGTGCTGCTGAGAAGCAGCTGCTCTGGGGACAGGAGGCATTTCCCCCTGTCACATAGCCAGACTGGGTGAGGAACCTGTGAGCTCCCACTGCACCCACTGCCGAGCAAGGCCAGGCACTGGTGCAGGTCACCTAGACACATAGATACCCAAGGGAGATAACTTCTCTCTCCTGATGGGCTCTCACTAGTGCAACACTTCCCTTGAGGGTTTCATGTTTTCTACTTTGTTAATAGAGAAAGAGTCATCTTTAATAACACCAAAGTTTAACCTGGAACATTTCATGTTATACAAAAGTAATCCCATGTCCATTGCAGGACACAACTCAAAGCTACTCAGGCATCTAAGACAGAGACAACTCCATAGTGCTACATCAGAACTGACCAAAGCCACAGCCATCGTCTGTCCTGACAGTGCCATGGCCATGCAGCACTTGAAACCTGCCTTTTCCCCGTGATATGGACACCACATCCTCCACCAGGCAGCATCTTTCACTGCCTGTGGTTGACAACTGGCACAGATGAACACACTCAGCTAACTGGCAGGAAGGTTTATTCATGCTGTGATTTCACTTTAGCAGCTTCTACCTCAAGGAAGGGATTCAAAGTCTCTTGCTCTACATCTGTCACCTGCACAGCTCCTGAAGCCTGAGGGCTGCAGGACTGCTCTATCCAGGAGCTGCTTCTTTCACCTTTTAGCTATTAAATGAAGATGGGCTGCTGGTTTTTAAAGCTACACATAAATATACACTTATGTAGGAGCTCTTCAATGAGAAATAGTACCTATTGGTTTCATATTTAGTTCATACCTGTGTCTTCTTTCAGAGCTGTATAGGAAGGGTTTACTGTTCAAGTTAAACAACGTGGTAAACTGCCCAACCCTCTGTCCACCCACAGTTTAAAGCACAGGATTACAGCCACAGTTTGGAGTGTTAAAGAGCTGGGTTGTCCTATGAATTGGAGGTAATTTACCCTTTCTTTAACACAAAAATCATGTTATTTTTCAGATATTGGAGTAGCTCAGTATCATTAATAAAAAGTGCATTTGTCATATGGAAATTACTGTTAAGAACTTATATGCTTCAACACAGCTCACCCTATGGACATGGCTCCTGTAAAAGTGACCTTTAGGAAACGCACGTGAGGTTCCCTGGTGGGACATAGTTACTCCTCCTCCAGAGCACATTGAAACACTCTAACTGCATTGTACATCCTTTTACAGCCATACAGGAAACCCAGAGTCATGATCCAGGGTAAACTTCCTAATCACTCACAGCATGACCAGACAATTCAAAAGACAAAATACAACTATTAGTTTGCAGAATTCAGTCTCCACTTTACCTTCTACTTCTTCATGAGACTGATTGTGTTCCTTCATATCCTCTGCATCATCCTCCCTTTCCATTTCCTGGGATTTGCTCAGATCACAGTCTGCCAAAACCTCCTGTCCTGAAAAACACCCCAACACATCAGTTCATTATTGATGCTCCAAGGGCACTTCCAAGTGATCCCCTCAAAGCATCTGCAGGTCCCTGGTGCTGCTCATCCTGTATCCTGCCTGCAGAGGCATTACCATGGTTGTGCTCCCCCAAGTCATGGACAAACTCCCACACAGGATCACATTATCCTCGCTTCCCTAATCCAAACTTCCTGCAACATTCCCTTCCCCACTCTCCAGCCCTCCCCTCCCCTGGCTTTTAGCATCATTTTCCAATATGATATTGAATATCCACAGTTCTATTTCAATTCTGCAATTTCCCCTTTGCCTTCAGCACCTGCCTTTGTCCTGGTGCTGTTCAGTGTCCTGGGAACTGAAACAAGCTGCAATGGAGACATTTTCCCCCATATAAACTTCAGTTTCTTCAAGAGAGGGTGAAAGAACATACCTTGAAGCACTGTACCTGCAGCCAGCGGCTGTTCCTGAGGATTACTTAGGTCCATACCTGCCTCTGAACCTGCAACAAGACAGAAAAGCCACAGATTTGTTTAATATTCAGAACCATTTGTTGCTCTAATCCCAGAAATTCCCATTTTCTTTAATGAAAGCAAAAGTGAAAAAGCAAAACTTTCCCAGAAATAAATACCTTGTTCTGTTTCATTGGGCAACCTTGAGCACTGGCTTGTGCCCAGAAAAGGGACTGAATGTGATTCTCTAACTTGGAACTGTTGCAGAACAGAGTAACTTACCCTTGCAATGTACCATCCTGCAAGTACAGACTCTGTAGGAAGTGAGTATCTATAAAGCACAAAGGTGTTTTACATTCCTTTTCCAGCACAGAGGAAAAACCTCTCTTCATGACACCTGCTTCCCATGATCCCTAATTCCCACTTGGAGATTCTGATAGGGATTTGGAAGGACTTTGAGGGCTGCATGGGAGGTTTCCAGAAGCTCTGAGCACTCAGGACACCTGAAGACAGGTTGCAGGACTGTCCATCTCCCACTGCAGTGCCTGTATCCGGGTGTGAGGGGAGCTGGAGGCAGCTCTGACCCGGCCAGTGAAGGCTTCACTCAGCACCTTGATGTCTCGAGGTGGCATCGATGTAAGGGTTGATGTTCTTCGCAGTGCCACAGCTCCCTGCTTCCTTCCTCCCTTCTCTCCTCTGGTTTTCCTATACCATAAAACCTCTTCTCATCTATGACCATATCAAACAGCAGCTCCCAGCCTGGCAGTTACATAACTCAGTGCACTCACAGTGACTGGGAGGTGTTAACCACCACTGACATTTACCCAGAACCATCTCTCTTTACCACTGCTGCCTATGGAACATTTCTGTGGTCTCTGCAACGTCAAAACACAAAGCTCTGTTACCTACAGCAAAGCAGCCTGGGAGCAGGGGAGGGGATGATGGACCAAAACCTGCACCAGCAGAGGAGGGGATGATGGACCAAAACCTGCACCAGCAGAGGAGGGGATGATGGACCAAAACCTGCACCAGCAGAGGAGGGGATGATGGACCAAAACCTGCACCAGCAGAGGAGGGGATGATGGACCAAAACCTGCACCAGCAGAGGAGGGGATGATGCCTCCAACCAAATAAAGGCAAACTCCAAAACAGAACTCTCCAAAGGGTTTTTTCCTTGCTTGGTTCATTGTTTCCTAACTGAAAGCACTCAGCTCCCATCCCTCAGTAATGGGCCTCAGGGTTACCCTATGCAGTAGGTCCCATTGCTCTTATCTGGCTGTTACCAAAGCACAGCAAGGAAAACCAAACACTGTTAATGACCAGAGCTCTTCAGGGTGGAACTCCTGACTGGAGACAAGTGCTTTAAGCCATTAGCACTTAGGAAATGTATCCTAAAACGAAACGAGAGCTCCTCTCCTTCCACTAAATACAGCATGAGTGGGAGCTTTTCATCAAGTGGCTTTTATTAGAGCTAAGAACATTGCTTTGTGGCCTAAAGATAGGCATGGAACTGAACGACAAAAAGCTCAAATATTTACTAAATTGGTATGTTTAAAATCAACACATTAGATGGAGTCCATGGCTCTTAGTTTGTCCTTGTTTCATTTATCATCGCACCAGCAGGAGTGAGACCCAAAGCAGCAAACAGAGTAATTTATACTGTGAATACCGATGGGGAAACATCAGGACATGCACAAAGTTCTCTCTAGCACTGATTTTAACTTGACATTGCAAGAATATCGACATTTCAATGGCCCAAACCCTTGGAATTGTGCAAACAGTTAACTCTGGGCAAGACAATTCCCATTTCTCTGGAATACTGGAGCTGGGTTTAGCTGATTCTGAAATCTGAGAATCCTGAACTGGCCGAAGCCAAAATTGAGCCAAAAAGGTGCCAGCCAGGGCAGGGGGGGGGGATACAGCAATTCTGCCTTGCCCTGGGCTGCAGGAGGTCCTGGAAGGCAGAGTGAGAGCCCCTCAATGGTGATTCAAAGGGGATAGTTCTGCACATGCTCCCATGCAACTCTATTGGTTTAGAACCCATGGGATTCCCCAGGACATCACAGGCACCCCACCAAGGAGGCTGCATTGTTAAAGCTTCTGTGTGCCCTAAACAGGCCCAGCACCATCCTGCTGTGAGCAACTCTGACCTGCAGCTGCAGGACAACCTGCTAGAGATCAGCACTGCTGGAGCTGCTCAGTCCTCTGCTTCCCATCTGCTTCCCAGTGGGATGCTCTCTGGGTTTATTACTGAGTGTACAAGGCTCCTGCCCATGATGGGCTGTGGGACAGCACAGTCACACAATCGTCTAGGTTGGAAAAGACCTTTGGGTGCATCTGAGTCCAACCGTTAACTCAGCACTGCCCAGTGACCACTAAACCATGTCCCCAGGTGCCACATCTATGCACCTTTCAAACCCCTTTAGTGATGGTGGCTCTATCACTGCCCTGGTCAGCCTGTTCCAACACTAACAACTCTTTCAGTGAGGAATTTCTTCCCAATATCCAATCTAAACCCTCTTTTGATGAGATAAGAACAGCCATACGACATCTCTTTCTGTTGAGAAATAAACCAGTCTTTCCATCACTTCCAAGCCTCCAACATCCACCCATCAGAATCTGCTTTCTTTACATTAGTCCCAAGCAGCTTCTTAAAGCCCTCGTGGTCTTTTACTCTTCAAGCTCAGGTCTCTTTCCTGAACGAAGCCTTTCAAGCCAGACCCTTCACTATGTCACATAAGCACGCTGGAAGGAGGCCTAGGAAGCTTCCAGCCCTGATACTGTACAAGACCATGTTCCTACCCAGCACTGAGAGGAGAACCACGCAGGAGATCACTTACAGAACACATGAAGTCTTCTGGAGCTCCAGAGCGATGCACTGACCCGGGTGCACTGAAGCAGACGTGTGCTGTGAGTGCTGCAGTTGGTGCTCAATGTGCATTTACAAAGCAGAAGTAAAGTCCGTGTGCTTTTGAGAGCAATCCTCAGGCATCCTGTGTCCCCCAGCAGCCAAAGGGAGCACAGATATTCAAATCGCTTGCTAAGAAAGCACTGGGGCATATTAAGACGGAGCTGGACTCTCACTTTATCCTGGTATTTGACCAGTTAAGAGAAGCAACAAAACCCACCTGTATTTTAACCCCCCCAAACTGGATGTTTTTCAGATAAAGGATAACACTGATACTCCTCCATCACCAGTGCAGCCATCAAAACAGGAGGGATGCCTTGAATTACTCTGACCTTACCTGTTTGCCTCCAAAGTGAAACCCAGAACGTTGCCTTGTTACTGCCAGCTGCAGGTTTCAGCCCAACAGCATCACGAAGGGGACTTCTTTTCAACTCCTCTATGCTCTCAGTTCTCCCAGCACAGCACGTGGAACAAACACAGCTCATTTCCTTGTTCGTGCCATCTTCAGAGGCACAAGCAAGGCAAAACACACACCAAACCCTGGCCTCTGCCCTCCAGCCTTACCCCTAAATGCTCCCAGCAGAGCCAGCACCTTTGTGATGTGCAGCACTCAACTGCTCTCACCCAATGCGGTTTTCACCTTCGAGACACACAGAGGGAAAACCAAACTTCCCCAGTGCATGGTCTTCTCCAGCACTTCCACTCTCAATGGCTTTCAGAAGGCACCTGGACCAAAGAAACTCTTGATATGGTCTCTAATACTTTGCTGTTCTTAAGCACCCTATAATGTTCAGAGTGACAAGGGCATTTTAGGTGCACATGTCATTTTGGGAAGAAATCCTGACCAGCAGTAACTAAAGATAACATTTGTTTTCACATCATATCATGCAGCCCTTTAAACCAAGCAGAATAACTCTGAAGAACTAATCCAGATCAACACCTTCATCCCAGTGCAGCAAACCCCTCAATACGACCAAGCTGATCACAGGGTTTGGCTTCCTGGCCCCAGGTCTCAAACAGCTTCTGCTGCTGGTGCCTGTGTCCTGGGCAGTGATCACAAAGGGCCTCCTCACACTGACAACCCAGGGCAAAAGTGGTGTCCTTTATTCCTCAACAGAGAATTCCCCTTCATCCAGTGGAATTCGGGTTTCCCCAGGACCATGGAAACAGAGACACTGCTCAGTTACTGTAGATGCACAGAACAGCACTTTCACCTTCTGGATGAAGTTAATGTAACAAGTCAGGCACATTAACTGACCCTCTGATCCTCTTAATCCCCATAGACAGAACCAAAACCTGAAGGGTTATTTGCATGTTAAGTTTAAGCATACAAGAAACAGGAACACAGAAAAGAGACTTCAATAACCTCAGTTAGAATGGCAGAAACATGCTCCCTTTCTAACCAGACCCCAGTAACACACCTAAAGAGCTGCCTTCTCCATAGAC
The DNA here is from genome assembly GCF_012275295.1 of Melopsittacus undulatus. Taxonomy (NCBI): domain Eukaryota; kingdom Metazoa; phylum Chordata; class Aves; order Psittaciformes; family Psittaculidae; genus Melopsittacus; species Melopsittacus undulatus. The sequence continues at coordinate 2,784,928 of NC_047543.1, read as the reverse complement.
ACACAGTGGACCCAGCTGGACCAAGAAGATGAAGCTGCATTTTGAAGTGCCCAACTGGCACCAGACCCATCCTTTCACAACATCACATCTCTCGATTCAGTCAGATTCTAGGAGAGGAATCCTTTAAATACAAACATTTTTAAAGCTTTTAGCAAAGCTGAACATGTTTTTTCCACTGCATCCAACTGACAATAACCAAAGACCTCAAGTCACTGAAACAGAAAAGAACCTCAAGTCCTTCAAGTGATGAGTTGAAATAAAACCATCCAACTCTGACACAACAAACCGAGTGATGCTTTGCCAGGCTTGTCACAAACTCTGCTGATGCTCCTTTCCTCCCACATCAGATTACACTGCAGCCCACGATGAACTCACAACTTGGGCTCTGAACGTTACCTCCACGTTCTACAAGCAAAAAGAACCCAACACCCCCTTTAATTCGTTAAACCTGCACTAGGAGCAGCAGATAAAGCAGGCTCTAAAGCCCAACTTTACCCTACGCGTTGTGGTGGTGCTGGAATTAAACCGAGAGGGGGAGAGAGCCCCGCTCGTTTCCTGTTTAACGGCACCACGCGGTGAGGTCTCTGCTCCGGTAGCACCGGGGCTCGGGTGCGATCGTTGCTCACCTTCCATGCTCCGGCCGCGCTCCTGGCTCCACCGGCCCCGCTGGGACCGGGGCTGTCAGAGCGCAGCGGCCTCGCCTCCGACGGCACCGCCACATCCGGCCCCGCGGCCGCGCTGGGCGGGCGGAGAGCGGCGCCGGGCGGCGGCCGCAGGAGCAGACCCGGCCCCGGGGGCTCTGCTGTGCTTTGGGGGGGACAAGGGGGGACGGGGCTGAGGGAGCGCGTCCGAAACGGGAGGCCAAGCAGCAACCACAGCAGCATCCACAGCAGCATCGACAGCAGCATCCACAGCAGCATCCACAGCAGCATCCACAGCAGCATCCACAGCAGCAGCCACAGCAGCATCCACAGCAGCATCCACAGCAGCATCCACAGCACCATCCACAGCAGCATCCACAGCAGCATCCACAGCAGCAACCACAGCATCAACCACACCAGCATCCACAGCACCATCCACAGCAGCATCCACAGCAGCATCCACAGCAGCATCCACAGCAGCACCCACAGCAGCACCCACAGCAGCAGCCACAGCAGCATCCACAGCAGCATCCACAGCAGCATCCACAGCAGCAGCCACAGCAGCAGCCACAGCAGCATCCACACCAGCATCCACAACAGCATCCACAGCAGCATCCACAGCAGCAGCCACAGCAGCATCCACAACAGCATCCACAGAACCATCCACAACAGCATCCACAACAGCATCCACAACAGCATCCACAGCAGCATCCACAGCAGCATCCACAGCAACATCCACAGCAACATCCACAGCAGCAGCCACAGCAGCATCCACAACAGCATCCACAGCAGCATCCACAGCACCATCCACAGCACCAGCCACACCAGCATCCACAGCAGCAGCCACAGCAGCATCCACAGCAGCAGCATCCACAGCAGCATCCACAGCAGCATCCACAGCAGCACCCACAGCAGCATCCACAGCAGCATCCACAGCAGCACCCACAGCAGCATCCACAACAGCATCCACAACAGCATCCACAACAGCATCCACAGCAGCACCCACAGCAGCATCCACAACAGCATCCACAACAGCATCCACAACAGCATCCACAGCAGCATCCACAGCAGCAGCATCACCTGCAGCCTCCATCCCCCAGGGGCTGGAAGATGGGGTGGGCAGAGGGTGAGCCCCGGGAGCAGCTCTGCTGCCACATCACACACCAAGGGGCCGAAAGGAAACCCTGGAAGCCCTGGGCTTTAGAGGAAACCTCCCTCAGCATCACCGGAGATAAGCTCTGTCCCCACCATCAGAGGGGGCTCCATCAGTGAGGGAGCCATGGGCAGGGATAGAGGCAGGAATGGGATTGAGGGGAGCAGTTCCAGGGGAAATAAACCAACAAGACAGGAGTAACCTCACCCCGAGGGCTTACACCTGCTCCTATGACACCCAGCTAGGTCAGGGTCTCCTTCAACCCACAGTTCCACTTGGAAGTGGATCTGACAAGAAGCCGCTCTGTTTCCTGCAGTGCTGCCAGGTTGTGTGCACAGACCCACAGCCACCATGGGCAGCTAACCCAAAATACTTAACTTAGGGAGCATTTCATCTTTAAAGCCTGCAGCAAGTGCCAGCATCCCAAAATAGCACTGGGAATCCTGCTATGGCTTGGGTTAGGTCACTGAAGGGACACCAGCTATTCATATGGAGAAGGGTGACACGGAGCTATTTTGTGTTGGCAGAGTCCTGACTCATTTCAGTTCACACTGCAGAGCCCAGCAGGCTGAGCCTGGATTAGAACTGGTGCAGGGATTGTGCACTGCGGTGCCCACGCACATGAAAGAGTAACTTGTGCTCTACCATCTCCATCTTCCTTTGTGCTCAGTCTGTCTACACATCCCATAACCGTGGCAGGGCAGCCTTAGCTGTTCAACACATGCTGCTTTCATGGCATTACCCGTTCAGGGATCACACTCCTCGGATTGTACATTAAATGACTGAGATAAGCAAAAGAGAAGTTAGCTGCTTCTCTTAGCAAAGTCACATTGCTATTTAGAAGTAAATCAAGTTACAAAGTTGTTTAATAAGTTAAACTAAGGCCAGCACAGCCCTGACCTCATGTTCAAGCTGAGCACTTGGCATCATGGACCCAACACCCAGAGCTACTCCCCAAGGAAAGGCCTAAGAAGGTAAGAGCTGGTTCTGGTCTCAGCTGTGCTTTAACACTGAGAGATCAATGTTGATAAGAAGGGGGATGGAGGCTTCATGCATTTTCTTGTTCTTTTACTGGTAACACTCCCACAACCTGATCATTTAGAGGTTGACAAAGTGGCAAATGAAACTGTGATCTGACCTGACTGCTTGGATGCAAACCCACAGACACTGAGTGCCCATTGCCATAGCTCAGGTGTGTGAGAACACGACACGGAGCCAGGATTCTCCTCCTTCCCATGGAATGTCAATGACTCTTTCAATGGAGGCTTATCCATCACTTGGAAAACAATTCTGGAAATACAATGTTTAAAACCCAAAGATATGTGGGATAATCAAGCCCAGTTCTCTGCTATCCCAAACAATCTCTGTATTCCCCTTCCAGAACCATTTAATAATCTGGAAGGTTTCTTGCTCCTATGAACTTCAAGGAAGGCCTGGAAACTGGTCTGGAATGATCAGAAAGCTTTGGTTTACACCCCACGATTATTCATTTTCTCCTACTCCCAGGTTTGTTCTCCAGTTTAAACCTTTACATCCCTCATATTTACCATCAGAAAACCTACAAAGTCTTCTCTCTGCTTTCATTTCAAGGGCAGAAATCAGAAGAGCCTGGGTTTGCCAGCCTGTATAAACCTCTGCAGTGCTCATCAGGGCTTTCCTCTTTAGAACACCCACCTTAAAGATCAGAGACAAACCTTGCACTCTGTATCCCAGGTACCACCTCTCCAGAGCCTTGCACAGGTCACTCACATGCTCCTGGAAACCTCTCCATGTATTTCCTAGGATATATATATCCTAATATATAATATTTCCTAGGATATATATATATCCTAAAATATATTTGCCTTTTTAATATCTCCTCACACCATGACCGAGTGCACAATATATAGCTTTTCCTCTTCTATTATTTCCTCCTTCAGCTTCTAGCTGCCAGCAGAAATAGCTAGTAATGTAATTGAGAACACCATGACTTCACATCTTGCCCTGTTAAATCCTCCCCCTCCCTCCCATTACCCTGTGCTTAAAGAAAACCAGTTTTTCCCCTCCTCTGAGCTTACAAATCTGCAATGACAACTTATCAGTTAGAAATCTTAGAGACTGAAAAGGAAAGAGTCATTTGACTAAACACACAGACCAGCAGCTCAAGTTACAGGCTTAGAGAAGTCTTCATAAAGATTCAGAACTGCAGGCAAAGCTCTATAGCAAAGATGCCATCGTATAATAACCAGCAAGCTAGGGACCAATGGGCTGTGTAGGGCTGCTGCATCCTTAGGAGCAGGGGATGCTCAGCCTGACCTGGGACTCATCTGCAGCAGTTTGCCAACTGAACCATTACAGTGTGAGTGGGAAATGGGAACTCGGAGTAAAACTGAAAACACCCACGTGGGAACATTGGATCTTTTGAGGTGGGTTTAATCCTGCACTGCTGAGCAGCTCAGGACCATTAAAAATGAACCTTCACCAGCCACTTGAGGCTGTCTTGGGTGAAGAAAGTTGGAGCTGCTTCCCTGCAAAGAGAAAGAAGGGAAATAAAGAGGCAGCACACACACATTTAGCAGGACAAGGAGCTTCACAAGACATCCAATGACAGGGACACTATAAAACACCACCAGGCTTGAGGAAAAGTCTTTTCTGTCAAACCTTTTCACACTTTTTTTGCATACTTTATCAAACAGAACTCGTAACTTAAGTGCTTTTGTGCATGGAAGCGTTGAACTAAAACTTTCACAGCTGTCTACACAAATAACTCACATTCCTGTGCTGGCTGGTTCCGTATTTGTTATGCAAATACTATTACATCACTTTTGGACACTGGTGTGGGCTGGGGCTGCCCAGTAAGTTCTGATATAGGGAATTCCCAGAGGCCAGAGCTCCTGAGCTCGAGGCTAATGATGCGCAGCGAGGTCAGACCCAAGTACCTCCTTCCCCTGCTCAGCTCTTGCCCGAGTGGTTTTATAACACTGGCTCTAGAAACAAAACATTCCTGCTTTAAAGAGGTTCCAAGCCATGAGCAAGTCTTCCAAAACACAAAACTGACTTAAAACCACTGAGTACTTCAAATAACAACCCCAGACTGGGTTGGGTTAAAGGGACCTTAAGGCTCACCCATTCCCAACCCCTGCCATGGGCAGGGACCCCTTCCACTGGAGCAGCTGCTCCAAGCCCCTGTGTCCAACCTGGCCTTGAGCACTGCCAGGGATGGGGCAGCCACAGCTTCTCTGGGCACCCTGTGCCAGCGCCTCAGCACCCTCCCAGGGAACAGCTTCTGCCTAAGAGCTCAGCTCAGTCTCCCCTCTCTTGGGCAGGTTCAAGCCATTCCCCTTGGCCTGTCCCTACAGGCTCTTGTCCCAAGCCCCTCTCCAGGTTTCCTGCAGCCCCTTTAGGCACTGGAGCTGCTCTCAGGTCTCCCCTTCAGGAGCCTTCTCTTGTCCAGGCTGCCCCAGCCCAGCTCTCTCAGCCTGGCTCCAGAGCCAGAATAAAAACCACCAAAAATAAAAACCACCAAAAATAAAAACCATCAAAAATAAAAAACACCAAAAAAGGGTCTTTTTAAAGGAAAAAGCGACCGGGCCAGGACACCCCCCCCCCCCCCCCCCCCCGCGCGCAGCTCCCGAGGAAACGGGCGAGAAGCGTCGGGAGCGCGCACGGGATCCCCCCCCCCCCTCAGGGCAGGCGGTTGCAGCCGTTGAGCCTCGCCATGGCCGGGGGCACCGGGAGCGCGCACTCCGGACCGGGCCCGATCCTGCGGCTCCTGGCGGTGCTGGCGGCGCTGCACGGAGGTACCGGGACCCCCACACCGGGGAACCCCCCAGGGCACGGAGGAGCGGGGGCTGCCCCATCCCTGCACGGCTCCAGGGGAGCTGGGGGAGCTTTGGGGTCCCTTCAAGCCAAAGGGGTCACTGCTCCATGATGCCTGCAGCATCCGCCTTGCCCTTGGGCTGAGTTAGAGCTGTGGTACAGGGGTAACCGATGTACAGGGGGTAATACAGGGGAATTGTACAAAGGGGTTAATGGGATTCCTTTGCTTAAACAAAAGTATTGTCTGTCCTAAGTACCTGACGTCCAAGGCACTGACTGCTGATGAGGGGGAGAAGCAGATGCTCAGCTCTACTATAAGGGACCAAAGCAGATGTTTGGTTCTGCTGGGGCAGAAGCAGACGGGAACCGACCAAACCCTCAGGCCATGTGTGAAGGTTAAAAGGTGAAGAGTTTAGGAAGAGGAAGACTCATTTACTTCATCCTGAGACCCCTGCCCATGGCCAGAAGGGGGCACTGCGCATGCGCAAAGGACCTTCTAGCTCATTACAATACGAAGGGGGATAGATAATAAATATGTATATGGGGTATCGAGTAACCTAATGCATATGTATACCTTAAGAGGATAAATGTAAAGGGAGAACAGCCCTGAGGGTGCAACCTCTGGAGGAGCCATCCCCATGCACCTCAGCGCTGAATAAACCCATACCTACTTTACAGCTGTACCGTTGTGGGGTCTGTCCATGCATCATCTTCATCTACCATAGCCTGGAAAACCCCACACATTGCCATGATTTACACATCTCCTGAGGGGTTTGGTCACAGAAACCCTCGAACCCAAGCAGCAAAGGCTCACAGATGTTTTTGGACTCCCACAGCCTCCTTGTTCTGCTTCTCCCCACAGTGGCTTTCCAGTTCGGTTTAGAACTATTGCCTTAGCTTTATGTAAAGAGAAAGGTTTGGAACCTGGTAATATCCAGATGGGTTTACAACCTGGGCACTAAAGAATGAAAACCGTCCAGGGGGAGCCCTTGTTTTTAAGGAAAGGGGGAAAGAAAAAGGCAATAAATGCCCTAGGACAAAATAAATGCTCAGCTAACACACATTCAGGTTTGTGGCTTAACATCTGAAGTCCTTTTCCCTACAGTGGGAGCAGAGGAAGAGCAGCGTTTTGTTGGTTTAGTGGAAGAGAATTATGTGTATGGCAACCTTAAACATGAAGGTAAATGTGCCTTTATATATGCATATATATAAATTTAGGTTATATATGTATTATAGATATATGTATTTAGGTCTTATTGGACTGTTAAAAATGGAGTTTGAAGTACAATGAGCAGTATGTAGGCACAGCTACACAGAGAAGTGACACTAAACGCCATGCTGGAGACTCCAGAGCACAATACATGGATTTAGGAATATGTTTGTCCCATAAGCTTGTTTGTATAAGCTCTAAGTTTGTCCTATAAGCTCTTATGAAAATCCAGCATCTCAGTGAGGGTCCCACTCAGCAACAGGCTCAAAATCGGATGCTGTTCTTGCCACCCCAATATGGTTTGGGTGGGATTTGAGTGTCTTCTGCTTGCAGTCAGCACCAACCACACAATGGACAGGTCCATAATGAGAGTAAATGGAGATGAAAGGTTAACCTGACACTTCCCAGACCCAAACCTGACACTTCCCAGACCCAAACCTGACACTTTCCGAGCCCAAACCTGAAAAATAAACCTTGCATTACATTAAATGTGTATTTGAAATGAGCATTTTTGGGATTTCACCCAACAGAAACATTTCACATCCTTACCTTCCTCTTGTATTGCAGTTAACATCTACGTTAAGGTGTTTACCAACAGCCCGTTTCTCCTGTGTATGGATCTGGCTCGTGCTCAAGAAGAACTAATAGATCCCAACTATCTGTGGATTGGTCCGGATGGAAGACGTTTGGAAGGTCAGCCACCTTGTTCGGACCACAAAGGGTTTTGTTAATAAGAAATATAATACAGAATAAAATATAGAATAATACAGAATATAGAATAAAATATAGAATCATACAGAATATAGAATAATACAGAAACTTCACAAACATAGAGACTGCCTCGGGGGGTGGGAAGACAATCAGGAGGTACAGAAATAGTTCCTGGTTTCTCTTTACAAGGGGAAAAGCCACAAATGGCCCAGGAGATTACTGTGCATGAAATCCCCCTTTTTCCTTGCTTCGACCATCTGGCAGTAGGATGGTGGGTCCCCTTTGTCAGTGTTCTCCATCAGCTCTGACATTAGATTTTGTGTCTTTTCCTCTCTAAAACTTCCAGATGCTTGAGATGGAAGGAAACTTGCAGTAAGTCCTAAAGGTCATCAATGTTAGACAGCTTCAGACTAACATGAATCAGTGTCACTGTGTACAAGAGCAGGGTTTCATCTTCAAATGTTCTAAATGAGCAGAGCATCAGAAACCATTTCCAGTAACTGAGTGTTTCCTGTTTCTATTCTAGGGCAATTGCATGTGAATCTTCTGGAACCAGGAAAGCTGATGTTGCTGGGGTTTAAGGAGTCCATGTCTGGAGCCTACACGTGTGCTCTTTCTCACCAAGTCCTAGAAACTACAACACAGAAAGAAAGAGAAGTGTCTGAGACATACAGATTCATGGTGTATGGTAGGCTGGCTCCTTAGCCAACGAGATGCACGGGGCCTTTGTGGTCTGGTGGCTTTGTGAAGTGCATGGTTATGGCAAGGCTTGATACAACACGAGTGAGCTGATATTTTATCTCTATCTCTTATATGTGTCCACACACAGCCCTTCTCCCAGCTTTGGGAAGGCTTTCCAATAACTGCTACCAAGGATAAACCAATCTCTACCCCTGATAAGAACCGGGTGAACTACAGCAGCTCCAGCCAGAGCCAAGCTCCGAAAAGGAAGCTCATGTCCAAGTGCAGTCTCCTACACTCGAGACTGCCAAACCAAACATAGGTCACTCCCCCATTGTAACCCCTGTTCACAATATCACCTTCCCACCCCACAATAACACCCAAAACTGTTTGAGAAACACTTCCAAACTCATTTTACAAACCCTCCCTCCTCCAGCAGAGCTGCAGAGGATGCTTGTGCCCAACCCAACCCACTGCAGCTCTACAGCCTTGCAGATACGCTTGGTCTGGGCTGTTTCACTATTTGCTCACTTTCTTGCTGTAGGATTTGAGAGCAGAGCCTCAGAAGCACAGGAATGCCTGTACATTTCAAACTAGGAGGTCTCTTACTCTCAAATCAGCTTTGGCAAGGCCGAATTTGTTGTGTTGTGGTTAATGAGTAAGTTCTATGTATTCATTTGCTTCTGAATAAGAGCCCATGTTTCAAAGTACACTGGTGCAGACGATAAGGTTCTGTGGAAGCCTCAGCCTGTGATCACACACAGACTCTCTGCTTACAGCATACAGGGAAGCTGACCACACGTATCAGGTCTTGACCCGCTTTACTACCAGCAAGTGTGAGCTACGAGCCAACAGCCTGTTCTTTGGGGAGCTCTTGAGAGTCTTAACTAACATCATCTCGGACCTGACGTGTCACATCACCAAGTCCTCCTACAAGTGCCATTCCATCAGGACACCCAAGCAAGGCCTCCTGCACGAGCTGTTTGTTCGCTTTCAAGGTAACGGGTGCAATGAACAACACCTGAAGTACATTAAAATCAAGCAAGTCTTTGGTAGCTCTTTCCCTGTTGGCTTTCAGAGGCCCTGTGTTTTGTCTTACTAGCCCACAGATGGAGCTAAAATGCAGTTTATACATTGAGCATCCTTCTTACAACCTCAACTAGAAATGCTCTTTTCAAGGTGTGCACTTGGAAAGGCTTCTGGAAAGGAGATGGTGGATCCAATGCCATGATTTTTTCCTTGTAAAAGGAAAATGGTCATGAACCTAAAGATACCTGCTTGAGGTACTCGACTTCCTTGCAGTACAGTCTTCAACACATTTAACTGTGTCTTTTCCCCCCACCCATAGTCAATCCCTTTGGACAAGGATGGGAGGAAGTTTGCAAACAGGTCCCTTACGACTGTGAAGATGTGACAAACATGAGAGTTCAAGAGGTTTGTGTCAGCCACCCTTGTGTGTTTAGCTGATTCACTGGTGGTTATCCAGCTTCACCTGCACTTGATGGGATGAATAGCACTGCAAATGACAATTCACAGATTTCAACTCATTCATCTCAGGATGAAAAACTGGGTTTAAAAAGCAAATTGATCCAAACAGTTTGAAAATAAAAAGTCAGGCTCATTGTGTCCTTTACCCCTAAGAATAAAGAATGATAAGAGTTAACATTTGTATTAGTGTGCTGAACTTCCAGCTCTCTAAACTAAGTCTCTGATTTATGATTTGATAATCAGAATGCAATTTAAAGTAAGTCTAATGTAGCTGACTTCTAAAACCCGTTCTCTGGCTTTTTAATGTCAGAACACACCATCAGATTACACACTGGGTCTGATCCCAGGGCCCCTGAAACAAGAGGGAGATTCCCAGTTAACATAATGGCTCAGTGCACGTGGGAATCAGGATGATAAAGTATTAACTGATGTTATTAAACCAATATCTCATAACTGGCTCATGTTTTATCCCCTCAATGTCTCTGGATTTTAGGCAAGGGACAGGATTGAGGAGTTTTTCCAGAAGCAGACGGGTGTTTTGAGGCACGAGTTCCAAACTGTCCCTACAATCCACTATGTGGAGAACAGCTTCTCAGTGACTCCCATTGACAGCTGCCGACCTGGCTTTGGGAAGAACAATGCCAAACACCGGGGCTGTGCTGGCTGCTGTGGTAAGTATGAAGTACAGCAATTCCATCTATGGCTTTATTAGCTTGGGTCACTGGGTTCTCTGAAGGGTGCTTGGTAAATGTCACTGTGGAAGGCACTGGTTCCATTCGTCTTTTGGAAAGAGATTTCCCTTACAGGTTTAAGGAAGAGAACACAAAAGCCTTTGTTAGCACGTTTGCAGGTGTGAAACTGTACTTCCAAGTAAAGTGGATGCAGTGAGGTGGGGTTTTAATTCCAGGTCATTGGTGAGTAACTGTGCTTGGGATCTAAAGCAAATAAACACTGACCTTAATGGCAGAGCTGCTAGAAAAGAGCCAGCTGCTTTAAAAGGACCTTTGCCAGCAGCACCCACTGCTTGTTCTGGAGGTTGGGGCTTTAGTGAGAGGCAGGCTCAGAGAGCCTGGGAAAGATGAGGTTCCCTTTGGAGCACTGGGAAGCATGTGGTGGTGTCTGATGGTCCCAGCCACAGCCAAGGCAGAGGAGAGCTGCCTGACGTGCTGCTGCCTGACGTGCTGTTGCCTGACGTGCTGCTGCCTGTGTTCTCTTCACAGTGGTCTGTGAGCCTGGAACTTACAGTCCCGACAACAGAGTGACCTGCCAGGTTTGTCTGCATCCTCGAGTCCGGATGTACGGAGCAAGATTGTGCTGATAAACTGACAGCAGAAACCAAAGAACAGCTGTGGAACACTCGTTCTATGATGTCCTGTTTGGTTGTAGTTGCCAATTCTGGAATCCTGCCTTCCTTTATGAACAGTTGCAAAACTTCATCCATCCACCTCTGTCTGCTGTAGGCAAGGACCACTTGAATGGTAGAAGTGATGCAGGAACTGAAGTGTTCATGCACGGTACAGGAATTCAATGGGAACAAAAAGGACGCTTGTCATGTGGCTGTTGGTGCAAAGAGCCTTTCTTGGGGGTGACACCAGCCACGCTGCAGCTTTGTGCTGCAGTTTGTTCAGTAAAGGAGCTGGAAACAACGTGGGCAGACAGTTACAGTGGAATCCTGTGCCATGATGCCACACAGCAGAACCTCGATGAGTGATTCCTAGCAGGTATTAGAAGAAGGATTTACTCGTTGTGATTTAGAAGCATTAAATGCCCTTCCCTTTGTTTGTCACCATTTCTTTGTGTCTGAAGCATTCTGTGCAGGATTGGACAGTGTATTAGTGAGCACTGACCGGCTCAGGGCTTTCCCTCCTGCTCCACCAGTGGGAGCTCTGCTGGGATGGAGACACCAGCAGCAGGGAAAGTGAAATCTGGGCTCCAAGACAAGAGAGGGGGTGAATAAATACCACATCCCAGCAGACAGGAGGACGAAGGACTCAGCTTCCATGGCTCTTGCCTTGCAGCAGCTCAGTCCTGCAGGGAGGCTGCAGAGCTGCCTCATGCTGCTCGCTGTGTTTGCTGCTCCATCCTCCCTTCGGCTGCACCAAACCCTGCTGGCCCCAGGTGCTCTATGAGCAGATGATCCTCTTCCACCAGCTGGAAATCCCATCAAGTTCACCGGATGATGGGATTTGCCAAAGCACTGAGATAATGGGAAAGTTTCCTTCCCAGCAAAGCCTGACGCTGGTCTCAGTTTGAAGGCTAACTGCTGGTTCTGCAGCAATCCATCATCCAGCTCAGACAGCACTGTTAGCACAGAGTATTGTACTGTTAGGAGCTCCCCACTAACCCTGACTGCTGTGGTCAGAGCATGGGCTCTGTGGGGCTTGTAGGCAGATAGGGCCTGGCGGCCAGCAGGTATCGTGCTGTAAGGAAAGATAAGACCCCTCTCCAGGTAGCCAATAGTGTTCAGGTGATGAGACAGAAACAACATCGTAGACATAGGCTATATAACACCATGTCCTCTCTCAATAAACACCATTTGCCATCACCATATTGGTGTCTGTGAGCATCGGGACTGAGCAGCCACGGGTAGGCCATGGCTCTGTTCCTGACCCAGGTCCTCGCGCCTCTCGAAGGCAACAAGTGGTGCCCAAACCCGGGAAGCTGAAGGCAGGTACCCGGTGGGATATTGATTGTAAACCTAAAGATTTTACTCTCACTGTTGAGAGACTTGTGAAAATTGGGGCTATTGCCCAATATTGGATATTCTCCCCCCAGAATCATGGATAAATGTACTAACGCATTTTAGCTGAGGAGATGATGTCCTCGGTAGTGGACACACCTTCAGCCATGGGGCAGTCCAGGCTCTGAAGGCCCCACAAGAGCAGGAACCATGGAGGGCGGTGAGGGAGGGTCAGGGACCCACCGCCGCCATGTGCGCCCCAAGATGGCGCCGAGCCCACAGGAGGAGGGCGGGGCGAGGGTGATCCTGGCGGGAAGGCACAAGAAGGGGAAGGGGGCGTGGCCAAAGGGAAGACAGCCAATCAGAGCGGGCATTGGGGCTGGCCACGCCCCCCAGCGGAGGGAGGGGCGAACTCAGAGAGGGAACAGCCAATCCGCAGAAGGGGGCGGGGCTAGAGCCCAGCAAAAAGGCACCGCAAACCGGAAGTAGCCATCAGTCGAGTTCCGGCTCTGAACCACACATGAGGCGGACGAGCGGTTCGCAACCGGTTCAAGGTTAGAGGAGGAAACAGAGATAACAAAAGAGAAGCCAAAGGATTCCCACCCAAACTAAACAGGGACCTCGAGGGGAAGAAATCCCTCTGACGGATTGGAAGGTACAGATTGTGTGCGCTGACCGGAGCTCACAGCCACATTAACGTTCAGTCCAGGTGGCACCTGCGGACAGAGATACTGTTCACCAGTAAACCCCAAGGACATGCAAGTGATTGTTAAGGGTATTGTGGATAAAGGGCTTAACTCTGCCATGGTCTCCACTCTCATAGATGGTGTCTTTGGGGGAGACAATACGCTCCCATTTGATATAAAACAAACTTGTTGATTGATTTTTGATGGGGTGGGATGATAGTTGTTAAACAGGAATGGGAAGACGAGTGTGCAAGACAACGAACCCGAGTGACTGGAGAAGACCACCGGTTACATGGCTCCATCCTGCAGCTGCTGATGGCTACAGACCCAACAATGGTTACCCCCAGGGCCTGCGAGCCCATGAGTGAATGGCAACTCCCCGTGCAGCCAGAGGAGCCATTCACACAGCCTCTAGAATCACTGCCAAGCCTTCACCGTGGTCTGCCATAAAACAAACTGAAGCTGAGAGCTCTACAGTCTGTAGATCACCTCCAAGCAGTGATTGACTCCTGGACCCTGCCCTGGAGGCAAAGGGCCTGGTTGTTGCACTGCTTACATCAGTGGTGCAATTCGGCAACCAAAGCAATTCTATGATCACTGCCAATGGGGTCAAGTGTTGTGGATATGATTAAACACGTGGTAAAGGAAGAGGATCGTGCCCCGATCCAGGCAGCGGTTCGTACTGCAATTGCTAATGTAATGACATGTTTCAACTGGGGCCAAACGGGCCATGTTGTGGCAGATTGCCCCCAGTCCAGGAATCCACCCATGGCACCTCCCCAGCACCAGTTTGCTTTTTCTATCATGTTCCCAAACAGCCAAGGCCCCAATCTGTGTTTCCAGTGGGAAGTCAAGGAATGATCAACTCACCATCTGCCAGATCACAGTGGATCGAGCATTGGCACCAGCTCAATGAGCAACAGGTATCGTCAAGCACACTTGCAGGTGGAAGCCGGATACACCACTCACTCTGTATGTTCATGGAGGGCAGTATTGGCGCTAGCCCAGGGGCCACCTGAATAAGCCCAACCAATACAATGGATAGTCCTGGGACAACCATCACATGCGTTGTCTCCAGGAGTCGAGTGCCTCAGTAACCTCATCATGAAGGGCAGAAAACTCACTCTAAGACACTTGGGCATCGAACCCACCAAGATATATGTGCCCTTCTGCAAACAGCTCCCAACGTTACCTGTGGCAGTGTCAGAGTATGTAGCTGTAGCTTTCGAAGGCAACAGGAGCTACCACAACATGAGCTTTTAGAGCTTGATTTTAACCTTTGTAAGCCAGGAGCTGCTCCCTTCCAGACTCACTTTGTCCAGGGACAGCAGAGAAGCACAGCCCCTAAACATGGTCCCTTTTGAAGCCACTTGTGTGACAGCAGCATAGCCCTCCACAATCCAAGTGAAGGGAGCATCACCCCAATGCCTGCCCACAGCGAGCCATGGAAAACCAGCCCAGCTTCCCAGCACAGCCATTCCTTTCCTTTTGCCATATGCAGGACTAAATCAAGCACAAGAGCACCTCCTACTCAATAACTACAACTTGTTGTGGCATCTAGAAACGCCTTGGTGGGTATTCATCCAAAAATCGACCCGATTCAACCTGGTTGAACTTATCCACTTTGACAGGAACACAGCAGGAGATGGAGCAGGCACAGACCATGCTCAGAGCTTTTCACTATCATTACTTATTAAATAGTGATGAGTAAAATGTACTCTAACGAGCATTTAAACTGCCTGTAGGCTGATTATCCTCACTGCCAACTGGACACTGTGTGCACAGCTCAGGCTTATCCAGATTAAGCAGACGGGCTCCATTGCTGCCTGCATCCCTCAGCCTGTGTCACAACAGGGGAATGCCACATACAGACATTATGGGGGGGGGGAGCAGTGAGGAGCTCCTAAGTGCAATGGCAACGAGTCACAGACAGTTACTCCATCCTCCTCCTAAACACTGGAGGTACAGGAAGCTCTTACAGTGCCTCAACATCTTCAGTGGGCCTCAAAAGTAGACAAATAGGTCAAATATTGCAGTTTTACATCACAGAGGAGTTTGTATCATTGATTGTGTGGAGAACCCTGTGAAAAGGTGATGTGAGACAGTGTAACTTGGACCTTTCCTGAAGGAAGGTTCTCTGCATCCACCCCTGAACGCAGCTGAACCTTGTATTGGTGACGTGCCATCACTCACAGCTTGCTGTCATCACACTGGAGGCTCTGTGAGTCACTGCCTGCACCTCTCCTTTACTGCTTACAATCCCTCTCTACCTCCCCCAGCTGTGAGAATAGCTCATAGGGAACCACAGGAGCCTCCCTCCCCACTTCAAACCCTCTTTTCCTTGCTCTGCTCTGGTTTCACACCCCTTCCTTTTGGAAGCATGGGCTGGAGCTGATGCTCTCAGTACAAGGATGGAGCCACAGCTGCAAAGCCCCATTTCAACCAGCGCCAGGATGATTACAACACCTCAAGAGCAGTGATGAATTCCCCCAAATAACTCATTTGGAAGCTAAAACTTCCCATCCCCTTCCCTGCAGAGGCCTCCGGGAGCTCAGCCCTTCCCAAGGGCTGCATCCCAACAGCACATGAGCCCTTTGGAACATCCAGAGGAACCTGCCAACTTGGAAGCTGCTCCCATTGTTCTCCCATTGCCTCTGCCTTGTCCCAGCACTCGAGGACCAGTTCACATACACATGTTAAAGCACTCACCTCAGAGCACTGATGGGATGCTTGGCTCACAGCATCTCTCCTAGCCCGCAGCAGGATGGAGCTGAGCAGGTCTCAGGCCATCCCTATGACACACTGCAGCCTGCAGCTCATCCCAGCACAGCACATCCCTCTCCTCAGCTGCTTATAAAGGAGAAGGGCTGCGGAGGAGCTGGCTCAGGTGCTTGTGATCCGCTCATCCCAGGGACTCATCACACCTGAGACAGGAGCTGGGTGCAGCAGATCCATCCCTGAGGAATTCCCCTTTGAGTTGGGAAGTGGCTGGAAAACAAAGGCAAGAGCTGAGGGTGTCCTTTGTGTCCCCCAACTGATGCTGCAGGAGCCACGGGCTGGGTGCCATGGCGACCACCTGGGATGCAGCTCTGGGATGTGTTAGGAGATGGAATCCCACTTGTGAGGCTGGGACAACACATGTGAAGGGAAACTGAGTGTTTAGGTAGAGTGCTTGGCAAGAAGATGCTTCCCTGTGAGAGGGGCAGCTCTGTGGGTCCCCCTCTTTTATTAACAGGCAAACCCTTGTCTTACAGAGCATCAACCCCACACTGGTGCTGTGGCAATATGAGCAGGAGGGGTGCGTGTGGCTGCCTGAAGCACTGAGCTCTGAACCACAGGCATGGGAAGAGAGGGGAGGTTAACTCTGCTTTGGTTTCCTCCCCACTGAACTCCCATTTCCTCCCACTGAAGCCTCTCTGTGCAGCCCCATTCCTGCACCAAGCAGCAGCACGGGATTAATGAGGCCTTTGCAGGCAGTGAAGGACTGTGATTCCTTGTTGGCAGCAGCGCCACTGGAAATGGATCTGTTTGTGCTGGAGATAACCAAGTGAGGCTGCCGAGCTGAAGGGCTGCTGCTGAAGTGGGGCCCAGCCTTAATCACAGCCTAATTGCTGCCATCCGTCCTCATTACGGAGAAATATTTTGATAATGGTGGAAATGAAACAATTAGACATCCTTCCTTCCCTGCCGCAAATGCAATCAGTTCAAGGTTCAGGATGCAGGCTGGGGCTGTGGCTGCTGAGCTCCTGCCTGTGCCTCACACAGCCTTTATCTTGCCTCTAAACCCCACAGCAAAACACATGTGTGTCCCAAAGCATGCAGCCTCCATCAGCACTGCTGGAGGATGGATCCATGGATGCACAGACCCCGTAAGCAGGAGCATCACTTGGCTCATGGAGGGGGCCAGGACCGGGCAGCAGAGGCAGCATCACAACCGGTGAGGACTCATCTTGCACCATGACCCATTTGCCTCCATCCCAGTGAGGTGGATCCGTTCCCTGTGTGCCCAGTGCGATGGGCAGGGAGCACCTTGGAGTCAGGAGCAGCTGCAGAAGGAGCTCATGCTGCTGCTGATGCTGATGCTGCTGCTGCTGCTGATGCTGATGCCAGCACATCAATCAGGACAGGAATTACCCGGGAAGGCAGCATTAAAATGGATGATTCCATCGCTGTGCGTCAGGGAAATGCCTTTGACATTGAAGCCCTTGTACCCACCAGCGCAGAGGCAGGAGCTCACCCACAGCTGCGAGTGCTGGAAGAGTGGGATGGGAAAACCCCTCTTTGGGATGGAGCCATAGGGGAGCCCTGCAGGCTGCCGGCCCCAGATTCCTCCTGTGCTCAGCCACATCCTGAGACCTCTTCAATGCTCCAGCTTAGCCACAGGCAGCTCCTGGGAATATCCCATAATCCCAGTGTTCTGCTCTTCCCCATTCCCTTTTAACACCCGATTAAGTATCAAACATTCCCAAGAGCCCAGCTGGGTCCATCCCAATCCAGGTTCTCTTCCCAAAGCTCATTGCAGGTTTTATGAGGTTTCTTCCACATCTGACCCCCCATCCATGCAGTCCCACAACCAACCCATTGCTGCCACCAGGATCCACCTCCCTTCCCTGTGCTTGCAGGGGCTGCCATGAACCAGGTGCTTTCCATCCTCACCGCAGGGCAGCGCTGGCCCCGGGCGCTCAGCATCATCCAGCCCCATGGACCAGGTGGCAGCAGCATCCCCAGGCCCTCCCCAGCTGCTCTGGAGCAGGGTCCCCCCGGAGCCCCCCAGCCTGGGGACAGCAGCCATCTGTGGGAGCCTGGGCCTGCGTCTGCAGACAGCGAGTGACAAACGGGGTCAGTGTCCCCGAGCAGGAGCTGTCACAACGTGTTAGGTTCCGGCTTCCTCCTCCCACCGCATCCATGTGCACCACACAGGGGAAGGTACCGGTAAACCAGTGCTGCAGAGGGATGGGTTTGTGCCTCCCACCGCGGTGATGCCCAGGTCTGGTCGGTGGGGACCAGAGGGCAGAGCAGGGCCCTGGCACGATGTGGCTCTGGCACTGTCACCGTGCCGGTGACCTGAGCTGTGCAGTGTTCCCTGACTGCAGGCAAGGGCAGGGTTACCGGTAGCACCAGGTATCGTGTTCCTGACAGTGCTGGTGCCTGCAGGCTGGGAAGGCACCGGCTGGTACAGGCACTGTTCACCCTCCAGGGTGGCACCAGGGACCGGGTGATGCCCCCATGGACACACACATGGACACACACCATGGATGCCCACCATGGACACACACACACACACACACATGGGCACAGGCTCCGAAGTCAAAGCTGACTTTATTGGTGTATAAAGAACATAAAAGGTCCCTTAAACAAAACACGTTGGGTCAGACGGGCACCACAGTGATGCCAGTGCCTTGCTCTGGGCCCCCACAAGCCCTGGTTGTACGTGGGGAGCTGCCGTGGGGCCGGGGGCCCCGGGGGTGCCTGCTTTGGAGCTGGGGCTGAGGTGCTTGTGCGTGGCAGAGCCCCTGGTGTGTGCTGAGGATGGAGGCACTTGTGAAGGGCACAGGGGCCGGCTCTGGACCACAGCTCCCACCGGAGCAGAGGATGCTCAGGCAGCTTTGGTCGGTGCTCCAGGTGAATTAAGGCAGTTTAAGCTTCAGCTGGTTTTAAACAAGGACAGACCCATCTGAGCCAGCCCTGAGACACAGGGAGGAGTCTGGGTCTGCTCCCGGCTTTGCTTCCGAGTCACTGCTTGGACCCTGCGCACCCAAAGGTGGGCACCGACCCTGCCCCACGCTGGCCACCATCACCCTCCCCTCTCCCTGCTGACACCAGGAGCCCACAGCCCAATGCTGGAAGTGATGAGAAGGGATTTTGGGGCATTTTAGGGCAGATTTGGGCTCCTGCGGGAGTGGGGAGAGGGCAGAGGAGCCACAGAGGCTCCTCCATCCCTGCTCCCCTCACAGTGACCGGTCCTGGACAGGGAGGCAGGAGCAGGTGATGCAGGCAGCAAACACCGACCTGCACGGCCCCAACGGAGCACTGGGGGCATCCTGCTCCCCCCAGCACCCCCGCAGGGCCGGAGCCACCGCCTGCACCCCCAGGTCCCCTCCAGCAGCTCCTGCATCCCCCGGCAGGCCCAGGGAACTTCATTCCCCATTTGCTTCTTGTAAGAGCATAGTGCTCCAAGGGGGAAGGTGCTGGGGTTGCCCATGGGCTGCCCCATTGCCAAGTGGGACCCCCCCTGTGCCTTGCTCCGCCTGGACCAGGGGTGCCAGGAAAGGAGTGGGGAGCAGCAGGGGCTGGGATGGGAGATGGGGCAGCACCACCCAGCTCTAGAGCTGGAGAGGGGTACCCAGGACCTGCCCCTTGCCTTTCCCAACCAATGCATCCCCACCTCTTGTTACCACCCTTTGGTCCGGTGGCTCCGGCCCCATGGCCACACTGCTCTGGTGCAGGCAGGGAGCCCAGCACCGTCTGCCCTGTGCCATGGGGACCATCCCTTGGGCAGCCAGGGGGGGGTTAAACCATGAACATCACCAATGGCCCAAGGGCTCTCTGCAAAGGAAATACCCGGTTTGGAATGAAGTGGGTCCCTCTGGTCCGGCCGGATGCTCAGTGCCCATCTCCATCCCTGCTTCCCCTCTCCTGCACCAGAGCTCCCACAGCCGGATGCTGCTTCCCCAAGGAGAACCGGACAAACCCACACCCGTTCCTGTGCGGTGACCGGTGCCGGCAGCCGCGGTGAGCCGAGTCCTGCCGGAGCCTCACACCACGGTGCTGATGGTGGACGACTCCTCCGACCTCCGCTGCTTGCTGGGCAGGGACTTGAGATACTCCAGGTGCCGCCGGGCGTCCTCCTGGTTCTGCCGCACGTAGTACACCAGGTAGGAGATGACCATAGCGAACCAGCCGAACATGGTGACCAGCATGGCGACGTCCGTGGTCTTCTTGTACCCATTGCACAGGTCCGTGTCAGCCATCACCTGCAGGAAGGCTTTGCCCACGTGCTCCTCCTGTGCCGAGGAGCCGCAGACGAGGCTGGCGGAGGAGCCGGCTGCCAGCTCCACGCTGCGGATGAGCTCCTGGAGCCGGCAGTCACACAGCCAGGGGTTGTCAGACAGGTTCACCTTGGCCTTCAGGTTGCTGAAGGCGTCTTTGCTGACGGACACCAGGCGGTTGGAGGACAGGTCCAGGGAGCGGAGGTGCTCGGCCAGGCCCCGGAAAGCTCCGCTCTCGACGCCGGTGATGGCGTTGTGGGACAGATCCAGCTCCAGCAGCACCGGCAGGTCCCGGAAGGCATCACGGGGCAGGAATGGGATCCGGTTGGAGTCCAGGTAGAGTTTGTTGGTGTCGTTGGGGATGTCCCGGGGCACCTCTGTGAGCCGCGCGTGGCTGCAGCGGAAGGTCTTCATCCCCTCCTCCTCCTCGGGGTAGCAGCCCTTGGGGAAGGCTGTGGCCCAACGGGGACGGGAGGCCAGGAGGAGGCCGTGCAGGAGCAGCCATGTGGCCACGGAGCACAGCGGGATCTGCCCTGCCGCAGGCATGGCCCCGTGTGCTGCTGCCGTCACAGGGGCTCCGGCCCCGCAGCTCTCACTGCCGGTGGCTGCAGCTGGACCCGGTGCATCTGAGCTGGAGACAGCAAAGGGACAGCGTCAGACCGAGGGGCAGAACAGCTCCGGCTGCAAGTGTGGCCACGGGGCAGGGATGGGATGGGTTGGGATGGGAACGGATGGGATGGGATGGGATGGGACAGGCAGCATGGCCCACGCATCCCCCTGCTGTCGGCTCAGGGCTCCTGATCCGGTAGGATCAGGCCTCGAGGGGCCAAGTGAAGACGTCTCCTGCAGCTGGGCTGGAACAACAGAGTCAGCTCGGGCTGAGCCAGCAGCCGGGTGAGCTCCGGCCCTGCCAAGGTCGCTGCCTTTGACGGCTCCTGCTCTCACTCACACGCAGCCGGAGCATCCAGGCACGGATCCGGCTCCAGGAGAGAGCAATGGGAAAGCCGTGGGGGCAGAGGCAGAGCAGGTTCAAGCGTCCCAGCTCCAGCAGCGCCCATGGCACACATGGGGTCATCCCCTTTCGAGGGTGCCGGTACCGCCTGGGCACCGCCGTCCCCTGCCCAGTGCCACTGTGGGGTCGGGCTGCCCACACCAGCCTGTAACCATGGCCCCATCCAGCCAAATTCCGGAGGGGAAAAACGTCAGCAGGAAAGAAACGAAAACAGAGAAAGGAAATTCACTGGAGCTGAGCGTGAGTTCCCAGGGTGGGTCCCAGGCTCAGCCCAGCTTCCCTGGGTCCCACCACGGCCCCATCCCATCCCTATCCTGACCGCGGTGCTGGAGCCATGCAGGCAGGATGCGGATGCTCCCCGTGGGTAAGGACACCGGTGTGAAAGGGCACCCATCGGCAGAGCCCCATGCTGCAGGAGGGCTCCCGGAGCACCCACCCACCGGCAAACCGGGTGCCGAGGGGCAGAGGTGCCCACCCTGACCCCTGTGCAGGGTAACACGGTCCAAGCACACCAAAACACCCCAAGGTCACAGCACTGCGGCCCCAGCCCCTGCACCACCGGCCCCCCCCCCCCGGGCTCCTCGATGTCCCTGAGCTGGGACCGGGCTCATAGGGGACAAAGGGCACCGGGATCCAGCCCCATGCAGGCGTCCGGATCCCAGCGGGAGCCGCTGAGCGGGGCAGGGGCTGCTCCATCCCGGGGGACCGGGATGCGGCTCGGGGGGGTCCCCGGTGCTCCGGACCGGGCACTGCAGCGAGGACGGGCACAGAACAGCCCCCGGCCATGGCGGGGCCCCCACCGGAGCCCGGGGGTGGGCGCAGCGCCCGGGGCAGGACGGGGCTCCCGGTGCGGGCCCCGCCGTGCGCTCGGAGCCGCCGGGGATGCCCCGGGGTTCCCCCGGCTCCGCTCCGCACCGGGGGGGGGGAAGTCCCGGTGCTTCCCCGGGGAGCTCCGCTCCGCGCTGCCGGGGACCCCCCCCCCCCCCCCCCCCCGTTCTCGGCACGGGGGGGTCCCGGTGCGCACTCACCTGACGGCAGCGGCCGCGCCCGGGACCGGAGCCGGCGGCAGCGGCGGGGCCGGTGGGCGGGGCCCTGAGCCCGGGGCTCCCCTCCCCCGCCCCGCCCCCGGGAGGGGCTCAGCCCCGGGACCCCCGCCCGGACCGGGGGGGGGGGGCACCCGGTGAGGAGCTGCGGGGATCCCGGGAGCGGGGACCCCCCCCCCGGGCCCCCCCCCCCGCAGCCGTCGGGGGGAACAGAACCCGCCCCCCCCCCCCCCCCCCGGGCACCGGCATCGGTTACTCGGGGAAACCCGACCCGCGGCGGGGGGGGGCAGAGCCGCGGGGGTGCCCAGCCCCGGGCTTCCGGTGCTCGGTGCTGACCCCGGCTCCGGGACCCCGGAGGGGCCGCTCAGCACCATGGAGAGCGGCGCCGTTACCGGCCCTGACCCGGCCGAGCCCCCCCGCCCATCCCCGGGGCTCCCGTCCATCACCGGGGGTGCCCCCGTCCCCGGTTCTCCTCGTGGGGCAGAGCCGGCCCCGCTGCCCCGGGAGGATCAACCGGTAACGAGGCGCCTGCCCCGGAGCTCGGCTCGATCCGGAGAACAAAGCCTGATGGAGAGGGGACCCCCGGACCCCAACCCGCTGGGCACAGCGGGAGCCCCGTGTCTTGGGGCTGGGCTGGGCCATGGTGCTGGCACTCGGGGAGCCGGGGCCGGAGCCGTTTCCCTGCTGGGTCGGGCAGCGGAGCAGCCCCGTGCTGCCCATCACCAGTCCGGGGCCGCCGGGAGCGGTGCATGGAGCTGGGAGCTGGCGCATCCAAGGGGACAGGCTCATGGTCCCGGCTCGGTGCTGGGTCACTGCAGAGACCCTGGAGCAGCAGCAGCACCAGGGCTGCTCCCCCGAGGTCCCATATTCCAGGACACGGCACCCACGAACCCCAAACCCCATCACCTGCAGTGCAGCAGGATCCCACACGGACCCCCCTGCTGCAGCCGAGGGAGAGGTGGCTGAATACAGCTGCAGGGGACTAAGCACGGTCAGTATCGACCGGGCAGCGGGACCGGCAGCCCCGGAGAGCCCAAGGTGAACGCGGCTCCCGGCACGGGGGAGGCCGGAGCAAGCAGGGCCTGGGAATTCCTATGGGAACAGTCCCTGAGCCCATTGACAGTGGGAAAACGCTGGTCCAGGCTCCTGCCAGACAATGGATGGGGCTGGATCCCCCATTCAGGACCCCCCCACCCCAGTGCCGCTGTGGGGAGCGCAGGGAGCGGGATGCCATCCCTGTGCCCCCCCCGGCAGCGGGATGCTGCTGCTGCATCCCGGCAGGAATCCGTATTGATGAGCGTTTAAAAATAGCCTCCGCATTGTGCTTCCCGTTCACGTGCGGACCCAGCGGGTGCGGGGAAGCTGCTAAATCAGATCTCACTGCGCGGAGGGAGCTGCTCAGTCAGGCAGGAGAGGGATAAAAATAGAGCTCATTGCGTGCGTGGTTGTCCTGCAGAGCAGGGTCTGCTCCTGCGGGATCCCCATTGCACACACAGGCATTCCCGCACCGCTGCCTGGATGGGGAGCAGGCTCCGGCCGGGGCCGAGGCGCACGCAGGGTGCGGATGTGCAGGGACCCCCACAATGGCAGCACCATGAGCGCACCCCGGGTTAAACCGGACCCCCCCCCCCCCCGCTTGCAGCAGTGCCCCGCACACCGGGACCCGTGCCCCGCACACCGGGACCCGTGCTCCGCACACCGGGAGCCGTGTCCCGCACACCGGGAGCCGTACCCCGCACACGGGGATGCGCTGGCTGCGCACAGCCCCTCGCTCCCATCCTGTGCGGATGCGCTCCCATCCGCAGCTGCAGCGCTGCGGATCCCGGTGCCCCGGGGGGGGGGTCCGGACGGTACCGGGGCTGCCCCCGGTCCCGCAGCCGCTCCGCTCCGCAGGCCCAGCCCCGGGGGCGGGTGCCGGTGCTCGGGACTACAGCTCCCGGCGTGCAGCGGGGCGGGCGGCGGCGAGGAGCCCGTCGGGAGCGCAGCCGGGGCCGCGGGTGCGCGACGGAGACAGCCCCGGCCCCGCCGGGCCGTGGTGAGTGGGGCCGGGGCTGGGGGGTCGGTGGGAGCGGGGCCCGTCCCCATAGAGAAACAAGCGGTGGGGAGGGGGGGGCTCACCGGGACCTGCCCCACAGCACCGGGCTCGCTGTGGGGTGAGCGGGGTGCAGGAGCCCCCCCCCCCCCCCCCATCATCATCCCCGTGTCCGGTAACCGGAGCCCCGCAGCTCCCATTCGGTGCTCGCTGCTCCCCCCCAGCCCCAGGCCCCTTCGGCTTTCCCAGGGCTCCAGTATAGGGAATTCCAGCCCTGATTCCAGGCCGAAGCAGGACACAAAGCGGCGCTGCCTCGGCCCGACCGCCCCCTCCAACCCCGGCTGTGCTTGTGGACATCTCCCATGTACCTGATGCCGCCTTGCAAAGGGGGGGGTTGAGTATTTATCCTCTTGGGATAAGGTGCTCGCTGGTGCTGGCAGGCAGGGATCGTGGCTCCTCAGCAGCTCCATGGGATCAGAATCGCTTGGGTTGTGGGAATGCTCGGGAAGATCCGAGATAAGCACCTGAGCCTTCCTCCCCTCTGGCTGCCGTCCGGGATGAAGCTCCTGTGATGGCTGATGGAGAATGGGGTGCCAGGCACTGGGGAAGAGCGATGCTGCTGAACAGACAGGGGCAGGAGCCGTGCTGTGGGGTGCTGGCTGCACCCGGGTTTGTCACCCAGCAGCTGATGGGTGCCAAAGGGAGCAGGAAGCTGCTGGTGTCGCTTTGTGCCCCCTTTCCTTAGACGTGAGGAGATGCTGGCACACCAGACATGGAGCTGGCAGCCCTGAGGTTCATCCCGAGCCCTGGAATGAGGCTTTCCCTACAGACCCATGGACAGGGAGTGGGAGGTTGGGAAGGATCAGGCCGAGGAAGGGCTCAGCTCTGCCATCATGGGGTAACCACAGCTGACTTTTGCCCTCCTTGGACAGACACCGTCCAACGTCAGCACAGCCCTGACCTTCACCCTCTGCCTGGTGAACCATTAAAGCTGCTGTGCCCCCAAACCCCACAGCACACGTGGGACAGCAGAGCCCCACAGCCTCCCCCCACGGTGAGCTGCCTCCGTCTGCCTGCAGGTAACAGCAGACACCATGGGATGTGGGATGGGGGTAGGGAGCACAGCTCCCACATCCAGGGTTTTGCAAGCAGCAGGAGCCGTGTGTGCAATCCAAAGGGAGCAAAGAGCTCGGCCAAGGGCTGCAGATGCCATGCAGGAAAGAAACGACTGAGGGATGAAGTGGTTTTAAGGTGGGGAAGGACTTGGAGAAGCACCTGGAATTATCCTCACCATAGGATGGAATGCTTGCCATTGTTGGATCTCTCCTGCAAGACCATATTAACCTCTTGTATGTGCTAACACTTTACTCATTGTTACAAGCAAGGAAACGGAGGTACCGGGAGGAGAAACAGGTCCTCAGTGGCTGCTCCATCTGCCCCTCTGCCACCTGCTCAGTCCCAGCCCAAGGAGGAAACTGAAGGTTTCATCTGGTGATGGATGTGGAAGCCCCCAGCGAGGTCACCAGCCCCAAGCTGGGCAGTTCTCTAGAGCTGAGCCCTCACCAGCATGGAGAAGGGCAAACAGCACTGCTGGGGATGCATTCCACAGGGGTCTTTGCTCTGGTTGGGATTTGCTGTAACAACAAGGCTTCCTGACTCGTGTCATGCTGCACTGCAAGCCCTAGGTTTCCTTCTGAAAGCCCTCTGGAATCGCACCAGATTGGGGATGGAGCTGCTCCACCTGCTAGGACTCAAGCCCAGCTCTTAAGTCCAGCTTCCAGACTAAGCTGCAGGCTTTTCTCTGGAATACCGAGGATACCCTCTGCCCTAGGGGATGAGTGATGATTTATAACAAGCACTTCCCAGACCAGCAGCCTCTTTTCTTGTACTAAAAGCCTCCAGCTGTAAGCACCCTGGTTGCATCTGCTCAGCTCACCTTGGCAGCCTGCAGCACGGAGCAACAGCCACCTTGTGTGCCTGGAAGGTCTGGAAGTTCCAGGCAGCATCCCAGGGGCTGTGGAGCCAAGAACTGTCCCAGCCCCAGGCAGGGCCAGGGGATAGAGCCAGCTCTTGACACACAGCAGGCCCAGTGCTCCACAGGGAGCAAGCAGTTGGCCAGGGTGTAATGTCAGAGCTGGCTCAGACTCACCTCCTGTGACCCAGACTGAGAGCTGGAGAACAGCAACAGCATCTCCCAGCTGCAGGAACCACAGCAGCCCGACCACAGGGCCAGACATCAGGAAACAGCCTCACCTTGGGGGCTGGCGAGGGATGGACTGTGTTTAACTGCATCTCCCCAGGAGACAAAGATGATTTTACACAAGAACTTCCCTGATCTCAGAGATACTCAGTTTTACAGATGTTCTAATTTGTGCTGCTTCCTGTGATCTCTGCAAGCCAGAGCTCTCATCTTCTAAGAAAGCCTGGAAGCTGACTGATACCTGCTGTGCTATCAGTGCAGCAACCCAAAACCCACTGATACCTGCACTGACTGTTCTGCTTCCTCGCCTTCCTGGCAGTGTGGCTGCCCCATCCCTGGCAGTGCTCAAGGCCAGGTTGGACACAGGGGCTTGGAGCAGCTGCTCCAGTGGAAAGTGTCCCTGCCCATGGCAGGGGTTGGGAATGGGTGAGCTTTAAGGTCCCTTCCAACACAAACCAGGCTGGGATTCAGGAAAACATCTGTGTTCCTCCTACGTGGCAGCTCTGTGCAGGCAGGGCAAGGGCCATCTCCTCTGCAGCTCTTGCTCATGAAGTATCTTCCCAATGCACTTTTCCTCATTATCTCTAACTTTTTATGATCCTCAAGAAGAATCTTGTTCCTTCCACATGGGGGAATGAAGTTACTTCCCCAGAGCCCTGTTAACTGAGTTGAACTGATGGGGAGATGTGTTGCTGTAGGGCTCTCATGCCTTTACTCTACAAACATGCTCTTTCCAAGCTGAAGATGTGCTGAATCCATAAACATGTAACAAGCTCCATGTGCTGAGTGCTTCCATGGTTAACACTGCGATGGTGACTTCAGGAGAGCTTCAGGTATTCCTCTGAGTCTCCTCAGGCAATCGCAGCATTGAACCTTCCTATTTTGGTTCCAGGAAGACCTTTCAGCAGATCACAAGCAGCTTCTGTCACAGACAGGCTTCCCACGTTATTCCCAAAATTGCTCCCAGATTTAGCTTCCCTCAGAAATGGCAGCTTAAGAGTTGAATGAAATGTAATGAGGTGCAGAGAAATGAACTTTGATTTTCAGAGCAAACAACAGGTTTGATGAAGAGCAAGAGGGGGCTCAGCTTAGATGGAGGGCTCCCACCACCCGAGTACTGACCCAGCTCTGCTTCAGTTTCAGGGGTGCCTGTTGGACACAAGAGCCAACATGAACGTGGGAACAGCGCACAGCGAGGTGAATCCCAACACCCGGGTCATGAACAGCCGGGGCATCTGGCTGTCCTACATCCTTGGAATTGGGCTGCTGCACGTCGTGCTCCTGAGCATCCCCTTCTTCAGTGTCCCCGTGGTTTGGACTCTTACCAACATCATTCACAACATGGTAAGGGAATGGTGTGGCTGGCTTGACTTCCCCGGGGCAGGGAGACATCATCTGTCAGCAGCAGCTCTTCTTCTGAGAGCCATCTAGGGAGATTCCTGTTCAAACAATTCCCTTCTGTTTCCAAGGATGCAGTGTAAGTTACTCAGCCTCCACCCCTCAGACTGCAGCACCTTTGCCTCTAGGTCAGAGATTTAAATCCAGCCTCGGTACTGATGAGACAGCAAAGATGTGGTGAGGCTGCTCACAGGGGACACTGCAATAACCTGCCTGCAGGGTAAGTCCTTTAGCTGAGAGGCCACAGCAGCTGGCAGGACAGCCTTCACTTTGGTGGATACAACCTGAATTGGCCTTAGCAGAGTTAATAAAACAAAATGAACACCCAAACTTTGTTCTGCTTAGAGATTAGTCCAGGCTCATCCCTTCTAAGGACCAGGTACCCAGATGAATGGGTGCCAGTGCTGTGCTGGGGGCACAGACGCACATTCCAGGGTGCAGCTGCTTTAGTGCCTCTGCTGGCCAAGTCTCTTCATGTCCTGCAGCTGAGGAGGACCCCTTCAGCCTCAGGCACAGGGGACAAAAACCTCAGAAATGCAGCAACTGATTTTATATCCTTTATTTTAAATAATGCCTCAGCCTGAGAATATTCCAGAGACAAAAGTGACCCCCCTACCAGGGATGTTTTTCACATCTGTGAGAGCAGGAACCCACAAAACCACTAACTAGAGCTGCTTGGAGCCCAGCTCACAAGCTGCCTGCTTTACATCCAGCTCCTTCCCCTTCTCTGGCAGCTTAAACAATGAGGTCATGGGAACAGAAAGGAGTTTAAAGGCCAGCAATGGCTACTCTTCAAAGCCACGTGATGCAGCCAGACACTTGCTGTTTATCTGTGCCCTGGGTTCCACTCCAAGAGGTTCACTCATAATCAGGGCAGGAACAGATCCTCACTGCCCACAGCTCCACCAGCCCGTCTGCAGACAGCCTTAGGCAATGCTGGTGCACGGCAGAGTGATTCCACACTAATCTCCTGATCCCAGAGACGGGAGCGCTGTAATCTTGCGGCCACCTTCTTGGCTTACGCCCAGGAGCTGAAGCAGAGGCCTCACGTGTGAGAGCCAACCCTGAGCTAACCCCGGCTGCTTCCCTTCCCCGCTCTCCCTGCTTTCCGAGCTGCCTCTTCCAGCGGGCAGGATGCATCCCTCTAGTGGCCCATCGCGCTGGTGCAAGCTCCCCGACCGCTGATGAAGCTGAGCGTTTCTGGTGGGGTGGAGGTGCCCTGTGGGCTTCATACTGCGTTTGTATTCACTACAGAGCATGTACATCTTCCTACATACCGTGAAAGGAACTCCCTTCGAGACTCCGGACCAGGGCAAGGCTCGGCTGCTCACGCACTGGGAGCAGATGGACTATGGAGTGCAGTTCACGGCGTCGCGCAAGTTCCTCACCATCATGCCCATCGTCCTGTGAGTACTCATGTGCTGGCCTAGGAAACAAAACCACAACGTGCTGTGACTCAGCTCTCCCCTCTCTGTTCTCCTCCTTTCCAGGTACTTTCTAACCAGCTTTTACACAAAGTATGACCGGATCCACTTCGTCATCAACACCATCTCCCTCATGAGCGTCCTGATCCCCAAGCTGCCGCAGTTCCATGGAGTCCGGATCTTTGGGATCAACAAGTATTGAGTTGCATGGCTGGAGTGAATGCAAGAGGAGCAGGGGAAGAGGGGAATGTTCCTTCTCTCTAGTTCTGTTTCTTCTTCCCCACGCAGACTGGGATGCAATTTCACAGCAGCTGTTTAACTGCAGTATCCAATAGACATACACCGCATGCTGGATCCTCACGCCCAATAAACCTAAACCAGCTCCAGAGTAGAGTTTAGTGGAAGCAGGATGCATGGCACTGGATTTCTTATATTCCAGTGTCATAACTAGATGCAGACTTCAAGGTACAACGAGGATGAATTCTGGTGGGATTTTAATCTATCCCAGACATTGAATGAAGAGGCATGAGGGGAGAAGCTTTTTAGTGCTGGTACTATTGCTGTGGTAAATGCACTTTAATATATTTCCCTTTCTGAAGCTAAGTGCTTTAAGCAGTATGTGGGGGAAATTCAAAGGGATAGAGCCAAGCCTTCCCAATACCTGATTGTTTTGGGGTTTGAGTTACATGTTGGGGCAGGGGAGTGGGAAGAGAATGGCAAATTCTTACTTTGCAGTCTTTTACACCACTGAGATAGGAAGCTCTTTAGTAAAAGCAGTAGAGGAAGGAGTGACCTGCAGCTTGAGCAACTTCCCCTTTCCTGTGGAACCATTTGTGTGCTTCAGGGAAAAGCTCAACAGAACCTACATCAGATGTGTTATTTTCAGCTTGTATCAGAAGCTGATTAACAGCTCCCCAGCCCAAACTGCTGATCTTTCAGGGCACTCAGACCAAGGGCTAGGTGCAGGGCAGTGATGACTGACAGCCAATGCCACTGAGCAGCTCACACACAGCAACTGCACCAGTGTGGGAGAAGCTGCAGACAGAGGTACAGGCCAAGCAAGATGGATGGATGATGCCTGCTTGCTGTAATCACTGCTGCAATTTGGATTGTTTTCTCCTCAGTCCATCTCTTGGTTGCTCCAGTCCATGTCCATGTTACTGGGATCTGCCAGTTCTCCACTTAGCCATGGACCTGGCTCAATTCCTGGCTCAAGACAAGTGCGTGTTCCAGTTCCAGCTTACCTGGAAATCTGTCACTCAGCTCCACATGTGAGTCCTCATGTGGTCACTGGGGAGGAGACTGTAGGAGAGCAATACCGACCAGCACCAGCCTGACCTGGCCAACAGAAGGACACAACAGGTCACTGGTAACAATTATTTAGTACAGGAACTAAAATCAAGCCTTTTTCCCATTAAATTCCCACCTAGAGAATACAGGTTTGCAGGTTTACATTTCCTGGCTGAGAGCTTTCTCTGTTCAAAGTCATTGCTTTAATTTTGGGTTGTGCTGATGAAATGTGTGAACCCTCATGCTTCCCCTGTAAAAGCCTCTATTTTGTTGCCTCAGTGCTTCTCTCACACTTTGGACAATGGTATAAACATTTTAAATATGTCCTTTTTTGTTCCTGCATTAGCTTTAGAGGTTGGAGTGGACGTTGTTGTTTGATGGTCTGAGCATAGGACATGGGAACTTCAGGTTTGCATCTAAGATCTAGTACTATTCCAGGTAGAATTTTAGGCAAGCTGCTTTACTTCTATCTCAGACTTACTGCTGCAGAGAAGGGAAAAACATTTCATGTACCTCAGAGAGGAATGCAGAATCATTACCTAATGTTGGATAAGTGGAAATATTTGAAGTGAAAAGAAGTTTTCTGGATGGGAAGAGGAAAGAATCTGGCTGGATACCTGAGTGCTGTTGTCCAGTTTGACACGTGCAATGTGCTGGATAGGGAGGTTGAAGCTTTTAACCACCATGACACAAGGACTGCTGCTGTAGTTAAGGTACTATATGCCCTAAAGCCAATACTCTTTAAGCTACTGGACAATGACTTTGGGGAAAAAATAGTTTTCAAAATAGAGACATTTCAATCAGCCAAGTACCTTTGAAATGCCTGAGAGATCAATAGCATCAATGGCTGTGCTGGAACACAAGCTGCATGTTGTTTTAGCAGATCTCAGTGTCTGCCCACAGCTCAGGCTGGTAAATCTCCAGAGAAAACAAAACTACTTATACATTTTGGTAGAAAATAAGGAGAAAATAACCTTTTTTTTCAACAGAAACAGTCCCTGTATCCTTAAAACCATGACTCCTGTATAGATGTATGCTGGTTATTTCTAAGTACATGCACATCACCCAAAGTCAAAGGAGTTTTGGTATTTTTTTAGCCTAAGTGTGAACTGAAGGCAGAGCTCAGCTCTTCTCAGTGGAGTTCAGCACTTGATGCAGTTTCCTTGAAAGCCTTGGCATTACAGCAGCTGAGGGTCTGAACTTGTCCCTAGTGCTGTTAACGGACACTAGGGACATTGATCCTAAACCAGGGTGGGATTAGAAACCTCTCCAAAATGCAGATTTTAAAGCCTGAAGTTTAAAACTTCTTGTTAGGCAAAGCCTTAATTCTGATAGTGAGTTTTTCTGATTTACCTTGTTCACACAAAGGATTGAAATAGCACAGATGTGTTCCATGGCAAACGATACTCGTTACAACAGATGCCATGGAATAACTGAAATTAACTCAGACTCATACAGTTAATCCAATCAAGGGAACATAAATGAAAACTGGATAGATAGGGAAAGTGAGAACTGAAGGTTTTATGGTAATAGTGGGGTGTGTTAAGTATCTACACAAGATTAATAATTGATACATCCGATAGTATCTTCCCTTAAGATCCCATCTTAAGGGTAGGTATGAGGATTAATCAAGACTAGAAAAGAAACCAATTAAAACCACGGCCACAATTGCTACTTGTTAGGGGTACCTGAAGTGAAAGAGTTTTGGGGGTGCTGGTTGAGCATCCCCTGTGCCAGTTGCTTGGCTCTTTCCTGTCCTATCACAGGAGCAGGTGGTGCCAGATTTCAGCTTCCGCTTGGAAACCACCATTGTAGTGGCCTGCAAGTACTGGACACACACTCCTGGAACTGAAACCACTTTTAGCTTGTTTGTGTGTGTTAAGTTCATGCAGAAGCACGTTCAGGGCTCAAGGGCTGCTCCTGCACACCCACAAGAGTGGAGTCAAGATACTAAAACTCTCAAGGGATAAGTGATCCCTGAGAAAAGGAGATCAGGACAGTGTGGGCAGGAGGAAGGATTTCCATACCTGCAGCCACCAGAGCAGTGATCCCAGGGGGAAGCCCAACCAGAAGGTGAGCACAAGGACTGTCTGCTCATACAGACTGTAGAGCTTTCTCCAAGTACTTGTGTGAAGGAGACAATTGATTGTTACTGGTTTTAAATGGGATGTTGATCATGACAGATTTGCCTCTCAAACTTGTACTGGCTTCCTGCAGAGTGACCAAGGCAAACTTCTGTCCTATGCCTGAGAAGCAGTTAGTGGGTAAGCAGGTACTCCAGATGCTTCTCTTTTTCATTCTACCATGAATGCCAAAGGAGAAAAGTCTCTGGAAAGCATGACTTGAACCATTCAGAGGCACTGGCAGAAGAGGTCTCCCTGCCCCATCTTGTCCTGGGCAAAGCCTCTTCTAAGCCACTGTCAAGACCATGCAGGTATTTACACAGAATGGCAGTTACTGCACCAGGGATGTGAGACAACAATCAAGTAGTCACAGCCTGATGCTTCTGTCCTGCAATGCCTTTAACACACCCCATGGAAGGCCAACAGCCCAACCCTTACCAGGAAAAAGCCTTTAAAAAACAAAGAGAAAAGCAAAGCTGAGATCTGGGGCTACTGAATTCCCAAGTACTTCTTTTTAATCCTGATTTCATTTTTGTTTTAATAGACGCCCAGTTCTGGCCCTTGCTAAAGGGTCAGCAGCTGCTTACTGCTGTCAACACATTAACATTTCTTCTTGTGACTGACATTGCTGTATCATTGCCTATAATCTCTTTTCAGCATGCAAGTGTTTGTGTGTCTGTGGCCTCCCTGGAACAGTTGGAGTTGAAGTAGTTGGGGTTTTAAGGGAACATTCTGACACTGTACAAAGTTGTAGGGGTTTTTTCCTCTTTTTGCTGTGGATACACGAGTCCCATGTAGAGAACTTTCTAAAATAAAGTGTGAATATTTTTATTACTCCTTTGTACAGTATTCTAAGAGAAACTAATAAAGTATTCCTGTAAAAACCTGGGTTTGGGTCCTTGCATTGTTACACAGGCAGGTTTTGCTTTTAAACCAGCAGAGCAAATAAAAACTTAATAGAATAGTTAGGGTTGGAAAGGAGCTTCAGATCATCCAGTTCCAACCCACAGCCATGAGCAGGGACACCTCACACTAAACCATGGCACCCAAGGCTCTGTCCAACCTGGCCTTGAACACTGCGAGGGATGGAGCATTCACAACCTCCCTGGGCAACCCATTCCAGTGCCTCAGCACCCTCACACTAAAGAACTTCTTCCTTACATCCAATCTAAACCTCCCCTGTTTCAGTTTGAACCCATCACCCCTTGTCCTGTCACTACAGTCCCTAATGAAGAGTCCCTCTCCAGCATCCCTATAGGCCCCCTTCAGACACTGGAAGCTGCTCTGAGGTCTCCCTGCAGCTTCTCCAGGCTGAACAGCCCCAGCTTTCTCAGCCTGTCTTCATATGGGAGGTGCTCCAGCCCCTGATCATCTTCGTGGCCTCCTCTGGACTTGTTCTAACAATTCCATGTCCTTCTTATGCTGAGGACACCAGAACTGCACACAATGCTCCAGGTGAGGTCTCAAGAGTAGAAGGGCATGGCAATTCATGGCAATTCCAACATGGATTGAGCAACAATGGACCCCTCAGCAGGCAACCACACCGGTATGCCACACAAACCCCTCTGCTACCAACAAGCCCTAATGCATGGCAGCATGTGTGCATGTGTAAGTTATAATATCATCTATAAGTCAGCAGAAGTTCATAGAAGTGCCTACAGCAACATCATACTGTCCCCTTGTCAGGCATACTGCCCCCTTGTCAGCAC
The DNA here is from genome assembly GCF_012275295.1 of Melopsittacus undulatus. Taxonomy (NCBI): domain Eukaryota; kingdom Metazoa; phylum Chordata; class Aves; order Psittaciformes; family Psittaculidae; genus Melopsittacus; species Melopsittacus undulatus. The sequence goes on along the minus strand of NC_047543.1, from coordinate 2,750,660 downwards.
CACACCTGATGAGCTACCAGGCTCCCAGGCTAAAGTGAAATCCTCCTCATCTCAGGACATTCTGCTCCTGATTCCAACAGTCAGAGTATGAATGAAAACCAGAATGATGCTGGAAATCCAGTCCCACAGGACTGTGTTATCTGTACAAGTTACCCACAGCACTGTAACCAATCAAACAGCTTGACCCAGGGCAGTGACTAACTTTTACAGGAAGAATTACACAAGCAACAAGCGTTTCTGCCTCATTCAGCACAAGTTTCCGAACCGGTGACGGAACAGGCAGGGAGAGAGCAGGTCCCAGCCTGCTGCTTCAGAGGCTGCTCCATCCTGGAAGCTCCGTGGACCGCTCCGCAGGTTGTGCTCCCGTGAAGAAGCTGCTCACCCACAAACAGGCAAGTGCATTTTTAAGTGCTTTCGGTCCTGATGAGGGGTACAGCAAACTGTGAAGTGTTCTGGTTTCATTTTCTCTCTGGTTGATGTCTCCCAAGGAATGAGTCCTGTAAGAGCTACCTAAATGATCCCACATTCAGCACGAGATCATTTCCCATCCCTAGCTCCATCACATACAATACAAACTTCTTCATCACCCCTTCTATACACTAACTGAAGCAAAATGCAAACTCTGGTTAGGAAACCAACAGTGATTCTCCTTCTGCCTTTGAAACAGCCAGTTCTCTCAGGGGGGATGACACAGGCAGAGCACCAGGGCACATCCAAGGAGCTGTGCTGGGAGGATTTCTTTCTATTTTGGGGGAGATTTGCCATTGAACAAGGTCTCCTACTTCCCTACTTAAAACACTTCTGGGTTTCATGTATACTTCTCCTACTTACCACACACTGTTCACCTCTCAGCACTTTCACTTCTCCCAGGAAGACACAAATACAAGTGTTTTGTGCTGCTCTTTGAAGCACTGCTCTTGCCTGCCAAGCAACAAAATGCACAGGGGAAACAGCAAAAACCAGCAAGAAACTACTCAACCTTTTTCCTTCTAAACTTACATCATCTAAACTGATTCCAGCATTTAGGACCACGACAGGTCCTAGGTTAAGGTGCAGTGTCCAGTAATGAAAATGCTAATGGTATGTACTGGTACATGCAGCAAAATAGCTTAATTGAAAGAGCAGTAAGAGACTCCAGTGCTGAAGATCAGTGCTCCCAAATGACCTTTATTCATTGGCAAAGGATATGGTGAGTCGAAATGAGATTCCTGCTTTTACCTCTCCAAATGCTTTCCTATAAACCATCCAGTTTAAGTCATGTCTTGAATTAGCAGGGGGTTTTTGGGGTGCTTATCCATTTGGAAGAGTTCTTCCCAATTAAAACGTGTTCTATTACATCCTTCTCCTTGCATTTCAAGTAATTTGGCTTCACATGTCTTGCCTCTTCCAAAGGCACAAGTCTACATTGCTGTGGATCAAAACTTCATCCAGCTGCAACAGGATGTTTAAAAAAGTCACCGAATCCATAGTGAAACAGATGGATCCAGATGGAGACCTGGTGCCAGTTCGCAGCATGTTGGACCATGAACATTTCAGACCCCTGTGCCTAGTGAGAAGGAAAAAACAAACCACATTCCAGAGGTATCCCCGCTACAAACAGACGTGGTACAGACTGGAGGACGTGCTGCTGCCTGGACAGGATGGTAACACCTCAGGTAAAGACCACATTTATCAATCTTAAGCTCACCCTTCCCACAGACAAAACATTTGGGGCTGAACTCCACCATGTTCCATCTTTCTTGTGCACAAATAGTTGTAATATTGAGTCTGTGTAATCATGCTTAAGCAATTGCATGGAATGATTTCAGAGCCTCTCATTCCCAGTGGAGGTGAACAAGATGCAAGGCAATTTCTAATCAAAAAGACTGGCACTGACAGAATTGATGGGAGTCTCATCCTTCCCATTGACCCCACAAGAGGAGAGCTGACAGGAGCTGCCTCCTTGGCCAACGAGTGGTCCATCAAGCTCAAGAAGAACCACATACCACCAACAAAACTCGAGGCACTGAAAACAGAAAGGTAAGGCAGCCACAAAGGGTCATCCTCCTCTGCCCCATGCCAGGTCACACAATGATTTTCCCAACAGCCAAACCCCAAGATGAGGGAGCATTCATCCTCCCTAAGCAGGCAGACTTCCAGAGGCCAGGAAAGGGAGGTGGTGAAGACTCCTCACCAAGCTTTGCAATGCTTATAGATCTCTGTGCCATTTAGAAAGCAGGAACGCCTCGAGATGAGTCAAGGCCTCTCCTCTCATTGTTTGTGCCTGGGAAGGAGCAGTTAGATCACGACACATCTGACCTGCCAGGCCACCACCTCACTACCCCTCAGAGCAGAATGTATTGAGGACAGCAAGAATTCCAAGCCTATTTTCTGCCACCTTTTTCCCCTGCAGAAGCCACAAACACAGGGATATTTTCATGTGACACAAGCATAGAGTCCCACAGGACTTTGTCCAACTAAACCAGGACCTTTTTTCTCTTTTAGGAAAATTAATACAAATCATGCCTTCATTCAGCAACTACAGAAAACAGGCCAGAAACTGTACGTGGTTCATGAGACCATAGAAACCATGGAGGAGGCCAGCTATCAGGAAACCTCTGACGCAGAGGGGAAATTCATGGCCCAGTTTTACGTCAAGTTCTGTGCCAAGGTTGGGTTTCACGCTCAGGATTCAGCCCTTCCCCACCCTCTGCACATCCTCAAGCCTGGTAACACATTTATGTTTCACTAACCAGGGCACCAGAAAGAACATACAGAGCATAACCATACCCAAAGGCTGCACCCTGGCCTTCAGGGCATTCCAGCTGGCCATTTCAGATGCATGGTGGGGTAAGTAACTTCCAAAAACTGACAACTCCCCCATTTGGGAAACACCACAGAAGAGATAAGATGTTTCTGAAGCATTATTCAGATATGAATATGAAGGCAGATATGAATATGAGGGCATCACAGATGCCCTCAGCTGATTTCAGCCATGAACACAATGTGAGTGACAGGAGCCCAATGGGAAAAAAGCGGTACATAGTATACAAGTTAAAAGAGCTATGGGGAAAGAGGTGCAGCTCCAAGGGGGTGACAAGGAACGAGAGAGGGGAGCCCCAGCTCCACATTCCAGGAACTGCAGAGCTCCTATGGAGACATGACACAGAGCAGAGCTGGTTTTGGTTTCTTTTCCTCCTCAGAAGGTCAGGGCTGCCCCTTCACTGGGATGTGCAGAGAAAGAAAGGACTGAGCTCCATAGACCCTGCAGGATTGGAGAGAGCACATGTGCCTTCCTGCCCCTGTGCTCCCCACACCCGCGTGGATCTGGAGGAGTATAAACTGTCAGATTAATTTCCTTGTGTTTTAACACACTCACTGCCTGATGAAAGGCACAGGACAGTAAGGAACGAGATTCAGGAATAATGAGTCCTAAATGAACAGATGCACTAGAGAAGAGCACAACCTGACCTCCAACCAGCACATGACATCTCAGACCTGGGACACCAACATCTTCAGGCTTAAAATCAACCACCCTGGTAAAAAATACCCCCCAGCTTGAAGCCTTTCAGCAATGTCTTTTTTCCTGGTGCAGGTCTTCATTATTTCCCAGAAGAATTTAGATGCAGTCTTCAATCTGATGGTAAGAAATGTCTTTTACTCCTTTCCCTCGCACTATTTCTCCCCCCTGGGCAAGACTGAGTCTCTCCAAACACAAGCCACCTGAATCAGTGTCTGTCTTTGCTGTAGTTTCCAGACACGACAACTCAAAGCTGTACATTGGTTTAAAAGAAAGTATTCATAGAAGAGTTTCAAATTCTAAATGTAAGGTGCCATTGACTTGCCTGGTTCGGAAGTGATATTTGGGCTCATTCTGCTTTTCAGATTTGGGCTCGTTCTGCTTTTCAGATGTCCTGGAAGGAACATTGGGAGCATTGGAGGCAGAAGTTAAAAGGAATTGTCACATTCTCTCCACGTTGTCTTCTCAGCTGTCCAGCATCTTATTAACAGCCATCAAAGCTGTGATGGGAGATAGGAATCTCTTCCAAGAACTGAGCCACAAGGTAAGCAAAGCTCTTCTTACTACCAGGATTTATAGACAGAGACATCCACCTCTTGCCTCAGAAACCACCTCTCCTGTGCCACAACTACCAACCCAAAAAGCCTTCACTCGGTGCACGTCTGGTCTCCATCACCATACAGATGAAGGTGCTCAGGGAGTCAACTGCAGAAATGTGGCCTCTGTAGAGCCTAACAGGTTCACGTGAAGGTATCAGACCATTTAAATGTCCTGTCCTGTCTTTAACTGGAGCCAGTGTGAATGCTAAAGCCTCAATTACAGCCTCACAAATAGCTTAGGGAGGGGAAGACACACGTTACACGACCGGTCACAAGCTCCCAGACTCGCAAGCCTCTTAAACCCTGCTGTTTCCTCCTATGTCCCCTAGATGGAAGCAGTTCTTGATGAAGGTGACAGTGACGAGCTGAAAACAGAGAGCGCAGCCTTAAAAGACCTGCTGAGGCTCTTGCAGCAATCCTCAGCACACACTCTCCTCCACATGGCAGCAGCCATCACCTACACTCTTGATGCTTTAGAAGGTAAGGCTTGCTGGCCACTTGAACAGCGAAATCAGGAGCACCAGAATACATGCCAACCATTCCTCACCCTTCACTTCCCCCCAGCTGGCTCCAGCTGCAGTGGGGTTTTGGCACAACCTGTTTTAATTCTGCAGAGCTCAGTGAGGATCAGCTCCTGCTGCTGCTGGAGTCCTTGGAAAACAAGATCGTGTCCCAACAGCTTAAGCTGGTGAGAGAACGTACATCTCATGGGGCCCAAATGAAGGGATGGGGGATGTGTGTGTGTGTTATTTCAAGTAAAGCAACTTGTACATGATGACCCAGGCAGCAGGATCACAATTCAGGCTAACACTGGGAAAAGGGAAGGAGCAATTGCTTCAAACTTGGAAGGGATGAGAATACTTTAAGGAAAATCACCCCAAGACAGGAAGGCCAAAGATTTCTACCAACTGTTTTGCTGATAATCAGCATTCAATCAGGACCAGCTACCACCACTTGGCTGGAAGAGGTGGTCAGAGATCTCTGGCTTCTTTGGCTCCTGAGTTTAGTAAGAAAACAGCATAAACTTCACCATTTTGCCCAGGGAGGTTGTGAATGTTCCATCCCTGGCAGTGTTCAAGGCCAGGTTGGATGAAGCCTTGGGTGCCATGGTTTAGTGTGAGGTGTCCCTGCCCATGGCTGTGGGTTGGAACTGGATGATCTGAAGCTCCTTTCCAACCCTAACTGTTCTATGACTCTACGATTTTAATTCCTTGGCCGTAACTAGTCCCCAAGAAGCCAGGAACTGAATACACAAGCACAATAATCTCCCAGGTTAGAAAGTCCCACATGAGCAGCACTCACAAACCCAAGAGATCATTCACTTAACGCCTTCCACAGCTGGGATATTAAAATACTGATTTTGCCTGTTCTTTTGCTCCTTGCTATGAAGGTTGAGAGCATCTTGAAACAGAGAGAACATGGGAATGGGTTCAGCGCAGACCCCAGCTTGCTCTCCTTCTCCCAAGAGAGGGACCACCAAGTAACCATTGCAATGCTGGAGATGAGTGGGGTGAAGCTCCATGAGGACGGATCCGCTGCTGGCACAAATGAAGCCTTCTCAGCCACAGGAGCCTTGTATGTGTCCCTGTACGTCCTCAGTCTTCTGAGCAAGCCCCATTAGGTTACACAGCCCTCCCATGCGGGATGATTTAAACAGAATCACTTAACAAGGTATCTGAAAGTCTCTTAGCACAAGGCAGCTTCTTTCTCCAAGCTTCATCCCTGCACACGTGAGGCTCTCGCACTGCTTTGAAGTGAGTGGCAAAGGAAAAAAGCCCCATCCCTGGCAGTGCTCAAGGCCAGGTTGGACACAGGGCTTGGAGCAGCTGCTCCAGTGGAAGGGGTCCCTGAAGGAGCTTTGGGGTCCTTTCCAACTCCAACCACCAATGACTCTAGAAGCAAACTTAAGGCAAGAAAACTCCTTATGGAAGCCAGATCCCAAACCTGCGTTTTCCTTCCTCCCACCCGAATCCCAACCACAAACCCCACCAGCCCAAATGAGCACCCACCACTTGGTTGAGCTTGACACGACCTTGGGCTTCCTCAGCACCCCAGAGCACTGCCACTGATGCTCATGCATCCAGGTGCACCCCAGCAATCCCTCCCCAGTACCCCCCAGCTCAAGGGGGATCCCAGAGCAGTTTATGGGTGCAGCCCCAGCAGCAAGGAGCAAGCTTCAGATCTACATTGCAAAGGCTTTGACGGCTGCTTTATGAATAAAGCTCTTTACTGACCAACAGAGGCCATGTTGTACCCTGAAGTAAGGCCGCGGGGCTGCCCGGCCGGCTCCCCCCACCTCGGGGATCCCCATTGGGGGACACCGCTGCTTACCTGGGGGGGCCACTGCCGGCTCGGGGGGCACCAACAGCACGGTGGGACAGCCAATGGGGCGAGGGGACCCCGAGCCCGGTGAGGGGAGCGGAGCGGAGCGGCCATCCCCTCTGCCTCGCACCTCACCTCAGCGAGCCAGGCAGGAGCAGCCGAGCGCGGCTCCGGAGATCACCGAACACGGCTCCGGAGATCACCGAGCGCGGCTCCGGAGACAGCCGAAGAGGGGCGGAAGGAGCCGAGCGCTCCGCCTCTCGGCGCTCGGCTGGCCGGGCCTGGCGGCTCCCGGCGTGCCCCGCGGTTGCTGCAGTGTCATGAAGCAGGAGGCCCCGTCCCGGCGCCGAGACAAGGCCAAGGTCCCCCTCGAGGGGCCTCCCCCCGCAGCCCCCGACGTGGAGATGCAGGAGGAGGCGGCGGAGACCGGAGGGGACCGGCAGCCGCAGCGGGAGCTCGATGCGGTCACGTTGGAGGGTGAGGGGGGGAACGGGATGGGGAACGGGGGGAGTCAGTGAGGGAATGGGGGGGGGAGAGTCAGTGAGGGGATGGGGGGGTGGTCCTTGAGGAGGAAGAGGAAGGGGAATGGGGGGTCCTTGAGGAGGAGGAAGGGGAATGGGGGGTCCTTGAGGAAGGGGAAGGGGAATGAGGGGGTCCTTGAGGAGGAGGAAGGGGAATGGGGGGTCCTTGAGGAGGAGGAGGAAGGGGAACGGGGGGGTCCTTGAGGAGGAGGAAGGGGAATGAGGGGTCCTTGAGGAAGGGGAAGGGGAATGAGGGGGTCCTTGAGGAGGAGGAAGGGGAATGGGGGGTCCTTGAGGCGGAGGGGTAGTGTGGGGTGAGGAAGAGGGGGCGCTGGGAAGGCTGTTGGTGGGGAAAGGAGCTGCGAGGGCCTTAAGAGGGAAGGGGAATCTGGAAGCTGTGTTTGAGGGGTCACCCTTGGGAGGATGGGGTCCCCTGAGCTGCACAAGAGCCACAGTGGGATCCAGAGGGAGGATGGAGAAGGGGGGGGGGGCACTGGGACCCCCCCCATTGCTGGTGCCATGAGGGACCCGGCGCTGCCTGTGCTCCGAGTGAGGCTCTCCTGGTGCTCCCGCAGACATCAAGGAGCACGTGAAGCAGCTGGAAAAGGCCGTGTCGGGCAAGGAGCCGCGTTATGTCCTGCGGGCGCTGCGGGCCCTGCCCTCCACCTCCCGACGCCTCAACTCCAACGTGCTCCACAAAGCCATCCATGGCTTCTTCACTGCCAACAGCTCCGTAAGGGACTTCCTGCTCGGCTTCCTGGAGGAGGTAGGGGCAGAGGGGACACCGTTCCCTGCACCGAGGACCCCCTTGTCACCCCCTTGTCACCCCCTTGTCACCCCCTTGTCACCCCCTTGTCACCCCCTTGTCACCGGGCTGGGGATGGCCTCGCTGCAGGCAGAGGTGTCAGGGGGAACAGGCATCCAGCAATGTCTCTGTCCTCAGTCCATGGACACGGAAGCAGAGCTGCAGTTTCGGCCACGCACAGGGAAGGCAGCTTCAGCCCCACTTCTGCCAGAGGTGGAGACTTACCTGCAGCTGCTGCTGGTCATCCACCTGATGAACAGCAAGCGGTACCCAGAGGTGAGGTCCCTGAGCTCTCAATGGGGTGCTCCTGCACCAGGCTGGGTCTGCAGAACCCCAGGAGCTGCATGTGTGTGTTCCCCTTTGTTCCAGTTCCATCTGGAGGCAGCCTTGGGTTCAGTCCCGCAGCCTCCCTGCTCTTCAGAGCATCCCTGCCTCCACCTTGAGCTCTGTTCCCCTCCTGCAGGCTCAGAAGGTGTCTGATGACCTGATGCAGAAGATCAGCTCCCAGAACCGCCGGGCCCTTGACCTGGTGGTGGCCAAATGTTACTACTACCACTCCCGCATCTACGAGTTCCTGAACAAGCTGGATGGGGTCAGGAGGTAGGCTGGGGCCTGCAGCCCAGAGAGCCAGGGCTGCTGCTTTCCTCCTCCCTGCCACGCTCCCCTTCCCTGCAGCTTCCTGCACGCCCGGCTCCGGACAGCCACACTGCGGCACGATGCTGATGGCCAGGCCACCCTCCTGAACCTGCTGCTGAGGAACTATCTCCACTACAACCTCTATGACCAGGCCGAGAAGCTCGTCTCCAAGTCTGTGTTCCCTGAGCAGGCCAACAACAACGAGTGGGCTCGGTACCTCTATTACACAGGTGAGACAGAGGGTCCTGCGCTCGGGCTGTGCCCGAGAGCGAGGGCTCTGCATCTGCACAGAACCCATTGGAACAGCTGGAGATGGGGTTTCCAGGCAGGATGTGATCCAGTGGATCCAGTTGGATTCGCTTTTCCAAGCCCCTTGTGGCCTGTCTCAACGCAGGGCGCATCAAGGCCATCCAGCTGGAGTACTCGGAGGCACGGAGGACCATGACAAACGCCCTGCGGAAGGCCCCACAGCACACGGCCGTCGGCTTCAAGCAGACAGTGAGCAGGGATGGGAAGCTCGAGGGGTTCGGATCCTCCTGGATCCTCCTGGAAGCCGCAGCTCCCGTGGTCTCTTTCTGCTCCAGGTGCACAAGCTGCTCATCGTGGTGGAACTGCTGCTGGGGGAGATCCCGGACAGGCTCCAGTTCAGACAACCCTCCCTCAAGCGCTCGCTCATGCCCTACTTCCTCCTGACCCAGGGTACATTGAGCCAGGCTCTGGGGGAGCAGGAAGCCTTGGGAAGGGGAGCAGTGGGGATTTCTTCCCTCTCCCCTCAAGGGGATTCAGCTGCAGGCTCTGCTTGGGGAAGAGAAGGAGGAGGAGGCAGCTCTCAGAGGACAGGAGCTGCCCTCCTCGCTTCCCCCATTCCCCTTCCCTACAAACACCTTCTCTCCTCCAGCCGTCAGGACTGGGAACCTGTCCAAGTTCAACCAAGTCCTTGATCAGTTTGGGGACAAGTTCCAGGCTGATGGCACCTACACCCTGATCATTCGTCTGAGGCACAATGTCATCAAGACGGGTAGGAGGCTGCAGGGATGGTGCTTGGGGTACCCTTGGGCTGCCTGGCCCCGGGGGCTGCACTCCTGTCCCTCCTCGCAGGTGTCCGGATGATCAGCTTGTCCTACTCTCGCATCTCCCTGGCTGACATTGCCCAGAAGCTGCAGCTCGACAGCCCAGAGGATGCAGAGTTCATTGTTGCCAAGGTACCTGCATCAGGTCCTGTCCCTCTGTGTTCTGGGAGCAGGCTCCCTCCTGGGGCAGTTGCTGGGTTTAGGTTAAGGCCCCTCCAAAGGGACGCTGGGGACACGCAGGGCACCTCATCCCCTCACTGTGTGCCTGAGCTCACTGCTCCTGTCACAGCAGCCAGCTCCTCCCTTCCCCTGAGCTCAGGCCCGGGAGGCAGCGGGTGCCCTGACCTGTGCTCTGGCATGCAGGCCATCCGGGATGGTGTCATCGAGGCCAGCATTAACCACGAGAAGGGCTACGTCCAGTCCAAGGAGATGATCGACATCTATTCCACACGGGAGCCCCAGTTGGCTTTTCACCAGCGCATCTCGTTCTGCCTCGACATCCACAACATGTCCGTGAAGGTGCGAGGGGCTGCAGGGTCTGGCCCAGGGGACAGTGGTGTCACTTAAGGAGAAACATAGAAGAGTTTGGGTTGGAAGGGACCTTAAAGCTCCTCCAGCTCCAACCCCTGCCATGGGCAGGGACCCCTTCCACTGGAGCAGCTGCTCCAAGCCCCTATGTCCAACCTGGCCTTGAGCACTGCCAGGGATGGGGCAGCCACAGCTTCTCTGGGCACCCTGTGCCAGCGCCTCAGCACCCTCACAGGGAAGAGCTTCTTCCTTATCTCCAACCTGAACTTCCTCTGTTGCAGTTTGAACCCATCACCCCTTGTCCTATCCCTCCAGTCCCCAATGAAGTCCCTCCTTTGTTTTCCAGGCCATGAGGTTCCCACCGAAATCCTACAACAAAGACTTGGAATCTGCAGAGGTGAGGTCTCTTTCTGGGGGGGGGGGGTTCCTTTACCACCACCGAGGTTCCAGCACGGATGCAGCTCCTGGCCCCCACCAACCTTTTCCTTTGGCTTTGCCTTGCAGGAGCGCCGGGAGCGCGAGCAGCAGGACCTGGAGTTCGCAAAGGAGATGGCAGAGGACGATGATGATGGTTTCCCGTGAGCCTCTGGCCTGGCTCCACTTTTTTAGCTGTCCCTAGGGCAGATGCTGCCTGAGCAGCGCTTCCCCTGCACGGCCCCGGCCCCTTTTATAGATACCTGCATGTCTGTCCGGTGGGGGGGATCCCTGGCCATGCAGCTTCTTGGGGGTCCCAAGCAGGATCCCCCTTCCCCAGTAACCCAGCATTCTGACTGTGGTCACGGTGGTTGCACAGAGGAGCCCCTGCCCTGGGGCCTCCCGGGGCCGCAGAGCCGGGATGGGTGCTGGGAGCCCCAGCCATGGGTGCCCCCGGCTCTCGCAGCGATGATGGGGTCAAACTTTGTTAAGCTTCAATTATGACTTTTAAAATAAAAGTGGGAAAAACACCATTTGCACAGAGGGCTGAGTCACCCCCACACCCTGTCCTGCTGGCAAGGGCACAGGGGGGTCAGGCTGGATCCTTCTTGTGCCTCACAGGCACCAGTGCTGGGGAGTGAGGGAACCTGCAGCTGCACCAAGTGGGTCTCACCACCATCGGGGCTCATTCTCCAGGGCCATCCATGAGTCTCTCACTGTGTCCATGCCTTCCCATAGGCTGAGGATTAAGTGTGGGGCTGCCCAGGGTACAGCCTGTCCCTGCTCTAAGGCCATAGCTGGGGCAGAGCAGGGAAGGTGAGAGCTGGATCCAGCACTGAGAGCACAGGGGACACCCTGGAAGCCTTCACTTGCGGATGCTGGGCAGGGGCTGATGGTGCCTGGGTCAGGCCCTGCACAGGAAGGGTGACCACGAGGCAGAACCGCAGTGGGGCGGATGCTGGGGACAGTCCCCAGGGCTGGACAGCTCCGGTCCCAGGGGGTTTTGTGCTGCCCTCGTGCCCCAGCACCAACCCACAGGGTTTCGGGTCTGGTCACCACTTCCTTCCTTCCTTCCCTGGAAAGCTGACAGGGACTTTGGGCCCCACCAAGCACTGATTCATGTCCCCCCCACCCCGATTCCTGAAAGCATCAGCCTGCTGCAATGTCAGCTCTGCTCCGGGATGAGCCCCATGGGCACAATGCACCCGAGCCCCTCCATGGGTACCAGCTCCAGAAGGGCTGTGGTTTGCAGTGGCTCTGGGGAGGGCACATGGAGGGCTGGGGGGTGTCCTCCCTATCAACAGGCTCTGCTACCGAGGTCCTTTCACACAGCCTGAGGGCAGGACATGAAGCCCAAGGTCTAGGAAGGGAAGTCATCATTAGGCTTCAGAGTTAACACCAGCCTCATGCCAGGCCCTGGGTGATGCTCATAGATCGACTGCAGCCACCAATGGGGGGTTCCTTTCCCCTGCTGGAGGTGGGAGCAGCTCTGGCTCTGGGGCCCATCCCCATGGCCTGCAGGATGGCAGTGATGGGAGCCAGGCTGGGTGCAGAGCTCAGTGCTGTGCCAGGGTCATCCTGCCTGGATCCCTGCATCCCACACCCTGCCCGTGCCAGGCAGGAGCCCTCCCAGCTGGCACTGACCCACAGATCATCTTGGAAGCACTTGCGGGAAGCAGCATGAGCCAAATCCCCCGGTCAGAGCCATGGGGACAGTGGGGCAGGAGCAGCTGCCCTGGACGATGCTTCCCCGAAGGTGCTGCTCAGGACAGCCCCAGTGAGGGGGGTCAGGCCCCTTGTGCTCATGTATGGGGATGCTGAGCACAGCCCAGCCCTGCAGCCCCCATCCAGGCAGGATCCTTGCATGGGATCTCACCTTGACCACCTCCAACTGCTCCCACCCCGTGAAGGCCACCCCGTTGTTGCTCGCCCTGACACCGCGGTGAGGGGCTCGGTGTCCACATGGGTTGGGAATGGCACTGATCCCAGGGAATGGCGAGTGACCCCGTGGTGCTGAGCCCCGGGTTAATGTGTCCCGGAGGCACCGGCCCCGCACCGGGCACCCCTCGGGCACCGGGTGCCGCTGCACCGGGGGCAGCCGCTGCCCACCGGGAAAGCCCCAGCACAGGAGGGGTGGGCAGCGCTCAGCACCCGCGTCCGGATTTGCATGCGGGTGGTTACGGCAATGAAGCAACAGGAGCTGTTGCCACATCGGTGTGAATCCCCGCGGCCGCTATAAATGCCCTGATCAATGCCGGGGCAGGAGCTGCAGCCGCCGGCCACGCTCACAGGCAGCAGGAGACACCGAACCCGGCACCATGTGCGCTGTCACCCGTGAGTACTGCAGCCCGCAGCACGGCGCTACCACTGCTCCCTGCGCTCCCAGTGCTCCCAGTGCTTCCTCTGCTCCCAGTGCTCCCACTGCTCCCAGTGCTTCCTCTGCTCCCAGTGCTCCCACTGCTCCCTGGGCTCCCACTGCTCCCTGGGCTCCCAGTGTCCCACTGCTACCAGTGCTTCCTGTGCTCCCAGTGCTTCCTCTGCTTCCAGTGCTTCCTGTGCTCCCATTGCTCCCACTGCTCCCAGTGCTTCCTGTGCCTCCTCTGCTCCCATCGCTCCCACTGCTCCCACTGCTCCCAATACTCCCACTGCTCCCATTGCTCCCACTGCTCCCAGTGCCTCCTCTGCTTCCATTGCTCCCACTGCTCCCAGTGCTTCCTGTGCTCCCATTGCTCCCACTCCTAAAACTGCTAAAACTGCTCCGACTGCTCCCACTGCTCCCACTGCTCCCATTGCTCCCACAGCCCCCATTACTCCCAGTGCTCCCTGTGCTCCCAGGGCTTCCACTGCTCCAACTGCTAAAGGTGCTTCCACTACACCCATCACTCCCATTGCTCCCACTGCACCCACTTTCCCCCCAGCTCCCAGAGCCCCCACTAAGCCCATTCTACCTGCAGCACCCACTGCACCCACGCACCCAAAGCCTGCAGCCGGTGGCCCCAGCACCACGGCACCAGTGGCACACAGGCAGCACCAGCTCCATCTCCCCCATTCCATGGGGTCCCTGCCCCTTCCCCAGGCTGCGTCGGTGCCACCATCACCGGTGGCAGTGCCAGGGCTGTGCCACGGTGGGTGCTGAGCCGCTGTTCCCACAGGGGTGCTGGTGCTGCTGCTGTGGGTGCCATGGCAGGAGCTGCTTGGGGCGCCGCTGGCCGAGCTCTCGGGGGATCAGAGATTCCTCATCTTCCTCAGCAACAACCTGGAATTCACCCGCAAGATCAAGGGGGACGTGGCTGCTCTGCAGCACGTGGTGGTGAGTCCCCATCATGGGGATCATGGTGGATCATGGGGATCATGGTGGGACGGCCCCATCTCCACCACCCTGGGCACCAGGTCTGCCCCATCCCACACCCCAGCGAGGGGAGCTGGGGGCGATGGGGTCCTCCGGCCACCCTGACCACATCCCCCTTGGCTGCAGTGTGACACCTTCCAGCTGTGCAAGGAGGAGGAGCTGCTGCTGCTGCGGCAGGACCTGAGCATCACACAGGTGCCCATGGAGCGGTGCCATGGCCGCGGCTTCCAGGCGGTGAGTGCCACAGCCCACCCGTGCCATGGGCTAGCTGGGCTCAGCCCTGCCGGTGCCGCGGTGCCCGTGCCGAGCTGACCATGCCATGCACCCCACAGGAAGCCTGCTTCAGCCAGATCCAAGAGGGGCTCCGCACCTACCAGAGCTCCCTCGATGCCGTCCTGGAGCTGCTGCCTGGACACGCTGCACTGGTGGAGAGCCTGCAGCTGGATGCTGCCAACCTGTCCTCCAACATCCAGCATCAGGTGAGGGGAGGGCAGGATGGGCACAGCAAGGACACCACATCCTGGGCTGCATCCCCAGAGTGTGAGCAGCAGCTCAGGGAGGGGATCCTGCCCCTCTGCTGTGGGATGGGGTGAACCCTCCTGCAGCCCTGATCCAGCTCTGGGGCAGCAGCAACCAGAGGGAACTGGAGCTGTTGGATGAGGCCACAGAGATGCTGCGAGGGCTGGAGCAGCTCCCATAGGAGCCAGGCTGAGAGAGCTGGGCTGGGGCAGCGTGGACAAGAGAAGGCTCCTGAAGGGGAGACCTGAGAGCAGCTCCAGTGCTTAAAGGGGCTGCAGGAAACCTGGAGAGGGGCTTGGGACAAGGGATGGAGGGACAGGCCAAGGGGAATGGCTTGAACCTGCCCGAGGGGAGACTGAGCTGAGCTCTGAGGCAGAAGCTGTTCCCTGTGAGGGTGCTGAGGCGCTGGCACAGGGTGCCCAGAGAAGCTGTGGCTGCCCCATCCCTGGCAGTGCTCAAGGCCAGGTTGGACACAGGGGCTTGGAGCAGCTGCTCCAGTGGAAGGGGTCCCTGCCCATGGCAGGGGTTGGAGCTGGAGGAGCTTTAAGGTCCCTTCAACCCAACCCAGTCTGTGCCTCCATGGGGCTCTGCTGTTGCGCTCCCAGAGCCCGGAGCTGATGCCTCTGCCTCTGCCCAGTTACAGATGGAAGACCTGGGCCTGGCCACGGTGACATACCCCACAGAGACCCGGGGTCCCCTCCCTGCCTTCTCCTCCCATTTCCACCACCAGGTCGGCAGCTTCTTCATCCTGGCCGACTTCCAGCGGTTCCTGGAGGCTGCGTACCGGGCCCTGCGGCACCTGGCGCACCTCTGACCCGGGGGCTCCCGACTTCCCCACCTATTTAATATGTATGGCTATGCCAGCTCCCTGCGGACGGGAATGCTGCCGGACACCGGCCCCGCACACGGACCCGTGCGCAGCATCGCCCTTGTTTAATATTTAAACACAAGTGTATCTCTGCTACGAGTTGCTGGGCTTGAGCCCCCATGGGCTTCCCAAGGGCTGCATCCCACAGGAAAACCGGCTTCGGACAGGCATGAAGCAGCTTCGGAGCAGCATTTCCCTGCCTGGGCTGCAGGGACAGACCTGAGCCGTGTCACTTCTCGTTGGCATAGTGACATTAGTATTTATTAGTCATTAGGGAAGAGGGAGGGGAGTAGGGAGGTGCCGAAGGGATGCAGCAGCTTCCCACGAGGTTTTTCCACCGCCCACCCCCATTCCCTGCAAAACTCAGGGTATTTATTGCAGTTTAAGTTATTCTCATCCCTTTCCCTGCCTCACGGTTCGCGGAGCTGTCCTGGATGGTTCCCAGCCCATCCCGCTGTTTTGTACTGTATTTATTGCTGCCTGAGCCCCACAGACACATCCCTGCTCGGTTTTATACGCAATATAAATGGAAATAAACTTATTTTTGCTCCAGAGCCCTGCTCTCTGCCTGTGCTGCCTGCGGCGGGTGGGGATGATGATGTGCGGCCGGGGCGCGGGGATACGGGAGCAGAGACACGGGGCACAAGGGAACAGCGACACGGGGCACAAGGGAACAGCATCCTTTGGGACCGCTCTGGGGATGCTGCTTGCACCGGGACCCAGCGGTGGGGGGACCGGATGCGGCTGCCGCGGGGGTGGCGGCTTCCTCTGGCACCAGCCCTTGGGCAAGAGCCGGTTCCTAGAAAGCACCGGAGCTGAGCGCCGGCAGCACCGACACCGGCACTGGGACCGGGAGCCGCCGGCAGCACCAGCACCAGCACCGGCACCGGGAGCCGCCGGCAGCACCGAGCGGGGGCATCGGCACCGGCACCGGGAGCCGCCGGCAGCGCGGAGCGGATGCTCTGTGCCGGGAGAGTGCAGGGGCACCCAGGGCTCTGTGCCCTGCGCTCGGTGGCAGTGGGGACCCTGCGGTCCCTCCTTTGCTGCTGCCACCAAGGGGATCTGTGCCAGAGCTGCCCAGGGATGTGCCTGGAGCCCTCCTGCCCTTGCCACAATGGGATGGGACTTCCAGAACTGAGAAACGCAGAGGATGGAAAGCAAAGCAAACCAAAGCCAAGGAAACCTGGGCATCCCCCTGGGCTGTCCCTGTGCTCCCAGCCTTGCACCAACTCCGTTTCCTCCCACCAGTCCCATGCTCACATCCCATGACCGCTGGCATCCCCTCATCACACTCAGCCTGGCCCCAGTGGGTGCCTGTTCCTGCCCCCCCCCTCGGTTTTCCCAGCCCTGGGAAGGGCCAAGCACGGAGCCCCCATGCCAGCCCATTGCCACCACCCTGCCCATGCTGGTCTGGTGCACACGCTGCTGTGGTGCCCTCAGTGAGAGCCACGGCTCCTTCCTGCCCTGGCTTATCAGTGCTTACAGGAAACCCCTTCTCCCGCTCCAGCCCCTTCCTGGAAGGTGAAGAGCAGGAGCCAAGCATGGGGCTGCTGCCGGCAAATATTGACAGAGCTGGGAAGGCCGAGGGCCGGGTCCTGCTCTTTGCTCCGAGCTAACGGTAAAGCCCAGCCCCAGGCTGAGGTGCCAGCTCCATGCAGGACTCAACCCAAGTCCAGCCCCGCACGGCTCCTCCGCTGCCTGCATCAGGGTCTGTCCGTGCAGCCAAGCCTGGGAGCAGCCAGGACCTGAGCTCATCCCGGGGTCAGACACGTCCCAACCACCATCCAGATGCCTGTTCCCTGCAGCATTGACCCAAAGCCACCGGAGCCTCCGTGTGCTGCCTCTTCCCTGGCATCACCAAAGCATCCTCTTTGGAGCCATGGGGATGGCGATGGGAGGGGGCTCAAGCCGAGGCACCCCCTTAGTCATGAGTCAAAGAGAGCACACACATGGAAGGAGCAGAGACGAAGCCGTCCCGGCCCTGCCACCCCCTCAGGGTCAGGGATTCATGACAGTTGGATGTGGATTCACCACCAAAGCAGCTGACCCGAGCTGGGGCAGCCCCACTGAGGAGCCTCTCCCTGCACGGTGCTGCTGAGGCCACAGTTACTCACCGGGTGCTGGGGTCATGGTGTGAACTCATCATGCTCACGTGGAGGGATTTCCAACGGGAGCATCTCTGCTCCACCCTGCCCAGCATCACCCACAGGGACCCTGTGAGGGCTGGAGCAGCTCTGCTCTGGAGCCAGGCTGAGAGAGCTGGGCTGGGGCAGCCTGGACAAGAGAAGGCTCCTGAAGGGGAGACCTGAGAGCAGCTCCAGTGCCTAAAGGGGCTGCAGGGAACCTGGAGAGGGGCTTGGGACAAGGGCCTGTAGGGACAGGCCAAGGGGAATGGCTTGAACCTGCCCAAGAGAGGGGAGACTGAGCTGAGCTCTTAGGCACAAGCTGTTCCCTGTGAGGGTGCTGAGGCGCTGGCACAGGGTGCCCAGAGAAGCTGTGGCTGCCCCATCCCTGGCAGTGCTCAAGGCCAGGTTGGACACAGGGGCTTGGAGCAGCTGCTCCAGTGGAAGGGGTCCCTGCCCATGGCAGGGGTTGGAGCTGGAGGAGCTTTAAGGTCCCTTTCAACCCAAACCAGGCTGGGATTCTGTGATTTCTTACCAATTTAAACACCACAAACCGATGGCACGAGGCAGGTTTGTGAGCACACCTGAAGGCAGACGCTGGAAGCCACCCCTTCCAAAGGGAATGGACACATTTTCCCAGGTCATCTCCACACTGGGATGCTGCAGGTATCGGATGAAACACCCAAACCCCTCCCAGACCCTGAGTATTCAGGCAGTGTCACTTTGCTTCCTAAATCAGAGCTGCCAACTCCCAGCCCACTGCTCATGAGTTCAACCCAACCAGCATCACTTCAGCCCACACCAGGCTCACAGGATAAAGGCACTGAGAAAAGTCCTCCTTGGTTTATGAGCAAAGTCATCGTGACCTGGAAGAAATCCGGGTGGAATGAGGCAGGATGAGGTTTTGCATTCCCAGGTGCTGTGGTGTGGGGAAGGGCCCTGCTCCAGCTGGGAGATGAAAACCAACCCAGCAGAGGGCTCACCAGCACGCTGGAAAACCTGAAGGACCAACTTGCTGCACCTTGGGAAGCAGTCATTATAGGCATTTTCTATTTTAAAGTCCATTTAGGAAAGCAAACGTCATCTTCTCTATGCTCCAGGGTAGCTGCAGCCCCTTGGACTCTCCTCAAACGGATAGAAATGTCCCAGTGATGATCCAACACCATCCAAAATCCCAGCTACTGCAGCTGGTGCGACCCACATAGATGCAAGGGCTGAGGCTGGTTTCCCCCCTTGAAGGGTTAACTGCCAGGCCAGCTCCTGTCCCACAGCTTCCTCCCCTACCTCCTTTCCAGCCTGAGCTGCTTTGAGGGTTGCTCTCACTAAGTAATATTGTGATGGCTTAAATCTCAGAGCCCAGATCCAGCGACTCTCACCATGAGCAGGGCAGAGGCAGGACTGGGAATGTTGCTCTGCAGCCCCCTGGCAGCTCAAGGCACTTCCCATGCCCTGGCTTTGGGGACAGTGACAGGAAAGCCTCCCCCACTCCAGCGTAACACAATGGGATGGAATCAACAGAGTCATCGAGAAGAAACCCCCTCTTTTCCTACTGCTCCATCTTTTCTAAGTGGATCCCCCCATTAGGTTCTGGGGAAACAGGAGCTTTGCCAGAGCAGTCCAAAGCCTCACTTGTGATCCCCGTGCCTGTCAGCCACACTTCCAACACCAGCTCCCGAGTGCTCCAAGCTCTCTCTCTGTTACTGGGCATTTCCCAGTTCGTTTGTTGCACTTCCATGCTCGCCCTAGTCCAGGCAGGAAACTGTATTTGAACTCCTGGAGGTCGCAGGAGGTGTGATACGGATCCTAGGCTGTGAAGAGGGCTCAAGAACGCACCTTTTACTGCAAAGGGCAGGCTGAACGGCTGGGCTGGGATGTAACAGTGATTAAGCACAGTGTCTCCTCTCTGCTTGGCTCTGCTTTCCACAAACCTAATCATGTCAGAGGGAAAGAGAATAAAGATCTCCCCAAGCCCAGCTAACCCTATTAGCCTGAGACACAGCGCCGCAGCCGGGAGGCACATACACCATAAGCAGGCATCTGTGCTGTCATAACAGAACCCTCTGCGATATTTCTTGAGTGACCTTTTATTCACTTTGGTTACCGGCCAGGCGGGATTGCCTCCGGAAAGCTGCCGATGGAGGGAGGAGAGCTCTTCAAGGTGATGGGCTCTGCATGGCAGAGCTGCTGGGACACAGGGTGAGAGGGAAGAGGAGTCCGATGAGGCTCAGGGGGATGAAGACCTCTGGAAGCACATGATGTGGCAGGAGCCACGTATGGACGTGCCCTGCTGCGTGCAAAGCCAGCAGGAACGAGGAGGAAAGCAACAGCTGATCCAGCTCGGTGCCTTATCAAATACAGCAGCGAGTAATGGGGGGATTGATGGGGATTTCAGATCTTTCCTATCCAGATAAAGCCGTTCCTTGCTCCCAGCCTAACTCACCATCTCACACCCGGCTCCTCAAACCACAGGACATCCATCATCATTGCAAAACCCTGGGCTGTTTCCGGGATGAGGCCAGAACGGGTGTGCAGGAGCCTGGGCTTCTGCCAGGGCAGCCCCAGGCTCCGGGGAGCGGATAACGCACCCTGGGTACCACTGCGGTACCGGAGATGCCGGGAGGATAACGGGACTTGTACTGGGAGCCATTGGGAACGCGAGGCACACCCTAACCCACGGATAGGAGCTGCGGATCGGGCTCATTGCTGCCACTAACGGGGGAGCCCCGGCTGCCCCCGGACACGGCGCTGCCCGTTCCCCACCGCCGTGAACGGGAGCCGGAGGCTCCGCCCCCCGGCAGACTGACGGGCAGCTTGACCAATCGTAGACCAGGACGCTGCCTCGCAGCCAATCAGAGCGCATTCAGGGCGGGGCCCCGCTCAGGCCCGGTCGGGGCCGTGCTCCGTCTGCTTCTCGCGGTGGCCGCAGTGCTCGGGGCCGTTCTGTACCGGAGGCTGCGGAGCCCTCGGCGGTGACCACAGTGCTCGGGGCCGTTCTGTACCGGAGCCCTCGGCGGCGGCCGCCATCCGCTGCCGTGCAACGGGGCCTCGGCTGCTGCCGCACAGCACAGCAACGGGCTCCGGTGACGGGCCGCGGGGCATGCCGGGGCCGGTAGTCCGTGCCGGCCTGCGGAGGCCCAGGCCGCGGCTCCGTGGCAGCGGGGCTCGCACACACCGGACACCCGCTGCCCCCCGCTGAGCCTGCGGGTCCTCGCCCTCACTCGCCTCCTGCCTCAGGGAGCAGGCCCAATCCAATGAGGGAGGTGCTGATTGGCTGGCAGGCAGCCCCCTTCTCCCACCAGCCAATCGGCGCGCGGGATGCTGCGCCGTGCATGAAGCCGGGCACAGGGTGAGTGAGGGTAGGCCCCGGCCGGGCCCTCCCGGGCTGACCCCAACCGGGGCCCAGGCCGCGGCCTTGGGGAGGCCTCGGGAACGGCCGGAGCTCACCGGGTTTGGGGGGGGGTTCATGGCTGTGCCGGTGGCGGCTGCTCCCCACCGAGTACCGGTGGTTGTACCGGTGGTTGTACGGGTGCTGCTGCGCGGACAGACCCCACAACAGCTGTAAAGTAGGTATGGGTTTATTCAGCGCTGAGGTGCATGGGGATGGCTCCTCCAAAGGATGCACCCTCAGGGCTGTTCTCCCTTTACATTTATCCTCTTAAGGTATACATATACATTAGGTTACTCGATACCCCTATACATATTTATTATCGCCCCTTCGTATTGTAATGAGCTAGAAGGTCCTTTGCGCATGCGCAGTGCCCCCTTCTGGTCATGGGCAGGGGTCTCAGGATGAAGTAAATGAGTCTTCCTCTTCTTAAACTCTTCACCTTTTAACCTTCACCCATGGCCTGAGGGTTTGGTCGGTGCCGTCTGCTTCTGCCCCAGCAGAACCAAACATCTGCTTTGGTCCCTTATAGTAGAGCTGAGCATCTGCTTCTCCCCCTCATCAGCAGTCAGTGCCTTGGACGTTAGGTACTTAGGACAGACAATACTTTTGTTTAAGCAAAGGAATCCCATTAACCCCTTGTACAGTTCCCCTGTATTACCCCCTGTCCATCGGTTACCCCTGTACCACAGCCCCTCACAGAGCCGAGGGGAGCAGGAGCAGTGCCAGGGATGGGATGGGGCTGGAGGACTCATTTCAGCTCTGTCCTCAGCCCCCAATTTCAGCTTTCCCCATGTGCTTTAGTTGGTACTGGGCAAATACACGCAAAAATAAAGGCCTGTTTGGGGGGAAAGTGTTTCTGGCTCCTGCCTGTAACATCTGCAGGAACCTCAGTACCCTTGTGTGCAGTTCAGCTCCAGGCTTATTAAAGATTTATCCTTCCTGCCATGGATCCATTGAGCCCCTTTGACAGCACAAGTGTTTTCAAGCCCTGTTTGGTTTCTAGGTTATCCCTTTCCAAGTGCTCTTTTACCCCTGCAGTGACAGCCGAGGTTGTGGGGAGCAAGTCCCAGCCAAGGCTGGGGGTCCAAGCAGTGGGGTTACTGCATCCAAAGCCTTGTGGCTGCATGGGCAGGACAGGTTTCCATGGGGCTCTCACACAAGCGGAGCCTCCATCCCAAGTGCCTGATTCCCATCCTGCAGCGTTCCCCTTGCAGGCTGGTGCAGAGGGCACAGAAGATCGTGCTGGAGAGGGCAAGATCTTAACCCACTGTGGTAAATAGAGACACGGCTGCTGTGTTACAGCAAGGCCAGCATAACACCAGGAAAGGCTCTGTACCACCAGGAATGGGGCTTGGGCTTCTCACCAGCCACTGCTGTTTAGCAGGAGTGCCCTTTCTGATTCCCTTTGAGTTGCCCCTTGTTGTTGCTCCAGTTAACCAGCAGTGTGTGCCTGCAGCCCTGAAAGCAACTGTATCCTGGGCTGCATCCAAAGGAGCCTGAGCAGCAGGGCCAAGGAGCTGATCCTGCCCCTCTGTGAGACCTCACCTGGAGCATTGTGTGCAGTTCTGGTGTCCTCAGCATTAGAAGGACATGGAACTGTTGGAACAAGTCCAGAGGAGGCCACGAGGATGCTCAGGGGCTGGAGCAGCTCCTGTATGGAGCCAGGCTGAGAACACTGGGGCTGTTGAGCCTGGAGAAGAGAAGCTGCAGAGAGACCTCAGAGCAGCTTCAGTGTCTGAAGGGGGCTATAGGGATGCTGGTGAGGGACTCTTCATTAGGGACTGTAGTGATAGGACAAGGGGTAATGGGTTCAAACTGAAACGGGAGGTTTAGACTGGATCTAAGGAAGAAGTTCTTTAGTGTGAGGGTGCTGAGGCACTGGAATGGGTTGCCCAGGGAGGTTGTGAATGCTCCATCCCTGGCAGTGTTCAAGGCTAGGTTGGCTGAAGCCTTGGTTGCCATGGTTTAGTGTGAGGTGTCCCTGCCCATGGCAGGGGGTTGGAACTGGATGATCTTAAGCTCCTTTCCAACCCAAACTGTTCTATGATTCTATCACAGTGCAGAGCATGAACCAAATGGTCCCATCCTCACATCTTTCCACGGTGTTTTTCTCCCCGTTTCAGAGCACCATGTTCCTGGTCGGCCTCTCGGGGGGCATCGCGTCGGGGAAGAGCACAGTGGTGGCTGTGCTGCAGGAGCTGGGCTGTGCTGTGATCGATGCCGATGTCATTGCCCGGCAGGGTGAGTGCTTCTCCCGACACCCGGGTTGCTGTGGGGAAGCGCAGGCAGCAGAGGGTGCTCTGGGTACGGCAGATGAGGCTTTGCCTCCTGTTCCCGGCTCTGGGGAGCCGCAGGCTCGGGGAGGATTGGATCGAGGATCTACATTTAATAAAGTGAAAACCCAGATCGTGTCCTCATGAGCGCTGTGGGGAGATCCCACCCTCGGTTTTCCTCCCCTGGAATGCAGCACTTCCCAGCTGAGAAAGCCGAAGATAGACGTGGTTCTCTGGAAAACAGGTTCTAATCTGATGTCCCCCCTGAACCCCAGGACACCCAACCCATAACTAAATGTTAGGTGGTGTTAATGACAAGCTTGAAAGGGAATTCCCCTCCATGCTGGATGGTGCTTGGTAATACTGAGGGACTGCTCCACAGAATTCCTTGTGCCTTAAAATCAATGAAACAAAGGGGCTCCCAGTATCCCAGGTCAGTGGGAATTTGGGCTGTGGCACAGCGCATCTGCCTCCTGCTGCTCCCAAAACCTGGCCCCAGACACGCAGCTGTGGTCCCCCAGCAGAGCTGGAGCTGTTCATCCCTCTGTGCCCTCGGGATAGCATGGAGAGCATTGGGAAGAGCATCAGCTTCTGGATGCGGAAGGGCTCAGGGCTGAGCGTGGGGCAGGAGGTGCTGGTTTGAAGCTCCTGTGCTTTTCTGTTTGGGGAAGAGCTTCCCGAGGCTGTGATGCTCTGAACATGTTATTGCACTGTAATTCTCCTCAAGGTGTGGGAGATTTGCTGGAGGTGCTAAAAGCCCTCGGAGATGGTAGGAAAACACCGCAGCTGCTCGGTGATGGGTTTCTACCAATCACTTCCTTTTCCTCCAATTCCTTTTTCATCCGTGTTTATTTACTATGTGAACTTCCCCCATCCTCAAACTGCCTCCGCATCAAATTCCATGGGAGAAAGAAATTGGCCTTAAAGATTTTTATTAGGTTGGGCTGAGGTTCCAACCTGTGGCAACATTCCTGGCTTCTGGAGAGGAAACGATACACAGCGTGCGATGCTCTGTGGTTAGCCTCAGCTTGAGCTTCATGATGCTTTTATTGCTGCATCCTTTGGGTTGGATGGGGTTTTTTTTGTGGCTTTCAAATTCACTCATGTAACGTCAGAGTCTCTGCAAATGCCTATTGGGAATCAATGTCTAAGAGGGTTTCTCTGCTCGTGGCACTGAAGAATTGGGTGACTGAGGTGAAAGACAGTCTAAAAGGATAAACCACATTAGCAGCTGACTTGTAGCAGTGAGGCTGTATTCACCCAGTGCTGAAGTCTGCAGCTAAAACCCTGATGCTGATCCTGGTTCCTTTGGGATCTCCCTGCTCCACTCCTCACCCTGCAGGTGATGGGAATTGCTCAGCCCCATTCCTGCCTGTGCCTTGGCTGTCAGCAAATCCTCCCAGCCACCCTGTGCCTCCTAACCCCGAGCAGCAGCAGCAGCAGCACAGGGAGGTTGTGGCTCTGAATTAATGTGTGCAGGATGCTTCGATCTCTCGGGGTCAGTGCTCAAAGGGCCCTTGGGTTGAGAGGGGGTTTTGCAGCCCCTTTCCTGCCACAGCACCGATGCAGGTGTGTGCTGGGCCGCGGTGCTGAGCAGATGTGCTGCCCACCACGGACAATAAGCTGGGTTATTTAATGAGCCAAGCTCAGCTGAGGCCGATCGCTGCTGCCGACACCAACTGTGCTGTAGAACTGGCTCTAACCTCCGGCTGTTTGATGTTCGCAGTGGTGCAGCCTCACCTCAAGGCCTACCAGCAGATAGTGCATCACTTTGGCACCGAGATCCTCCTGGAGAACGGGGAGATAAATCGTGAGGCTCTGGGAAGCATCATCTTCTCCCAGCCGGAGAAGCGGCAGCTGCTGAACTCCATCACCCACCCGCAGATCCAGAAGGAGATGCTGAAGCAGATCTTGAAGTACTTTGTGTTAGGTAAGAGGCTGTGTCCCAGCACCCCAGGACTGCAGCTCGGGCAGGAGCTCTACCTGCTTGCTCTGCCTTTGGTTTTAAAGTGGGGAGAGGGACAGGGAAGCACAAAAGGAACCAACATTGAGTGATGGCCTTTGTGCTCTGCCACCTTTAGCGTTGGTGTTTGGAGGATTCATTCCTGCCTTTCACTGCTGCCCTTCACCACCTTCTTCTATGGCTTAAAGTACATCTGTAGGGCCTGAGCAAAAGCATTGTGAGGCCTCTTCTGAGATTACTTGATGTATAATGTCATACCTTCCGAAATGGGCAAATACTCCTCCCTGCTTCCAGCCTTCCCGGCCTGCAATGGAAGCTGTGGAGCCCTTTTAGTCTCGATAAGGTGAGAACTGGGCTGACAGCTGTGTCTTCCAAAGTCCTGCTTTTCCCCCTGGTAAATGTAACAAATACAGCTGTCAAACTTGGTCTAATCAAATGCCAGATAACATCACCAGCTGGTTTGGAGGTCTCTGTGTAGACAGAAGGATGTCTTAATAGAGTCAGTCTGGTTTCATAGAGCTTATCAAAGCTGAGCCCTGTGACAGCTGAATAGGCCTGTGCCGGGGCACTGCAGGGGCCGTGCTCTGCTGCAGGGTGAGGAGGAGGAGGAGGCACAGAGGAAGCAACAGGCAGGAAAGCCGGGAGCCAGAGATGGAGTCTTGTACCCAGGGCTGCAGGCTGGGGAGGCGGATGCTGTCCTGCCCCTCAGCAAGAGCACCGAGTGTCTTCTGCAGGCTGCTTTGTCCTCATTAGTCAGGTTTTAATGATTTGGGATAGCTGGATGTTGTCTCTAAGGATGGCTGTGCAAGGAAAGCTTGCATCGATCCAACTGGAGGGCAGCAAGGAGTCTCTCTGGGTGGAGATGCTGGTAAAATGCTCGCTTGGTGGATGAGGATGTCTTTGTCAAGGCTTTTATTGCCGTGGCCAGCTCAGCCCGGGGGGTTTGGGTTGTAAAGAGGGGACACCAGCGAAACTGGAGGTGTCCTCATGGCTGGGGGACACAGAGGGGAGTGGGCTCCTGACTTAGAGCTTTCCCCTGCCCTCACCTCCTCGAGTGCAGCAGGATGTGCCCCACATCCCCAGATCCTGCTGTCTGTGGGAGACATGGAGAGCCTGGGGTGGGCTGCAGGGCCCGGGAGGACGATGGCTGGTGGGTAGGAGCTCTCCTCTGCCAGCTGCTGTGTGGTGATGGGGCTTTAAAGCCAAGCTGGCCCCGTTTTGAGGAGGTTTCAGCTCCAGGGGCTGTGCCAGCATCACAGCTGCAAAAAGTCTGCAAGATTCCCTTGCTCCCTTTGGAAAAACAGAAGTGTTGAACCAAAACCTTCCATAAAGGGCAGAAAATTGAGCTGGGAAACATCAGCTCAAGTGGCTGCAGTCGGGTGAAGCCTTGGACGAGTGAAAGAGAGGAGCGCAGATTCTGCTGTGAGCACTGCTCCCCTGGAGAGCCCAAGCATCAGTGGTGTAGCTGCGGCTCCTGCCAGGCAGGAACAGGCACTTTCATTCGAGCTGCTTTCAGCTCCTCATTATATCTGTGCAGCTTCACCTTTGCTCCGAGATCAGCCAGGTTAGGGTTTGTTGGCTTTGCTTTCTCTCCCCCTCTGGAAACTTGGAATGAGCCCACATCCTGCCTGCGAGAGGGAGGAGGGCAGGAAGGCATGTGGAGCTGTGCAGCTCTGCTGCTGGAGCAGCTGTGGCTGCAGTGTGTGGGCAGCACGAGGGATTTGGGAATCCAAGTAATGCTGTTCTCATCTTGGGGGGGTGTTCCTTCAGGCTACCGCTACGTGATCCTCGACATCCCTCTGCTCTTTGAGACCAACAGGCTGACCAAGCTGATGAAATACACGGTCCTGGTTTATTGGTAAGTGCAGCGTGAACCATGAGGCTGGGATGCTGCTGCCTCTCCCAGAGGCTAGAGGGGAGCATCATGTCCCTCCTGCTCTGGTGAGGACTTAGCCACAGCCCTGGCACAAAGCCTGTCAGCAACACCACCTCTTTTCTGGAGGTACAAGGAGAGACACCTTCCTGTATCCTAGTGTGCAAGGGGCTTCTTGCTGTGGTTTTCCTGAAACCTGGCACCACTGTGACAGGGGAAGGGGCTGTCTTTAGTCCTTCCACAACCCTGTTGGCCGGGGCAGGGGGGCTGTTACAGGCCTGGCAGTGCTGCCTGTGCTGCTCCAAGTGCAGGATGCCCATCCAGGGCACATCTCTCTCCCCATTTCTGCTGAGGAAGGCAGGCAGAACCTCCTCTTCCTCCCTCAGCCCCCCTCACCCCTGCTCCCATCCCGACAGCAGCCCCGGGGCGCAGCTCTCCCGGCTCATGCTCAGGAATGGGCTGTCCCAGGCGGAGGCAGAGGCTCGGATCCATTCCCAGCTCCCACTGGAGGAGAAGTGCAGGTTTGCAACTCACATCATTGACAACTCCGGGGATCCAGAGAGCACCCGACGGCAGGTCCTGAGGCTCCATAGGCACCTCGAGGACTCCCTGCATTTCCTCTGGCTGCGCCTGGCAGTGGGCACGGTTCTGGCTGGTGTTGGGGGGCTCGGGTACCTCCTCCTCCGGCGTTTCAGCTCCTGATTCACCTGCTCCTGTCGTGCAAGAGGGCTCCATTTCCAGGTCTGAAAAGAGCATTCAAAGGCCACCTCCTTCCATGAGCTTTGCCTGTGGAGTGCAGACAGTGGGATGAGGCAGCCTGTGAAGGGGAAGGCAGGGGGGGTTCTACAGCACTGTCACCCCTCTCTTCTTGCTTGGGTTCCTGCCCACCAGCTGTGCCTGTGGGATGGGACCGTTCCCCTTGCGTGGCTGTGGCCAGGGGAGGGAACAAGTCCTTGGTTTTCCCCCTCCTGGGTCTGGGTGGTGGCACTTGAGTGGATTTAGGCACTTTAATGTCTTCCAGGACAATCTTTGCCAGTCTTCCAGTACCTAAAGGGGGCCTACAAGGGATCTGGAGAGATTTTTTACAGGGAAATGTAGGGACAGGCCAAGGGGAATGGCTTGAACCTGCCCAAGAGAGGGGAGACTGAGCTGAGCTCTTAGGCAGAAGCTATTCCCTGTGAGGGTGCTGAGGCGCTGGCACAGGGTGCCCAGAGAAGCTGTGGCTGCCCCATCCCTGGCAGTGCTCAAGGCCAGGTTGGACACAGGGGCTTGGAGCAGCTGCTCCAGTGGAAGGGGTCCCTGTGGGGGACAGGGGTTGGAGCTGGATGAGCTTTAAGGTCCCTTCCAACCCAAACCAGGCTGGGATTCTGTGAATCCATTCACTGGGGCAGTAGGTGGCTTCCCAGGTCCTGTTTCTGCTATTGGATGTCCCCAGCTTGATCCCTTCCTAGCTCCCAGCCCCAGCTAGGCTGAATTCAGACATGGAATTCCCCCTTCTTTCCCGGTGATTTAATGGCAAGGTGCTCAGTCCCCGGGGGGTGGCAGCCAGCACCTCCCTGCACACAGGCTGGATGCTCTGCTCACCCTCCCTCCTGCCTCTTTCTACCTTCATCACTTTCGGGTCACCCCCAGCGCTGGCTGAGGGTCTGATTCATCCTCGGCACAGGCTGAGCCCTGAGCCCGGCCTTGTTAAACCTCAGTGCGTGCTGCAGGAGCTCTCGGCAGTGTTCCCGCAGGGAGCTCCAGCCTGCCCTCCTCACATTTGTTTTAATAAAGTGCTAACCAGCAGCCGGCTCCTGCAGCTCCACAACCTGCAGGCTGCGAGCGCTGCTCTTTCCCAGCCCATTCCCAAGTTGTTCCTATGCCTGAGCACGCCGTGCTCGGTAAAGTTCAGCACACACGAGCGGAGCTGACGTGTGCACTGAGTACACAGCTCCTGGGGAGCCTGGGGGAGCAGCAGCCCCTGCCGTGAGCATCCATGGTGGTGGCTGGGGGGGCCATGGCTTCGTGTTGGCTCCAGGCACTGCATGGGTTGGGGCTGGCTTCCTGGGGGGGGGTGGTTTTGGGGCTGGCTGTGGTTTTCTGTGTTGGTGCTTTCCCCTTGGGATAGACTTGTGTTCCTGCCACCTCCTTGTCCTGCTGCCATCCCCTGTCCTGCTGCCATCCCCCTGTCCTGCTGCCATCCCCTGTCCTGCTGCCATCCCCTGTCCTGCTGCCATCCCCTGTCCTGCTGCCATCCCCCTGTCCTGCTGCCATCCCCCTGTCCTGCTGCCATCCCCCTGTCTCCCTGCCGTGGCACTAGTGAAAGGCCAGTGTTGCAGCCCCTGCCCAGCCTGTGCCCGGTGCTTCCCCCGCAGGCAGGGATGCAGCAGAGCCAGGCAGCATCCTCCCTGTCCCCTGTGCCAGCACAGGGACCTTCCTCAGGCATCACAGCCCCTTTGGGGGCCGACCCCCCTTCCCCCCCATGAACATCCCCCGAGCCCAGCTCTGCCCCCAGGGCTCCTGCCCCTCACTCCCCTGTGCAGCTCCGGCCCCATTCCTCTGTACCCCCTTTGGGGGCAGTGCTGGGACCACAGCCCCCCCGCGCATCCCTCCCTGCTGTGCGCTCCGTTACCGGCGGTGCCGGGAGCCACGAACCGGGGCTGGAGCCGGAGCCCTGCGGGGGGGGGGGGGGGGGAGCCGAACCCGGCCCCGTAATCACATTTGCGGCTCGGCTGCGGCCCTGCTGACGTGTGCCGGCCGCTAACAGGGTTAGCGGGGCCGGCGGGGAGGGGGGGGGTGGGTTGAGCCCCCTCCGGTCCCCCCCCCATGTGGGTTCAACCCGCACCGGGCCCCAGCAGGGAAGGGCTCCGGAGCAGAGCGCAGCCCCCCCCGGGCCAAGCAGCGCTGGTGACTGATGGCTCTGCTGGGTGGCATCGACAGCGCGATGGATGTCCCTGCTGGGGCCTGAAGGGCAGCGCGTACCCGGGGGGGGGACGGACACATCCTGAGCGCTTGTCCCCAGCACTGGTGCTGGGTGCTGAGACCGCCCCAGCTCATTGCACCTCCTGCCATGGACCGGGAGCTGGGTCCTTCCCGCAGCCACGTTTCACTGCTGGCAATTGGGTTCTGCTGCTGCTAAGGGCTTGTGGTGGATGGACACCCCCATCCTGGTGCACTCCATCCTGCTGCACCCTATGCACATCCCACTGCACTGCTTCCTGCTGCACCCCCATCCTGCTGCACCCCCATCCCACTGTACCCCATCCCACTGCAC
Source organism: Melopsittacus undulatus (assembly GCF_012275295.1). Taxonomy (NCBI): domain Eukaryota; kingdom Metazoa; phylum Chordata; class Aves; order Psittaciformes; family Psittaculidae; genus Melopsittacus; species Melopsittacus undulatus. The sequence goes on along the minus strand of NC_047543.1, from coordinate 2,720,654 downwards.
TGCTTCCTGGTGTACCCCATCCTGCTGCACCGCTATCCCGCTGCACCCCATCCCTGGTGTACCCCTTCCCCAGTGCCTCCCACTCCTGGAGCATCCTGTCCCAGAGCATCCCTGCCAGAGCACTGTCCCTGCAGGGCACCATCCCAGGGTATCCACTGGGAATGGCAAGTGCAGATGTCCTGGAGCTGGTTCCCCCTCCAGGGCTGTAGGGACATGGTGAACATCCCCCATGAGAGACTGTCCCCAGGTGTGGGCTTGGTGGAGACACCAATACCTGCAAGGGAGGGATCCCCAGTGGGGCAGACCCAGGCTGCAGGACCCACGTGTGGTGTCACCACATGGCACCAGTGCCACCAGTGTCACTGCATGGCCCCCGGTGTCATAGCTGTCCCCATCCCTGCATGGGCCCTGGGGTGCAGCACAGGGTCCCTGTCACTGCAAGCCCCTGGGGTGTCCCAGTGTCACCGTGGCTGCCCAGTCCCACTCGTGTCACCCAGCGCAGCCCCATGGTATCGCAGTGTCACTGTTGTGTGCTGTGGGGTGTCACCCGGTGTCACTGTCACCGCGTGGCACCCAGGGGTGTCACTGTCACTGTGCGGCACCCAGGGGTGTCACTGTCACTGCGGGGCAGCCGGTGCCACGCGGAGCTACTGCAGCTCCCGTGGGTTGTCACCCAGAGTCACCATCAGGGCCTGGTACATGGGATGTCACCCAGTGCTCTGTCGCTGCATGGCCCATGTGCTGTCACCGCGTGTCACCGTCACTGCCGTCCCGCAGTGTATCACCCAGTGTCACTGTCACTGCATGGCCCACGGGTGTCACCCACTGTCACCATCACTGCATGGCCTGGGGTGTCACACAGAGGGTACCCCCCAGTGCCACTGCGCACCCCGGCCATGGGGCACACTGGGGACAGCACCGCAGGTCCCAACAGTCCCTGCTGCTCCAGCCCCACGTTCCCTTGAGCCCATCCCGGATCCAGTGCCCCATCCCTCCCCAGCCAGGCGCTCAGTAGCAGCACAGCCCTTAATTGCAGCACAGTGTGGGGGGGGGATGAGTCCCACTGTGTCCATAATGAGAGGCAGCAGGATTGGGATGGGGGGACCTGTGCCCCACACCTGCAGCTGGGCTCCCCCATAGGCAGTGCCCAGTGTTGGACCGGGGTGCGCTGGCACGTCCCTGTCCCCAGGGCCAGAGCTGGTCAATGAGCCTGCCGCTGGCCAGCAAGACATGGGGCCAACTGGCCACGCAGTCAGCAAGCTAGCCCACCGCTTAGCCAGCCAGCCAACTGGTTGGCCACCAGCTACCCACTGCCAGCCAGGGAGGCAAGTGAGCAGGTAGCCAGCAAACAGCCTCGGTGGCCTTCAAGCCAACCACCCCATTGGCCATCCAGCCATGCAGCCAACTGGCCAACCCTCGATCCAAGTGGGCAACCAACCAGTGAGCCATCCATGTGGTGTGTGGATGCATGGATACATATGTGGGTGAATGCACGGATGGAAGGGTGCATGAGCAGATGCATGGCTGGATGCAGGGACACAGGATGAGTGTGTGGATGATGGACAAATGGATGCATGGATTCATGTGTGGATGAATTCGTGGATGGAAGGATGTGTAGATGCAAGGAGGTGTGGGTTGGTGGATGGATGGAGGGAGGGAGGGATAGATGGATTGATGAAGGGATGGATGGATGAAGGGATGGATGGATGGATGAAGGGATGGATGGATGGATGTGCTCCCACAGCCCCTTCTGAGCCCCATCCTGGGCACACAGAATGAGCTTGGGGGCGAGCACCTAAAACCATCAGGGACAGTTCACAAGCAGCAGCTCCCTCCCCAAGCTCAGCAGCGTGGGCTGACATCGGGGTTGTCAGTTGTCTCCAGCTCCAGAGCTCCTGCTGAGCCATCAGTGCAGCACAGCAGCAGTGCAGCATCCCTGTGCCCCCCGAGGGGAAACTGAGGCAGGGCCCAGCACTGCCCCCACAAAACCCCTTCCCTGACCCCAATCCCCCTTCGTGAGCCCCCGAGGGAGCCACGGGGGCTGCATCCTCTGGCAGCGTCCCTCGCTGTCACCCACCGCGCTCCTCGTGATGCTGCAGAGCAAACAGCGGCCGCGCATCGATCCTGCCGGAGCTGCTGTTTGCTTAACCTTTGCAGAGGAGCGGCTGTGGTTGGCGTCGGGCAGAGCCAGCACCGCAGCCGCTGCCGCAGCCGCCGCTGCCACCGCTGTCACCTCCCGGCTTTGTCCTTCCTGCTCACCCGCGGCCTGAGCTGTTCTCCATCCCCTGTGGGAGCTGAGCTGTCCCCTCCTCATGCAGGGGTGGGAACAGGGCACGGAGAACCTCGGGGTATCCGGACAGGGGCAGCTGCGGTGCTGGTCCCAGCCCAGAGCCCTGGTGAAGCCATCCTGGCTCGGCTGTAAGGACATGGCCTGTGGATGTGGTGCCCACACCATGGGGATGTGGTCCAGGGTGATGAAGTGGCCTGGGGTAGTGGCCATGCCATGGGGACACAATGGCCTGTGGCAAATGGCTTGGGCTGGGGTCCCCACTGCAAGGACCCGGTGGCCAGGACGAGGGATGTCCCCTGAATCCTTCAGTGCCCTGATGCAACCGGGGTGTGCCTGGGACCCCCATGGCCACCCCATCCCCGTGCAAAGCCCCTGCCCGCCGGGGCCACCACAGCATCGTGCAGCGGTGACTCAGGTCCGGTGGCCTCAACCCGGTGTGATTTTAGGTGCTTGTTAAAACAGAAAGAGAATGAATGGGGTGAAGGGGGGGGGGGAGAGGGGCAGAATGGGGGAAAGAGCCAGGGAAGGAGCCAGTGCCATGATGGTGACAGCTTGAGGGGGGACACGGGGCTGGCAGCGCCCCCACCCCAAACACCCCCCCCCAAAACACCCCCCCCCAGCCTCGTTAAGCCCCAGGAATAAATCACCTCCTTAAAGCTGACTAATTGATTTCTGCTCATCAAAGTAAAGCCTCTGTGGGAGCTGGGGACGATCGATGGGCTGCTGAGTGTCCCTTCGGTCCCCTCCTCTTTGGGGCTGGGGGGGGCTGTCCCCCCCTGTGTGTCCCTTGGGGCACGCACCCGCAGGGCAGGTTTGGGGGGGGACACACGACGCCCCCATGGACCCCATTGGTGTGGATGCCAGCTCGGCGCTGTCACCTGTAGCGGGTGGCAGTGGAGCAGCCCCGGGGGCCGCGCTGTGCTGTGTGTGTTGTACCCCCCCTCGCCCTGTCCCCATTGCCTGTGTCCCCCCCGGCTCTCGTCCTTCGCTCACCCCCGGTGCTGGCGGCGGCTGTCACTTCCCATCGCTGTCCCCGCCGAGGCTGACGGCGATGGCGGCCGATGGAGCGGCCGCAGCCGCGTGTCCCGGTGCCCACGGGCCCCCCGGTGCTCAGCGCCCCGCGGGGGCAGCTCCGGTGCCCCCGTTACCACCGCGGCCTTTGCCATCCGAGCACCGCGGGGGGGGGGGGGGGGTGCGGGGCCGGTGGCACAGCGAGGGGAAACTGAGGCACAGCGGGAGGTGGTGTCGGTGTCCGGCCCCCCCCCCCCCCCGTGGGGACACCGGTAACGGGTCCCGGGGGGTGTCCCCGTGGCCGCCGGGTGGGAAAACGGGGGGGGGGTCCCATGGAGAACATGGGGAGAGAGGGGGTGTGTTTGACAGAGGGGGCGTGTCCAGTGGGCGGGGCCTGTCGGGAGTGGGCGGGGCCTGTGCGGGCGCGGGGCGCACCGGAGCCAGCGGAGCGCAGCGGAGCGGAGCCGCCGCCGATCCCCCCCCCGCCGCCGCCGCCCTGCTCCCCCCCACCGGCACCATTGCCCCCCCCGGGCGGCAGCGGCCCCCGGCCGGGCGGCGGCTCAGCCTGGGCCGGAAAACTTTGGTGGCGGCCGCGGCGGGGGTGGTGATGGTGCTGGTGCTGGTGGTGCTCATCCCGGTGCTGGTGAGCTCCGCCGGCACCGACGGCCGCTACGAGATGCTGGGCACCTGCCGCATGGTCTGCGAGCCCTACGGCCCCGCCGCCCCCCCGCAACCGGCGGAGCGAGGCCCCCTCCCGCCGCCCTCCACCCTGGTGCAAGGTCCTCAAGGCAAACCGGGGCGAGCGGGGAAACCGGGACCGCCGGGGCCGCCGGGAGAACCGGGACCTCCGGGACCGGCGGGGGCACGGGGGGAAGCGGGGCGACCGGGGCCGCCGGGCTTGCCGGGACCGGGGGCTACGGGCGCGGTGAGCGCCGCCACCTACAGCACCGTGCCGCGGGTCGCCTTCTACGCCGGCCTCAAGAACCCCCACGAGGGATACGAGGTGCTCAAGTTCGACGACGTGGTCACCAACCTGGGCAACAGCTACGACTCCGCCTCGGGCAAGTTCACCTGCGCCATCCCCGGCACCTACTTCTTCACCTACCACGTCCTGATGCGCGGCGGAGATGGCACCAGCATGTGGGCCGACCTCTGCAAGAACGGCCAGGTAAGGGCTGGGCATCCCACGGCGGGGACGGGACCTGCTGCTGCCCCCCAGACACCGGGGAACGGCTCTGGGGGCTTCCTCAGGGTGCTCCATGTCTTCTCCCAATGGCAGTGATGGGTCTGGGTGTTTTCCGTGCTTTTCCTATCCTAGGGATGCATCCAGAGGATGCCACATCCTTCTCCCGGTAGCAATGGTGGGCTCTGGGTGCACCCTTGGTGTCCTTCTCCCGGCCCCAGGGATGCATCGCTGGGTTGCTCCATCCTTCCCCCAGAGGTGGTGGTGGGCTCTGGGTGCACCTCCAGGGTGCCACATCCTTTCCCCGTCCCCAGAGATGTACCCCCAGGATGTTCTGTCCCTCTCCCGGTGGCAGTGCTGAGCTCTGGGTGCTTCCCCAGGGTGCCACATCCTCCTCCTGGCCATCGAGATGCACCCCTGGGGTGCTCTGTCCTTCCCCTAGTGACGTGATGGGCTCTGGGTGCATTCCCGGTGGGCCACATCCTTCTCCCAGCCCTGGGCAAGCTCCCCCAGGAGGCTCCATCCTTCTCCCAGTAGCGATGCTGGGCTCTGGGTGCATCCCCAGGGTGCCTCATCCCTGGAGATGCTCCTCTGAGTGTTCCATATCCGACTGCTCTGATGTGTCCCCAAGGGTCCCCTCAGTCCCACCCTTGGCTGTGCCTCTGGGGTGCCTTGGGGTGTCCCCGTAGTGTTCTGCCCCCCCCCCCCCCCCCCCCCCCGGCCATGCCATTGTCCCCTCTGCACTGCCCCGGGGGGGGATGACACAGGGCTCTTCCATAGGGAACAGTGCCTGTGGTGGCCTGGAGGGGGGCAGCGCCTGCCCTGCTGTTGGGGTGCTGCACCCCCAGCCCGGAGCCGGCTCTGCTGCTGTGCCAGGAGAGACGTCCCCATCCCTGCCGGGGCTGTGCGGGGATATTACAGGGGACAACATGGGGGGGCACCTCGAGGCTGGCTCCGTTGTCCCCCCCCCCCGCTCCAGCATTCCCCCCCAGCCCAATCCATCGGGAAACGCTCCCGATGCCCAGACACAGCCTCTCCATCCCCGCGGCGTTCGGGTGATGCCCAAACCGCTGCCCAAACCCCCCCCCCCGTCACAAGACATGGCCCTGACCCCCGAAACGTCACCCGAGCCCCATCCCCTTGGGTGTCACCGACGGGATCCATCCCACCCTGCTCCCGATTCCCAGCGTTTCTGCCGGCACCAAGCCCCGCGGTGCATCCCTGTCCTGAGGACACACAGCACGGAATTAACCCAAAGCTGAGTTATCAACCCAAACAGCAGCCGGGGGATCCCTCACCCCCTCTTTCCTTCCCTGGAATAGTGTTGGGGACCCCCCCCCCAACCCTTCCCACCCTCCTCCCCTCCCTCAGCGCGCTCCAGCCCGTGTGGGGTCGATGGGAGCGGATGGATGCGGAGCCCCCGGCCGGGGGATGCAGCTCAATTAACGGGTTGTTAATTACTGAGGAGCTGTCAGGGCTCCCTGGTGCTGAAGCAGCCGCTCGGAGGCCGGGGAGCGCTTCGGCTCCCATTGAGTCCGGTACCCCCAAAATGCCCCAAATCATTACCCCCTGCGTTAACTGCGGGGGTCGTTGCTAAACTGCCCCGTCCCTGGCAAGGCTGGAGGGTCCCAATGGGCTTCCCAGTGGATTAGGTTCAATCCCGGTATTCTCCAAGGCAATTAGAGCTTGCCCCCCCCCTCTGAGCCCTCTCTCCTCTGGGCGCTGCCGGTTGGGGCACAGCCCATCACCGCCGTGTCGGGGCTGGAGCTAATGAGAGCCTGGGGAGCCCGTGCTCGGGGAGCTGCTGCTTCATTAGCGGCAATGGCTCTTGCTTGCCGTAGCCCATGGATGAAGCCAGAGGGGCAGCAGGATGGGAGGTGCTGGGTTGGAACCGGGTGGTTTTGGGGTCCATAGAGGACCCTGTTTGTGGGAGCACTGCCGGGGGTCCTGGAGAGCACCCACTGCCCTGGCCAGGGGGGGCTGAGGGGGGGGCACCCACCACCACACTTGTGGGTTCTGGGAGCATCCTGGGCCATGGTGGCCGTGGCACATGGTGTCTCCAGGCACTGAGTGTCCCAGCGAGTGGCTCAGCCTCTACACAGGAGCACCCCATACCCAGGGCCCTTGGATGCAGCAGTGACACTGGGGAGCATCCTGCAGTGTCCCCAGGGATGGAGACACCCCCAGTGGAGTCACTGGGGTCAGTGACAGCGGCTGCGGCAGAGCCAGCTCCAGGCACCATGTGTGTGTCCATGGTTTCCATCTCTGGCTGTGGCATGGGGAAACTGAGGCACGGGGCAGGACGAGGGGCATGAGGCAGTGGGGGGGGGGGCCCTGGTGGCAGTGGCTTGGCCTGGTCCTGGTGAGTGCCAGGGCACACGGTACTGGGAGAATAGGGATGGCAGCAATGGCTCTGGCTGCAAGGGGGGGATGATGGCAGCAGAGCCCAAGGCTCTTCCTCGTTTTCCTTCCCTCTGTGCTTCGTCCTCTGCTCCTCTTCCTCACACAACCCCCATCGAGGCAGCATTCCCTGGAGACCAGGGCACTGTGACCCATGGTGAGCCCTGGGGACAGGGACCCCGAGGTGCTCAGGGTGATGCTGATGGCACCAAGGATGTGGCTGCATGCATCCCTATGGGGCTGCCTGCTGCGCTGTCAGTAGGCTCCAGAGTTAACAGTGCTTGCCCCCAGCACCGCAGGCTTCCTGTGAGCATGGGGACGAGCAGCTCCATTCCCAGGGAGAAGCACAGCCCTGGGATGTTGTCCTAGGGGCAATTGACAGGGACCCATGGGGTCACCCCTCCTTCCCACCCCGCATCTGGACCCCGCAGCCTCCCGTCGGTGCCCGGGATCCAATTAAAGCCCATTCCCGTTGGTTGTAATTAGGAGCATCACGCCTGCATTTCGCTTGGGGTTTTACCTGCCAGCTTGTCACTGTCACCCAGCGCCACACCATGGCCCTGCAAGGCGCAGGCATAGATTGGATTACCCAAATGATGCTGCAGCAGCAGCAGGCTCCAGCACAGAGCTCTCTTCCAGGCACCTCCAGCATCCTGCTCCGCAGTGGGGCCGGCTGAGATCAAGGTTTGGTGTGTGGGGTTCGAGCTCAGCCCTCACCACGTTCACGGTCCCCATTGAAGCTCGGGGGGATGCGCTGGGTTCGTCACTTCGGTTTGGGGATGGGCTGGGAGATGGGATCCTGTATCCGGGATGTGGTCCCACATCTGGAGCTGTGTCTGAGCCCTCCAACCTGGAGTCAGTGTCACGTCAGAGCTGCGGTACCAACGTCTCAGTGTGGGTTCTGTGTGTGAGCTGTGCTCCTGGGTCTGCACCCACAGCCTCCCATGTCCTGCACCCAAACCTGGAGTCAGGGTCCGTGCCTGGGTTTCCATCGTGCATCTGAATGCAGAGATGGGTCCATGTCTGAGCTGCGGTCCCACATCCAAACCCAGAGCCATGGTCCTGCATCCAAACCCAGAGCCGTGTTCCTATGGCCGTCCCATTGCCCCCATCCAAACCCAGCCCAAGGGGAGGCTGTGGGTGATGCTCGGAGCAGCCACCTCCATCCCGGCCCCATTCCCGGAGCCGGGATCCGGGTACCCCATGGGATGCAGGGCCCCGAGCCGGGTAACGGGTGTCCCCTGCGCAGGTCCGGGCCAGCGCCATCGCTCAGGACGCAGACCAGAACTATGACTACGCCAGCAACAGTGTCATCCTGCACCTGGATGCGGGCGACGAGGTCTTCATCAAGCTGGACGGGGGCAAAGCCCACGGAGGCAACAACAACAAGTACAGCACCTTCTCCGGCTTCATCATCTACTCGGACTGAGCCTGGACCCACAGCATCGCCCCCCGGCCCCCCCACTGACCGCCCTGCCCCATGGCGCCCCATTGCTGTGGTCTGGCCCGACAGAATCCCCCCCAACCCCATGGTAACATCCACTGACCCCCCCCAGCCCCACAGCATCCCCCTGCTGCTGTCCAGCCCCATGGTTCCTCCCCACTGCTGTCCAGCCCTATAGCCTCTCCTTACTGCTGACCAGCCCTACAGCTTCCCTCTGCCATGGTTCAGCCCCACAGCATCCCCCCGCAGTGGTCCAAGCCATCTGTGCTGCCCCACAGCCCCTCTTTCCCATTAGCTGACCCCATGGCTGCTAATGAAGGGCTGGGGGGGTGGGGGGTGTCGGGTGGGAGGGAATAGGGGTTTGGGGGCCAGCAAGAAGCTGGGGCCCCCCCATGCTGCCCCACTGCACCCCATTCCCTGTCTGTGTGCCCCACAGCTCCCCACAGCTCCCCACACGTGGGGCGATGCCGGGGGGGGGGGTTCCTGCTGTAGCGATGTACATGGAGCTGTCTGTGCACTGGGGCTGGGGGGGCTCCATGGTAAAGCAGAGCTGTGACCCCCCCGTCTGTTGTCTGTGTCCCGGTGGGGCAGAGCCGACGGCCCCGTCCTTGTGCCCCCCCCGTCTGGTGTCTGTGTCCCGGTGGGGCAGAGCCCACGGCCCCGTCCTTGTGCCCCCCCCGTCGGGATGAGCTCCCTCTGGTGCCCCCCGTGGGCACCGAATGAACGGGGCCAAGATGGCGGCCGCCGGGGCACGGAGGGACTACAACTCCCATAGGCCACCTCGGGAGGGGCGTGGCGCTGGGAGCCAATGGGGAGGGGAGGCGTGGAAAGGCGACCAATCAGGAGAGAGGGCGGGTCTTGAGCGTCCGTTTGAATGGGGAGCGGGGGCCGGTGCGGGAGGGGACAGGGTCCTGGGGGGAAGGAGTGGGGTTAGGGGGTGATGTGGGGTTGGGGGTGATGTGGGGCTTAGAGGGTGATGTGGGGCTTAGGGGGGATGTGGGGCGTCTGTAGCGGCTGTGGGGTGAGGGGGTTCCGGAGGGGGGGCGGTGCGAGGGACAGGAGGGGGTGCTGCCCACATGGTGCCTGTCACTGCTGCCCCCATGGTGCCCGTCCCGGCTGCCCCATGGTGCCTGTGCCTGCTGCCCCCATGGTGCTGAGCCCCCCCCAGGAGGGCACCGCGGCTGTGGCCCCTGGCATCGTCCTGAGCCCCGCGGAGCCCGGAGCTGCCCCACACCTGGAGCACTGGGGCTATGGGGCAGAGGTGTTCGAGCTCAGCGTCCTCGATGGCTGCAGCTGCTCTGCTGAGACCTGGCCAACGGCTTGGATCCTGTGGGAGCTCCTGCCCCATCTGCTCGGTGCAGCTGTGGGGTCTGTTTGGAAGCCCCCAGGCAGTGGGGAGGGAGGCACAACAGCAGCGCAAAACCTGCAGCATTAAACTTGGTGGCATCCCTTAGTGATGGCAAAGGTGATGGGGATGGGATGGCATCTGTGGGGAGACCCGGCCGGGCTGGGAAGGGTGAACGGGAACCTTGTGTTTTAACACAGAGGAGTGGGAAGCCTTGTGCGTGTGATGGGATAACCCAGGAGGTGGGTACAGGCTGGGACCTGTGTGACTGGGAGGGACCTGTGGGTTGTGGTGGGCACTGACCTGAACAGGAGTCAGCAGAGCACTGTAGGTTGGATGTGGGGCTGCATCCATGGGATGCTGAGTTTCGCAGAGGGATCTGGGCTGGAGCAGCCACATCTTGGGGTGCTCTGGGGGTTGCTGTGCTGAGCATCCCCCAGGCTGGCAGCTCCATGAAGCTGGATCTGAAGGCTCTGGTGGTGCCGCAGCCCCTGTGCCGTTCGCAGCCTGTCAGCAGCCGGTGCCTTAATGAGCACATCACCTGTGTGAGGCAGGCACGGAGCGGGAGGCATCGCGCTCCTGTCTCACCGTGTGCCAGGCACGGAGCGGGAGGCACCGCGCTCCTGTCTCACCGTGTGCCAGGCACGGAGCGGGAGCATCGCGCTCCTGTCTCACCGTGTGCTGGGCACGGAGCGGGAGCATCGCGCTCCTGTCTCACCGTGTGCCGGGCGCTGGTGCTGCAGGATGCTATTCCTGGCTCCCCGTGTGCTCTGCCAGGCGCTGGAGGCTGCCTCTGTCACCGGGCACAGCTGCCAGGCACGGCTGGGGCTGTCTGCATGATACAGCTCCAGGATGCTCAAAGGGGAGAGCTGTGAGGCACCGAGTGCTGCTAAGAGCAGGGCTGAGGCTCTCTAGTGTGTGCTGGTCTGGTGGTGATGGTTTAAAGAGGGTGTTGAAAGATGGGTGGAAAACGGATGAATTAGGAGGGTTGGATGAAGAAACCCGTTCTGGTGGGAGATGGGGAATGGAGCTGTGGGGTTTGTTAAAGGGAGAGTTTGGAGGTGACTCGAGCATCCAGGCGGTGATGGTTTGGGGACTCATTCTGCTCCTGCTAAATTGGAGAGGCTGAAATGAGGCACAAAGCTGCACTGAAGGCTCCTGCAGGTAATGAGCTTTGCCTGTGTGCAGCATCGGTCTGAACCTGGTGTCTCACCGTGGCTGCAATGGGAAGCGGAGGTGTCCGGATGCTTTTCCAGGCTGCATCCCAGCTGGGTTTGTTGGTGGGTGCTGGATTCCTGCCTGCTGTGAATCCATTTGCTGTGCTGGAAATGTGCCCTTCTCGCTGCCAGCTTTGCCTCCTGGCAGGCACCCCATGGTCTGCTGGGGATGCAGGACCTGTCCGTGGGCTCCAGCACTCCCATGGCACCTCCAGCCCATGCAGACATTGTTCCTTGGGGCTGAGTGTGTTTTAAGGCTGTGGGGGAAGCACTTGAACCCTTCAGGGATACCTTTAGGGATGCAGAAGGGGAAGTTAGGGAGCGATGCTGCCAGGTGAGCCTTGGGGGCTGTGTCCCTCCTGGGCCACACCAGCTGGGATCTGGGCTCAGCACCAAGAGCCACTGTCTTTTGGGGGCTCGTAGCCCCCCATTGATGTCTTGAGTTTGACAACCTCCACTGGGGCTGGGGCTCCGGGTGGTGTTTTGCCCTTTGGGGACCCGATGGCTCTGCCCTGCTTGTGCTCAAGCATAGGAGATGCTGATTGTTTCCCATAGCTCTGTCACTTCCTGCAGGATCCTTTCCATGGCTTTGCCCTGGTGTCATGGCTGAGTTTTTGTCTTCTTGGTGTGCCAGGCTCCTCTCTGCCTCCCAGCCCATAGGATCCCCTTGGCCATCCTGTCCTAACCAGGCTGAGGAGCTGCCCTGCTCCGGTGTCAGGAGAGGGTATGTGCTGCCCCAGTGCTGCTTTAACCTCTGTCTCGTCCCTGAAGAGCAACACTCGCAGCTCTGACTCCCATGCCTGTGAATACATTTGGATCTGTGAGCAGCTGGAAGGGGAGGTGAGATGCTGGTGGGGAGGGCAGGGCTCTGTCTGTAGCTATGGTCTGGTTGGGATGCAAACCTCTGAGCTCCAGGGGCCATAAAACCATCTGAGCAAACAGAAGATCCCCCCTTGCACGTGCTTTGTGCCTATGAGGATGCTGTTTGTGGGGCAGGGACCCAGGCAGCAGCGCCACAGGCTCCATCCAGTGTGAGCCCAGGGGAGCTGCCAGGTGAGGCTGGGGGATAAGAAACAACAGAGCTTGTGTGTGTGACCTGGTGTCCCTGGTGTCAAGGAGCCTGTAGGGTTTCAGTGCTGTTAGAGCCTGGTGCTGGTCACAGAGCTGTGGGTGTGCAGCATCCTCTGACCGGGGTCGGGTCTGGTTCTGAACCTGCTGGAGCAGAGCACACCAGCACCAAGGGAAGCTGGATTGCAAAGGCCCAATCTCAGTGCTGTACCCCAGGCATGGCTGATGCTTCATGGGTCAACCCCTGCAAGGGACCCTCGATGCTGCCCTCCTGGACAGAGGGATTTCCCTTGGAAAGCTGCAATCCCACAGGCACATCCCAAAGCACAGGCAATGAGCCCTGTGAGGAAGTCCTGCTCCATGCCTCAGGTACCTAAACCCTGCAGAGATGCCATCCTCTCTGGAGGCCATGCATGGTACTTGTGTCAAGGCAAACCATTGACTCCCAAGCTGGTGCTGAGTCAGGGGAGCTCAAAGCAACCAAAACCCAGAGATATTTCTGCAGAGAATCACCAGCTTGATTTGAAACAATTAAAAATAATTAAATAAATGAATGAATAAATAAATTAAATAAAAAAGACCTTTCAAAAATGGACCTAAAACCTGATGAATCCTGGATCGGCAGAAAGGGCTGGCTCCAGCTGGGCAGCTCAGAGGAGCATTGAACAGTCTGAAGTGTTGGCACTCAGCAATGCAAACCAGTAAACAAACAGGGTAGGAAAAGGGAGGATTAATTGGATTTAAATAGGTTGATGGTTGGTTTTAGCAGCCCTTTAGCAACCCAGCTCTAATAAATCACTGATGTGTTTTGAGAACTCTGTAGAGCTTGGCCAGAAGATCCTGCACCAACTCCAGGAATTCTTTTGGAAGGGGCTATATTGAGCCTAAAACCCCACCAGAAGCCAGCAGCAGAGCCAGGAACAAATGGTGCTGGTGTGAAATCCCCTCCTGTCCCTGCTAAGCCAATCTGCAGCACGAGGAGTTTCCCACATTGGCCTCTCCATCAGGCTCTGGACCCAGCAGGGAGGCTGAGCAGCTGCCACAATTCCTGCTCAGAACAGCAGGAATATCCAATGGGAGAACAGTCTGAGGTGTGAGATCATCCCATTGGCACTGTGCTGGAGATGCCAGGTTCAGGCAGGACCCCTGAGCACCCTCCAGCAGCACCGGCACACGTGGATGACGACGAAGAGGATGCTGATGATGATGTAGCTGATGCCGATGATGCGCATGGCATAGATGGTCTCGGGGTCTCGGAGCGAGCGCCGGCGCCGGGCCTGGTGGAACACACTGAGCCGGAATCCAGCCACCATCTCTCCCTCTCGCCAGCACAAATAGGTGCCTCTGTCCCTGCTCCGGACCCGCCGGATGTGCAGGTGGTTGCCGTGGTCAATGAAGACCCGCATGGTCCTGTTGACATGGACGAGGTATCGGGAGCGGTAGAGCCGCACGGAGTCCTTGTCCCAGGCCACGGCATGCTCCGGCCGGGCTCCCGGGCACGCGATGATCAGGTCAGTTCCAACAGGCTGCTTGTGGAACTGCATGGGGACCGGGGGCAGCCAGGGCTTCTTCCCCAGCTTGGAAATGATATTGGAGATGCCCTGCACACCTTCCTCGGGGAGCTCATCCGGCCGGCAAGGGGTCACACAGCTCCGGATGGCCACCTCGGGGCTGCGGCGCTGGCTCAGGCGCTGGAAGCGAGCAGGGACAGCCTTGGAGCCGCAGGATGTGACGTTGGGCACAGCACCACGGTACCGGGGGTGCAGCTGGGCTGTCTGCAGGTAGCAGAGCCCGATCCGCCGCTGCTCCCCTCTCACCCCACAGCGGTCACATCGAGTCCAGTCCCAGAAGGTGGTGAAGAGGCTGACGAGCTGCCCCGTGCGGTCATCCTGGACGTGCTGGCCTTTGTCCTCAAAAGCCACCGTGATGGACTTGGTGGGCTGCACGTCCACGTCGTAGCCATAGAAGTAGTCCCCTTCCTTAGTGCCACACAGGTAGTGGCCTGAGTCTGTCACCTGGGCTCGGAAGATGATGAGACTGAACATCCGGATGCTGAAACGCTTCAGCATGTCACTGCCTGCACGGATGTGGCCAGAGTCAACGATCATGTTGCCAGCAAAATCGGTCAGGACCGTGGTTTTATGGCTGCCCATGCTCTTCTGGAAGTACCAGGTGACAGAAGAGACCTCTTCAGGCTTGCAGTTGCAAGGGAGCTCGAAGGTCATGTCAGCCAGGTAAGCAGCGTTGTCGAACATCAGGAAAGCAGGACAAGCCATTCTCTTGAACACATCTCCCTTCTCTTCAATGGCAAAAGCATGGAGAGCATCCACCAGGCAGAGGAGAACAGCAGCTCCCAGCAGCCTCGTCTCCATGGCACCGCACAGCCTCTGCAGTCACAACTGCAGCCACCAGGTCCTCAGCAGGGCAGCAGTGTCAGTGCCAGGCAGGGACGATGCCCACACCAGCTCACTGGCCTGAGATGGGGTCTGCAAATGACCTTCAGTGCACAGGGCTGGGATCAAACAGCAGCTGGAATATCCCATTCCAGACACTTATGTACTGGGAAACCCTCTGACCAACCCTGGCAGGCTGTTCCCCAGGACACAGGCTCTAGAACCTCTCTGTTTCCCAGCTGCTCTGGAGTGTTGTGACTATGAGCTGGCGGCTCCTTTGTGCAGCGCAGCCAAGGAGGAGAGATGCAGTGATGGGAAGCGTGGTGGCAACAAGGGAATTGCCACCATCTTCTTGGAAGTCTCAGCTGAAGTGAGTGTTAATCCTTGCTCTGACCCCTCTAAGCACAATGAACCCAGAGAAGTCCCTCCTCTGATGGCAAATGACCTCCATAGCCCAGAAGAAGAGGTTTCAAACATGGTAGTTAGACTTTTACACCTTCCCTGATGGCTTTGCAAGGGTTTGTGTGCCAAAGCCCCTCCACACAGGTAATGTTTGAGACTGCCTCCCCGTATCCATGAGACTCAGAGAGCTGTTCTGTGAGGACACCCTGCCCCAGAGATCACAACACAGTCCTCTCAGCAACCAACCTTTATTTGTGCAGAACTATTGCTCTGGGTGGCTCCCAGGTACAGAGAAAGGTACAGCAGTGCTCCAGAAGCATCGGATTTACCCCTCTCACACAGCAATGCCAAAATCAAGCTTTGAGCCTCTGTCTGTGCTCTGTTTCTGCACGATTCTGGTGCTTCTGCTCCTTCAGTCGATCTGGTAACATTTCATCAGCTCCAGCACCCTCCTTTCCTCCTCGGTTTCCCTTTGCAAGCTGGCATTGATGAGGTGGGCTTCCTGCTCTGCTTCGCAGCCGGCTGTGCTGCTGGGATGGCCGGGGGTCCAATACCTCCTGCTCATGCTCCTCAGCTTCCTAAACAAATCCCTGCTGCTCTCCTTCTCCAGCTCGCTCAGAAGAGCCAGGTTTAACCCGAAGCGCTTGGTGCCCGCGAGGCTCTGTAAGATCTGAAGGATGGCATCTCTGTCTTCATGACAGGCGTTCTCTGCCAGCACCGTAAGAAATTCACCCAGGAGGCCATAGCCCAAGTCAGCCTGAAAGAGTCTGCCCAAGGCCTCCCCTCCCAGGTCCAGCAGAAACTGGTATTTCAGTTTTCTGCTTTTTAAGCATCTGCGCCAATCTCTGTGAAATTCAGCAGAGGTTCCAGGCAGCCCAAACAGCTCCTGAAAGGGAAAATAGTTCCTTCTAGTTTGTTCCCACTGATCATTTGCATCCTCCCCCCAACCGCAGCCCCGATCAACCTGTGGATGGCTGAGGTGTTTTTAATACACGCTTATAGCACAAAGGGCTGCATAAAGCTTGTGGGGTGGCAAAACATAAAGACAAGGAGCTACCGTTTCTGGTTTCTATGGGTTCCTTGAGCCCCATAGAAACCTGAGGACTTCAGAGAAAATAAAGAATGGATGAGACATGAAATGTGTGGATAAATCGACCAAGAGTGGAGTAAACCCCATCCTAACCAGAACCAGACCATGGTGTGGATCCACCACTGCTGCTTGGGAATGGAGCTCCTGGGCCATCAGGGTAGCTCAGTAGAAACCTCTGCTCCACCTCGAGCACTGTGAGGCAAATCAGAGGAGTAAAGGGAAGAAAGAGATGAGATGTAACCCCCAGAATATATGCAGATGGCTCTCACCCACCACCTTGTAACAGACTGCATTCATAGGGGTCTCTGGCAGAGAGCTTGCGCTACAAGAGAGCCAAGCTCAATGTGGCATTCCCAGATCAAAGGAAATCCTGTTTTACACAACATGTTATTGAACTGCTGAACTCATCACCACCGACTTCTGTAACTAACACACAGACTGAAGGAGCATTAAAATGTTCAGGCTTTCATCCAGAGAGCAAGAACAAGGCCCAGCAACGTCAGCCTGTGTCGGAACACAAACCTGAGAAGCCCTGGAGATCAGAGCCCAGGCGCTAACGGGATTAGGAACAGGATTTGCTCTGGGGAGATCATTGCTCAGTCTAAGAAAACACAAAGCTGCCTAGAGGAGCTGCAGAAACATCTCATAATAAACAGGCAAATTAGGTTCAGTGTCAAAAACATCATAGAATCATAGACTCATGGAATGGTTTGGGTTGGAAAGGAACTTAAGCTCCTCCAGCTCCAACCCCTGCCACGGGCAGGGACCCCTTCCACTGGAGCAGCTGCTCCAAGCCCCTGTGTCCAACCTGGCCTTGAGCACTGCCAGGGATGGGGCAGCCACAGCTTCTCTGGGCACCCTGTGCCAGCGCCTCAGCACCCTCACAGGGAACAGCTTCTGCCTTATCTCCAACCTGAACTTCCCCTGTTTAAGTTTGAACCCATCACCCCTTGTCCTGTCAGTACAATGAATAGTCCCTCCCCAGCATCCCATCAGATACTGGGAGGCTGCTATGTGGTCACCACACAGCCTTTTCTTCCAGGCTGAACTGCCCCAACTTTCTTAGCCTGTCTCCATGTGAAACATCCATAGGAATCATCTTTGTCTACACATCCAATGATCAGGACATTCCAGCGTGGGCAGAGTCCAATGGTGAGGGCAGGGTAGATGCCACTCCAATCACAAATGACCCAGATAGATGTTTAGACAACATTTTACACAACTAGAGAACTAAGGAGCATCCAGTGAACCCCTCGGGCAGCAGGTTTGGAACAAAACAACACTTTTCCCATCATTAAAGCACAGGATGAGGAAGCTCTGGCTACACTCACGGTCTGTAGCTATTAAACCTGATGCTCCAGATGCACAGCCCTGGCTCCTGCTCTCTGAACCGCAGCCAGCTGGAAAAGTGCAGTCAAGGGAGGGCACTCTTCCCCAAGAATCTGCTCCTGGCCACCACCAGAGGCAGGGCACTGGGAGCTCTGCAGCTGCGCTGGGATTCCCACCGGGATGAAAGCAGATTCGTGAGGCAGCTGGTGCAAGCTCTTCCCAGACATAAAGTAGGGGCCAAGGCTGAACCCTGCGGTTATCCAAGCACCAATGCTCCCAGGGCCTTTGAGGGCTTGCTCATATTGCTGAATAACTTGCATTTTAAGAGGATTTAGCTTGCATTTAAGAGAATTTGTGAGACCTCACTTGGAGCATTGTGTGCAGTTCTGGTGTCCTCAGCATAAGGACATGGAGCTGTTGGAACAAGTGCAGAGGAGGCCACGAGGATGCTCAGGGGCTGGAGCAGCTCCTGTATGAAGACAGGCTGAGAAAGTTGGGGCTGTTCAGCCTGGAGAAGAGAAGCTGCAGGCAGACCTCAGAGCAGCTTCCAGTGTCTGAAGGGGGCTATAGGGATGCTGGGGAGGGACTCTTCATTAGGGACTGTAGTGATGGGACAAGGGGTAATGGGTTCAAACTGAAACAGGGGAAGTTTAGATTGGGTATAAGGAAGAAGGTCTTTAGTGTGAGGGTGCTGAGGCACTGGAATGGGTTGCCCAGGGAGGCTGTGAATGCTCCATCCCTGGCAGTGTTCAAGGCCAGGTTGGCTGAAGCCTTGGGTGCCATGGTTTAGTGTGAGGTGTCCCTGCCCATGGCAGGGGGTTGGAACTGGATGATCTGAAGCTCCTTTCCAACCCAAACTATTCTGTGATTCTATGATTTAAGAAAACACCCCAAAACATTTTGGAGTAATGTTTAGATGTGGCTAAAGGCCTGGAGAGCATCTCTCTCACCTGGGATATTTCCACATCACTGGCTTGGCACAGTGGTGCCTTGGCATGGCCTGCACAGGGATTCCACAGCACGTTCCTCCTCTGGCCCATCTTGTCCTTCTTCTCTAGGGGCTTGAGGTGTGATGCCAGCACAATGCTCCTGCAGGCAACAAGAAGAGCAAGTGATGCTTGGTGAGGGCAAACACTGAGGCTTCAAGCTTCTTCTCTGAGGTAATGTCCCAGTTTGGACCATAGCGACCTGGACGGGCTGGAGGAGTGAGCATAGACCAGAGGAAGGATGCTCAGGCATTGGAACAGGGCAGGGCTGCAGGCACCGGCCCTGCAAGTGCTCACACCCATGGAGACGAGTCCTCAGTGCCATGGGGCAGGGGTGGCCTTGGAAATGGTTGGACCGGATGAGCTTGCAGGGCTCTTCCAACCCGTCTGGCTCCAGCATCCTGTGATTCCAGGATCCCTTTGGGGTGGGACCGGGACCCCCCTCCCTGCCCAGTGTCCTGGTGGGACCTGAACTGCTCATAGGATGGGAGGTGCTGGCGCAGGGCGCGCAGCTTGGCCGCGTTCTCCCTGTCCCGGCGCTCGTCCTCCTCCACCGCCGCCTGCAGCTCCTGCTCCAGCGCCCGCGGGTCCAGAGCTCCGGCCGCATCCATCCCGGATGGAGCACAGCGACCTGAGGGGACAGGGACACTGCTGGGAGCTCTCCTGTCGTGACAGCCACACTCCTATCGCGATAGCCCTGCAAGGCCCTGACGCACCTCCGGTCCCAGAGGCTCTATCGCGATAGTCCCACCAGGCCACGCGCACCCCCGGCTCTATCGCGACAGCCCTGTCAAATCATGGGCACCACCAGCACAGGGAACCTTCTCTCTATTGCAATAGTCCCGTTGGGCTGCCAGCAATGGGAACCTTCTCTCTATCGCGATAGTCTCGTTAGGCTGCCGGCAATGGGAACCTTCTCTCTATCGCGATAGCCCCTTTGGGCTGCCAGCAATGGGAACCTTCTCTCTATCGCGATAGCCCTGCTAGGCTTCCGGCAATGGGAACCTTCTCTCTATCGCGATAGCCCTGCTAGGCTGCCGGCAATGGGATCCTTCTCTCTATCGCGATAGCCCCGTTAGGCTGCCGGCAATGGGAACCTTCTCTCTATCGCGATAGCCCCGTTAGGCTGCCGGCAATGGGAACCTTCTCTCTATCGCGATAGCCCCGTTAGGCTGCCGGCACTGGGAACCTTCTCTCTATCGCGATAGTCCCTCCGCCCCCAGCCGAGCTTCAGCCGCTGGTGCGGGCTCCCCTTCCGTTGCCATAGCGACAGGGCAGCGCACACGAGGGCCCCACGTGGCTGTCCCGCCCGCGCCTGACAGAACCGGCCCCACAGAACCGGCCCCACAGAACCAGCCCCACAGAACCGGGCCGCAGCCACCGAACCCCGCCGAGACCGGGCTCGGCTTCGTCCCGTTCCCCGCGGCCGCTTCCGTCACGGAGGACCCGGAGAGCTCTTTGGTGACCGGCGGCCAGGGCAGCCCTGGGACCTTCCGCAGCGGCGGCGGCGGCGCCGGAGGCGAGGGGAGAGCGGCGGGTGAGCGTGGGGCCGGGTGCGGGCCGGGACCGGGCCGGGACCGGGCCGGGACCGGAACCGGGATTGGGACCGGGATTGGGACCGGGATCGGGACCGGGATCGGGATCGGGGCCGGGGCTGGGATCGGGACCGGGACCGGGATCGGGATCGGGATCGGGATCGGGACCGGGATCGGGATCGGGATCGGGGCCGGGGCTGGGATCGGGACCGGGACCGGGACCGGGACCGGGACCCTCTCCGCGGTGCAGGCCCGGAGCGGGCAGCGCGGGTGCCGTGGGTCGGGTCCCGTCCCGTCCCCCTGACGGAGCCCCTGCCCCCCCAGCATGGACACGGACCTGTACGACGAGTTCGGGAACTACATCGGGCCCGAGCTGGACTCGGACGATGAGGACGATGAGATGGGACGAGAGGCCAAGGACCTGGATGAGGTGAGCGGTGGGCAGGGAGCGAGCGGCACCGGCTGCCTGAGCTGAGAGTGATCCCTGCGTGCTGGGCCCTGGGGCTCTGGGCACTGGTGGGTTTGATCCCTAAGGATCCAGAGGGATGTAGTTAAGGATATCCCTAATGATCGCAGGGGGGGGGGTGGGGGGTGGGTAAGCTTTGAAGGGCAATTCAAACCCAAACTATTCCATGATTCTGAGAGTGGAGTTGGTTTTTAAAGGGTTCAGGAAAAGCTGCCCTGTGATAACGGGAGAGGCAACGTTCCTGTTTGGAACAGGAGCTGCTCCAGCTGTGTTTGGCTTTTGGAGGTTCTGTGTCCCTCAGTGAGGTCTTCAGGCCTTCGGTAACATGTGCCAGTGCTGCAGCAGTGTGGTGAGGAGCTCAGGTCCGCGGTGCTGAAGGCAGAGCAGGCTCCACAGGCACCGGAGGAGAGCAGCAAGGGCAGGGGGGACAGCAGAGGTTCCCTGGCTGGGCTGTGGTTCTCTTTCACTGTACCAAGCCTGTACCTTCTGGGCTGGTTGGTGTTTGTAAAGCACTTTGGGGCTGGAAACAGTTCAATGGGAGCATTGGTTGCAGCTCGAGGATGATGACGATGATGATGATATGGGGGACCATGATGAGGACCACCCTGGGATGGACGTGGTGCTGCATGAGGATAAGAAGTACTATCCCACCGCCGAAGAGGTCTATGGGCCCGAAGTAGAGACAATTGTACAAGAGGAGGACACGCAGCCTCTCACTGGTAAGTGGTGAGGAAGCAGCAGGTTGGGTATGGAGGGAGGAGAAGACTCTTGATGGATCCTTGGAAAAGAGGAAATGATATTCCCTTCCCTTCTCCCCATTGGTTTTAATGCCCCTTTCAAGTTCCCTTTAGCCCCAGGAGCAGGTAGACTCTTGCTTGTCCAGCGGCATGCAGGGTTTGGCACTTGGGATTATTACAGATGCCAACCAGTGTTCTAAAGAGCAGAAGCTCAGCAGATCCTGGACAAGAAGAAATGAAAATGTGTTTAAGTTATGTCATTTGTTCCTTCTATAATAGAATGGTTCAGTTGGGAGGGTCCTGTGATGTTCATCTGGTACAACTGCTTTTATTTAGGAGAGCTAAGAGCATCTGTCAGCTTGGAAACTGTGTCTGGAAAGGTCCCTGTTCCCTCCAGCAGCTTCTGAGCCAGCTGGGTTATGGGGCTCTGGTAACTGATTTATTGTTCTGCCTCTTGTTTCCAGAGCCTATTATTAAACCTGTGAAAACCAAGAAGTTCTCTCTGATGGAACAGACGTTACCGGTCACTGTCTATGAGATGGAGTAAGTAACAGAGAGGGGTGTAAGGGTGGCCGGTGGCTGTGATCCCCTCACTCTTTGTTGCTTGCAGGCAAAGGCAGAGGGAGGCAGAGTGGTGTGTGCTGTGTGGAGGAGGCACATTAGGGGGGACATTGGTTTTGTTTCTTACTGCTAGCACAGCAGAGCTGAGGGCAGCCATTTGTAAGGTTTTGACCCCAAACCAGGTGGAAGGCAGTAGCAGATGAACCATTTGACAGTTATTTGCTCTCCACAGTATGCAGCACAGTGCAGGGTTTTTGGAAGTAGAATGTAACTTAACCTTGGCAGCTGATCCAAAGCTCGGTAATGGGAAACCTTTGTGGGGCAGTTTTGCTGAAGGCAGGTTTCCTTCACTGCCCAAGAAGTGTTTATGCTGTCAGTATGTGGCACACCTCATGTCGGGACATCTTAGGTTGATCCCTGTGACCATTGGCCTCCTGCTGTCTCAATTCCTATGTATCCTGGAGAAAAGCTGCTCTAATGGAAGCTGTCCCTGCCTGTGGCAGGGGTTGGAACGGGATGAGCTGCAAGTTCCCTTCCAGCACAAACCAGTCTGGGATTCTATGACTTTCTGTGCTGCTGGATATAATATCTCACCCAACTTTGTTAAGGAATAAAACCTGTTGTTTACTTCCTGCATTAAAAATATAAGCTCAGCATCGACGTCTGTTGTCGCTGGGTGGAGGGGCTCTGTATCCTCACATAGTGTTTCTATACATTCTCTTCTATTTGAGGATGAACAGATTGAGCTGCATGAGTGTCTCCTAGGCCCCTCTTTCCACATGCCCCTTTGTGGCTAGTCAGAGCCTGTTCCGGCTTTCACTTGTCATATTCAAGTGGAGATCCCAGAGCTGCATGCAGGGTGAGCAGCAGCTCCCTGTGTGCCAGACCCCAGTGGGAGCTGTCCCAATGCCTCCCAGTGAGGATCCCAGAATGTCACTGGAGTTTGTATTCAGCCAGTTGGGTATTTGGATGTCTGGGATCTTTATGGAACGGCTGCTTCTTGGGGCTGTCCCCTGATACTGTCAGTATGGCTGTGCTCATTTATCCAAGAGATCTTTGATATGGCCAGATAGGAACTGAAAAGCCTGCTGGGTCTTATTTCCTTCAGCAATTCATTTTGCTCTTGGTCAATGTCCTGTACTCTGCATCAGCCACCCTTTCCCTGATCCCTGTGTCCTCTGCTCGTTCCATCTGTAATGAATTCCTCTTCCTCCTGTTTGTTGATATAAATGGTTAGGATGGTGCCAAGAGAAATTCCATGTGGGACTTAGCCAGAAACCTGCACGCTTGGTATTGATTTCCCATTTAGCCTTATTTTCAGACCAATAAGCAAGATTTTAGTCTGTATCATTATTGATTTTTGCATTTTTTAGCTCTTAATCCAAATTTTGCACTTTAAAAAGTCAACCACATCAGGGAAAATTAAATCTTTGTAAAATAAGATTATTTGACAGCACTTTATTTCCTGCAGACCCGTAGCGCTGGATCCATGTTTTGTAGCTTCCAGTTATCTTTTAGGGGAGTTGGGAATTTGGGATCTCAGTAGTATGTTGAACAAGATCCAAAAGAGTGACCAGTCCATTGTTACTGATTCTAAAGAGATTTAAATCCCATTAGTGTTTCCTACAGTCCCTGAGAACAGCACTGTTTTAAGACCTGAAAATCACAACTAATAATCTATGGAGCCCCGTGGTTACCTTTTAAAACTCCCTGGGATGCTGGTACCCAGCTCTGTGATTTACTTGACAGGCTGCCACTACTTGAGTGGAAGGATTTCATCATCCGAGTACATGGATGTGACTTTTGCTCCCATACTGACAAGAAGAGGAGAAAAATACTCAATAATATTCCATTGCTGGCAGCTTTACCAGCTCTGTATCCTCCCACCCACTGCCATCTGTCTAGGACTCCAACTTTCTTGTCCTCCCCATCTGGAAAGTGGGATTCTTCCTCCGCAGGGCACTGGCAGAAGGAAAGTTTGGAGAGGATTCAGGGGGGACCATGGAGTGAAAGTGTAGCTGAAATGGCACCTGCTTTTCTTAGACACAGCAGAAGCTTCTAACAGTCTTTTGTGTTTTGTTCCTCCAGTTTCCTGGCAGATCTGATGGACAACTCGGAGCTAATTCGAAATGTGACTCTGTGTGGGCACCTTCACCATGGCAAGGTACTGTGGACATCCAGCCAGTGTCGGGTGATAGCAGTGATCCCTGTGCTGCTTACTTTGAACTATTGCTCTAGACCCCTCGCTCCCCGCAGCAGCAGACTCTGTCTGCTCCTCTTCTTGCTAATGCAGTTATTTCTAGGTTTTAATAGACTCATGGAATGGTTTGGCTTGGAAGGGACCTTAAAGTTGATCCAGCTCCAACCCCTGCCACAGGCAGGGACCCTTCCACTGGAGCAGCTGCTCCAAGCCCCTGTGTCCAACCTGGCCTTGAGCACTGCCAGGGATGGGGCAGCCACAGCTCCTCTGGGCACCCTGTGCCAGCGCCTCAGCACCCTCACAGGGAACAGCTTCTGCCTAAGAGCTCAGCTCAGTCTCCCCTATTCTGTCAGGTTCAAGCCATTCCCCTTGGCCTGGCCCTACAGGCCCTTGTCCCAAGCCCCTCTCCATGTTTCCTGCAGCCCCTTTAGGCACTGGAGCTGCTCTCAGGTCTCCCCTTCAGGAGCCTTCTCTTGTCCAGGCTGCCCCAGCCCAGCTCTCTCAGCCTGGCTCCAGAGCAGAGCTGCTCCAGCCCTCGCAGCATCCCCATGGTCCTTCACAAAGGTTTTCATGAAAGAAAACCATGTGGAACTAACAACATGCTCAGCTTTCTGTGTCCTGCTACTGCAGGGATGGGATTGTGTTTGTGTTTCTCTGTTCAAACGTAGTCACCTCCTTTCTCTTGCTGTCTGATACTTTCCAGACTTGTTTTGTTGACTGCCTGATAGAACAGACACACCCCGAGATCCGGAAGCGCTACGACCAAGATGTAAGTGTGCTTTTGGTGTATTCCTGCCCTGAGGAACGTGGGTTGGCTTTTACATTCAGTGGGAGCATGACTGTATGTGAGTAGCATGTGGTTTACTGATTAGAACGTAGGCTTGGGGAGGCAGAGCTCAGTCCTGATCCTGTCTGTCACTTGCCATCTAAACTCTGTGTAAAGAGTTATTATGTCCTGCTTCAAACTTAATATTTGGTACCACTTTGTGATATTCTGACTTTCATTTTGTCTTTGCAGCTTTGCTACACTGATATATTGTTCACAGAGCAAGAGGTGAGTGAGTCTTGTAGAGCAGGCAGTGATTTTTATCCAGTTATCTCATGCTGAACTCACAGTTACTTGCTGAAGGCAGTTCCATCTTCCATTTTAACATCTTTTTGTGCATTCCACATTCTGATTATATTCTTCATTGATGTTTGCCTCGGTGAGATTCCCTGGTCCAACTTTCTTCCATTTCCTGCAGCCCTCATCACGTATGATTTTATTTATCTGAGATCATAGCCTGTGTAATGTTGAAAATCTATAGGAGAATTATCCCATTTGGGTAACTCTTCTTCCAGAGGAAGAGGTGGATCCAGCAGTGCTGGATGAGGACAAAAATGATGATTTCAAAATACACGTTTCTCCTTGGTTTCCATTGATGGGAACTCCTAGCTGGGTGCTCTGACTCCATGTGATGGGGCGTGAATGGGAATCTTATTTTGTCCTACTTGCTAAATATTGCTGTGACCAGAACAACCCTATGAAGCATTTGTTTCCTCTGCATCCTGATGTTCTACTTCATACCCTGTGTGATCAGATCTTACTCCATGAGGAGTAACTTGGCAGCAGCAGAAGGGTGAAAGCATAGAAACGCATGTGTACACTGTCTCTGGTGTTGCATAATGTACTTCTTCAGCTGGAACCAGGGGTGGAGTGGGCAGTGGTAGCTCACCAGTCTGAGCCAGTATGGATGAGTGAGTTGCAGTGCTCAGGATGTCCTGGATGGATATTTACTTCTTTCCATGTATCTGATTTTCTCTTGGTCATCTTTTACATCTTTACATGGTCATTTTGTTTTCTTTTAATGGATAATCCTGGGTTCCTGTCTTTCAGAGGGGAGTAGGGATCAAGAGCACACCGGTGACAATAGTTCTGCCAGACACCAAGGGGAAGTCTTTTCTCTTCAACATCATTGACACTCCAGGTGATTGGGTAGTCTTGAAAATCCTGGGTTTGGGATGCACTTAGCTGGAGGCAGTGGATACATGACCATGTGAATCCAGATTTGTCATTAATAATCCTCTCTGGACCCCTGGGTAGGGCTCTTCACAGGAGCAGAGCAGTAAAAACATGTACAGTGCTGGTTAATGAAGGTCTTCAAAGAGCTTATGTGTTGGATTGTGTAGCATTGGAAAGAATCTGTACCCTGAAACCTCATTGATTCATGGAATGCCATGGAAACATGGAAACCCATGTTTTGGTTTGTGTTTTTTATAGATAACTCCAGCCTAGTTCTGAGCCTTTAGTTAAGTTCATTCTGAAGTCACATCCAGCAGTAACGAGTAGCTTGCCTGGTTGAGAGCCAGTGAGGCTGAAAATGTGTTTCACTCAAACATCCAAGAAACACACATAGAACTGGGTTTTCCAGGTACCACCATGCACAGTGGGGGCTGCGCTTTTCTCAGATGCTGTTGCCCCACAGTGAGACTCTTGGCAAGTTCCTTTTAACAAGCTCCTTTTGGGGGGACAATTGCAGATCAATTTGTGACAAGAAACCAAGGCCAAACTTTAGGAAAGAGGGGCTTGGGACACATCTGTTAAGTTACAGCTCAAGATGAGGGAGGTTAGAGTGCAGGAGGAGACTGGAGGGAGAGGCATCTGTTGTTCTTTGGTGAGAAGCAATCTTCCTCCTTTTCCTGAAGTACTTGCACGGAGTTGTGAGAAAAACAGGAGCAAATGTGAGGAAAAGTGCCTGTTAAAACAAGTTGTTGTGGTTATTCTCAAAAAATAGCATTGAAGCTGAAGCAGATCCCTACCCAGAGCTTTGGCAGCCGCTCTCGGCTCCCTGTCTGAGGAGGAAGCCGTCTGTCTTCGCCATGCTGGATACCAGTGACCAGAGCAAACTGCAGAGCAGAAGGATGGCTTTCCACCCTCTGTGCTGCTGGTGGCAGGGCTTGCTCTGCTTCTCACCACTCTTGTGTTCTTGAAGGTCATGTCAACTTCTCTGATGAGGTGACCGCTGGCCTTCGTATTTCGGATGGCGTCGTGCTTTTCATTGATGCGGCTGAAGGGGTGAGTGCCAGGTTCTCCTAGGGGTGAACCTCAGAATCAACTCCTCTGGCCTCGTTCCTGCCTTAGGATGAAGGCCTGGGCTGGGTTCAGCTTTCTGGGCTGAAGGGTTTTTGGAGGACAGTTTGAGAAGCAAGAGTGTTTTCCAGCCAAAACAGGCAGTGAAGCCTCTGGCTTCAGTGTCCAGGGCTGACGTGATGTGTGTGACCTGTAGGCTGATTATCTAACTTGTTTGCATCTCTCTGTCCCTGTGATACCTAAAATTGAGCTTGTTATTTATATCAGGGAAGTCCAAGGGGTAGGATTCAAGGAATTTGGTTGGGTTAACACCTACTTTTAAGTTTGAGGGCCATGAGCTGATTGCTGGTGGCTGAGCTTAGACTCTTGTAGACTCACAGCCCTGTGTGTAAGGGTCGCTGCTTTGTCTCTCACGCCCTAGATAGCATTTTATGGAGGGCCTTCACCAGGGGTGTTTGTGCTCTTATTCCCTGCAGGTGATGCTGAACACAGAGAGGCTGATCAAGCATGCTGTGCAGGAAAGGCTGGCAGTGACTGTGTGCATCAACAAGATAGACCGACTGATCCTGGAGCTGAAATTGCCCCCTACAGATGCTTATTACAAACTCAGACATATTGTGGATGAGGTTAATGGGCTGATCAGGTAGGGGTGTTTGAGATGATGCACTGTTGGTGCTTGCTGTCCCTGTTCTGTTGCAGGTGCTTCGCTCTGTGAGCCCTTTGTGTGCCTAAAAACTAATGAGTTTGTCTCTCGATACATTGAATTGTAGAAAACCAGGCAGGAGGGAGCACTGGAAATTCACCTCAACCAATATATTGAATTAGGATTGGCTCTTCATGACGAACTTCTTGGGATCAGCTCTTTTTTTCCCTCATTAAAAAGTAGGGAAAGCAAACATATGACTGGAGCAGGGATCTTCTGTGCTCCCAAATGTCTCAAAGACACTGCCATTGTCCAGGCTGTATCCCAAACTGTAGGTTGAGATGTCTCAAAATTCCTACACATTTGTTACAAAACTAGTAGGAACTTGCTGTCCCAAGCCCTAAACAGAGACTATGATATTGCTATGGTCAAACCTCGCAAGCCCTGCTCAGAGGAGGGAGGCACATCTCTGGCTTTCACAGCAGCAATGCATCATTCCTGTGATCCTTCTGCATCCAGGTGATTTCCTTAACAGCATTCTCCCCTTCAAGTATGTGGATTTCCACATGAGCTCACTTGCATGTCTCTCTGTTCAGTTGCTGCTGGCATCAAGCAGCTCGGAGCAGGGTGATTTATCCTGTCTAGCACTCCTGTGAACTCATTCAAACTGTTACAAATCAATTCTGTCCCTACATTAATTGCCTTGCATTATCATTTCCCTTGCTTGGTTGACCTTCTTTTAGGGGAATTAAAACTCGACCTGCCAAAAAATACTTGTGCTGCTGACTTTGGAGTTCTGGGTCTTTAACTGTTTCTTTGCACACTGATATTTCTTTTGTGTACATGTATCTTTTGAAGTTTAGAGTCATAAAATGCTACTGACTCTGACATTCCGATGGCAAGCATGCTGCAGCTTCTCTTAAAGTGCACTTTGGCAATGTAGAACCCTTCCTTGCTTGTCGCATACTGCTGTTTGGTGTGGGAAGTGGATTTAAGTGTCTCCTTTGGTTCATAACATTGATTTGTTTCTTTTTTTTCCCTCTTGTCTCTAAAAACTGTCTCCTCTCAGCATGTATTCCACGGATGAGAACCTCGTTCTGTCTCCCCTTCTGGGGAACGTGTGTTTCTCCAGTTCACAGTACAGCATCTGCTTCACGCTGGGATCTTTTGCAAAGATTTATGCAGACACATATGGTGAGGATTATCCACAAACCTTGCACACTTTAACATCTCATTGCTTGACCTTTTCTGTTGAGGCTTTCTGAGCTATTTAGCTTCAGCTTTCACTGCACGTGTAAGGCCAGGATATGTGTTCTGAAATTTGGAGGAGTTGAGAACTACTGCAGAGCTGAAGCCTGGGTGATAAAACAGCAAAGCTACAGTTCCAGGGTGGTTTTAGCTGGATAGTTTCTCCTGAGAAGGGTTTCTTGACTCAGAAACCAGGATGTTTTACATACTCCTAAGCAGAAAACCCAAGTCCTGCCGTGGCAGTTGGAGGCAAGTGGATGTGTGGTGCTTCTGCCTCCTTCTCACAGCAGCTCAGAAGCGAAGCAGTTAAGTTCTGCCTGGCTTTTCACACAAGTCTCCAGAGTGTGGGACTCAGCTGCAGCCGGGCACACGCTTGGCCCACAAGGTTTTGCTCTCTTGCCCTTTTTCTTTTTTAAGAAGCTGTCTTCTTCTGGCTTTGATTTAATTTGCTGGTCCCCAGGTGCCCGCTCAAGGCAAGCTGCCACTTGTAAAAGCAGGCCTTTTGCTTGCGTTAGCCAGCTGTACAGCTGAGGTTTTTGAAGTCTGACACTGGGGAGTTGGGGTGATCTGTAGGATCCCCAGGAGCAGGGGAAGAAGGATGTTGTAAAGCAGCTGGCCCAGCTCTTGCAAAGAAGTTAGCCTGAGGGAGGATGGAGTTGTAGGGGTCAGGGACTGACGTGTCAGGATTATCACGTGTCCTCAGGAGCTTGGAGAAGTAAATGAGCTCCCTGGGCATCACAGTATTAACCCAGTGCCTGCTAGGATGGTACCCCTTTAGGGAACTGATAAAGATGCAGGGTGCAGGCACAGTCACTAGGAGATGTCATCCATGTGGGGCAGACACAAGCTGAACGAGTACTTGAAGTCAGTAGTATTCAGTTGTGGCGACCAGGGATTTTATGTGCAGCCACCACACTTCAGCTAACATGAGTTAGAGCAGTTTAACTGTCAAATCTGCAGCCACCATGAAATTTCTTATGCTGCACATCTGCCCACAGCAAAAGCTTGTTTGGGAAGTGCTGTAAATTGTCACTGCTGTCTTATTATTTGTAAATTCACCGTGACAGCCAAGCACTGCAGTGTTCCTTCAGCACTTGCCTATGTGTTTAGTGCATCAGCTGAACAAGAGAAAAGAACCTGGAGATGCTCAGCAAGGCAGAAAGTGCTTGTGATAAGCCTGTGGGGCAGATGCACTGTAAGCCACCCCAGCACCTTGGCACTCCAGCGTCAGGGTGCAGTGTTGATGTTTGGGAAAGGAAGCAGATGTGCTTGGGCTCCTGCACACACACCTTGTGTGTTACTGAGAGAGTGGAAATCTTCCTGAGAGGCAAGTCTGTGAAGCCAGAGTGTACCTGGGCTGCTGGTGCCATCCGCAGGGGACTGCTCTCTGCTCACCTCTCTGCTTGGTCTCCCCAGGTCAGGGGATAATGATATATTCAGAGCTGGGACCAAGTGGTTGCTCATCAGCACTGCTCCGTTAGATGGAATCCGCAGGGGTTTTCTGAAAGCCCAGAAACAGGTTTTCAAGGTGTGAGAAATACAGTGACACCTGAGGGACTTTTGTCTTTTTTCCTGTAGGAGATATCAACTATCAGGAGTTTGCAAAGCGGCTTTGGGGTGACATCTATTTCAATCCGAAGACGTAAGAAGCCTGTTTAAACATCTCTTAGTTCATGGCTGGGTTTTCCCCTCCTTTCCATGTCAAATGTGGACTAGATGACCACCGAAGCTCCTTTCTATGCTAGAGAGGTGACTGGGAAGGGTTGAGTCAGACCTCCTTAGCATGGGTCCATGTGGTCCTGCTGAATCTCATAAGCAGGAGGAGAGAGCCTCCTCTGGCCTTCATTTGGAGTATATGTAGCTCCTGTGCCCAAACAGCTTCCCAGTAGGACTGGGAGGGGGAAGATAACATGGGAAGAGCAGAGGCTGTGCTTGCAGGGGGGGTGCTTGCAGGCTCCTCAGGTCTCTCTTTGCTCTCCCAACAGCCGCAAGTTCACTAAGAAGGCCCCAACGAGCAGTTCCCAGCGCAGTTTTGTGGAGTTCATCCTGGAGCCCCTGTACAAGATCCTGGCTCAGGTGTGTGATGGCTCATTCTGCCTCCCACAGTCCCAGATGGGAGCTGCTGAGGGCTGGGTGCTGGTCTGCCTGCAGGGGCATCTCCACAGATTCTGTTTGGGGGTGCAGAGCAATGGGGAGCAACTCCTTAACAGCTGCTCCTTGCAAGCATAGCCCTGTATTTGCACAGTTAATCGAGCTGCCTTTGCTCTCTCTAGTGCCCTCTAATATCAGGCAGCGAGTTCTGTGAGCTCTAAACCAGAGCAGCTCAAGAGCCCTGAGGGTGATTGCTGGTGTGTGAAGCTGCACCTGAAAGCCATTGGCTTGGACCCCTGCAGCAAAGCTGAAAGTGGTGCTTGGTGTCTTGCAGGTGGTGGGGGATGTGGACACGACCCTGCCCAGAACCCTGGATGAACTTGGCATCCACCTGACCAAAGAGGAATTGAAACTGAACATTCGGCCCCTCCTGCGGCTCGTCTGCAAGAAGTTCTTTGGGGAATTCACAGGTAAATGCTCTTTGGTTTCCCCTCCACAGTCCTCCCAGCACCACAGTTAAGGGCATGGAGTGCTCACTGGCACACATCCCTTCTTGGCTCTCCAGATGTAATGTGATAAACCCTTTGCCCAGAGGACAGCTTGAGACACTGCTCACATCTTCCCCTTGGCTGTGGGTGCACTGCAGTCAGAATGGCTTTGTCGTGTGTAGACTGGAGGCTGTTTTTTCTCCCTCCACTGCTTAATCTCGTCCTCATGAAGTGTTCCCTTTCCAGGCTTCGTGGACATGTGTGTGCAGCACATCCCTTCCCCGAAGGTGGGAGCCAAGACCAAGATCGAGCACACCTACACCGGTGGTGTCGACTCAGACCTAGGGGAGGCCATGAGTGAATGCGACCCTGATGTAAGGAAACTCCTCTGCTTTGCTTGGAGGGTCCAAAAGCAAATGTGGCCACGTGTGCTGTCCCTGCCTCACCAGGGCCCCTGCCCTCCTAGACAGCCATCTGCACACATTTGACTGGCAGCATTCTGAAACCTCTCATCCGACACTGAAGCAAATCTCTTCACTCAGAAGCTTCAGCTGCCTGCTAGGGCAGGCCTGGAGAGGGAGAACTGTTTGACAGTGCTCAGAGGAGAACAGGGCTAGGGCAGGATGTGAGAGCACGTGGGAGCTGCAGGGTGATTTTGTGTCCTTTTGTTGCCTTTTTGTCCCTTTTCCTTGAAGTTTGAGTCTGTCTCCAAACTCGGAGGAAACTGATCTGAATTCCACTGATAAAAATAACCCTGAATTAGTTAGTCAGCACCTTTCCCATCAGAGCCTTGCAGAAACCTTCCTCCTCAAACAGCTTGTACTGAGCTGTCATGCCGAGTTGTCTAGAGCCACCAACGCCAGGCAGCAGCTTAGGGAGGAGCTTGCCCAGGGCTTTTGCTCTGCTGTTTGGAGAGAAAACAAGTCTCTCATTTTAACGAGTTGTGATAAAATTACACTGTGGTGACTGGCAACCAGCTCACCAAGGATGGAGGGACTGAAAGCTGTGACCTGGGGAGGCTCAGGGGCTCTGCCCCGAGCTGGTTTGCAGGCCAGGAGATGCCATTTCTCCTCATGGCCTTGTCCTGACCACTACTCAGTGCTTTGCAAGAGGAGGGAAAGCTCCAGACAAAGCCACTGAAGTTGGTTTAGGGGTCTCCACACAGGGCAAGGAGATGTAGGACTTCCAGTGGAAGGAAATGAAGGACTTGGCAAGTCGAAAGCAATGTTTCTAAATTCCAGCCCATTAATCCCTTTGTACCCATGAGTCCTGCCAGGTCTGTGTTTCCTGACTGTGTTTTGAAAGAGGCTTATCTCTGTCTTTGTCTTGGGAAGGGTCCACTGATGTGTCACACAACGAAAATGTACAGCACAGATGATGGTGTTCAGTTCCACGCCTTTGGCAGAGTGCTCAGTGGTACCATCCATGCTGGGCAGCCTGTGAAGGTCCTTGGGGAAAACTATACCCTGGAAGATGAGGAGGATTCCCAGATCTGCACTGTCGGACGCCTCTGGATCTCAGTGGCAAGGTATGGAAAGCTATGGCAGTGTGCTTGCTTGGGAGAGAAGTGACCTGGAGTGGTTGCTGCCAGGGACACAGAGGGAGACAGTGCTGGAAGGGGCCTGAAGCTGGAGGGATGCTGGAGCAGCTCTGCTCTGGAGCCAGGCTGAGGGAGCTGGGCTGGGGCAGCCTGGACAAGAGAAGGCTCCTGAAGGGGAGACCTGAGAGCAGCTCCAGTGCATAAAGGGGCTGCAGGAAAGCTGGAGAGGGGCTTGGGACAAGGGCCTGTAGGGACAGGCCAAGGGGAATGGCTTGAACCTGCCCAAGAGAGGGGAGACTGAGCTGAGCTCTTAGGCAGAAGCTGTTCCCTGTGAGGGTGCTGAGGCGCTGGCACAGGGTGCCCAGAGAAGCTGTGGCTGCCCCATCCCTGGCAGTGCTCAAGGCCAGGTTGGACACAGGGGCTTGGAGCAGCTGCTCCAGTGGAAGGGGTCCCTGCCCATGGCAGGGGTTGGAGCTGGAGGAGCTTTAAGGTCCCTTCCAACCCAAACCATTCTATTACGTTCTCCTGCCTTTTAGGTATCACATTGAGGTAAACCGGGTTCCTGCTGGCAACTGGGTGCTGATAGAAGGAGTGGATCAGCCCATAGTGAAGACTGCAACTGTCACAGAGCCTCGGGGCAATGAGGAGGTAACTGTGCATAGCTGGTATCACTCATCCACACAGGGAGTCAAGGGGGTGGAATGCAACCCAAAAACCCAGAGAGTGAGGTTGGAGGAATGTCTGCTGAGGTGCCGAGGTGCAAGAACCACTGAGGGCAAGGCAACAGGTTCAAAGGCTGTCTCTAACTGCAGTGACCATCTAATGGTGCAGTTTCAGCTCTTTGTCCTTACCTGATTTCAGGCCCAGATCTTCCGCCCATTGAAGTTCAACACCACATCTGTTATCAAGATAGCTGTAGAGCCAGTCAACCCTTCAGAGCTCCCCAAAATGTTGGATGGTCTCCGCAAAGTCAACAAGAGCTACCCCTCGCTTACTACAAAGGTATTTCTGGTGCATGTGTGCCTGTTCCCAGCTCATGCTGTGGCTGCCTCGTGGACTGAGCTTAACTCATTTCTGCTGTTGGTTGTTTTGTTTGTAGTGTGGTTTTGTTCATGCTGTTGCAGTTGATTTCATAATTCAGGTGGAAATAGCAGAAAACTGTAAAGCCAGCAGGAAAAACACACACCTTGCTGTGCCAGGAAGCATCCTCCTGCAGAGCACATCAGCACTCGGAGTTAGGAAAGGCTGTGGGAGCTTTCCTTGGCATGCTCTGATCTTAACCAATGTATTTAAGGCTGATGCTTCCTCAGGCTTGTGTAGGAGCCGGGAAGGGAAGGGTCTGGGAGCAGCAGAGCTGTCAGTTGAACACCTCTCTTATGTCCCAGGTGGAGGAGTCTGGGGAGCATGTGATCCTGGGGACAGGGGAGCTCTACCTGGATTGTGTAATGCACGATCTACGGAAGATGTATTCAGAGATCGACATCAAGGTGAGGAAATACCTTAATACCTTGAGGGGGGCTACAAGAAACCTGGAGAGGGGCTTGGGACAAGGGCCTGTAGGGACAGGCCAAGGGGAATGGCTTGAACCTGCCCGAGGGGAGACTGAGCTGAGCTCTTAGGCAGAAGCTGTTCCCTGTGAGGGTGCTGAGGCGCTGGCACAGGGTGCCCAGAGAAGCTGTGGCTGCCCCATCCCTGGCAGTGTTCAAGGCCAGGTTGGACACAGGGGCTTGGAGCAGCTGCTGCAGTGGAAGGGGTCCCTGCCCATGGCAGGGGTTGGAGCTGGAGGAGCTTTAACCATTCCATGATTTTATACCTGGAACTAGTCTTAAGTGTTCCTGTCTTGTCTGAATGAAGGAGTTAGTAAAGCTGCCTGTGCAGGCCTCAGTGGTTCATGCACGACACTGAGTAAAACACTTGGCAGAGGAACCAGTTTTCTCTTGTAGGTGTTCAAAGGTTTCAAACAGTCTCTTTAAAACCAAAGTACTTGAACCCCTTACAAACCTGTTGCTGTTATCCCAGGTCGCCGATCCGGTTGTGACATTCTGTGAGACAGTGGTGGAAACATCCTCCCTCAAGTGCTTTGCTGAGACACCCAACAAGAAGTAAGAGCCTGTGGGGGAGCTGGGCATGGGAGACAGGCAGGAAGGATTCCCCCACTCCCAGGGCTCTGTTCCTGATGGCTGTTGTCCAGACACTGGCGTGTGCCTGAGTTGGCAGCATTCTGTTGTGGCAGCTCTGCTGAGCTCAGTAACTCACTTGTGTCCTAGGGATGTTTCTGTGCTTAGTAGGAACTCTCATAATGGAGGCAATAGAGGCAGATCCACACCTTCCTTTTACCTACATTTCACATCTTCCCAGCAGTTTTGTGGTGTTTTGAAGACTAGGAGGAGCCTAGAGAAGGAGCAAAGAGCCCAGTGCAGCCTTTAGGAACTCCCCAGACCTTCCATGACAAAAGTTTTGTCCTCTCATGTTTAATCTTGAAATGGACGTGTGCCTTTCCAGTGATGCACTGGAGCTTTACAGCCTGGTCTCATCTTCCTCCTCCAACAATGCATTACGAGGTTCACATGATTGAAGGAGGGAGGCTGTGGAAGGGAGCACACAGGCTGTGTAAGCAGGTGGAGATTGGGGAGCACAGGACACACTAATACCTGAATTCTCAGGGAAATCATGATCTGTCCTGTGCTCAAGATGGCTTTCCTGTGTTCCCCTCTGGCTCCTGGTTCTTCTTGCCCTCTTTTATTCCCATATACTCTCTTCGTAGTTGGCAACCCTATTTCTGGGAATGGAAAAGTTCCAGCCTTTGGTCAGTCTTTGAACTGTTGGGCATGTGGAGTGACTTGCTCTGGGAACAGGTTCCTCACATCGGTGGCATTCTCCAAGGCAACATCCCGTGTGTCAAACACAGTGAATGCTGGCTTTCCTAGAGGCTTAACTGCCTGGCCCATGGGCTTCCCTCTGCAGCCTGGACATCTGGCAGGAGGGATGGAGCCATGCTGTCCCTTAGCAATCTGCTTCTGGACTTGAATAGACTTAGAAGAGCTGTTAAGTGCATGGGCTGTCTTTACAGGCAAGGCAGAAGGACATGGATGGCTTCATCTCCCTAGCTGAGCTCAGGGCAGTGCACAGTCCCTGAGGTCCTGCCAGTTAGTCCCATTTCCATCAATCTGCAGCTAATTGCAACTGTCTGTCTCCTCAGGAACAAGATCACAATGATTGCTGAGCCTCTGGAGAAGGGACTTGCAGAGGACATTGAAAATGAAGTGGTCCAGATAACATGGAACAGGTATGACTGATCCAAGGAGAGCAGGAATTGAAATCACTGGGCAGGGGAAAGGGAATGCTGGGATCTGCAAGGTGCACAATGTGAGTCCATAGCCTGTAGGCAGGGGTCCTGTGTTCAGTACTGCTGCCAGGTAGTGGTGAGCATCCCTGCCCCAGCAGACGACTTGCTCCAGGTGGAAAGCTGAGACCATTTTATGCCTGAGGGGAGTAGGGTGGTAATGTTGTGAGTGCAGGTCAGGTACCTGCTTCCTAAAGTTTCCTCCTTTCTTCTTCCATCAGAAAGAAACTGGGGGAATTCTTCCAGACGAAATACGACTGGGATCTGCTGGCTGCCCGTTCTATCTGGGCCTTTGGGCCAGATGCAACTGGCCCAAACATCCTGGTCGATGATACACTGCCCTCAGAGGTGAGAAACGCAGGCAGGGGGGTAAATTTCAGTGAGACATTTGTTCTGTGATGCCAAGAGGTGACTGCTCCTTCCAGAACAAGGTTCTAATGCTGTTGGAACGCTCCTTGCTTTGTCAGACCTCAGATCTGCTGTACTTTCTCCACCATACTCCTGCCCTGGCTAGGAAATCACCTGTTACTATTCTGGTGTTACTATTTGGGTCAGTGTCCTCCTAATTGGCAGCTAATAGGTCTGTGTTCCAGCATTACCACAATAGGGATTCTTAATACATAGCTCTAGATGCCAGACTCTGAAGATGATGCTCCTGAGCTGTGAGAGGGAGAGATGGACATTGGGGGTATATGGAGACGTTGCTGTTCTTCTGGGAACTGGCTGTTCAACATTTCAGTGTGTATGTTCCTGTGTTGTGATGCAGGCTTGGTCTCTGAAGCAGTCTGTCTGTCTCTAGGTGGATAAGTCCCTGCTGGGCTCTGTGAAGGACAGCATTGTTCAGGGATTTCAGTGGGGGACGAGGGAAGGACCTCTCTGTGATGAATGTAAGTAAGACTTCTGTGGAGAAGTGGAGCTAACAAGATTGATGAAATGCTTCCATATCTGAGCATTTGAGTGCGTTTGCTGGTGCAGTCCCTCAGTGGCCAGTTCCCTTCTCCCATCACAGCTGGGGGTGCTTGAGAAGGGCGATAAGAGGACTTCTCCCTTCATCCTGGCTGCAGATGCCACCCAGGCATCTTGCTGCCTGCCTACAACCAGCTGGCAAGCTGGCTCCCCCCAGACCTTGGCTCTACTCACACAACTGAGGTGCAGACCACTGAGCACCCTGCAAGATCTGCTGCTGAACTGTTTCATAGGCAGGGTTAGGGCATGGTCGTGAGTTCCCTGCTGGAATTCAATGTAGAAGAGCTTCTTCCAGTGGCTGTAGGTGTTTGGGTGTTCGCTGTGTGCTCAGGCTCTCTGGGGAGGTGTGTTCTGCACAGGGAACATTCCCCTGGGCTCACTCGCTGTCTTTTCTGCCCTTCCTCAGTGATCCGCAATGTGAAGTTCAAGATCCTGGATGCGGTGATTGCTCAGGAGCCTCTGCACCGTGGGGGAGGACAGATCATCCCCACAGCCCGCAGAGTGGTGTATTCTGCTTTCCTGATGGTGAGCACTGCTCTGGGAGGCCAGAGACTGACCCTTGCTCTGTGCCAGCACCAAGGAGGGTGGGCTGCATGTGTGCTGCACGGTCTGCCCCAGGGATGTCAGTGTAGGCTGACTCATTCATCCATGAACGTTTCCAGCTCCCCTGTGGGCTGCCAGACGGGTTTTACAAGTGGTCACGTTCCAATCTGGCTGGAAACTTGTGTGCATCTGCTCTGTCTCCCCTTTTGGCTACGGTTTGGCTTGCTGGGAAGGGTGGGTGTGAGGGAGAGGGAAGCATATGACTCATGGCCAGGAGAAAAGCTCCTGTAAGTGTTGGTGTGACGTTGGCTTGGGTAGCCATGGGGCAGCAGGAACCCTTCCATCCAAATCAGATGCTGCACTTCACCAAAGCGTGCCAGTCCCTGACTCTTTGCACCAAGTTGTGTTGGTGCTGCTGGAGACTCAGTGGCTTGTGTCCCTTTCTCCTCACAGGCTACCCCTCGCTTGATGGAGCCCTACTACTTTGTGGAGGTGCAGGCTCCTGCTGACTGCGTGTCTGCAGTGTACACGGTCCTGGCCCGGCGGAGGTGAGCTGCTCTGACCACCCACCATCACCTTGTATTGCACAGCAGCAACTGCTCACTTGGGATTTGGGTTGCTAAAGATGATCACAGTCCTAGCACTGCTTGTAAAGCAAGGGGAAAGGGTGTAATCTGTACAATGTGACAGCTGAAAGCTTCCTTGACTGATCCCAGCCCCTGTGCTGTGTGGTGAGGGAATGTCCAGGTTCACACCTGGCCTTTAGTTTGTGCCTCGTTCTTCCTGAGTGTCAGAGAAGAGACTGTATAAAGGGATATGAGACCCTACCTGCGGTACTGTGTGCAGCTCTGGAGCCCCCAGTGGAAGAAGAATGTGGGCCTGCTCGAGTGGGTCCAGAGAAGGCCATGGGGATGCTGCGAGGGCTGGAGCAGCTCTGCTCTGGAGCCAGGCTGAGAGAGCTGGGCTGGGGCAACCTGGACAAGAGAAGGCTCCTGAAGGGAAGACCTGAGAGCAGCTCCAGTGCCTAAAGGGGCTGCAGGAAACCTGGAGAGGGGCTTGGGACAAGGGCCTGTAGGGACAGGCCAAGGGGAATGGCTTGAACCTGCCTGAGGGGAGACTGAGCTGAGCTCTGAGGCAGAAGCTGTTCCCTGTGAGGGTGCTGAGGCGCTGGCACAGGGTGCCCAGAGAAGCTGTGGCTGCCCCATCCCTGGCAGTGCTCAAGGCCAGGTTGGACACAGGGGCTTGGAGCAGCTGCTCCAGTGGAAGGGGTCGCTGCCCATGGCAGGGGTTGGAGCTGGAGGAGCTTTAAGGTCCCTTCCAACCCAAACCAGGCTGGGATTCTATGGCATGTAGGAAGACTGATCTTTGTGATGTGTTGACAGAGGCCACGTGACGCAAGATGCTCCCATCCCAGGCTCTCCTCTCTACACCATCAAAGCCTTCATCCCAGCCATTGATTCATTTGGGTTTGAGACAGACTTGAGGACCCACACGCAGGGACAAGCCTTCTCACTCTCTGTCTTCCACCACTGGCAGGTGAGTCCATATCCAGGTGCGCTGGGGAAGTGGGACATGGTAGGACCAGGAACCAGGTAGGTGCTCTCAGTAGAGCTCAGTACCACAGCTCATGCAGGCAGAACTCTGGAAAACATCCTCAAATGGTCTCAAGTTGTACACCAGCTTTGTACAGCAGCTGTTAAGTGTCTACCAGGAACCAGTGGCTTTGTTCCATGTCACATCACCCGTTGCCCTAGTAAGGAAGTGCTGAATGCTGCTGCTTGCTGGGTGTGAGGGTCCTGTAGTGCCTGGAGAGATGATATCTTCATCTGGAAGAAGGGAAGCTGTTTGGGTGTATTCAGTGCTCTGCAAGCCAGGGTTTGCCACAATTCACTTTGCTTCTCAGAGAAAGCTTTTTAAAACTATGCAGAACAGGGTTTGGGACAAAATATTGTCCTCTGACCACTCTGTGTTTGGGGCAGATGGGGTCATGTGGGAGCTACCACTGTGAGCTGCACAGCTACTGTGGTACAGCCAGGTGAGAGCAGCAGCAGCCATCTGAGCCCCAAGAGCTGCCTTAAAGGTCAAGATATAAAAGCCTGAGGCTTAGCTCTGAGGAGAATAAACGTGCTTTGTAGAGAGGGATGTGCTGACTGGTACCCACAGGGGTTCTGGTTTGCAGCATCTCGGAGGTCTTTCAACACTGTTCAGGGACTGCTCTCCAGGGGTGATGTGACAGCTTTTCTGTGCCAGGAGAACAGATGGGGCTGGTGCACCAAGGCTTGGGGTGTCCACAGAGCCCTTGGCTGTTCCCTGTTGCAGTTCAGCTTCTCCAGGAGGTTGAACCAGCCGCCCTGGCATCACTCTCATGTCCTGGTCCTGTTACAGATTGTGCCTGGTGACCCCTTGGACAAGAGCATCGTCATCCGACCCCTGGAGCCCCAACCAGCCCCACATCTGGCCAGAGAGTTCATGATCAAGACCAGGCGTAGGAAGGTAGGTCTGGGAGAAATCCCTGTGTCCATCCACCCCAGCAGCTGAACTGTTGCAGTGTTGTCCCTGGGGCCTCCTCTCTCCTCCCATAGGGGACTGATGTCATTTGTGTCTCTTCCCTCACTCTTGATCCCCAGTGCTGCCTGTTGGTGCCTGTGGTGGTCCCATAAACCACTCATCTGGCAGCAGCTCCAGGCGAAGTGGGGTCCTGCAGCACCACTGAGCCCTGCTCTCATCCCTCCATGGCCTCATTTAGCCCATTTATCCTGCAGGAAAAGCAGCAACCAGTTTCTGTGCTGATTTAATGAACTGGAGTGGGGGCTTGGGGGAGCTGCTGGGACCGCAGGGTGGGGAGAATCAAGCTCCCATTTGGGAGATGCTCAGCAGCAACCACACGTTTGCAGCTTCCTGAAGAGCCTATGGGATGTCTTCAGGCTGCTGAGGAGTGCCTCATGCCTTGCACATTCTGCTTTCTCTGGAGCCTGAACATTTATCTTGCTGTGGGACAACAGGGCTATTGGTGGAATGTGCTGTGATGTCTGGATGAGTGCTGGCTGCCAGAGGAATCATGGAATGGTGGAATGGTTTGGGTTGGAAGGGACAAGGAAGGAAGGAAGGAAGGAAGGAAAGAAAGAAAGAAAGAAAAGGAAAGAAAGAAGGAAAGAAGGAAAAGAAAGAAGAGAGACACCTTCCACTTTCATTGAGCTCATCTCAGTCTCCCTTGTCCCAAGCCCCTCTCCAGGTTTCCTGCAGCCTCTTTAGGCTCTCAGGTCTCCCCTTCAGGAGCCTTCTCTTGTCCAGGCTGCCCCAGCCCAGCTCTCTCAGCCTGGCTTCAGAGCAGAGCTGCTCCAGCCCTTGCAGCATCTCCATGGCCTCCTCTGCACTTGCTCCAGCAGCTCCAGGTCCCTCTTGTGCTGTTGCCCCAGAGCAGGATCAGGGCTGCAGGGGAGGCCTCACCTCTGTCTTTGTGCTTCTCCTGCAGGGCTTGAGTGAGGACGTGAGCATCAGCAAGTTCTTCGACGACCCCATGTTGCTGGAGCTGGCCAAGCAAGACGTCGTTCTCAACTACCCCATGTGAATGTTCCACTGCGGCATGAGGGCTGACCTGAGTCCTGGCAGGCATCACTTTGTCCTTCCCCATCCCTGCTCATCAGCCCTGGCTCCTGGATGCTGTGGGCACCTCTCCTCAGGTTACTCTTTCATGGCTCTAGAAGTCTCCCTGGGCATTCCTGGACTGCACCTGGGGCCTGCTCCATACAGGGAGCAGCCCAGAGCACTGCTGGTTTTAGTGTTAGTCTTCAGCCATTGTGGCTTCCAGTGAGATTTTCCCTTTGGATGGGCTCTCTCCAGGCACAAGGCTTATCCCTGGCTGCAGCAAAGCAGCGAGAATGTGATGTCAGGATTCCTAAGGAGTGTAAACATGAGTCAAGCAATAGAGCTTTCTCTTAACCCTCTCCTGGCTGCCAGGGGGGGGAGTTTTGCCTTGTGCAAAGCATGTTTTTGGGCAGCTAAGGGAGGTGGGAGATGCTGGTGGTGGGAGGGCTTTACCAGCCTGTCCAGGACAAGCAGCAAATGTGGCTTTTACCTTTTTGTACCGTTTTTGAACCCTTGTAAACATTTAATACAAGCTTCCAGGTGGGGCTTAGTCTGATCGCGCCGAGAGCACTTGGAGAAGCTCTGACTTCACTGGTGCTTGGAGCTCACGCTGTTCCTGAGGACCCCTGTTCCCCAGTCATCCCACTCCTGCATGTACCTGACTGACCAGCCCTGGCTAGTCCTGTCCCACACTGAGGTTCTCTTCCTTTCTTGCTGGGTCTCATTGCTCCTGCTGTGTTTTCTGGTGATCTCAGCAGCTGCTTGTGCTCCAAAGGGGTTTTAGTGCTCCCTCTGTCCTGCCCCAGCTCCAGACTGCCCTGGGTCTGCTCCAGACCACATGCTGGGAAACCAGGGCTGGTTTCCATCTCCTGGGGGGATTTATGGGTTCTCTCCGCCCTGGTTCTGCTGGAACCACTGCCCCCCCCCATTGGCCCCTCCTTGCTGGCATTTGTGCTGGATTTGCCCATGGCAGCCTGGTCCAGCTCAGGCTTCACCTCCAGGAACCTGCCCCAGAGCATCCCTGTGCTCAGGGGGGCTTGAGGTGGCTCATGGGGGTGTGCAGCACCCTGGGAGCAGAAGATAAAGCCAAGGACGCCCCCTGCCACCCCAAACCTCCCGATTGCTGGTGGAAACCAGGAGGCACTGGGCTGACGTAGGCACAAGGAAGCAGCCCCGGGAATGTGTGTCCTGCCTTGTGCTGGGTCTCTGTGGAAACTGGATGCTGGGGGGAGGTAGATGCTTCCAGCAGAGCCTGGAAACCAGGATGGGGAAGGGCTTCCTGCTGCTGCCAGTGGATAACAGCATCACCCATGTGAGCTGCCCCATCCCATCCGCCCGGCAGGAGGGTGAGTGCTGCCGAGGGCTCCAGCTCTATCTCTGGGCTCAGCCTTTCCAGCTGGGAGTATTCCCATCACCTCCTGCATCCACACCAGCACCATGGCCTGGTCAGTGGCACATTCCCCCTCTGTCCTGGGGGAAAACAGGATTCAAGCCCTGCTTTGTGCAGCCCAGACCTGCCA
Source organism: Melopsittacus undulatus (assembly GCF_012275295.1). Lineage (NCBI taxonomy): Eukaryota > Metazoa > Chordata > Aves > Psittaciformes > Psittaculidae > Melopsittacus > Melopsittacus undulatus. The sequence goes on along the minus strand of NC_047543.1, from coordinate 2,677,960 downwards.
TGCAACCCACACCTCACTGGGGATGCTTTTCACCTCCCAGTGGTGCTGAGCTGTAAACTGGGTCCGTGGGGAGCAGGCCAGGCAGGTCCTGGTGCTGCACCAGCCCCAGGCTGCAGCAGGATGGGTGCCTGTGTGGCCGGCAGCTTGCTCAGTGCTGCACAGCACGTCCCAGGGCTCCAGGGATGTGACCCTGGCTCTGGAGCCAAACACTTGGCTGCTCCATCCCATTGCAGTGAGGGGTTTGTCCCATCATTCCTGCCTGGATGGCTCCAATCCCTACCCTGGGCTCTCCAGAGCTGGATAACAGGGCTGGAAGTTCCCATGGAGGCACCTGTACACTGATGGGCATTGGTGCTGGTCATCCCTACCCTCTGATAAACAACCATGGGGCTGTGATGTCCAATGGGTCCCTATGGATGTGAGCATCATTCCAGGAAGGGTGGCAGGATATGGCGTGGGAAGGAGCCGGTTCTCACGCCGGCTGTTCCCAACCTCTGGAAAACACTGACCCGCAGTGGGGCCCGAGTGGCTGCACGAGCTCTTGTGGCTGAAAGCCTGGCCCTATGTGCACAGGATGGGAATTTTCCATGGAAATGGTTCTTCCCTGGGAATAGGGGCTGCGCATGGCCAGACCCTGACCCTTACCCCCCCTTTCCAGCTGGAATGCCACTCCCTACCCTCCTCCCTTCAACCCCCCCTCCAAAGGGAGCTGTGGAGCAGGTAAACTGAGGCACGGCAGCAGGCAGAGCTGCTCCCTGGGGCTGCGGGTGCCGAGGGCTCCATCCTTGGCACGAGTTCATCAGGGCTCAGCCCTGGGACACACCAAGGGGCTGAATGACCCCTCTGCAGTGAGCAGCGCTGCATGGACCCCTCAGTCAGGCCCGTTTGACATCCCCAGTGACTTGATGCGCTTCCCTGAGCAACCAGCTCCCGGTACCGTTGTCCCCATACTGCTCCCAATGACCTGCCTGCAGCCCTGCTCCCGGTGTCCCTGTCCCCATCCTGCTCCCAATGACCTGCCTGCAGCCCTGCTCCCGGTGTCCCTGTCCCCATCCTGCTCCTGGTGTCCCTGTCCCCATACTGCTCCCAATGACCTGCCTGCAGCCCCGCTCCCGGTGTCCCTATCCATACCCCGCTCCCAGTGAGCCCATCCCGCTCCTGGTGCCCCCATCCCCCCCCTGTCCCCCTCCCCCTGCCCCTGTATTTCCCCTGCTCTCCAAGCCCTTATCCCTGTCCCGATCCCGGTCCCTCCATCCCCATCCCACCCCCCCCCCCCCCCCCGCGGGGCGCGCGCGCCGGGCGGCACGTGGCCGGTGGGCTCGCGGCGGCGGCGGGGGCCGGGGTGTGTGAGAGGGGTTCCGCGCATGCGCCGAGCGCCCCCCGCCCGGGCTACGGCGGCCCCGGCGAGGAGGAGACTGAGACCGGGAGCGAGAGAGAGAGGGGCGGTGTGAGTGGGGCAGGGACCGGGACCGGGACCGGGGGGGGGGCACCGGGCCTCGGGGGGGGTACCGAGCTTCGATGGGCACCGAGCCTCGATGGGCACCGAGCCTCGGGGGGCTGAGGGGACCGAGCCCCGGCTGGCGGAGGGGAGCGGAGCGGAACCCGCTGGCTCTGAGGAGGACGGAGCTGTGGTGGCTGAGGGGAGAGCGGAGCCTGAGGGGCTGTGAGGGGCGCGGGGCGCTCGGAGCCGCTCTGCCGGAGCCTGAGGGGCTGTGAGGGGCCCGAGGCGCTCGGAGCGGCTCTGCGGGAGCCTGAGGGGCTGTGAGGGGCTCTCGGAGCGGCTCTGTGGGAGCCTGAGGGGCTGTGAGGGGCCCGAGCCGGGCGCTGTGAGGTGCCCGAGGCGCTCAGAGCCGCTCTGCCGGAGCCTGAGGGGCTCCGGGCGGTGCTGAGGAGCCGCCGCTTCCTCCGCCGCCGTTCTGAGGTAGCGGCCGCGCCCCCGGAACCCGGCGGGGCCCGCGTGTCCCTCAGGGCTGCCCGGAGGCAGCGTTCGGGGCCGGGCGTTTCTAACGCGTTTATCCCGGAGGGGAGAGCTCAAAGCCCCGTCCCGGCTCTCGGTCCGGACCTCCCGGTGAGCGCAGGTGGCAAAGCCCAGTGCCCAGGGACAGGTACGGGTCCCGTCGGGGGGAGCTCCTCGGCCTGGCCGGACGGTGCGGCCCATCCGCGGTGGCCATACGCTAAGGACTGAGCTCTCCTCGCTCTCCTTGCCCACATGAACGGGTCTAACCCTGAGTTACCCCTGTCTGCAGCCAGCTGGGGCTTGTGCGGTTTGACCGTGCTGTGGGCTTGATCTGAACGAGGAGAAGGACCCATCAGGTAAGGGAAGTTTCGGCTTCTGTTTGCTCTTTCACCCATCGCCATGAATTGCCACAAAAGCATGTTTGTATGGTTATTTTTAGTGGGGTTTTTAGCCCGTTCTCTGTTCCGCTGGCAGGGGTTAGTGGTGACTGTGGTCATTGCGACCTTGCTGCCCAGGGAAGTGCTAATTTTGTTCCACCCTCAAATTGATTACAAATAGGAGACAGTGCGCAGAGATTTAATTAGGGCATGGATGTGCAGTATGGATTCTGGAGCAACAGTTGGTAGCACGGGGCTCAGCCTTTTCACTGGGTCTTTAGTTTGGATTTAGATAGAAGAAGAACAAAAGCCTTGCGTTTGTCAGAGCATTGATTATTCCTGTCATTGGTTCCATGCCTTCTGCCCAGTGGAAATCAAAGAGAAGTAGTAGAAAGACATAATCTGACCCTTTCTGTTAGCAGTCTATGTCCTGGTGATGCTCAGCAAGGCAGCTGTCAGCGCAGTGACCGAATCCCATCTCAGGTCATGTACATAGGGAAAGCTGTTGTGTATGTCAAGACCTGTGTTTAGGAAAGCAAAAAGTACCAAACCCCACCTTTCTTCAGGCCATTGAAAAGGCAAAGCTGTTGTGCACGTTAAGACTTGAGATTAGGAAAGTGGAAAGTGCCCTTCTCTGTATTTAAGAGTTTTCCAAGTATATTCCAAAGTTATGCTTGTGCTTTCCTGGGGGAACAAGTGAGCTCTGCTCTGTGAAGCAGGATATGGAAGAGTCTGAAACAGAAAACAAATACACAGCCCCACAGGTCCTTTGAGCCTTATTGTGCTGTTCCTTATTCTCCCCATAGGATTGCAAGCAGCTGGAAGTGCTGGATTTCCAGCAATCCCAACATTAACTGCAGCGTTCCCACTGTTCTAAGAGGCAGGAGGGGACGATGTTTGTTTCTGTTCTTGCGTGGCGCTGGTGACTGGAGGATCCCGAGGGCTTGGCGGTGGGTGGGCTCAGCACTTCCATACTTTCTGTGCCTGACATGCACAGGCTGCTCGTCCTGCTCTTTCGGCAGCTGCAACACCTCCCAGCAGATAGCTGGTCCTGAAGGTTAATGCTGAAGTAGTTTGAGCACAAGGGTTGCCCGTGCGATGGTGCAGCCGGGATCCTTTATGGCCAGGGGCTTCTGAGGATGGTGATGGCGAGGTAAGAGGTGAGGGGCTTGGAGTGAAAGCCCAGCTGTGCCGGGGCTGGTGATGTGTGGAGAGTTGTGTGCTCTGGTCTGTGGTGGCAGCCGGTGTCTGCCCTGGCAGTGCTCCTGTGGCTCCTTGTAAGAAAATGATCCCTTTGTAGCATAGTTTTGGGGAAAGCAGTAACTTGACTGATGTTTCTGTGTTGGAAAGTTTGTGTTTTGGGTCATGTGAAACTTTTTAACATGATGGTTTTTTAATTGTGTTGAATGTGTTCAGCTGCTCTTTGTGGTTCTGTTTGGATTCATCACCCAGCTTCTCTCCTTGCAGTGGCTTTTGAAACGGGCTTGGAATGAGTTAGGGAAGAGTCCCAAAGGCTTGAGAAGTGTGCTGACAGTGAGGACTTCCAGCAGTCCATCTGCCTCTAAGCAGAGAGAACGCTACAGCTCCTTACCAGTCCATGAGCGTGTTTGTGAGGACGGGGCTGTAGCAGGGCAGTAGTCAGCTGCTGGACAAGTTCAGACTCATTGTAAGAGTTCTGCGAAGATTTTAGTCCTTCCTGAAGAGTTTTAATTGTAGACACAGGTTTTCTGAAGAGTTTTCTGGTATTCCAAGGGCGATTCTGAATTGGGCTGCTTAGCTGGAACTATCTGAAAAGGTCTTTCCTTGGCTTTGTATGGTTTTATAGCTGATGGGTGAGGTTCAAGAGCAATTCTTACAACCTATGGTGGAGAGTTTGTGTTGAATTTTAATACAGAGGTTTGTTGACTTGGTGATCTGAATGCCAGCAACTTCAGTGGGTCCAACCAATCAAACTCTCCTAAAACATCCTATTTTGCCAGGCAAAAGGTAAGCTCTGGTGCGCTTCTTGCAGTGTCTACAGTTGTGAGCGGATGTAACTCAGCCACTTAGGACCAACAAAGCAACTTAGAAACATGCTACTGGGAGTAATTTAATGCTGAAAACACCCGCACAGGTCCGTCCTGGATGGGGCTACTCAGACTCCTGTATTGGGCAGCGCTCACAGTGTGGCTGATGCTGCTTTTCTAACCAAGCTGTGATGCTGGTGAGTGAGGGCTTGTTCCAGTCTTGGTGACCTGCCAGCATTCCTCTAACGGTCATTTGGACCTGGCTCTTTCCTAATGGCACTTCAGGTTTTCATTGTCTCCCTTTTAACCGCTGGGAATGCCAAGTGAGTTGTGGCAGGTACCTCATTTCCACCTTAGCCCTGTTGCTCAGATGGGATTCTCTGAACCACTGCACCAACTCAGACTGTGCTCATAATCACTGGGCAGTTGGAGTAAAAACCTGGCAGATAATGGGCCCCTTTGTGGTCTGGCTGCTCTTCATGGGGCTGCTGGCTCATTAGGGGGAAGGTGATCCTTTATTCCCACCCTAGTTCCAGCTTTTGTTTTTGGTGCCGTGACTCAACAAAGTGCTTGATGGAGGTTGTGCTCCAGATTTATGTATTTTTAATCTGGTTAATAGGAAGTAAATTATTTCCTGTGAGAAAAAGATGCATTAATGTTCCCTTCTTTTTATGCTTGCCTTCTGATAACACTGCTGACCAGTGTAGGGAAGCACATTCCTTCCCCACATCTACTTAGAAAGACACCCTGAGTTACAAATGCACCTCTGAAAACTGGTCCCTGGACTACACCAGCCTCTGTGTGGGAATGGGAATCCCGACTGCCTTGGAAGGGAAGTTTTCCTGCAGGACCCCACACCATTATCAGTGTCTGCAGCTGGTCTTTGTGCTTGCAGTGAGTAGCAGCAGTCTGTGAGTGCCACTGTCCCGTGCTTGTGCTGTGTAGTAACATGTAGTTGTGGTTAATAGTGGTTGACTTCTATTAAATCCCATCTCACTTGCTGGGTTCAGTATTGCTCAGTGTCTGAATGCTGCCTCTGTACTTTTAACTGTCTAAATTACATGCTCACTGGCCATTGTCCATTGTGGTTCTGGTGAGCTGTTTGCTTTCCTCTCAAAGGCACACACAAAAAGAACTGATCTTCAGAATGCCCCTTGGAGGGGAAAAAGGCAACGGTGGCTTTCCTTTTTTGACCTTCTCATACCATAAATATGAGCTGTTATCAGTGCTTGGGTGGTGACTCACAGTTCTCCCCAAACTGGAGAACGCTGAGTAACTGTGGACATTACTTGTCTGCAAGATCTGGTTGGGATTTCTAAGCACTTGGCTTCTTTTCCTGTAAGACAAAGGATTTCAGGTGCAGTTCCTGGCTGTGCTCTGGACAGTGTATGGCTGGGCAGTTAGGATGTTACGAGGTGTTTTGTGGCAAAGGAAATACTGAAAATGGTTAATGTTGTAGCAGAAAGAAATCCCTTTTCCTTCAGCAAACCCGGATAACTGAGTTTCATCCCTCAATATTGGTTAATAACTCCATGAGGATTAAATCTCAAAAAGGAACCTATGGCTTTAAGTAATAACATGAGTTACAATAAACTCCATAAATAAAAAGCTATATTTGGAAGAAAAGGAGTAGTGTATTTATGGGCAAAACTGTATTAAAGGAAATGTGATGGAAAAATTGAGTCAGATGAGCTGATGTATGAGGCATTTCCCTATGGAGTCATTGGGCTGAAAAATGTTTTCTATGCCTAAACTTGAACAGATGCTTCAACACACACACACATACACACATGTACAATCCTCCCTAGTTTAATATTAGCAGTTGTGTGCATAGCACTGTGATTAATTCACAGACCAGCCTGGTTTAGTCTCTTTTCCAGGGGCTATGGGATATTTCCAGATCATCCAGGTACTTATGTCTGGCTGTAAGCAAGCAGCCTGCTTAGCAGCAGTGTTTCTTCCCGGCTTTCCACCGGGCACATGCTTAAGTCACTCGCTGACCTGGGATTTACATTTTTACACAGGAGTGAAAAATCTCTCCCTATTACCTTGCTTAGATGAGAACCCTTGGAGTCAGGCAGCTCTCTTGCCTAAATAAGTCCATGATCCCAGCTCTGGGCTCTCAGAGACATTAGTTCCACCTTTTTAGTTACGGATTTGTCAGAAAACAATTCGGAGTGCAGTGCTTGACCTCGATTAAGATACTGTGGAAGTACAAAGAGAAGACATACATATGGATGAGCAGCAGACTGTGCCTACAGTTCTTTTGAGTACTGACATTGCATTCGGTGGTGCTGGAGAGGTGGCTGACAGTTGTAGTTTATTATTTCCCTTTGAAGACCCATTGTGGTATTGCCCTTAATCCAGTTTCCCAGAGTTGTAGGATTTGCCTTGTAGGCTTCCTCTCTTCTCAAACAACCCAAAGCCAAATGCAGTGTGTTGGAGCTGCTTGTTTCTACTTTGCTTTCCAGACTGAGCCAAACTGATGAAGGAATGTGGAAAAATGCCTTCTGGGTCTAAACATGGCTCTGGCTGTGGTGCCTTGAGAGTGCATGTCCTCAGGATGAGTGCTGATGCTGCGGGCATCGGGATATTGACTCCTGCTCCTGGTGGCATCCCAGCATCAGCCCCTTGTGAGTGCTGCGGCTGTGCCAGACTCTGGTATAACAAGTCATCCTCTGTATACTTCTATCTCTCTCTTGTGCCTAAAATAGTAGAGAGCCTGGAAGGGAGATTGGATTTCTTGTGTGTTTCCATGCCACCTTGAGGGTGAGTTTCTGACTCCCTGTTAACTCGTGGAAGTCTTGCTGTGTTATGGATTCAGGGACACAGCTGACAAGTAATGCTGCATAATCCCGGGGCCTGAGGTTAGAGAAACATCTGCAGGCAGGCATGGGGCTGGTGTAGGTTGTGCACATGGGGCTGGCCCTGGTGTTAATGTGCTTTTAAATAGCATAAAAATAAACTCAGTAAGGCTTGTAATGTGTGTCTGGAAGGGTGGGTGCCTGTCATGCAGCAGCTCTTCCTAAAAACCTCCTGATTTTCATGGAAAACATACTGGAATAGTTGAGAAGCAAGTGGATTTTAATTGCAGCAGGCACTGATTCACTCGAGTTACTTGGCTGACATTCAAATAGGTAGTTTTTCAAAGGAGAAGAATTTTCATAGTGGAAACTGTCATTCCTGGGATATTCAGAAAGTAAAATGGAAATGTTTGGGAGGAATTACACAGTGATCTTCCATCCAGCCATATGGAAATAATCTTTATTCCTTGGTGCAAGTAAAGTCTTTGCTACTTCTGGCATTTCCTTGAAGCATCCACCTCTGTGGCATTGCCTGGCTCCATCTGTATTCCTCAGCCTGCTCCTGCTCTCTTTGCAGTCTGTGGCAGACCCTCATCGATCTGGGTGTCTGCAGAATCCAGTTCCCTGGAGGATTGTGCTGGGAAGGTATTGACAGAAATAAATCACTGCTGCCCTTCAGGTGTGCCCATTGCGTGAGGTTTGCCGGACGATTACACCCTGAATGCCAATCAAGCTGCAACTTATCCACTATCAATAACCTGAGGTACCAGTGGGTTGGCTTTTTTGGCTTCCTCTAGTACCTCTCCTACCTGATTCCTGGAAGTGCTCTTTGCACAGGCCCCTGGGGAGCCGTTTGCTTAAGCAGTTGCCATGCATTTGGAAAGCTCAGTGTGGTAGTTTAAGCTGCCTTCAATTTGCTGCTAATTTTCATAAGCTTTTGATAATACTAAATCTGATCCAATCTGTGGCTCTGGAAAGCAGTCAGGTGGCCAGAAGTGACCCCCCTGTGCTTGGGGCATGGTGGGAAAAGGACTTCTGGCGTCCTCTCATAGAATACAAGTTATTTGTAGCTATTCTCAGATGGAACAGAAGCAGTTGGTATGTGTGTTCTCCCAGCTGGTATGATGGAGCGTAGGGACTTCAGTCAGCGAATGCCTCAGGTCTCTTCCCTAAAGAGTCTAGAGGAGTATTAAAGTCCTTCAGAAAATGACAATTTTGGGCTCCTTATTTCACTATGGGAAATATTTATTTTTTCAACAAATAATTCACCGAGTGGATTTATGTGTGGAGTTATATTCTAAATCCTGTCGTTGGCAAAATAAAGCTGTTGAGACTCCTGTTGCACTCGAGCTGGAGGAGCAGTTGAATGCCAGTACTGCAGTCTGGTGATTTACTACGCTCCTCTTCTCAAAACAAACTGTACTTAAACCCAGCTTCCTGGAATGAAACTCCTCAGTTATTCCTGCAGTTTAAGAGCAGTTGGGAGCCATGGAAGCAGCAGGACAGCATTTGGCTGGTGAGTGAGCTTGCCTGGCCAGCTTGTGGGATTGCTGCTCTCTTGTTGTCATGGGCCCCTTGCTCTCTGCATGGTGTTTGGGAGGGAGCATCTGTGTTGTAGAATGGTTTTGGTGGTCTGGTGAGATGTGTTGTTCTGTCCTTGGCTGTAGATGTTCCCAGCATGATCCTCATATAGTGTTGAGGTGTATAGGTAACCTGTCAGTGAGAAGATGGCCTTCTGGTGGCTGCCTGCCATCCTTGTGAGCTTTGCTCTCCACCTAAGGAGACATACAGTTGTGGATAATCACAGAGGTCTGCAGACCTTTCTGGTCCTCATCTTCCATATCTCAGTAAGCAGAAAGTCCTGAGCAGGTTTAGCAGAACTATTCCAAGTGCTGGAAGAGGGATTTTTTTACAAGGGCAGGTAGTGACAGGATAAGGGGGAATGGCTTTAGCTGACAGAGGGGACATTTACTATGAGGGTGCTGAGGCACTGGCACAGGGTGCCCAGAGAAGCTGTGGCTGCCCCATCCCTGGCAGTGCTCAAGGCCAGGTTGGACACAGGGGCTTGGAGCAGCTGCTCCAGTGGAAGGTGGAGCTGGGTGAGCTTTAAGGTCCTTTCCAACCCAAACCAGGCTGGGATTCTGTAGTTCTAATGTAGTTGGTAGTGAGGGTTTGCAATGTCCTCATCTGCCTTCTGAGCATCCTTCTCTAGAAAGCTGCTGTTGAGGAAAACGTTGCATGAATTTGGTATAATTGCAGGGTGAGGTGGTGTCTTCTACCAGGTCAGGTGAGAGAGCTGGGCAGTAATAGTCTGGGTTTGAATTCGAGTCCCAGTGAAACAACTGCTGTGTTGCAGAAGGGGTAACTGGGGCCATTGCATCGTGGTATGTGCTGTCTGTTTTATTTACAAGCTGCTAGTTTGTGAGGCTTATCTCTGAAGCAAACACTGCCTTAGTTTCTTTTGGCTGTCATAAGATGGTGGTGGGTGAATTAGGTGTTCATCCCATTCAGTTGAGAGCTCAGCTGAGAGTCTTTTGACGTACAGGAGCCGACAGAATTGCTCTCTTTTGGCTTCTCTCTCCTTTCCCGAAATGGCTGCAGTGATATTTGGGTCACTTGCCTCCAGTGTGTCATTTTCTTTTGACACTCATCCCTCTGAGCAGATAGGAGGAGCCCGATGGGAGCTGCTGTGGTGCTGTTGGCTGCACTGGAATCAGGAGTAGTTACAGGGGTGTTGTGGTTGTTTGAATCACTAATCACATCAAGACAAGGAGAAGTCTCTGATGCCTGACTGAAACAGTATGTGAGTGAAGATACACAGAGCTTGCTGCAAGAGGGAGGAGGGCACCAAGGTAGGGCCTTGGATGCTCTAAGCCCCATGCACAGGCTGTTGCTCTCCATCAGCATGTGTCCTTCAGTGGCTTCCATGTGGATGGAACACACAACAGCATTTGCATGTTCTTTGGTTTGGACCAGACACCTTTTGGCTCTGAAAACCATGATTTTTTCCTTCCTTCCTTGCTGCAGTGCTTTGGGTCTGGGGGTGGAAGTGTCCATCCTTAGGGCTGAACTCTCAAGCAGGGCATCGTGCTCCCTTTCCTCTGAGTGCACAAGCCTTGCTCTGCCTGGGCTCTGCTCTTCCCTGGCAGGTCTCCGGCTGAAGCAGGACCCTGTCTTGCAGTTCCTTTTCCTCCACACGCTGGTGAGAGTGCCTGACACGAGCTGGATGTGTGGGGTCCATTGGTGGATGTGTGGGGTTCGTTGGCAGGTGTGTGCAGTAGCCCCAGCCCTGCTGTCCCTCACACATCCATTGCTGTTGGTCACTTTGTATAGGACTTTTGCCATCATCCCCACTGCATTTTTATCATGTATATCATTCCATTGCCTGTATTTGTTAAAACAGCTTTTGAGAACACAGGTGAAAAGGCTTTGCTGTATGTGACTGCCTTCTACTTAGGAACAAATGCAGCAACACTGAGGCCAGGAGCAGGGCAGGGCATTGCTTTGCCAGTGCTGCAGGAGATCAGTTCACATAGGAGCTGCTCAGAAGCATCCCACCTTAAGAGCTGAGTAAGAGGACAGTGGGTTTGCTCTGGAGAGCTCCAGCAGTGTTGGTTTTGAGCTCCAGTGTGCAGCTCTTCACTTGTTGGGTTATTCCTAACCCAGCAGCTGTGTTGTGAAGGGAGAGGGGTTGCCTGCCCTACAAGGTTCAGTCCCAGCACAGTGCTGGTATGAGCAAGGTTTGGCAGGATGCCGTGTCAGTCTGGCTGTAGCTTGTTGCCCTGAGGATGGAGTGTTCTGTGGCAAGGACTGTCACGCACTGTGGCTCGCCCTGTGATCTGCTCACTGCTTTCTTTTCTCTGTTATTACATTTCACATCACCAGAGCACAAGCATCATCTGGGGCTTGTTGCAGCTTCTTGATACCTCAAGCCTGTAGGACAGATCTGCTTGGGTTTGCTGAGCATCTGACAACTCTGGCCTGAATCACTACAGAAATGCCAAATTTGGGAGCTCACCTTACCAATGGCTGAGCTGGTACACCTCATTCCTATCGTTCAGAAGGGGTACAGAATGCTGAGCATGGATAAAAGGATTTAGGCTGACACAGACCCCAAAATGGGTCTCCAAAAGAGCTAGCAGAGACTCTACAGCCCAGCCTCTGTTAGGCTGAAGCCTGGTGGCAGTGCAGGTGCTGCTCTCACATGGGCTTCAGTCAAGCTTGCAGCTCATCACATCCTTGTGCTGCAGCACAGGCTGCCCGATGGACACCGCTCCTCCAGAGCCAGGATCTGGGGTGTGTGCCCCAGAGATGATGCTTCCTGGAGGAGTGTGGTTGCTGGAGGTGAAGTAAGAGCTGGCTTTGGGAAGCACAGACCACGTCGTGATTCTGTTTGAATCGTGTCACTGCGGGGGAGTGCTGCTAAAAGTGTCCTTGGCTTCATGTTGGCATTACCTAGAGGGCATGCCGGGGCTACTGGAGGTTCGTGTCTTATCTGCACATTCCAGTTTATCTCTAAGCTGAATGCTTGGGTGGGTGGATGGATGTTGATTTTCCAACGGAGATGTAGTTGACATCTTTATTTTTTTGACAGCACAAGAATCTTATTATATCTCTACCTCTTACCCATATTTTAGAGTTCTATTTATATCCTGCATGGGATCTGTGGTCTCATCATTCAGAGAGGGGTGTTTTAGACTCGGGGGGATTGCTGTGTGATCAGCAGAACCTTGTCAGCATGCCTGGGATTTGAAGGCACTGTTCAGAAATGGTTTCTAAATTGACATTCTAAATTAACATTGATGCTTTATGGCTGTTCCCAAGCCATTCTCTGCTCATTGCCACGAGAGGCTTGCCAGATGAGTGTTTACTTGAAAAAGCAGCCTCTTCATTCCCAAATATTCTATAATATAGATTAAAACTGAAATGGAATACAGTTTTCTTTCATTTTCATCTCTATAGTGCTGTAAACACATTAGAGATTGTAGTGATGGGACAAGGGGTAAGGGGTTCAAACTGAAACAGGGGAAGTTCAGGTTAGATCTAAGGAAGAAGTTCTTTACTGTGAGGATGCCAAGGCCCTGGCAGAGGTTGCCCAAGGAAGCTGTGAATGCTCCATCCCTGGCAGTGTTCAAGGCCAGGTTGGCCAGAGCCTTGGGTGCCATGGTTTAGTGTGAGGTGTCCCTGCCCATGGCTGTGGGTAGGAACTGGATGATCTTAAGGTCCTTTCCAGCCCAAACTTTTCTATGATTCTGTGATTCATAGCACACAGTGGGGTTCTGGGCTCAAGCACACACTGAAGCAGCTCACGTTCAGTTTCTCATTAACCAACACCTCCAAGATCTCCTCAGGCTGCTCTGAATCTCTTCTCTGCCCAACCTGTAGCTGTGCTTGGTATGGCCCCGACCTAGGGGCAGGACCTTGCACTTGGCTGTGTTGAGCTCCATGAGGCACCTCTCACACGTGTAATTCCCATGTTTCCTCAGAAATCTGGTAAATCCTGCCCTTTCTTAGATTTCAGTGTAAATGAGATGTGAGTAATGCAAGTTATTCATTCATCCTCATGCAACTCCTATTGTAATTAGCCTGTGGGACCAATTTTACTTTCATGGATCATGAAACCTCTTTTGACTAGCAACAGAATTGCCATGCATTTATTCTTGCATTTCTTTCATGTCTTTTTAAATGGCTTCAGAACAAAGCAAATATTAATAAATTAGCATGACTTGGGAGGGCATCTTTTTAAGGGAAAAATGCCTTCCTGTAAATCCATTCCCCTCAACAACTGCCTTTGGCTACAGAATAAGCTGTTTAAGACAAACCTTGTCTGAGGAGGAACTGGTGAAAGAGATACCCAGGAGCTGCAGCTCCCTGATTCCCTCATGTTCCTGTGCTGCCCCTCGCCTCCATCCCAGGGAACACGTGTGTGTGAGCTGAAGCCCATACCCCGGTGTGGGCTCAGCCCGGGTGGGTGTCTCCAGCTAAGAGGGGATGGTGAGCTGGGCTAGGGTGTCAGTCAGCCATGGTGGAGGGGTCAGGATGGGTTGGGTTGGAAGGGACCTTAAACCTCCTCCAGCTCCAACCCCTGCCATGGGCAGGGACCCCTTCCACTGGAGCAGCTGCTCCAAGCCCCTGTGTCCAACCTGGCCTTGAGCACTGCCAGGGATGGGGCAGCCACAGCTTCTATGTGCCAGCACCTCAGCACCTTTATGGTGATATGTTTCTTCCTGATGTCCTGTCTAAACGTGTCCTCTGTCAGTTAAAAACTGCTGCCTCTTGTCCTGTCACTAGAAGCCCTGATGAAAAAGCCCCATTTTACTTACAAGCCACTTTTGTATGAGTTGAAAGACCACAGGAAGGTCTCCCCTTCAGGAGCCTTCTCTTGCCCAGGCTGCCCCAGCCCAGCTCTCTCAGCCTGGCTCCAGAGCAGACCTGCTCCAGCCCTTGCAGCATCTCCATGGCCTCCCCTGCACCCACTCCAACAGTGCCAGGTCTGTCTTGTGCTGAGGACCACGCAGCATTTGATGCAGCCCAGGACACTGGGGGTGCACACTGCCAGTTCGTCAGCCTCCAGTACACCCCAGTTATCCTCTGCAGGGCTGCTCTCCATCCACCCACCCCCTCAGCCCCCAGTCTGTGTTGATGTTTGGGATTGGCCAGTCCAGGTGCAGACTCCTGCACTTGGACTGGTTGAACTTCAGGAGTTTCACATGGGCTCACTCCTTCAGCCTGTCAGAATCCCTCTGGACAACACCTATTCCCTTCAGTGTATTGGTGGCCCCTCAGCTTGGTGTCATCCACAGGCTTGCTGAGGGTGCACTCAGTCCCACTGGCTGTTCGTGATGGAATGACATGAAATGAGTCTTGATATCACAGAAGCATCTTGAGTTGGGAGATCTTGAGTTGGAAGGGACCTGTATGAGTCATTGAGACCTCCGTGCAGGACTGCTTTATACTGATGCAAACATCAGCACACTCCCTGCTGTCCTCCCTGACTGGTGAGAGGCCATCACAGATGAGAACATCTCAGTTAGGTGAGAAAGCTGAAAGGAGATGAAATTAATCCCATGTTTAAATTGATTTTCAAAGCCAGCCATGGGCTGGAGAGGGGAAGCTGCAAACACAAGAGGCCGATCGCTGCCTGTGTGTGAGCAATAGCTGTGTTAAAATAGCTCCAGCGATTTCCTGCAGTGAATCTTAGTCAACCTGATGGTTTTTTCCTTCTTTTTTCCATGTACCTGCTCCAAATTCCTCTTTATTCTGTCTGGATCTCAGTGTGCAGAAGTTTCTCCCCCGCAGGAGCCAGCTTGCTGTCAGAGGAGTGTCATGTTGTTGGCGTTGGTATGTCCTGCCGGCTCCATGGAGCCTCCGCCGCTGGAAGAGCAGGAATGAGCTTCTGACAAAGACAAGGAATGAAAGTCTCTCTCAAATGCACTTTCTGGCCTGACTTAAATGAGCTGAAATTGCTGACATTTTGCCTTTTTCACGTATGTGTCAGTGTCCATAGACTGATTGCAAACAATGGAAAATTATTGAGTTAAATGTTGCCAGAACAGCAGATCTGGGAGACACCAAGTGTACGTTAGGTGAAGGTTACTGCAATGTAGCTGGGTCCTGCAGTTCTTGTGTTGTGAAGGCAGAAGCATGCAGCCTCCAACGCTGGCTGATCTCATGAATGAAGGATACCACCATTTCAAATGCCCTAAGAAGATTCTTTGTATTCCATTCAGTTTAGATGGCTTAAATGTTTCCAGCAAGAGAAGGCTTTAATGACAGGTCCTTTTGCTTGAGCTAAACTGTTTCCTGAAAGACAAGGAGGTTCTTTGCTGCTGGTGGGTTCTCCCATGTTTGTGGCAGCAGCTTTGCTCTGGTCTAAAGCTAAATTTAGAACAAGTGACACTTTCTTGTTGAAGGGAATCCGAGCTCTTCCACTCCCCATCTCCGCAGCCACCGCTCTGGAATCAGCAGACGTCTTGGTTATTAAACACGCATCTGATAACGCTGCCGTCTGCATCTGAAGGCTGTGGTTAACCCGAATGTACAAGTGTGTGGGGTCAGTGTCATGTGCAGGTTTGTCATGCTGCTCATTTATATAACGGGTGGAATCCAGGACATGGATCCCAGTCTTTCTCCTGAAGCAGGGCCCTCCAGTGGGTGCCAGAGCCAAGGGAGCCGAGCTGTGACCACAGACCCCTCTTTATAGCTGGTGAGCGATATGAGCCAGCCACAGGTGTGCTCTGCAGGTAGAAAACACACTGTGAAGAGCTGATAGGAGAATTTATGAGATACTGAAGTAGAAGCTCATCTAAAAGGAAAGAATCAGTGTCCCTTCTGCTATTGGAACTGTGGCACTGCACCTTGGTGTGAATGGGAGTGTTGTGGCTCCTACCTCTGTAACCCCAGTTGCAGATGTGGAGCTCTCTTGCATTTTCTCTTCGGTGGGTTGAAGCCTCTTTGGCCACATAGAGCACCCCTGCCTCTACCAGCCCTTTTGACTCCTAATCTGAGTGTGTGCTGGGAAATGTGTCAGTGAAGCACAGTCTTTCGTCCCACTAGTGCAGAACTCAGGGCTGCAGAGCTGTGCTTGGGGTCTTTCTGAAGGGTTCAGAGCATGAAGCCACTTGCAGTAATGTGCTGTGCAGGGATGGAACCCTCTGGTCTTTTTTCCTGTTAAAAAGGTGTTATTTCATCCAGTTCTGTCTATGGCATAATGGTTGTGTAGAGAGAAGAGCTGTGACTGTAAACCTGGATTGATGCACGCCCAACTGACAGCCACCAGATAAATTGATTGGTCATCATTTTCTTCCCATGTCTCCCAGCTAAATAAATTAAACTCTAAATCTCTCACTTCCAGGCATCTTCCCTGTTCTTCAGCTGGTTTGGAGGCTGGAATACTCACTCTCTGATGTTTAAGCAGCTTCTGAAGGATGCAGACGCAGGCATTGAGTGCTGCCTTGCTAACCAGGAGGTAAGATCACCCTCCTTGCTCTTGTTTGCACATGACACAGCCGAGGGTTGCATCCATCATCTCTGCTGCATCACCAGCTCTCGTTGAGATGCTCATCCATGAGGACCCTCACTCCCTTCCCTATTAACTGATGGTGCAAGGAACTGCTCTGTCCTTTAAGGAAAAGACTGCTGTTCTTTTCCTTAGCTGCACATCCGCATTGAGCTTGCTTAAAGCCATAGTTTGGTTTCCGTGGACTCAGCCTCTTGAGCTGTGTTTTCCTCCATCACTGGTAACTCTCACCTCTGTCTGTCAGCCTGCAAACATGCCATGTGCAGCTTCTGGCAGCAGCCATGTCCTGTGCAGGCTGGGGAGACTGCAGCTGATTTGCCAAGCCTGTTCCTGGCCTTTGCAGGAACTTGCTGCAGTTCTGGGCAGTTGATCTTGGCTCTAATGTGGGAATCATTTGTCAAGACCTTTGTTACTTTTGATACACTTAATATGGTCTTTTTCAATACGCTCTTGTGCTATTTTTTTCTCACACTGTCATGGAGCAATAAATCAGATGTCCCACCCAGCCCATCCGCATGATGTCTGTGCTGCTGCCTTCTCAGCCAAACGCTGAATTTCACCAGAAGGGGGATCACATTTAGATCCTTTAATTCTGGATTGATTGCATCCCCTCAAATTTCATTATTGTGCCTCTGAACAGCTCTGTAGTTATATGAAAGAAGTTGAAGAGTTGTAAATACTCTTTTGTGGGCACTGGCACAGGGTGCCCAGAGAAGCTGTGGCTGCCCCATCCCTGGCAGTGCTCAAGGCCAGGTTGGACACAGGGGCTTGGAGCAGCTGCTCCAGTGGAAGGGGTCCCTGCTTGTGGCAGGGGTTGGAGCTGGAGGAGCTTTAAGATCCCTTCCAACCCAAACCAGTCTGTGACTGAAAGATGTCTTCTGTCCTGTGCTACAAGGTCACACACTTCTTCCTGTACTCAGTATTTCACCAGTTTCACTCTAAAGCTCCAGTTGGGCCTGTAACATCTCTAGGTTTTGTTCATTGGTACATGGCAGTGTTGCCAGCCCTGAGTTTCCACTGATCGTTTTTTTAGTGTCAGGCTTGCAGATTTCTATTGATTTCTGTCTAGCATCTGTTCACAAAGTTTTGACAGACAATTTTTTTAACCAGGTTTTCCTTCTACTCTCCCAAAAGCCACAAGAAAATACATACAAGTCTTTTCTGGCCTTGGGAGGGTGATTTTTAGCCTCCCTAAGGGACTGAACCCGAATCCATCGAACAGTTCCAGCAGTAAGTTAGATCATAGAATCATGAAGTGCCTTGGGTTGGAAGGGACCTTAAAGCTCATCCAGTTCCAACCCCTGCCACGGGCAGGGACACCTTCCACTAGAGCAGATGATGTTCCTTAGGTTGTACCCTTGTCTAGGCAAGGACTACAGGGTAGCACTGCTTGAGTCACTCAGGTTGTCTTGCCTTAAAGGAGAGATAACAGCAGTTGCATGTCTCAGGTTTGGGCTGGGCCATCCATTTCTGCCTCAAGACAGCTTGGCATTGCCCATGCAGAGGACAGTTTCTCTCCATGGGCTGTGCTTGAGGCTGAGATCATTAGCCCAGGCTCTGACAAGGCTTGGCCACCTTCCTGCAGTTAGAATAAATCCTTCTGCTAGCAGTGGGACATCCAACAGGCCCCAGAGAGTTTCAGAGCTTAACTTCCCATCCACTGTGTTTTAGAGACTTCAACCTTAAGTGTAAATGTTTTTATTAGCATTTGCCTTTCTCTTCAGCTGGGGATTAGCTTTGGGAGCCCATTTACTGTGTGAAATGGCACTTAACTGCTCCTTTTTGTTTGTAGCAGACTTCTCAAAAGCCTGTGGAGGAGGCGTAGGATCTTCAAGCAGATACTGGCAGCTGGAGGTTCCCGATAGCAGGTGATGCTGCAGATGCGGTGCTTGTACAGCTCTAGAGGGTTCTGCCTCTCTTGGTTGAATGTTTGCACTGTTTAGGCTCATGCTGATAAACTTCTAAATATTTGGGGGGGGTTATTTGTTTTTTAGATAAAATCACTTGACCACCATGAGTTGGAGTTTTCTGACCCGTCTGTTAGAGGAGATCCACAATCACTCAACCTTTGTTGGCAAAATCTGGCTGTCCGTGCTGATTGTGTTTCGGATTGTCCTGACTGCTGTGGGAGGAGAATCCATTTATTACGATGAGCAGAGCAAGTTTGTGTGCAACACGGAGCAGCCTGGCTGTGAGAACGTTTGTTATGATGCTTTTGCTCCTCTTTCACACGTGAGGTTTTGGGTCTTCCAGATCATCCTCGTTGCCACTCCATCCGTCATGTACTTGGGCTATGCAATCCATAAGATCGCCCGGATGGTGGAACACAGCGAGGCTGACAGAAGAATCAGAAGCAAAGGCTTTTCTATGCGCTGGAAACAACACCGTGGCTTAGAGGAAACCGAGGAGGACCACGAGGAGGACCCCATGATGTACCCAGAGATCGAGCTGGAAAGCGACCGGGAGAATAAAGAGCAGCAGGCGCCAGGCAAAGCCAAGCACGATGGCAGGCGGCGCATCCGGGAGGATGGCCTCATGAGGATTTATGTCCTGCAGCTCCTGGCGAGGACCACCTTTGAAATTGGCTTCCTGGTGGGTCAGTATTTCCTGTATGGCTTCGAGGTGAGCCCCGTGTTTGTGTGCAGCAGGACACCCTGCCCGCATAAGATCGATTGCTTCATTTCCAGGCCAACTGAAAAGACCATTTTCCTGCTAATAATGTATGGGGTGAGCTGCATGTGTTTACTTTTGAATGTTTGGGAGATGCTCCATTTGGGATTTGGCACAATCCGGGACACGTTGAACAACAAGAGGAAAGAGCTGGAAGACTCTGGTACCTACAACTACCCTTTTACTTGGAATACACCATCTGCTCCTCCTGGCTATAACATTGCAGTCAAGCCAGAGCAAATGCAATACACTGAACTGACCAATGCCAAAATGGCCTACAAACAGAACAAAGCCAATATAGCTCAGGAACAGCAGTATGGAAGCAATGAAGAAAACATCCCTGCCGACCTGGAAAACCTGCAGAGGGAAATCAAAGTGGCTCAGGAGCGCCTGGACCTCGCGATCCAGGCTTATAACAACCAAAACACCCCCAGCAGTTCCAGAGACAAGAAATCCAAAGCGGGCTCAAACAAAAGCAGTGCCAGTAGCAAGTCGGGAGATGGGAAGAGCTCTGTCTGGATTTAATGTTGGCTGAGTTTAGATACTGTGTTTTTTCTCCTAGTTTCTCATAACCAGCAACCCCTTGAATAATGGCTTCCATTAAGTAACTATTTGACTGTGTTGAATTTCAGGGATGCCGTTGGCTCGTGATTCAACCCCTCACAAAGGGGTTGAATGCATATTCTAGGATTATAGAACTTTATTCTTCTGTCTTCCAAGTCAGGAGGCAAATACTTATATTTAAATCATTCTCAGTGAACGGTTTATGCTGTATGTACAGTATTATAGTACATTTATTATGCACAATTTTTTTGTACTTGTACACTGGATCTCTGATGTTACACTTTTTTATATTGCCAAGGAGCAAGCAATGGGTAGCTGGTAGCATTTTGCTAGTTTTATTACTGTGGTCCACAGTTTTTGTCATTGTTCTTCCTTGTTTTAAACCTAAAACTTAACTATGCTGCGTTCCAGAAGTGCCTTGAACATGCAGACAGCCCAGCAGTCTCCACTTTCCCAGGCAGCCCATGGGTGCAGCAGGGAGGTTGGGAAAACATCTGTTAATGGTGCTCTTGACTCTTGTCTTTTACCCAAATGATGTGCTATTTAGGAAGTTGAAATGTCATACTTAACAGCTACTGTGTGCTCCAGGGTTGGTTTCCCAGGAAAAGATGTGTGTGAGTCCTTGCATTCCAAGTACCAGTGCCAACCCTCATGCAGAGAGGGCTCAAACCTCCCTGAAAGCTTCCTGCACCAGGATTGAAGAGAGACATCCAACTCCTGCAGAACATCCCCCCCAAAAGTACATAGAAATTACTGGATTCAGTAATTCCATGTAGTTCTGTGATATCTATGGATAGAGATGGGTTTGAAGTCTGTTGTTACAGACAGCCGCTCCCCAAGGGCATGAAGTTGTTACCACACCTTTTGGCTAGGATTTCTGTCTTTTCCAAAGTAATCTGCTTAGATGGAGTCAGGGTGAGTTTGTTTCTCTGTGCATTCCCTGGAGGAAGAGCCTTCCTCCCCCCTAGCCAGGCCACATGAGCTGTCTGGAAGAGTTTTTACAAAGCCCTTTCCGAATATCAATGATACTGCCTTATTCCAGACCCCTCTTCCTTCCATTATGTCCGAGGAATTCAGTTCAGACAGAGCAATCTGTAGGATTCAGATTTCTGCTTGAGAGACCAGTCAGATTTGGCATTTGGAGGTTTTGGCATTAATCTTGAATTTAGAATTAGAAAAGGAGAATGCGGAATGTGCTGCCTTCAGGGCTGTCTTTTTGGCAAGGACACGCATTAATGGTTGGGAGATGCTGATAAATGTTTATGCTTTTTGCTCCTATTTATAATGTATTCAGGACCTCGCTCCACGCTGGGCTTTTGTTAGGTTTTCATGCGTTTGAATATATTTTGGGGGCTGTCTCAAGCAGGAGTGTTCTGTTCTGAGGCTCCCTCAGTCCTTAGTGCCCTCGTTACAGCCTGGCCAGGGACAGGATTGACAAGGAAGGCTCTGTGGACACGGCTGAGCCCACACTCCATTCCTGTCCCATAGAACATCTAAGCATAGGCTTCATGGTAAATTTAAGGGGATATGAGCACATGCTTGCAGTTGTCCTCTACCCAAGCAAGCACTTGCTGACAATAGGTGTTTTGCTGACTTGATTTTGCTGTTTTCACTCTGGGACACCAGGCAGCCCAGGCATAGAGCCCAGCTCTGCTCTAGGGAGAAATGAGTGTGGGTCAGTGGGAGCCTCCCCAGTTCATCTGCAGCAGAGATGCTGGGAAATGAGTGAGTTTCCTTTCTGCCCTTTTGTTTGGCTTTAACTCCAGGAAAGGAGCAACCTCTGAGTTCTATGCAGTGATGTTTCAGGGTGATGTCTGGAAGTAGAAGTAGGTAACACAGGAAGTACACAGAGGTTTGGAACAGCAGAAGTGGGCTTGTGAGCAGGGACCAGCAGCATGGGGTTTGCTAATAGTGCTCCTCTAGTTAATGAGGAGTCTGAAGAGCAGCACACAGCCTGAAGATGGGCAGAGAGGCTTTGCCAGCAGAAAGCTCTGAGTGTGATGGAGAAGCTGGCTGGAAAACATGTTGTCTGAAAGTACTGGGAAGAGACATTTGGAGATAAACAGGGATGGTGGCTACAATCCACTCATTATCCCAGACACTGGGGTGGTTCTTTTCAGCTTCCCAAGCGCAGGCTGTTGCTTGTGGTTTCAGAGCAGCCTTTCACCAGTTCAGTGGCAAGAAGTGGAAATCCTTTCTGCATAAACTGCAGCCATTTCTTAGCAGTGGCTTCCAATAAAACGGGTTTGTGACAGCTTCTTCCCCAATTCATGATCCAAACTATTCCCTGCTTCAAGCTGCCGCCTTGCGTCAGTCCTGTGGGCTTCTGTCCCCAGCAGTAAATACTCCCCTTAGTGAGCAAAGTGGGTAGAATATTCCAACCCCAGCCCTGAAGTCGTTCCGAAAATGCAAAGTAATGGAGCTGTTTCTGTTCCTGGCTTTTTGGTTTTCATTTGAATTGTGTATAAAGTGCACATTTTCTTTGAAACTGAGTGTTTGCTCTTAGTAGAGGATGTCTGTTCCAGCTCTAACTGTTCATGTCTGTGACTGTATTCAGTTTCAAAGTATCAGGCTTGATTTTTCCTTTTGAAGAAACGATACCTGCATTACTTTAAAATGCTCTTTTGCTTTGGCTTAATGTAGGCCATTCCGAAAGAAACGTCTGGAAGAGACTTGGGGAGAAGAAATCCTGAACATAACTTGGGTTTGTGTTGTCATTCTCTGGTTTTGGATGCAGTTTGGAAAAACCAATCTATTAAATCCAGTGGATTCCTCCAGTCTGAGTGACATGGCTTCTTTATTTCCAGCCCTAGAATATGTGCTGAATATGTGAAGGAGGGAGAGGGTTGTTTTAATGGTTTGTCTTAGAGCCACAACTGGAGTTTCTCTGTATTTGACCTTGTTTAGCATAACGGAGTCAGTCAGAACACAACTGAGCTGTGCTGCACGTGAGCTGCTCCTCAGTGACAACAGCAATCGCACGCAGAAAAAGACAAATCTGTAAACTTTGGAAGTCAGACCTTGAAAAGGTCTTAGAAAACATGGAAATCTGGGCTTATGCATATGACTGAGCATGCTGATCCTGTCCAGTGAACTGTGCAGCATTAGCTGCCCTAATTTAGCTGCAGTTTGCCAAAGAACATACGGAGCTGGCTGCCCTGCTCCGTTCCGAGCTGCCAGCTGAATGCCCGGCTGTGTTGTCAGCACAGAAGAGGGCTTTTGTCAGTGTCCCATGCCTTGCCCTGGCTGCACATTGCCCTCAAAAGTGGGAGTGGGTCTAAGGGAGGCAATACATGGTTTCAGCTGTGAGAAGGCTGAAATGTGATGGATTTGGTGGGGTGGGGGGCTTGAAAAGAAAAGCTGGTTGTTCAGAGTTAAAAGCAGCTGTATAGAGGAGGACAGTGCTGCCTGTGTCACAGAGCTCCTTGTGTCCTTGTGTGCTGGAAGGGCAGAAACCAGCTGTGGCAACCAAGGGGGGATCCAGCGCTAATAACTCTGTGCTTCCTCACTGTCAGGTTACCTGAGCATCCAGCAGTTTCCTGGGAAACACTCATGGAGCAGGGAGCAGCTGAGACCAGTCACCAGCTCCCTGCCCAGGCAGGTAACACCAGTGTGAGCCATCCAGCACGGGTTCAAGTGCATGGAGAGCCAAGGAGGTGCAGTGGGACCTGGGGTCGTGCTCTGTGTGCCTCTGCTGCTCCAGACGGACACTTAACCTCACCTTATCTTTAAGCATGTGATTATCTCTGCATGAGTCAATGCAGCAAGCTACAGGCATCCAGCTAAGCATGTGCTTAAGTGTTTCAAAGTACAGAAGCCTTCATTTAACAGTGAATTTGCAGCAAGAAATTCTGAAAGGCTTCAGGCATTTAGCTATAACTAAAAAAGGAAGGGTGCTGTTGCAGCTCTTTTCTTGCAGCATGTTTCTTGGGGAATCATCTAATAGGAACCATCATGTGAAGGCTGGATTTGATCTTGTGCTCAGAGACAGGCACCCAGAGGTCAGGGCTGGGACTGTGTGCACTCACCCCAGGCCTGCTTCACTTGCTGCGTGCAGATGTAGCTGAGAACCCCCTGGGTCTTGTGTGTGGCCTCCAGCTGCTGCCCATATCCCAGGAGTCCCGTGCCACATCTGCCAGCCCCGTGTGGCTGCACTGGGTGCTTGAGGCCCTTTCCAACAGCACCATGTGCCTTGACATGATCCCAACCAATCCTCTGTGTCGCTGGATAGGCCAGCTGACAGATCCACCTTTTCCTCAGCTATAAAGCGAGGATAATGCAACCTGGAGTTGAAAGTATAAATTGGATCCTCTCTGCAGAGTCATTTTCCTGTTGGAAGCATAGATTAGGTGTTTAATATTGTTAGCATTTCATTTTCCTTCCTGTAGTTAGCTGCAGTTTTGTCTTAACTGTGCTCTTCCTGATGAATTCTTGATACTGGGCACATAACTTCCCAGCTCTGAGGTTGCTTTCCAAAGGATCTGTTTATTGCCTGGGTGCTCTTGGGGTGTTTGTGGTGTGCCTAATTCCTGTGAATGGGATGTGCTGTGTACCTTGTGCACTTACCATGAAGCAGTTCCTGAAAGATGGATCTTATTGCATGATGTAATTAGGGTTTGCTGTTACTGGTGTAATCCACCTTTCGACAGCAGCATGGAAAGGAGCTCAGGGGCTGCTTTCTGCTCCTTCAGGCCTTGCCATTCATTTTCTCTGTATCAGAGGAGACTTCAAATATCATTTCCTTATTGCTTGGAAAATGACATTTTGTTTTGTGCAGCGTGACATTCTTGTTGTGTAAATTCCTTGTTGATGGCTGAGGAAAAATGCCTTACAAGGGGGATTTCAAACATCTGAGCCATGCTCATCAGTGGTGTGGAGAGGTTTCCATACAGTTCAGATTCTGTTGTTCTTCTCCCTTTTCTTTTTCTATGGACCAGGATGTTCTGGTTACTCTTTGGCAAGGGACCTGTCTCCAGACTGTGGACCTGAGCCTGCTGCTTCCCCACGAGCAGCACAGAGGTGTCTGGGACAGAGCTTGTGACTTCTGCTGCCTCCTGCCTTGGGTTTCCCCTGTATGGACACAAAACCTGGCTGAGCAGCAGGAGCTGCAGACCCGCTTTCTTTCAGGGATGGCTGCAGCCTGGACTGATGCAGACCTGTGACACATTCTGCCAGGTTAGTCTTGCTGTTCAGTTGGATGGTGGGTCCCAGTCTGGTGTTGAATGGAATTCCTGGTGTCAGGAAGAAAGCAGTTGTGTGTTTCAGCTTTGCTATGAGGATTGGAAAGCATCGTGCCAACTTCTCTGCTTTCATCTTGCCCTTACTCAAGGACATGCTGTGACTTGAGGGAGTTACTTTTCCTTTTACCCCTGAGTAAAGCTTCTTATCCTTAGGAAATCAATATTCACATTTATGAGTTGTTTCCCAAGGATTTTATCTTTTTTCCATAAACTTGAAATCACCTGAAAATCCACTCTCAGGAAACTTGTTAAAAAGCCTGTTCTGTGTGGAAAATGGTTTTGGTAACACATTGATATTAGCAGATGTGTATCCATAGTTCTGGAGCTACTTGGCTCTTATGGCCCCTGACTTCTTGTGTAGGGAAGAAGGGGATTCTTTCCTCTTCACATCCCACAGTAGCTGAATTTGGGATAGCTCTAAGCTCTGAAACAGAATTTCCCTCTCACTTCATACTGCCTATAGCAATATTTCTTTTCCATTCCTCTGAAGCTGGTATTACGGTATTGAGTGGATGGTGTTACAATAGTGAATGTGTATTCTCATGTCATATACAAAACATTGAGACTTAATGCATCGTGGAGATCTTTGGGAGTGTTTGTATTGACTGGAATTACACCAGAACCCACTGTGGTGAAAAACACCATGGAAACAGGAAGGTACAAAGAGAATCATAGAATAGTCAGGGTTGGAAAGGAGCTTAAGATCATCCAGTTCCAAGCCCCTGCCATGGGCAGGGACACCTTACACTAAACCATATCACCTAAGGCTTCATCCAACCTGGCCTTGAGCACTGCCAGGGATGGGGCAGCCACAGCTTCTCTGGGCACCCTGTGCCAGCGCCTCAGCACCCTCACAGGGAACAGCTTCTGCCTAAGAGCTCAGCTCAGTCTCCCCTCAGGCAGGTTCAAGCCATTCCCCTTGGCCTGTCCCTACATCCCTTGTCCCAAGCCCCTCTCCAGGTTTCCTGCAGCCCCTTTAGGCACTGGAGCTGCTTTGGGGTCTCCCCTTCAGGAGCCTTCTCTTGTCCAGGCTGCCCCAGCCCAGCTCTCTCAGCCTGGCTCCAGAGCAGAGCTGCTCCAGCCCTCAGCACCTTTGTGGCTCTCTGGCAATCCCATCTGAGGGAAGCCTTTGGTGCTGCTTGTGTTACGACAGCCCTGAGATGCTTCAGGGCGTGCTGGAACCACAGCACTCTGTGGGTAAAACAGTAGCTCAATGTTAGAGTGATGTAGGGAGACAGAGGGAAGGGGGAAAGCTTTGCACCTTGGTCACCCGGAACACGGGGTTTCCATGGAGCCTCAAGCTGCCCTGAAGTTTCCTTTGTCAGCACATCTGTTGGATCCCTTTTGCCCCTAGGAGTTCTCCCCCATGCACTGGTGGAAGGAGGAGCACTTCATTACTGGGCTGCCCCAGAAGGGAATGAGCTCAGGAAGGTGCCACCAGGCTGTGAAGTGATGCTGGTGTAATTGGTGGCTCCAAAATGTGGTTCCTTATCACCTATTGCCTTTTCTTGCTGCCTGGCTGCTTGCAGCAGCACTCTTAGATAATGACAAAGTTCTGATTCCCTGCAATGTTAGGCCTTTACACATTTCCTATTTGCATGCACATTGTGATGTCCAAAAAGGAAAGAGAGCTGTTAAGAATGGAGATGAAACCAGCAGTAGATGGTGTAGGGGTAAGGAGATGCTAGTTACATAAAGTGCTGTGACCTGGTGTGCTGTGGTGCTGCAGAGCCCCTGGAGAGGAGAGCTGGGATCTTGAGAGACTTCAAAGCTCATTTGATAAATGGCTGTTTCGTAGCTTTGAATCTGAATTCTTCACAAGAACTGGGAAGAAAAGCTCAGGAGAACAGGGAAAACAGCATCTTTTCTTTGTCAGATGCCACCTTCACTCCCGAGGCTCTGATCCCCGGCTCCTGGAGCTCAGCAGCAGCTCTGGAGGGCTTCAGGTCCTGCTCAAAGTCCCAGCAGGAGCATCGGGTCCCCCTGTGCTGCAGTGATGGAACCGGAGCCTCAGCGGCTGCCTCAGCTCTGCTGCCCTGCCAAGGTGAAATGAGCCCATTGGGGCTTCTCAGTTCAGCTCTGCTGCCCTGGGTTTGAACTGCTGAGCTGTGACACAGCCTGCACCAATCCTGCACGGGCAGCCCCAGGGGGAGCAGCCCTCGGGTTTGCCTCTGCCTCAAGGGGTTAAAGCTGCCGGCAGCAGGAATGGGAGCTCAGGCGTTCAGGGACTGCTCCTAAAAAGCAGCAGCAAGGAATGACACAGGCTTTGGGCTGGAAGAGACCTGCGAGGCAACGCCAGCAGTGTCCTGGTGCAGGAGGCTGCTTCTGGAAGGGCATTTGGGAATGGATTTGTCGTAGTCATGACAGACTCAAGGGATTGGGTTTTCCTCCTTCTCCCCAGGACATTTGCACTCTCACCGCAGGACTGGTGGTGCAAGGCTGAGGTGAAGGCACCCAAAGCCTTGGGCCACGTTTTCAGGCCAGTGGCTGTCTCCTGGGCTAGCAAACATCCCTCCCTTCCCAGACAGCTTCACCTCCAGCCCGGGGGCTTCTCTCCCCTTGTGCAGTGCTTATGGGCAAGGTGGACACTGGGAGCCCCCCTCTGCTCACCTCACATGGCAGCCCCATGCTGCAGCCTCTGCCACCACCATGTTCTCTGGGGGGGGGCTTGAGGATCTTCTCCTTGTGCCCCCCCTGCCCCCAGCAAAGAGCCTCCTTCGATTCCAGTTGGAAAATCAGAGCCAGATGGTCCAGGATCAGCTTCGACAGCCGAAGGAGGGGAGCGATGGCAGGTTCAGGGCTTCCTGCTGGGTGAGAGCTGCTTTCTTCTCTCTTTGGTTCTGCTAATGATGAGGGATTGGTTTTCATTGCTGGGGTCTGAGGTTGGCAGGATCCACTCTGTCTGCAGCAAAACCAGGGGCAAATAAAGGGTCTTGGAGCTGATCCTTGTTAAGTGATGGACAGATGCACCCCCCAGACCTGCCCATGCTGCTGCTCCCGCAGCTCCTTTCAGATCTGCTGTGTTACATGGGGATGTATCCCACTGGGATTACAGGGAGAGCTCTGCGAGTGCCCTTGGAGGAACCACAAAGCTGCTGCCAACCTCACAGTGCTGTTGTTGGAGCATCTTAACACCAGCATGGCAATGGGAAGCTGTGGCTGCTCCCTTGGGTGGTGTGGTTCACCTCTAGCACGTGCCAGGAGCGTGGATCAGAGCCCAAGGACTGGTGCCTGATACAGAACTGCTTGAGGACAGGCAGGAATGCTGCAGCTCCAGCCAGCCTGTGCCCTCTGGTGTGGGGCAGCTCCAGGCCAAGGAGCTGGGAGATGTGATGGAGCTGGAGACATCTGTGATGGAGCTGGAGACATCTGTGATGGAGAGGAGCAGCTGCCTGGGCCATTGGGCACCGCTGGGCACTGCACCCTGCTGCCTTCTGTAGGTTCTGTGGGCCTGGGATGCTGGTCAAGGAGCATCTCCTGACTGCAAGTCATGGGGTTTGCCCTCCTGACCCTGGAGGCCCTGAATAGCTTCAGCTTCAGACCCAGTCTGTGCATCTGGCATATTTCTGGCTCACTCATCGTGCTGGTATCTAGACATGAGCCCAGCTCTAGACACGAGCCCAGAATAGCTGCAGCTTGGTTGTGCCTGCTGCAAACCTGTGCCTAAAACCCTTGAGGGGCTCATGGGGCTGGGGGGAGGAAGGGCTCTGCTGGCTGCAAGCCTGGCCCTGGGTTAGGGGCAGGGGGGATGCTCCTGGTGCATGCTCCTGATGCTCCTCCAGTGTCTTGCCCGTCCCACAGCACTTCCAGTGAGGCTGCAGCCGGGGGGGACAGAGCGAGCAGATGACAGTGATTGCTTTAATAAGATGGGCTTGACTCTACTGGAACCAGTAGAGAGGCTCCTGTCTGGGGCTGGGGCTGCCCCTGAGGGAGGCAGCACCCCAAGGTGCTCCTGGGCACCCCAAGTGGGGCAGAGCCAGCAGCGAGTGTCCTCATCCTGCCCCTGCCCAGCACCCTGCATCGTGTGCACGGGCCCTGGTGCTCAGCATCTTGCCATAAGCAATGATGCCCCATCCTGGCAGTGCTCAAGGCCAGGCTGGATGGGGCTTGGAGCAGCTGCTCCAGTGGAAGGTGTCCCTGCCTGTTGAAATGGGATGAGCTTTAAGGTCCCTTCAACCCAAACCATCCCACAGTTCTGTGCTAAGGTGCTGAACAAGTGTTTCCATGCTACCTGTGTAGGGGGGAGCTCAGGGGCTTGGTGACAGGTGTGTTGTCCTGCATCCCACCAGGCTGGCATCCCATTCCTGCCTGTCCTCAAGCAGTTTTGTATCAGCCTCCATCCCTGGCTGGCAAAGAAAGGATTCCCCATGGAACTGACCCTCTGTGGGCATGGGGGTGCTGGGCTGAGGCTGCTGGTAGCAATGTTCATGTGGTGCCCTCACCTGACACCCCTTCTGGCACCAGAGGACCCCAGTGAGGGGGAACCTGCTGCAGCCCCCCCAGGCTGTGCTTGTGTGCTCAGGCTTGAAGCTGGGGCCCTGGAGCATCTCAGGGATGTGAGAGCATCTCTGGTATGTGAGAGCGTCTCTGGGATGTGAGAGAGCATCTCAGGGATGTGAGAGCATCTCAGGGATGTGAGAGCATCTCAGGGATGTGAGAGCATCTCTGGGATGTGAGAGCATCTCAGGGATGTGAGAGCATCTCAGGGATGTGAGAGCATCTCTGGGATGTGAGAGCATCTCAGGGATGTGAGAGCATCTCAGGGATGTGAGAGCATCTCAGGGATGTGAGAGCATCTCAGGGATGTGAGAGCATCTCTGGGATGTGAGAGCATCTCAGGGATGTGAGAGCATCTCTGGGATGTGAGAGCATCTCAGGGATGTGAGAGCATCTCAGGGATGTGAGAGCATCTCAGGGATGTGAGAGCATCTCTGGGATGTGAGAGCATCTCTGGGATGTGAGAGCATCTCAGGGATGTGAGAGCATCTCAGGGATGTGAGAGCATCTCAGGGATGTGAGAGCATCTCCGGCTCCGGCCGGGCATGGACCGGGCTGGGGGAGCCCTCTCGTGGTGGCTCTGCTGAGCGTGCCCAGCCTCACCCAGGCTGATCCCATGGGATCCTGCTCCATCCTCATGGACCCTTCTGGGAGCTGGGGACCCATCCCCGAGGCCCCGTCTGCTGGGGGCTGCTCCTCCCACTGCAAAGCCAGCCTGAGGGTGGCCATGGGAGGGAACAGGGACCTGCTCCCATGGCTCTGCAATGGGATGGGGAGAGCTTCTGTGTCCCAGAGGTGGGCAAGGGACCAGTCCCCTGCTGGGACAGGGATGGAGCAGTGTCCTCATGCTGGGCTGAGCATCTCTGTGGTGGGATGGGGACCAGCCACATGTCCCTGCTGGGGGGCTTGGAGGGAGGGAGCTTGGTGGCACTCCCCATGTGCCATTGGGTGCATAGGATGGGATCCTGGCTCCGATGTTATGGTTGGGATGGTGCCAGGGTGAGGTGTGGGTTAGTGCTGGGGTGAAGTGGAGGGGTCCAGGTCCTGGAGCATCCTCCTGATGAGATGTTGGGGGGCTCAGCCCCCCCCGGCCCCATCCCCCCCCACTCCCATCACCGGTGCCAAGCACAACCCCATCCTTTTCCAACCCTTTATTGTAAATCAGTGGTGGCATGGCAGGAGCCGTGCAAAGCAGGAGCTCGGGATGGGATGTGGGGACTGGGGGTGTGGGGGGTGTCACCACCCCACTGTGCGTGACCCCTTGCTGGGAATGGGGGGCTGGGGGGGGTGTTTGCTCTCTTGGCTCTGGAAGCACCGGGTGAACCCCTGCCCGAGCCGCTGGCACCTCTGCCTGGCACCTCCCGACCTCACAGCGTTAAAATCGTTAAGAAAACCCCATATATATATATATATATGTCTATTAATGTCCCCAAACCCAGTGACAACGGAAATAGAGGTGTCCCCTCCCCATGGGGACCAGCCTGGCACCGTGGCCCTGACACTGGGGACATTGCGGTGACAGTGATGGAGATGGGGGGTGCCCGTGTCCCCAAAGCCCATCCCACGAGGATACCATTCTGTCCCACTGTCACCTCCCAGCACCCTGGCATGGCAGTGCCCTGTCCCCTGTCTTGTGCCACCCCATGGGTGCTGAGCGGGGCTGTCACACAACACAGGGACCACCATGTGCATTGGCCATGGCTGGGCTTGGGGACACCCTTGGTCACCCTCTGCCGTCACGGCAAGGGGCCCTATGGCGGGCAGGGAGGACATGGGGGGGACACCCCCACTGCTATGGGCATGGGGGTTGTCCCCCGTTATCCCCTTCCTGAGTGTCACCAGGCGTCCCCACACACTCCTTGTCACCGGTGCTGTCCCCCCCATGCTGAGGGTCACCAGTGGTGGAAGGGACCAGTGTGGGCCCCAGTGCTCTGTGGTGCTGTGGGTTGGGTGGCCCTACAGAGCCACCCCATGCATGGGGATGATGTGTGCCATGGGGATGGGGTGTCGCATCCCACCCCCTCCCAGGGGGTCAGGGGCACCCAGTAGGTGCTGTGCAACCACCAGCCATGGGGCAGGGGGGGACATGGGCCACCCACCAAGGACCCCCATGTGCCGCCAGCCTGGAGCCCCCCCGTTGATGTCACCGACCCTCCATCCAGCCCCAGTGCCACCAGTTTGGGGTTCATCTGCCTGAGCTGGGGACGTGGAGGGGGGTCCCTGCCATAGAGGGATGCTTGTCCCCCCCACTGAGGACACTGGGGTTTCAATGGCTGGGTGGGTGCAGCCATGACATTGGGGGGACAAATCCCCACATGGGGACACACACATCTGGGGGTGCAGTCCTGGCCCCCACAGACCCACACCTGGCATCTGGGCAGGGGGGGACACAACTTCCAGGCCTCGATACATTGGTACTGGGGGGCACTGGGCCTGTCCTTTGGGGGACCCGGGCCCCAGGAAGCTGCTGATGGGGGCAGAGGAGGGAATGTGGGGGGGGGGGTCCCTGGTTGCCCCTGCAGGTACATTCATCCCGGTGCCACCAGCCCGGGGGGGGCCGGTACATTCGTGGCGGTGCGGTGGGGGTCGGGGGGTGGTCCCGTGTGTCCCCCCCCGCTCTCCTCCACGGGCTCCCCGTTTAATTGCTGTTAATGAGGCGCTGGGGGGGGGGGGGGGAGCAGGGCAGAGCCGTTCTGCTCAGGCCCCCCCGGACCTGCAACACAGAAGTGGGGGTGCGTTTAGTGAGGGGCTGTGACATGGGGGGGACACATGGGGGGGGACACTGAGCTGAAAAGAGCCAGCAACTGGTGTTGTGGGGGGGGAGGTGGCTGCTGCCAGTGTCCCCCCCCCCTCCCTCCTTCAACCCCTGTCTCTTTTCAGCTGCGGGGGGCACAGAGATGGAGACAGCACGGCCGGACACACAGCGACACGGACAGACGGGCCCGGCCGGGGGGGCTCCCACGCTGTCAGGTGACGGTGACAGTGACGGAGACGGGGGGGGGGACGGTTACACTCCCTGCTGAGCCGGATCGTACCTTCCTCGACGGATGTTCCTTGGGGGGCGGCGGGGGGGGGAGAGGAGAGGAGCGTTAGAGCCAGCCCTGGGGGTGCCCCCCCCAGTGCCCCACGGGCAGTGGATATGTGCAGGTATGGGGGCACCAGCACCGCACTGGACCATGGGTGACAGTGACCCCCCCCCCAGTGCCACATGCAGGCAGGGACAAGGAGATGAGGGATGCCCAGGGACCCACGGGGGGGGGATGCCCAGGTCAGGGGGGTCCCCAGGGCAGGAGGGATGCGGCAGTGATGGCAGCACAGGGGATGAGCCATGAGTCGGCTGCTTACTTAAATCCCCAGCCTGTCCCCCCTAGGACGATGGCAGCCACCAGTACAGCCCCCGCGATGGAGCCGATAATGATATTGGTGCCACTGGGACCTGCGACAGGGACACACATCAGTGGGGAGAGGACACGGGGACACAGCCCCAGTGATGGGGGGGGACTGGGATGGGGCAGGACCCACTTGTGCCCAGCAGAGCTGCAGCACCAGGGTGATGGGGACCCCTTGGTCCCCCCGGGGGGGGGGTTGTGGGGACGTGGGGAGCCCACCATGGGGCACACGGACCCTTGTAGCGCTCCGCCTCCCCCGTCGGCTTCGGCTCGGGGATGGGGTCGTAGACGCTGCAGTCCTTCCCCGTCCACTCCGCCCGGCAGATGCATTTGCCCTCATTGCTGCAGACCTGCGAGGGGACAGCGTCATCCCCCCCCCCCCCCCGACGTGTGACACCCCCCGTGGGGGGGATCCCCTTCCGTCCCCCCCCCCCTGCCCCTCACCCCGTGGTCGTAGCAGATCTTCCCGTCCCAGCTGCCGGGGCAGGAGCTGAAGTTAAAGGCTGTGGCTGGAAGGCACCTGCGGTCGAGACAGAGCATCCCAGGCCCGCAGGGGGTCCCGTCCTCCACGTAGCTCAGGTCCGAGCCGTCCACCAACTGCACGTGGCCCCCCCTGCGCCGGACAGGGAGAGCCGGGGTGACCGGGGGGTCCTCCTGGTCATGGGGGCTCCATCCTGACCATGGGGGCTCCCTCCTGACCATGGGGGCTCCCTCCCTGCCCTGGGGGCTCCCTCCCAGCCCCGGGGCCCCCTCCCCACCTGCAGTCCACGTAGCGGTTCTGATGGAAGAACGTGGTTGTTGCCACCTCTCCGCTGAGCTCCCCCAGCCGCGGAGCCCCCGAGATGTTGGCACAGAGCAGGAAGCCGCAGAGCACGTCCCTGCCATGGGGGCCCCCCCGGGGTCAGCGGCCGGGGGGTGGCACCGGGGGGGGGGGGCACGGGATGGGGGGGGCACGGGATGGGGGGGGCACAGGATGGGGGGGGGCACTCACTGCTTGTTGCACTGCAGCCAACCCGGCCCCTCCCGACCGCAGTTGCCCCTCTCGGTCCCCTCCACGTTGAGTTTCTCGTAGCAGAAGCGCTCGGCTGAGCCTGGGGGGGGGGAGCGGCCGTCACCCTCCTGCCCCCCCCCCTGGCCCCCCCCCGCCCCCCGGGGGTGGTACTCACCGCGGCCCCACAGCGCATTGCACTGCCGGTCTCTGGTCTTGCAGCGCCCACCATAGCATCGGCCCTGCGGGGGGGGGACAGAGGGGCTGCGGGGCCATGGAGGGGGTGCAAGGACAAGGACCCCCCCCAGGGCCAGGGACGTGTGTGCAGGGGATGGTGTCTGAGGTGCAGGGACCCAGGGAGGGTTTGCTCATCCCATCACTGTGGGTGGGTACATGAGGAATGGACTGGGAATACTGCTGGGATTCGGCATCCACAGGCACACACTGAGGGTTCACCCACCCTGGGTACCCCAAACCCTGCATCCTGCACGTGTGTGGGGTCAGTGTGGTTGCCATCATCAACATGCACCAGCACCGGGATGCTGGAGTCCATGGGGACATTCCTGAGCCCCATAGGGACCATGTGCCCCCCAGGGACATTCCTGAGCCCCATGGCTGTGCCCCACGGCCTCACCTGCTCGTTCTCACAGAAGTAGCCATCCAGCTTGTGGAGGTTGGGGGGACACTGTTGGGGGACACAGAAGGGGACGGGTGATGCCGCCTGGCCCCATAGGTCCCAGTGCTCCCCCTGCCCCAGCTCACCTGGCTGGAGTCCCCAGTGCAGGTCTCGGGGATGTCGCACTCATTGACAGCCTCCCGGCAGGACACTCCACGCGGCTCATACTGCACCGGGGATGAAGCCACATCAGGAGCTCACCAGATCCATCCCTGCGGGATCCTGGGTCCCTGCCCGGCCCTCACCTTGCAGCCCTTGCAGCAGAGCCCATCACTGCACATGGCGTCGTGGGTCAGTGTGCACTTCTTGCAGCAGTTCCCCCCACTCTTGGCACACTCCTGCCAGGGGAGCATCACGTCACGACATGGCACATGTCACACCACGTCACGACATGGCACATCACATCACACCATGGCACACACGTCACACCACGTCACGACATGGCACATCACATCACACCATGTCACGACATGGCACACACATCACACCATGTCACGACATGGCACATCACATCACACCATGGCACACACGTCACACCATGTCACGACATGGCCATGGCACATCACCGGGTACCGCCGGCAGCCCCGGTCCCGCTCACCGCCAGCGAGCCGCAGTCACACTCCTCGCCTGCCTCCACGAAGCCATTGCCGCACTCTGGGGGGTCCAGGAGCTGCCAGGACCGGGTTGGGGGGGGCACAACGGACACAAGAGATGTTGGGGGTGTCCCCGAGCCCCCGAAAAGGGCACCACCCCCCCCCCCAACCATCCCCTGCTGAGGACACCGGGTTCGGTGCCCCTGGATCCCCAGTGCTGCCCCCAGGACACCGGTACCCCAGGATCGGGGGGTCCGGGGGGGCCGTTACCTTCAGGGGCTTGTTGAAGAGGCAGCTGCCGCCGCCGTCCTGCAGGAACTGGTTGTACTCATCGATGCTGCAGCGAGAGAACTTCCGCGGCAGGTAGTACCTGCGGGGCCGGGGCTGCC
Source organism: Melopsittacus undulatus (assembly GCF_012275295.1). Taxonomy (NCBI): domain Eukaryota; kingdom Metazoa; phylum Chordata; class Aves; order Psittaciformes; family Psittaculidae; genus Melopsittacus; species Melopsittacus undulatus. The sequence goes on along the minus strand of NC_047543.1, from coordinate 2,642,791 downwards.
GTTACCCCCCGCGGCCACCGGGGGGCAGCACCGAGCCGGGCCCCGGAGCAGGGCAGGGGGCGTCGGCAATGCCCCCACCGGGACACCCACCCTGTGTCCTCCATGATGCAGCCCAGCCACGAGTCCGGACAGCGGCAGTCCCCTGGGGGAGAGCAGAGGGGCTGGGGGTGACCTGCACCCCCGTGGTGGCACTTGGGGGTCCCCCCCTCATTGTCCCCATGGAGCCCCCCGGGGTGCTGGGTACCTGCGGCCGTGCGGTGCTTGTTCCACATCATCCCCACGTTCTGCCCCAGTGTCTGTGCCAGTGTCACTGCCATGGCTGCCACGCTGCCGTACTGCACATGGAGGGGATATGGGGGTCACCAGCATCACCCCCCCCCCCCCCAATCCCCACCCTGCTTCCATGGGGGTCCCACTGCACCCACCTCATTGACACCCCCGGCGCGGGCGGGCGAGCAGATGCCCCCCACAAAAGCAGTGCCACTGCGGCTGCTCTGGAAGGTCCGGCCCCTGGGAGGAAGAGGATGGTGGGGACAGAGGACGGTGGGGACAGGGGATGGTGGGGACAGGGGATGGTGGGGACAGGGGATGGTGGGGACAGGGGATGGTGGGGACAGGGGATGGGGGGGACAGGGGATGGGGGGGACAGGGGATGGTGGGGACAGGGGATGGTGGGGACAGGGGATGGGGGGGACAGGGGATGGTGGGACCGGGGACAGCAGCTCCAGGCCCCAGGGATGGGCACAGCCGCGGTGCTCACGAGAAGAGGTGGACGGTGTCACTGTGCTCGGCTGGTCCCTCTCGCCTGTACTTCACGAACTCCGTCAGTGTCTCCAAGGAGTCCTGTCCCATGCGGATCCGGTCCTCCGAGGCCCACGTCTCCATGGCCACCAGCACGATGCGGGTGTTGAGCTGCTCCTTGTAGATCTGCAGGGACAAGGGGGGATGGTGCTGGGGGTGAAACTGCTCCTTGGGACAAACCCATCAGACACCAGGGGGGAACCCCCTGGGACAAACACCTTGGGGACCCCCTGTGCCAGGGACCCCCTGTGCCAGGGACCCCCAGGCCAAAGGGGCTCTCACCATATCAGCCAGGTTGACCACGGACTTGGCGAAGTTGCTGGTGAGAACCACGGACTTGCGGAGCTGCAAGAACTAAAGGGGGGGACCAGGGACAGGTTGGGCTATGGGAAAGGGGGGGGACACCCCGAGCCTGCCAGCCCCACCAGCACTCACCAGCTGGTGGTCGTTCACCACAGCCAGCTCAATGTACTTGGTCTCACTGTGCACCGTGTGCTGGGCTCGGCGGACCTGCCGGTGGGAGCCCATGGCTGAGATCCGGCAGATCCACCTGCCCAGCCCCACCAATGGGGCTTTGGGATCCCATCTATGGCTGCCCATAAGGGATGCTTGGGATGCACGGAGCGGGGAAGCCACCTGGGTCCCCCCTGCTGTTGGCAAGGTCCCCAGGGCATCCCTGAGCTGCAGCAGGACCATCCTGCCAACACATCCCAGCACCCACAGACCAGCCCTGCTGCACCCACAGCTGAGGCCAAGCCAGCAGCCAGAGCCCAAGGACTGAGCATCCTTGTCCCCAGCCCCACGTCCCCCCTGTGCCCCCCAACCTGCCGCCGCCGCCGTAGCTTTGGTAACCCGCCCGCAATGCGCTGGTTCCACACGGGGAAGAGGCAGCCTGGAGGGAAGGGACAGAGCTGGTGGGACTCAGGACCCGGAGCCACCAGCACCGCTCCATGGGACAGGCACCAGCTCCATAGGAAGGCTCACCCGGTTGGGAGCAGTTGGGGATGCGCTGGACCACGTGCGGCCGAAGGCCCTGCCATGGGGAGAGGAGCATCACGGTCCCCATGGATGCGACACTGCCACATCCCTGTGCCCCCAGGCTGCAGCCGGGGCTGTGATGCTGCAGAGTGGGAGCCCATGGTGGGTCCTGGGGCACTGACCTGCCCGTGCTCGATGCCCTCCTGGGGCTCGATCAGGAACGTGGCTCTGCCGTCCGAGAAGACCCCACTGCAAAGAGCATTGGGGGGGTAATGGGGTGCAGGGGGTGCAGCACCCCCTGCCCCACACACAGCATTGGGGAACACTCACCTCAGGCCCTGGCAGCTGGAGAGAGCTGCAAAGGAGTGGGGCTGCCCCCGGATCCGGCCCTGGTAGTAGCAGTGCTCCCCTGCACCCTGCCCGAGCACAGGGGGGGGGCTGAGCCGGACGGACCCTGCCCTGCACCCATCCTGCTGGTGCTGGGCAGGGTGCTGACCCCTTCACCGGCACCCCCAGGAGCCAGCCCCCTGGCTGGTGGTTCATGGGTTCACTGCCTGTCACCCTTAGGGTGTGCATGGTGCCCTGGGCAGCACCTGACACCAGCACCCACATGGGGTGCAACTTCCCATCACCTATGGGAGCAGCACCCCAAGGCATGGGGCACCCCAGGGGCAAGAGAAGGGCTTCCTAAGGCCACCCGGGTGGAGATGCTGAGCTGCTGGTGGGCTCCTGATGGGGTTATGAATGAGCCACCATGATCTTGGAAATGGCATGGCATGGCCCGGTGATAGAGCATGGCACAGCATGGCACGGTGATAGAGCATGGCACAGTGTGATAGAGCATGGCACAGCATGGCATGGTGCAATAGAGCATGGCACAGCATGGCACAGTGATAGAGCATGGCACAGCATGGCATGGTGCAAGAGCATGGCACAGCATGGCACAGTGATAGAGCATGGCACAGTGATGGAACATGGCACATCATGGCACACTGATAGAGCATGGCACAGTGATAGAGCATGGCACAGCATGGCACAGTGATGGAGCATGGCACAGTGATAGAGCATGGCACAGCATGGCACAGTGATAGAGCATGGCACACTGATAGAGCATGGCACAGCATGGCATGGTGATAGAGCATGGCACAGTGATAGAGCATGGCACAGTGATAGAGCATGGCACAGTGATGGAGCATGGCACAGCATGGCACAGTGATGGAGCATGGCACAGCATGGCACGGTGCAGCATGGCACAGCATGGCACACTGATGGAGCATGGCACAGCATGGCACACTGATAGAGCATGGCACAGCATGGCACAGCATGGCACGGTGCAGCACGGCACGCAGCTTACCGTGCTGTGGCTGCCGTTGCCGCCCGCCCCAACGTGCCGCTCCACGTAGTGGGAGGCGAGGAGGTGGCTGCCGGGAGCAGGAAGGGGGTGAGAGGAAAGGAGGAAGAGGAAGGGGAGGAAGAGGATGAGGAGACAGAGGCAGCATCAGCAGGGCCCTGCCTGCAGCGCCCTCACCGCGCACCCACCCCCGTACACATGGCACCAGCCCGGTGCGGGACCCCCCCACTTTGGGAAGGTGCTGGCACCCTTGGGCCCCTCTGCCCCCCTCGGCTCAGCACCCAGGTGCCCCCCACCCCACTGGGACCCCCGGGGCTGCTCACTGGTTCAGCTGGAGGTCGAGGGTGAAGGCTGAGCCGAAGGCACGCACCACGAAGCTCACCCGCGCCAGATGCAGCCCCTGCGAGAGGGATGGAGCCGTCACCCCCCGACAATTAAACCATCACCCCCCAAACCCGCAGCCTGTAAAGAGGCGCTTTGACTTTAACCCCCCAAAACCAACATAAAGGAGAACGCTGCAGTTTTGCCCCCGAATCATCCCTACCCCATCGCACCCGCATCCCATCACCACCTCCTCGGTGCATCCCTGAGCATCCCCCCCCCGCTCCGCTTCACCCGCCTGCGGTCCCGTCATTCCTGACCTAATTCCTGCCGGCAGCTCCGAGCTGAGCTCTGCGGCTCCCACCCGAGCCCGGACAACCTCAGCGCACGGGGGAGGTCCGGCACCGGCAGCGCAGCCCTTGGGAGCGCCGGTACCGACGGGAAATGGCGACCGAGGAGAACCCAAACCGGTCCCGGTGCCCCCTCCCCTCGCTGGGTGTGACACGGGGACAAGGACACATTCACCACCGCACAGCACCGCAGGGGGGGGGGTCCCAAGCCGAGCCCGTGCCCATGGGGCCGGGCAGGAGGGCACAGAGGCTGCCGGGGAGCCGGCCCCTGGGGTCCGTACCCGCTTTGACACCTCCGGTTTAAACCGCGTCTGCGGCGGCGGCTCCTCAATGTTCCCCCTTTGATCCGGTAGGGATGCGGGGATGGATGCGCGGAGCCGCCGCCTTGACAGCACCGAACCCCATGGGTTCCGATGGGACGCGGGTGCCGGCACCGACAGCCCCGGGGGGGGGGTGGGGTCACCGGCTGCAGTGAGCCCGGGGGGGGGAACGGCTGCGGTTGGGGGTCAGCACCGGGTGGGAGCCGCGGGGCTGCTCCCCTATGGCCTCGCTCCTTCCCGGAGCCGTGAGCCCGTTCACACTGCGGGATTCCTGCCTGCTCCCATTTCATCTCCCCCCATGCGCCGGTATCCAGGTTTAATGGGATTTCATGGCACACATCCCTGCAGCGGCAGGGAAGGCAGCGGTGTGGAGTCCAAGGGGATGAAGGCTCCGGTTTGGGATGCTGGGGGCCATGCACATGCTGGGGTGCAGCGGGGTCGGTGACAGCAGCTCCCTGGTGAACTGCCCACCCCCCCAGAGGGAGCGGATGGAGGGGGTTGTGGTTCACTTACAGGACCTCCTCCTGCTCCAGGCTCATTCCTGACCCTGGTGTCCAGCTGGTGCCTCTGGACCTCTCCTCCCGAGCTGTGTCCCACCAGCCTGCTGGGGTGGGTGATCTGGGAAGTGACCCTCCCGTCCTGCCATCCGGCCCGGGGGAGCCTCCGCTGCAGCGACGGGGCCTGCACAGCGGGACCTGCGGCCAGGGGACACGTTGGGGTGGCCCAGGGAGGGCTGGGGACACTGCTGGGGGCTGGGGACAGGGAGGGCTGGGGATGAGGAGGGATAGGATGGGGTCAGGGGGCGACCCAAACCTGGTGTCGCATCCCAAAAGGGATGCCCATGTCCCAGGTGGGCATAGAGGGGGTTGTGGGGACATGTCCCAGGCTGGAGGATGTGTGGGGGCACCCAGGTATGAGCACATCCCAGAAAGATGGTCTGGGGGTGGCCAGGAGAATGGGAGACCAATTATGGGGACACATCTGGGAGGGGAAGCTCGGGGGCCTCAGATGTCCTGGAGGGGACACCCAGGGGACACGGGTGGCTGCTGAAGTGACACAGGGCAAGAAGGGATGTGGGGGGACCCAGGGACCCATTGCACCTGGAGGAAGGGGGGGTCAGGGCACAGCAGCACATCCTGGAGGGGACGTCCAGGGGACAGGGAGGGCCGAGATGGGGACACCTCTGAAGGTGTCCAAGGGATACGGTGGCCCAGTATAGGGACACATCCCATGGGAGATGGAGGCTGGTGTGGGGACACCTCATGCAGGGGACACGGGGGGAACATAGGTGGGGACACCTCCTGAGGTGATGCAGAGGGCCTCGATGCAGACACCCCACAGAGGAGACACTGAGGGGATGGGAGGGCTGTGCAGGGACACCTCCATAGGGGACACCGAGGGGACACCGGAGAGCCGCTATGGGGACACATCCCAAGGGGACACCGAGAGCTGCTATGGGGACATCTGCTGTGCACCGGGAGCCGCTGTGGGGACACCTCCAGCGGGGACCCCCGGGGGCCGCGATGGGGACGGCTCCGGCTCGGGGACACGTCCTGGGGGGGGGGGGGGGACAAACGGGGCCCGGGGCTGCGGGAAGGGAGACGGGAGACGGGAGGGGGGGGGGGGGGGGGTTCGGGCCCGGCCCCTCCCGGGGCGCTGCGGAAAAATGTGTGGATGCAGCGAAAAACCCGCAGCGGCCGCGGCGGGGCCGGGAACGGAGCCGGGAACCGGAGCGGGGCCGGGAACGGAGCGGGGATGGGAACGGGGCCGGGAACCGGAGTGATGCCGGGGACCGGAGCGGGGCCGGGAACCGGAGCGGGGCTTGGGACCGGAGCGATGCCGGGGCCGGATGCGGGGACCGGAGCGGGGCTGGGAGCGGGGCCGGGAACAGGAGCGGGGCTGGGGACCGGAGCGATGCCGGCTGCGGGACCGGACCTACCTGCCCGCGGGCCGAGCCACAGGAGCAGGGCGAGCAGCCATCCCCGCAGCGGCCTCATGGCTCCTTCATCATCCGAGCGCGGCCGCACCGGGCCCGCGGAGCCGGGGACCGTCCCGCCCGTCCCCCCGCCCCGGGCCGGGCAGGGAGCGGCCACCGGGCCCGGGAGCGCCGCCCCTGCCCCCCCCCCCCCCAACCCCCCCCTCCCTGCACGCGCACACGGCACCGGGCCCGGCACCGGCCGCCGGCAGCGGCACCGGGAGCCCCCGCCCCGGGCCCGCCCCGCCCCGCCCGGTACCGTCCTCTGCCCCCCCCCCCCAAACCGCGGCTGCCGCAGCGCCCCCGGCACCCCCCGCTCTGCAGCACCGGCCGCTGGCACCCCCCCCCCCCCCGCGGTACCGGAGCTCCGTGCCCCAGCATCCAGCCGGTACCGGACACCCCCCGGTCAGCACCGGACCACGGGGACCGGGGACCCCCTCCCGTACATCCTGCACCACCGTAAGCCCCTCCAACCGGCACAGGACCGGGGCCCTGCCCCCACCTGGTTCATGTCTCTATAACCGGGCCCTGACACTGGAGCCCCTCCAGGAACTGGAGCTTCCAACTGGTACCAGGCACCCAATTGGTAACTGAGTCCCCAGCCATTCACAGAGCCCCCCCAGCTGGTGTGGAGACCCTCAGTGGCCCTGGGTCCCCAACTGGTGCCAGTGTTGGCTCTGGGACCCATGCCCTGGATGGAGCCAGGGGTTCCGGGGCAGGATGCTGAACAGGTGCTGGTATCCATGGAATGGGTCAATGCTGGACCATTGGTGTGTGCTGTCACCTGGGGGGTGCTGTGGGGTCCCCACCAACCCTAACCCTCAGGAAATACCAAAACAAGGACCCTCCCTCTTGGGTTGTCCTCATTTGAGGGGATGCTGCAAGGCCACAGTCCACACCTGGGGATAACAGAACAATGTGGGGGCAACAAAAACCCCAATAAACTCCTGTTTACTGCAGCTATGGGATGGAGGCAGGGGGGGTACAGCACCACGGGAAGGTGATGCTCAGCCCTACTGGTGATCAAAGCCATCAGCAGTCACAGGCTCCAGAGCCCTGCAAAAGCCAAAGCCCAAGTCCTAGGCTGCTTTTAGGTACCCCCAAAACCTCTTGGCAAGAGCAGCCAGCCTGCTCCCAGCTCCTCCCCGTTGCTCTTTACTGGGGGCCATTCCACACCTGGATATGCCTGTGCTGGGTATCCCAGAGCCTGCTGAGCACACAGGCCAGGGTACACCAAGGATGGGGGGATGCTACAGGACCAGAGCCAGTGCTGGTCCATGCCTGATGGCCACACATCCTTTCCAGCATCACCCAGCCTCTGCTGCTGGGCACTCCAAAGTAGCTGTGCTTGGGCCACCAGGTAAGATGGACCCCATGAAACAGAGCAGGAGCTCAGCTGCTGTTTTATTTCAAAGGTTAAAAAGTCTGCTAAAAAAAACAGAAATGTCCAAAGAATTCAGTACCAGTTACAGACATGCACCAAAACCCCAGAGCACAGCAAGAACTCATCTCACCCCATGGCCCTCTTGTCCTGTGCCTGTCCAAGGACCAGGTGAGAGGAAGAACAGGACCTGCCCTCAATCTGGAAGGGCAAAGACCATGTGCCTGATGAAGAGTTACTTGCGGAGAGCATCAGCTTGAAGCTGCCCATTGAAACCATCACATCACCCATCAGTTCCCACCTGCCTGTGGTGGCTGGAGATCACCTCACTCTCGATGGTCCTCGCTCCAGCTCACAGCAGTACCTCCTGATCCTTGTTAAATCCCTTTCCAGCTCCCACCAAGGGCCCAGAGAACAGCCAGGAGGTGGCTTCAGCTGGTCCAGCTGCCAAAACAGGTCTCAAGTATGGGGAAAGAGGCCCCCTTGGTCTCAGTGCAGCAGTTCCAGCAGTTCTTGTCCTCTTTACCTGCCCAGGCAAGTTCTGACTTCTGCTTCTGGACTGAGCAGAGCTGAGACTCATACCCACTGTCCCTCACACTGACATGTGTCCTCTGGAGCAAATCCTGCTCCGCCGGCTGAATCCTGCCATCCTGTTCAGCCATTAGTGTGGAGAGCAGGGAGACATCCCAGTCTGACTCAGAAAACCTGCTGCTGGAGTCATGCTCAGCCTGAGTGTTCCGTGGAGGAGGCTGAAGGAGGCCAGGGCATGTACCCTGCTCTTCACCATGGCCTGGGAGGTCTGGTGCTCTCTTCTCTGCTGCTCTGACACAGAGTGAGCAGCAACATCCAGCTTTGGCCCCAAGCAGTTTTGGAGGAGCCAAGAGGCAGTTGGTCTGGCTCCTTGTGCTCTCCACATCAGGCCTAAGCACATTTCTGTGTGTGACTTCCTTCACCCCTCGGAGCTGCTCCCCTTTGGAACTCACGTTCACCCTGCTCCAGCCACACTCGCCAACAGTGCTGGCCACAGCAGCCTCTGTGGGATCAAAACCCCCAGACACAGCTTCAAGGTGTGATGCAGGGTCCCCAGGGTGCCTGCACAGGCACAGGTCCAAACCAACGGAGCTCCAAGGTCTGCTGGAGAGCTTTGTGCTTAGGGGCAAGCTGCCAGGCTCCAGCACACCAGGCAAGCCTGGCTCAGCTGTCTGTCCTGCACCCTGCTCACATGGAGAGAGGCCACCACCACCCCCCAGCTCCAGCCTGGGCCTCTTCCCCACCTGGGTGCTCTGTCTGGAGAGCTGGCGTTTCCTGGGGGCAGGCAGTGTGTGGGGAAGGTGGCTGGCAGGCCCAAGTGCTTGCTGTCCATGAGGTTCAGATGAGGAAGCTGTTGTCTCTCTGACATGAGCATCCTCTACGCAAGCCCCCGAGCCCAGGTCAGGAGCCAAGCCCAAATCTGTATCCCCTATCACAAACTCCTCCAGGGTGCTGTGAGCAGCACAGACCCTTCTGGTGAGCCCTGCTCCAACAGAGCAGGTCTTGAACTCCCCTCCTTCGCTGGGGTTACTGCACCTGTCCCTGGGTGGACAAGAGGGACCTCCCTTGGTCTTCAGGCTGTGATCATGCTCCACATCAAAGAACAGCTCCTGCTCAGGCTGCTCCCTTTCCTTTCCCATCTCTGCTGTCAGCATCTCAATTTCTCCAGGAACTTGTGCTTGAGGCACTGAGTGTTCATCTGTCAGGCAGGACCGAAGCACCCTGAGAAGAACCATCAGTTAATGCTCACTCTCCCTAGGCATAGAACACCCTCCCCTGGGGAGATGAGGCTTTTTCTGCATTGCAGCATGTTGGAAGCCCTCGCTCAAGAGGCACTGAGAAATCCTAGCCTGGTGAGACTCAGCACTGACACTGCTGCTGGCAGAGATGGGCAGCACAAGGGGGCTCTCAGCCTTCTCACCAAAGCAGGGCCTGGGCACAGGAGTGCTACAGAGCAGTGGGGTTCGCATCTGATGTGGGGAGAGAAGAAATGGGCTCAGCTGCCCTTGCTAGTTTAAAAGGCATTAGAAGGCCACAGGAGCTCCCTGAATATCTCCCATGGCTCATCCAAACTTTGCCTGGCAGGTGCCAGCTTGGTCCCTGCAGTTAGCAGCTGCTCTCCCTGGTGGCTGATTCCCTGGCACAGGACATGAGTTAGGGACCAGTTCCACAGCAACATGGAGGCTCAGGCCCCGTTGCTGTGAGTGTGCCAAGCTGCACCACGCTGCTTTCCAGCTCCAGAGTTCCCAGATTCACAAAGACTTACTTGGCTGAGTGCTCCATAAAGCTGAGCTGTGTGATGACACGGTCCACAGGGGCGTACTGCGAGTCGTCCAGAGCGAATCGCTTGTGCTGGGGGCTCTGGAGATGCTGGAAGGTAGAAGAGACCCTTAGCCATTGCCAGGAGGGAAATGTGCTGTAACAGCCACTTCCTGCAGCCTTTCCACCAGATAGAGCCATTTGGAAGCAAATTTGGGAAACACAGGCAATGCTATCACCCCTGCTTGCTTACAGGGAGTATTCTGTTCCTCCTATAGACACCTGGTGATGAGGAGGTTGTGTCTATATCTAACAGCAGCCTACAGTTTTCCCCAGCAGCTAGTGCAAATGCAGACTCCAAGTATGTACTATCACCAAAGGCTGGCCTCTGAAAGCCACACTGTTTGGCACCTTCCAGGAGATAAAAACTCCCTCTTGCCACCTTTTCAATCAGCCCATGCCCCCTGACTGCCATGGAATAGTGATCCCATCCTTAACTTTGTCAGGGAACCAGGTCCCAGGGGAACCTTTACCTTCTGTAGCTCCTCAAAGGTCTCTTGGCAGCACTCACAGAATCCCCTCTTTTTCTTTGGCGCAGTGACTGGTGTAGACTGGGGGCTCTTCTCCCCTTTGCTGCCTCTTGGACAGCCTTCCACAGCCCTGCAAGTTAACAGCAAAGATCTTCCCTGCCCTCACTGACAGCATCAGCAGGCACCCGGTACAGCCTCTGAGCTACAGCTCGAGCCACAGCTTCCAGCCACCAGGCACAGGGCTCCTTTTGTCCACATCCAGAAGACAAGTGGGTCTCTAGATGCCAGGAACCAGCACGGCAGAAGTTACCAGGAGAGTTGGGTTAAAAACTAGCACAAAAGGAGCTACAACATACCTGGCTCTGCAAGAATTGGAGAGGCTTTTCAGAGGCTCAAATGGGCTGGAGCTTTTGGGTGCCAGGAAGTTCAGGTTGGGAAAGCTTTTGAACTGATGATGGAAGGGCCGGAATTGCCTAAAACCAGCAGATCAGGACATCAGGACTCCTGGCAGTGCTAGCCTGGTTAGAGCTGTCCTCCCTCAGAGGGGCTCAAGGTGCTGCCTCATGCATGATGAGACACTGCCCATGGCTGGACTTCCACTTGGCTGTTCCAGAGATTTCCCATTTCTCACTGCAAGTATTAAACCTGATCCCCAGTAACAGCACTGATGGGGGCATCTTTTGGACAGGGGCTGGGCTTGCCTGCACACCTACAAACCCACCTTTACCTCCAAGGCACATCAGCAGCAGGCAGTGCAGTGCTTCTAGCTACACAGCAGCATGGAAAGGCTTTGGTTCTCAGACCACATCTCCCTCTTCACGCTTTGCTGCATGCAGCATGTAAAACCTAATATTTGACACTGCAGCTGCCTTAAATGTTGCCTTCAGAATAATTCATTGGCAGTCAGGATACTGTTAGAGTTACAGAGTTGTTGGGAACACCACAGAGATCAGATCCCCTTGTGCTGAATGTTGTAATCAAGTTACAGGATCTGACCTCGTGTTTCAAACCCTTTCCCCATTTCAGAGAGCCCGAGCAGATTAAGTGACCTGCTGAGGATCACAAACGGAATCTGAGCAAGGAAGCAAACTGTTGTCAAGTCTCGTTTAACACCTGCCCCCCCCCTCGACACATGAGCCACCCAGATTGTTTCTCTAAACTCTATTTGCCTCCCTCTAGGAGAGGGTCAACTTCCCAGTGCGCAACAGGGTCTTCAAGGAAGCCAATGCTCTGCCTGCTTGGACAGAATATTCACTGCCAATAAAACCAGTAAAGGATTCCCTCCCTGGAGACCCTGAGCTGTTAAGGTGTGATATTTAGAAAGACCTCATTTACCTGCTCTGGTCTTCAACCTTCAGAAAAGGGGGCTTCAGTTTTCCTGTTAGAAAGTGAGCTTGTTAGAAGTTGCTCTGGCCAAATTCCCTACTTATCCATTCATTCATTCATTCATTCCCCAACAAAACTGGGCTGCAGAGCCAAGCTCACCGGTACTTCTGCCAGTGTGAATGCCAAGTGATGGCTAAAGCACAGCCAAAACAGCCTTTTAGGTAATGTACAGCAGCCCTCACCTCTAGGATTCTCAGTAGGGTGATGAAACCCCAGAGGCAGCCCAGCTGTGGGCTGTTTCCACCTTTAAAAGAACACCCTGCCATGTTCCTTGCATCTTTCATGTTTCCCCAGTCTTATCAGCGAGTGGCCTCATCTCAAGCCTTTAATTCTGGCTTGAATTCTAAAACCTGCCATGCATCCTCAGTGTAAAACATGCCACCAAGCATGAGACACGAGTTCATGAGAACCACATTGCAGCAGCAGTTGCACAAGCACAGCGCTCTGCATCAACCCTTCCCCATTTACCTTTATACAATAGCCTGGAGTTCAGAACAGCTCAGGCCAGGGCAGTTAAGTCAAAGCAGTAAGAGCTGCTGGAGACAAATCAACATACTGCATAGCCAAGGCTGGCATGAGAACACTGCTAAAGGGCAATATCTGGCCTCTGCTTGGTCCCTGAGGAGGGTGAACAGCAGCTATGCTTCCTAGAGAGGCATAACATATATTAAGGGAGCAGAAGAAAGCCTCAGCAGTGCATTCAGGGAAAAGGCTTTCAGGGCCAGGCTGGGAGAAGAAGCTACCAGTTCTCTCTCACAGGTTATGTTCACCTTGCAAGTGATAACATGACACTCGGCCTGGAAATCTGAGTACAGATCTGGTGAAGAAACAAACACACACCAAGGTATTCCCACAGGGCATCTGCCTGACCCTGAAACTAAGCCTCTTGTGCCTGCCTTATGCCTCTGAAGGGCGAGGTGTCTTGTTTTCCTGTGATCCTGGCACTCAGTGCTATTTTCTCCAAAGAAATGTGAAGCTCATCCTCCAGAAAGGCTGAATCCACCTGCCCTCACCACTTAGTTCCTCGAGCCTCCACCTGAGCTCACATCAGATGTGCTGTTATGTCACTAAAGTAGCTATTTAAGTGCAGGATCAATTTTTCCATGTAAATGCTGCCAAATGCTTACCACTTCTGAGAGCTAGGCCCCATTTAGAGCCCTAGATACAACTCAGAGTGGTGTGAGGGTCCTGAGCTCATGGCAGAGTGCTCAATGGTGACAAACAGCTCAGCTGTCCCCACAGAGGGTTTGGAGTGTGCCACAGACAATCTGCCCTCATCCAACAGCTTTTCAAGCCTTTTGTTTTACCACCTTTCCTCTTCCCAACCTGGAAAACAATCTTCCAAGTGTCACAAACACAATCCAGGCTGGAGCCTGCGCTGAGATATGACTGACTGTTCACCCACCGACGGGTGAAGTCAAACAAGTCACCAAGTAACTTATGCTGTTGGTGCCAATCTCAGAACCACAACAGGCTCTCTTGTCTAATTGCAGATGAAAACCTGTTTCCCCCCCCCCCCCTTTTGGAAGTGTTATCCCTAGACTGGTGTCTCAGCAGTACATTTCAGCCTAACAGAAGTGAGTGGGATGCAAGGAACATGCTCTCCTCTGTAGGATGCATTATTCTTTGGAACATCATTTGAGCCAGTGGGTTCAACGTGCAGTGCCAGCAGCAGAGCTCTCAGGTGCCTTGGGATTCTGGGAGTAAATGGTTATGGCATTTTAAAAACACTCCCTGAAATAAAAGGCTTATACATCCTTATACACCCTCAGCTGTGTAAGGATGCTGCAGCTAGACTCAGAGAAGGAATTACAAAACCCATTCAAGAGAAACTGCCTTAATAGTTTGGCAGATTTTGGATTACTGAAGCTTCAGATGGATTTTCAAATTCCAAGTGAGGCTTCTTCAAGCAGCTCTGCATCCAAGTGTAAAGTGGAGCACAAATTCCATGCCTACCTTCGCACGTTTTCAATCCAGTTGCAAGGCATTTCACCTGAAGGAAAGAGTGACATATTTAGTATGGGAGCCAGCACAGGCAGAACTGCACCCACTGACCCCAGAACATCAAAGTGAGATTGCAGGATTCTCACCCACCACTTCAGGGGCTCTGCATCAGAGATTTTATCACCTTCCCCTGATGTTTTGCTTTCCAAGTTACCTAGATTTAGTTTAAATATGAAACACAGGCTGCCACTCTGATCTTAATGCTCTACCTTTTCCTTGACCTCTCCAATGCATTAAAAGTAGTTCAGAAAGCTTCAGAAAGCCAGTGTAGCAGTCACATATGAGCTTTGTTTTACCCTTCGCCCCTTATAAGTCAAAATGAGCATTTGCTGTGCTACAGATGATGATAACTAATGGCTGCCTCATTCTTACCTGGTTTCACCCCCACTTTTACAATCTCTATCAATAAACAGAAGCATCAGATTGCCTAGTGTTGGATGAAAATCTAGGAGATGACCCTGCTTTCTAGCCTGTCAGCACTAGAGGAGTGGAATAATTACTCAGAGCTACCAAGGGATCCCGAGTACCTCAAACTGGCTGGAGTTGTCAGTTACCTCTGTCTTCTGGCACTGCTTCCTTGTTTCCGAGACAGCACGCAGCAGCTGTTGGGCGTATGACAACATATCTGTGCAGGTGGGATGTCAAAGAGCCATAGCTCAACCAGAGAAGCTTGTTCCCCTTCTGACTGCAGCCCAAGTTTAACTCCCAATCCACACCAGGCAAAAGCACACAGCACCTGAACCAGCCACCATCTGGCACCACCACCACCACATAGTTCATCTGCCCAAGAAGCAGCCAAAGAGGAGTGCTCTGAGGGATGGCATCCTGGTTTGCTCTTTAGCAGAGCTGGAGGTTGGCTTTAAGACTCTGTGGACATGAGGCACTGTTAGGAGTTGCACAGCACACAGGCCAGACCCTGACATTTGCAGCACCACTGTGGTTCTGCAGAGCTGGCTGCTCAGGAATATACAAGCAGTGGCTGCCTCCATCCCACACCCAGACAGGCTCAGCCACAGCAGTATGTCACTGTCATTAGACACTCAGGAACCTTTTACTCTAGGCCTATTATTAGAATCAGAGTTTTACCACCTGTCTTTCTCATCACCCCCTCCCCATTCATCACTGAGATGGGAAGTGCCTTCCAGCACAGAACCAGGAACATCAGCACTTCCTAATTAAGAACGACCAAATCCTGACATTAGCATGATCTGTACTTCCAGGTCAATTAGTAACAATGGTCTTTTTGGAATAAATTAAGGCACTGACCATGCCATTAATATTTTCTAATACTACAGCTTCAGTATATTACCGCATTGGCTATTGTAAATGTGATGGTAGCATAGAATGAATCATAGAACGGTTTGGGTTGGAAAGGACCTTAAGATCAACCCACTGCCATAGGCTGGGACACCTTCTGCTAGACCGTGAGCATGCTCTATACATGTAAGTTCATTTGGTTTTTGGAGGGCAGACCTAGGCAGCCATGGCCAGGATGGCATCAGTCACGTACCAGATATTGCTTACAATCGCTTCCTTCTGTACCACACTCCCTACATCACTTCTGCTCCACCTGCCTCCAAAATCACTCATTACCAGCAGCTGATTTCAGCCTGCAGAGAAGGATACCATCCACGTGCAGGATCTGGACTCCCCACAGGCGAGCGCTGGCGAGGATACTGCTGCCACTGCAGGTGTCCTGTACAGAGAGGTTTGGCAAGGTACAGGTCAAAGCAGAGATGCCTGTGTGAGCACAAGCAGCTCTAAATCTACTTTAGAGAGATTTTCCTGTTGCCCAATTGACAGACCATTGTGTAGCTGTTACTGAAATCAGAAAAGGTTCAAATTCATGCTTTATCTATCCCAAATTAATAGTAGCACCTAAGTTAAATTTTCCCTGCTTCCAAGTGAACACCAAGATTCCTTTGTGATTTCAGTGAAAGGACCTCAGGGGTGAAAGGACCTCAGGGAGCCTTTTGCCCCAGCTATATGGCTTTAGTTCTTTCTAGGCTAAAATGTCATCAAATAATGGGTCTTGTATTAATCATTCTCTTGCATGGAGCACCCACATCACTGGGACAGGCTTTAGAAGTACTAACATGGATGGAAGACACGGCTCTGTGAAGAACAGCAACCACGAGCACCGCACAATATTCTGCAGGCCACAAGGAACTGCTTTGTACCTTTAGCAGTCCCAGAATCTGCTCCCTTCAACAGGCAGGGGCCCTGGAGAAGTGTCTGGCACTGGTTCTGCACTGCTCAGCAGCACTTTGAACCCACTCAGCTAAAGCCCATCCACACAGAGCTCACCTGATTCTTCATGGCCTTCTGCAGCAGTTCCTTTCCCCTGCTGATCAGGACCTACAGGGAAAGAAGCCAAGTACTATGTTAAAGCAAAGAGCTATGAGGCAGCAGCAAGCTGAGGGCAGCGTGGCTGTCCAGCAAGAATGATTTCTAGTGATACCTGCTCTCTGCTGAGGAGAGTCTGGCCAAGACTTTATCTCAAAGGCAGCAGGACTCAGCATTTCCAGGGAGCACAAACAGCAGAGGCACCCCTTAGGTCTACACCAAGCAGCCATTCAGCCAAGGCTGACTGAACAGCAGTGAGTACTCCAGAGCGAGCCAAGAGGAAGCAGCAACTTAGCCTGGAATGCCTGCCACATCCCAGCGTGCTGGCAAGGGTTAGGAACAGCTTTGTTAGCCCTTCTTGGGAACTGAGTCTTATTTACAAGCCAATGATTTCAGCATGCAGGTTAAGTTCTTTGTAAGACAAGGCGCTTGTGCTGTGAGCAAGGACAAGGGAACAAACACTTTGAGGCAGTGAAAGCCAACATCAGCTCAGGCTTCCTTGTGGTCCAAGCCCAGCTGGCAGATGCCCATGACCTAGACTGGGGTAGCAGGCTCTCCTCACAGTCACAGCTTGCAGCTGACACCAGTGTTCAGCACAGGACGTTGGAGCTTTGGCCACAAGCACTAATGACCAGAAAGCCAAGAACAGGACCCAGGAGAAATCCCCTGTTGCAAACCTCCCAGGTTACAACAGCCTTGTCCTACCTATGTTTGTGAGCACACACCAGACCCTGCAACAGCTTTAGCTTGTCTACATGTCCCTGGCTTTTCCAGACACACCTCTGCATCAGAATGATTGCTGTTGGGAAGGCAGCCAAGCCCTCTATTTCCACTGCCATTTGAGCAGATACCCTTGTTTACTAGCTCAAAGCTGTGCTGTACACATTTGAGCTGACAATGATGTGCACGTACAAGGAACATGGGTATGAATACGAATCACCAGACCAGGAGGAGAAAAGGACCCAACTCAAACACCCAACATGGTTGCTCAGAGCAGGAACAACTTTATCTTCCAACCCTGGTCTCAGGTTCTACCCCTTCCATCTCTTGGGCCAAACTCTGAGGTGGCCTAAACCTTTATAGGTCTTACAGTGTCTGAGGGCTTCTGGTGAGGTCTGGGATGGTTCCCTTTAGAGGAAAAGGGCATTGGGCCCATGACTTTTGCATCTTCTGAAGCTTCGTTGCTGCGCTTCTCAGGTCGAGTCTTGGCTTTGTCTCGTTTGGCTTCTTTGTTGCTGGAAACCACGTAGTTGACTTCTTTGCTTAGGAAGCTTTCGGTCACCTGCAGCAAGAGACAGAGCAGAGCAGCTCTGAGACTGCAAAACTCTGAGCTGAAAGAGACCTGCTGAACAAGAGCTGCCACCCTTAGCTTAACCCCTGACACTGTTCAGGGGCTGCTGAAAGCACTCATCTCTACAAGGAGCTCCTTTTCCTGTTCTTTGATGCCATCTCCCAGGAGAGGAGACCCTCAGAGAGCACATGTGCAAATCATCAGCAGAACCTTCAGATTGAGCCGGTCCCCTATTACCTGCTCCTCAAGCAATGGTTTCAGAGGAAAAGCTGAGGAAAAGACCCTGACATCACACATGAGTGGGCAGGGCCCTGTCTCAGGAGCACATGCACTGTCATTAGCCATTCTGTTCTCGGGAGAGCAGAGCACGGTAGGAAGGGAAGAGCTGGGAAAAGCAGCTCCACATAGGACAGGGGGATAGGGAACGAGGAAGTCGAAAGACACAGAGAAACCCTTGCACAGGAACCAGAAGCTGGAGGAAGAGGTGGAAACACAAGGCTCGGGATGCTCACAATGCACTGACCCCATTGCAGCCCCATGGTTAGCACCGCACTGCACCGCACAATCAGCTCCCAGTGCCCGTTGGCACTGCCTGGACGATGCTCCCATCGCCACACAACCAGTTAGTACCTACTGGGCAGCACTCCCACAGCTGCAGTACACCCGGTTACTGGTGGCCGGGCACCCAGGTGGCATCTACCAGACGGGGCTGCCCCGCTCAGGCTCCCAGTTACCCCCTCAGCACCCTGACCTCCGGAGGCAGGAGCCGGAGCCAGCGGGGCCCAGAGCGGGCCGGGGCCGCGCCGGGAGCCCACGTTTCCCCCCGGGCCGGGGCTCCCTCAGGCTCCCCCCCCCCGCCGGGGCTCCCTCAACCCCCCCTCCGGGGCTCCCTTAGGCTCACCCCTCCGAGGCTCCCGATGAGCAGGGCCAGGTCCCGCGCTGCGCGCCCGCTCGGCAGGTCCAGGTAGAAGGAGCGGCCGCGGAGGGGCCTGGCCGCTCCGGTGCCCTCCATGGCGGCCGGGCCGGCAGCCGCCGCCGCCGCCGTTTAAACTCGGGCCCGCCCCGTTCCCAACGGCGGCCGCACGGGGAGAGCGCCGCGGACCCGCGAGCGCTCACAGGTTTGTCCTGCGCGGCCGCCGTCCCGCATGCGCGGTGGGGGCGGTGGCGCTGGTCCAAGATGGCGGCGCCCGGTGGGGAGGAGACGGCGGCGGGGGGGTTCGAGGCCTGGCTGGCGGCGCGGCTGGAGGCGCTGGGCCTCGACCGGGCCGTGTACGGGGCCTACATCCAGGGGCTGCTCCGGGAGGAGGAGAGCGACGAGGAGCGGCTGGAGGCGCTGCGGGGGGTCCTGGCCGCCTGCCTGGTGAGCGGCGGCACCGGACCGGGGGTTCCGCTCACCCGGAGCCAGGGGCCGGCTCCCCTCGAGGGGCAGCCGAGGCCTCGCCGTGCCCCGGGAGGTCGGGTGTGGAGAACAGGGGGGACACGAGGGCATCGCCCCCTTGGAGCCCAGGGATTCCTGCTCTGTATTCGTGTCCTTTGGGAGCTGTGAGGGTTCTGCAGTGGCTTTATCTCAAGGTGTTTGTTGTACCTGAGCCTAGCACATAAGGCATCATCCAGGATCTGCTTTTGTTAAAGGCATGCTGACTGCTGGGGAGGGACTCTTCACTAGGGACTGTAGTGGTAGGATAAGGGGTAACGGGTTCAAACTGAAACAGCAGAGGTTTAGACTGGGCATAAAGAATAAGTTCTTTAGTGTGAGGGTGCTGAGGCACTGGAATGGGTTGCCCAGGGAGGCTGTGAATGCTCCATACCTGGCAGTGCTCAAGGCCAGGTTGGACAGAGCCTTGGGTGCCATGTTTTAGTGTGAGGTGTCCCTGGCCACGGCAGGGGGTTGGAGCTGGATGAGTTTAAGCTCCTTTCCAACCTAAACTATTCTATGATTCTATAATATTGGAGCAAAAGGTGGGAGTTTTGTGTCTGCTTTTATCTCCTTGTCTGTCCCCCAGCTGTGGAGAGCTCAGTTATTGCTGTCCCCCATGCAGGTGAGCTTTGCTCTGCTCAATGGGCAGTGTCCTCAGTGATGGTTTGTCCTGGAACTTGAAGGTGTTTTTTGTAGGTGCCCAGGTTTTCAAGTCTTCCTCAGTGGTGAACAACCGTGTGAAGGCATCCACTGCCCCCTCTAGAACATGCTCCAGGCAGGCCCAAGGATGTCCCTGCTGGTGGGAGGAGATGGTCTGTCAGTACAACCAGAGCAGTTTCAGCTCCATACTGGCCTTGACCCCTGTTACATCCACTCAAATTCATTTGCTTTAGTGAGAATGGTTTGGAGTGGCCTTTGAGTACCTTCTCTGCAGCCTTGCTCGGAAGAGGGATGATGCTGAGCAGTGCATTTCTAGAGTGGAGACACCCTGATGGCCTTTCCTCAGTGTCTGTGGGGCTGTTGCACCTTGTGAGCAGCGCTAGGAAATCAGTGGGTGTTGTTAGAGCTGTATCATGGGACAAGGAACTCACTGGGGGGGTGTGTAACATGTCAGGGTGCTCTCTAGTCTTGAGCTGTTGAAAATAAGTAAGTGTATGGCATTACTTGTGTCATCCCAGGTTAACCCAGGCCCTGTGTCTGCATTTAACAAGGAGATGGTGTGTGAAAAGCTGTATGACTTGAGCTTACTGCTGGGTGTTCAGGTTCTTTGCAGCTGGTACTTTTCAAACCTGGTTCATGCTCGTTTAAAGCTTTGTTCCAAGACTGAGAAGTCTCTTTTCCCTCACTAGGAAGAAGATCTCTTACACGATGTTTGCAGGGAAGTAGTGGAGAAGTGGTCTGAATCTCAGGTTGTTGACGCCACAGAGAAAAAAGCAGGTAGTGTTGCTGCTCAGTGTCCCCTTCTTTGTGGTGTGAGTGCTTTGCAGGGCCTTGCCAAGATGACAACTGTGTGCTTGTCCTGCCAGGAGTAAAACCCAGCGCTGCTACTATGTGTGCTTTGCTTCTCATTGTCTATTGCTGCTTATTTACTGTTTTGAACTGGGAAATGAGTAGTTTCACTTGTGGCTGTCCCTGGCATTGTGCTGCTCTTTGAGGTCAGAATCCTGCACATGAAAAGATCCTTGGTTTTTTTAATTCCTGAAGGATTCTTTCAGTTTCCCTTCACAAAACAGCCAGGGCTTTCCCCCTGCTCAGTGCTCACTGCAGCCACGGCAGCACTGTGTGGGAGATGCAGTTGTGGTGGTGTATGAAGCCTGGGCTGCTTCAGTCTGTGGCAGTTTGGAGAGCCAGTGGTTTTATCCCTGTGCACCAGTGGAGAGCTGCGCTGTCCCCTCTGCTGCTGCTCACCTCAGTACACATCAGGAAAACACCCTTAATTCTCCTCTTTCACAGTCTTCTAAAGCTGTCAGTTTTCCTCATAAATGCTTGTGGGGGATGCTCTGTGAGGCTGCTGTTGCTGTACTAATGCTGCTCCTCTCCCAGTCACATCTATAGCCCCACTGTTTCTTTGTGCCCTCTCTGAATCCATCTTTTGACTTCAGCTGTCAGCTCAGGAGTGAAGGAAGTTCATCATGGGAGGCTTGTTCTGGTCAGTGGGCAGAGCTCTGGAGTACAATGAACTCCTATGCTGGCAAGATTTAGCTGGTGTAAGCACACTGCATGGATCAGTTAGTAATCTTCCAACTGCCCGTAGCCCATGACCATGTTGCATCCCTTCTGGCTAAATCCTGCTTTTGGTTTGCTTTGCATTTTTTGGTTGGTTCTGGTTGCAAGCAGAATATTGTCACTGACTGATGTCCTTCTAGAGGAGTTCTCCCAGTGAGCCCTTATCATGGAGTCACAGAATCAAACAGGTTGGAAAAGACCTTTAAGATCATCAAGTCCAGTTGTTCCCCAGCACTGCCACAGCCACCACTAACCCGTGGCACTGAGGGCCTCATGTACATGGTGTGAACACTTGCAGGGCTGGTGCCTGCAGCCCTGCCCTGGGCAGCCTGGTCCAATGCCTGAGCACCCTGTGGGGCAGGAATTGTTCCTCAGCTCCATCTAAACCTGCCCTGGTGCAGCTTGAGGCCGTTTCCTCTTGTCCCATCCCTTGTTCCTTGGGAGCAGAGCCCAGCCCCTCCTGGCTCCATCCTCCTCTCAGGCACTTGTAGGGAGTGATCAGGTCCCTCCTGAACCTTCTCTTCTCCAGACTGAACCCCCCAGGTCCCTCAGCTGTTCCTCATCACACTCCAGGTCCTTCAGCAGTGTCATGAGGCCTGTGTTTCTATAGCACTTCTCTTGTTTAAACCTCAGTGTTTCACCAGTCTCGCTCAGCTCTATAGACAAGGCAGCTGAACCACACATGCAGCAGTCTGTCCTTGGCCTGACCTTGCCTTTTGCCTGGGGACACAGGCAAGTTACACTGTTCTGTGCATTCAATAAATCCCTCTTTTGGGGACAAGTGATTGAGATTGCTGGAGCTGCTGATGGGCTCCTCCTGCTCATACTGTCGGTTACCCACAGGGCTGTTTTTTCACTTGTCGCAGGAAGAAGGTAGCAGTGTGTGTCTAGCTTGTTAGAAGTGCAAGGATTTAATTACTTCACTGTGGTTCCATGAAAGGATAAATCCCCAATGGAGTCAATATCTACTTAGTATAACAGAATCCTGAGGAGAAGTTATTAACAAGCTGACCACTTCAGTGGTAAAAGGTAGCTGTGTGCACACGTGGCACATCCTGCCGTGTCTGATGCTCTGACTCCTCTCCTTGCCAGATGAGATCCAAGCCATCGCTAGCATGATGGAGAAGCAGGCCAAGATTGTGGTGAAGCCCAAAGAGGTCTCCCAGGAGGAGAAGCAAAGGAAAGCTGCTCTCCTGGCCCAGTATGCCAATGTGACAGATGAGGAGGAATATCCTTTTCCTGACCCAGCTGAGACTCGGTGCTTTGAAGGATAATGGTTATTAGAGATTTCCCAAAGGAAAACAGTGTCTCTGTTGGAAAAATTGGGGAAACTTTTCAATCTTCCTTCCTTCTCCATGATAAAATAACTTCCATGGAGAAAAGCATGGAAGCTCCTTGTTTGTGGAGTGCTATGAGCAGATGCTCCTTTGAGGATGCTTGTCTGGGTAAGGTTCCTCCAGTCCAGGTATGTTGCAGAAGAGGGGGGAATCGCCTCCAGGTAACTCTGTACATTGTAGTTAATGAATTGAATTAATCTATTGCTTTGTAATGAGAAATCTGCTGAAAAAATCCTTTTTAGAGTGGTATAAAGTGGGAGAGTTTAAAGTTCAGTCTTTATAATGCTGAAGAACAAGTTCTTCCTTGGAGAGCAAAGTTGAATAGGAAATGGGAAGGAATGGTACCTGGTGCTTGAGCAGCAGGAGGGAGCTGAACATGTGGGGTCTGTGAGTGTTCAGCTGCTTCCTTGTGGCTTGACAGAAGGGTTATTTGGCATGTTTGGAGTCAAGTGTGACTGTCCAGAGGCACAAGGTCATTACTGATGTCCAGATTTCCTTAATTCTCTCACTGGTGAGGACGAACAGGATGGATCGACTGCAACAGCAGTAAACATGGGGTCAGAAAAATGTATCCTTTGAATTCTGGGTGACCCAGGCTTTAGGGAAGGAAGGCAAATTGCATGGTGAGTTCCCATTTCCCATCTTTCTTTATCCCTGTTGATACTCCCCATTGCTTTAAGGCCACCTTCTAAGTTTGGTGATTATTTTTCTTCTCATGTAGCCTGACCTTGCTCATAATGAGAGTTAGAATTTCACATGTGCCCTCTGCACAGCCGAGACTGATCCTGTCAGTCTCTTTCTCTCCTCTTTTCCTGCCTTCCCTCTTCTGCCCTCTTTGAAGTTCATAGAACATGCTTATGAGTAAGAATAATTCTTCTGTGAACACGAGCTTAATGTTAGCTTCTGTCCAGAGAGGGAAATCACATTGGGAATTACTAAAAGTGCAACAGAAACAAAACTACATACCAGTCTTAGGAATCTGTAGTGACTTGATTTTTCTAGGAACAAATCCTTTCCTAGGCAGTGTGCATTGACTCTGCATGACTTTCCTATTTGGATAAAGAAGAACAGGTTGGATGGGGCTTGGAGCAACCTGTTCTAGTGGAGGGTGCCCCTGCCTGTGGCAGGGGGTTGGAGCTGGATGAGCTTTAAGGTCCCTTCCAACCCAAACCAGGCTGGGATTCTATGAAAAACAAGCAGATTCCTTCTTCCTTCTCTATTCCTCATTTTGAAATTCCTTATCTGCCTGGTGAGGAAGCAGAAGTGGGAACCAGAAGGTGAGGGGGAAGGTAGAATAAACCACCTCACGTGCTAAAGCTTTGTCTAGTTTAGAGCCCCAAAATAGGGCTGTAGAGTGGAAGCTGCATGGCTTCAACCAGAGCCTTGTCTGCCCTTAACACACCCCCAGCGCTGTTCCGAAACACCAACGTGGAGGATGTGGTGAATGCCAGGAAGCTGGAACGGGAGCTGCTGCGGGATGAGTTCCAGAAGAAAAAAGAGCAAGATAAAGTCCAGCGAGAGAAGGACAAGCTGGCCAAGCAGGAGCGGAAAGAAAAGGAGAAGAAAAGGACACAGAAAGGCGAGCGAAAGCGGTAGCTGCGGTTCTGCAGTCGGACTCTCAAGGGGATAAGAATACTTATGAATATGGTGTGTGTTTAAAAAGCAGCAGAAGTTCTGGACACGTGGCTGGCGAGTGGCTCTTTGGAAGCATTTGGGTTTTTTTCCTTTGTTTTAGTTAGCAGAAGAGAAATTGCAAGCACCTCCTAAACTCGAAGTGTGCCATGTGCCTGTGGTGTCAGTGTCCCAGTCAGTTCTTGTGGCCAGTGTCTGTACCAAAGAACGGTGAAGTGATTATGTCTGTGGTTTTAAATTGATTTGTCCTTCTTACCACTTCAAGCAAAGCAAAACACAGCGTAGGAGAGGGCTTCCAAACTGTGTCCTCCTGCCAGCCTTGGTTTGCAGCAACAGTTAGGATTTGAGAACAGAGCAGAGCCCCTTTCTGATGTGTAATCAAGGATCTGCTGCTACAGGGTGAATATGAGTTTATTTACAGTAGCCTTGAAAAATGTATTCGCAAATACATCTATTTCTGCTGCCAAGAACAGCGCTAGGTCACACTGTGCCTGTGCTGAGAGAGCAGGGTTGGAGCTCACCTCAGTGAAGGCAAGTGCTGTTCTGCAGTGAAAGAAAGGGAATGAGATGAAAGCCAGGAGATCTGTGGCTATGGGATGGCATCACCCACAGGTTCTCGGTCAGGTAAAGGCTTTGGTGCAGTGGTAGCAAATTGGTCAGTTCCTTGTGCTACTTTAAGACTTGATGCTGGTAGCTGGAAAATGGTGCTCCCTGACACTGCCACTGCTCCGGCCATTGCCAGGGTGAGTGGTTAAGCATGGTGCAGTGCTGAGCGGCTGTGAGTTGGATGCACAGGGTTTACAGGCTGGTAACTGGGTTTACAGGCTGGCACAGTTACTGCCAGGGCTGAACACTGCTTTTGGCCCCAAAGGGCTTGGTACCTGCTGCTTCCAGCCTTTTCTGTGCTGGTGTCACCCACCTCTGGAGAGGAGAACACTAATTGCTGTAACTGAGCATGAAAGAGCTGCAGTGTTCTCATGATGCGGTAGGAACTGGCGTGCCCAGAGCTTCCTTCTCTGGGTGCCGTGGGCTCCTGGTAGTCCCTGTTCCCATTGCCTGCTTTCAGCACCAGTCTGCCTCAATGGCCGTGCCTCCTGTTTAACTCGCTGCTGCAAGTGTATCTAACTGCTTTATCTTTGGACTTGAATAATAAAACTGGTTGGCTGAGAATTGGGCTCCTCTCTCTGAATGAAAGTCATGGTTGTGTGGTTTGGGGCTCCCATCTGGCCTGTCCTGTGTGTCCTCACTGTCCCTCACCCAGCAGCAGTGTTTCTGAGGGCTGCCTCAGTGCTGCTTCTCCTGGAGTCACACCAATTCCCAAGGCTGCTGGAGCCTGTCCAGAAGAAAGAGCTGCCTTCACCCCCTTATAGCAAGAACTGCCCCCCCTCTACCCACTGCAGACCTCAGGAGCCAAGCAAGAACAAACAGCTGTGTCATGTGTGTCAAAAGGTGTACAAGTGATAAGGTCTGTACAGATCCAGGAATGGTGCAGTCACAGGCATGCTGTGGCAGCTCTTGCAAACAAGCAGATCCCCTCTGGTCCCCCTTCCACCCTGCACTCACAGACAGGTGCAGTTTGGCAGTGGTTTGTTGTGTCTGGCTCCCTGAGACTGCATGCCACTGGTCAGAAAAGGCCTTCTAGGGACAGGGAAAGAGCAACAAGGGAAGGCCCAGCCCCACAGTGCCCAGCCCACGGGCCTTGGGCAGAGCAGCAGCACCCACAAGTTTCTGCTGCTGGAAACTGAGTGTGCTGCACTCTTGTGCAAACACCAAAGCACATGAACTGGCTGTGCCTGAAGGGTCTCAGCTGCACCCAGCAGCACAGAGCAGGCAGCAGCTCTGCCATGGAGCTGCTGGAGCCCATGGTTTTCACTGCTGACTCAGTGCCTCAAGAGAGCTGAAGGCTGATGCTTGAGTGATGATGCTCAAGACATTCAGGAGTATGTACTGGCATCAACACCAAGAAATGTATAGAGCAGGCATGCCCAGACAGGCTCCTTGGATTTCTACTGCAGCCACTGAAATCATTGCATCAGATTCCCCTGGCAATACAGAGCTTGTAACTAGTGAGATACTTGCAGACAAAATCCACCACTTTGGCTTTCCTGCACTGATAAAATTTCCCCCTGGTTTGTCCTATGTTACAGTCACTTCTCTCTACCCTAGAATAATTTCAGTATCACTACTGCTTTATACCTCCCAACGCATTTCAGTTAATTAACTGAAAATTGCAGTTCCTATTAATGGCTCAAGTTCTAGGAGCTGAGCCTGTGAAGACAATCACAGAACAAATGCTCTTCAACCAAAGTTAATTTATTTCTTACCAGACAGACTGAAGGCAGTGCAGTGCTGCTTTTAACATCAACATATCCTAGGGTGAACCAAACCAAGCTTCATGCAGTGATGTGTGGCAGGAACGTGGGCTTTGCTCTCCGGTTCTGATAAGCTGCTTGCTCTGGCAGTGCTTTTGGTCATCCGGTGAGCAAAAGTGACTCTGGTTCCTGCTGCATCCCCAAATTGGTTTCTTTCTCCCATCATCCTGTGACAATTTATGCGGTGCAATCTCACCTTTTTGCATATCAGGATTTCCAGAAGTAAGAAGAACAGAGACATGTAAAATATCAGGGTATCTAGGCAAGGACAGCTGAATAAATTTAATCCACACATTATAAGTGCGATGCTACAAGTGTTAAAACCCTGTGTATCTCCTGAGCCACTGAATACCAGCATTTTGTAGTGGTGAATAAGTTACTTGTGCTCTGTACAGGTTAAGATACGCAGATAAACAAGTACTCAGAGCTGTCAAAAACACAGAGGTCAGATAAGAAGTCTAAAATATGACCACCAAATTTCAAACCAAACTAGTGAAAAGATTAACTTCGAGAAAACCTACATCTCAGAATGTTGTGATGCCTCTTCCAATTTTCAAGTGAAGGTATTAAAAACAGTGCTCATTATTTTTCAGCTGCTACACAGCTTTTAAAAGGATAATCCTGTGTGCGTGTTGTCTTTTGATTAGGTTTAAATACTTTAAAACAGAGGTTTCTTTTGTTTATTCCCCGAGAGCATGCCCAAATGATTTTGAACATGTTTACTAAATTGCATTGTTTCACAACAGCAATTTTGTCATACCAGTAATTTAGTAGAACCCGGTGCATCTCCTTTCACCAACTTAGGTCTAAAATCTCAAATTCATAAATATTTCTATTTTAAATATTTAATTTTACATGAATATTGGGTATTCTTTGCATTTTTGTCCTCCTGTTTCCAGGTTTTAGTTCAATAAGGAAACCATTTTTACATCACAGTCTCATCTGACACTGACCAGACACCCTGTTAGACTACAGTCTTTAAGAATCATTATTTTAAAACCTATTTCCTAAAGCAAAACTAAAAGAAGTTACCAGAAGAGTTGTACACCAGGGGTCATCTGCAGAAGTTAAATAATGCCCTGGCTGTTAATTAAGAAATCTGATTAGTTTTTAAGTTAACATTCACCAGTTTGGCTTTACAATATTCTGACGCTGCCATGTGAACAGTTTGAAGTAGAACCCGAGAGCCCTTAATGCAAATTCAACTTCTTGGCAAGATACAGCTTTAAATAGGAATATTAGTTCAAAACTTTACAAGTAATTAAAAAGAATTAGTGTAGCATCTCACACATACACCCTGTGGACTGTATTTCTGGGTGCTGCGTTCCTTAGCGCTTGCTCATGTCAGCCCTCTGACTTGGGATGCTGCTGCCATCCGGGTTTTCACAGGCTTTCTGCCCGGGCTGCTCCAGCTCCCAAAGTGCTTTCTCCGGGTCCTGTTTTCCAGCTGCAGATTTGGGTAAGGTCATCTGGAGCGCACACCACAGAGTCGTACGGGCTTTACGTGTCGTTACGATCATTTCTTTAATTGCCAAAGCCAGAGCAAACACATCTGCAAGGAGGAAACGGCAGTTTAATCTCTCTTACACTGGTCAGCAGCAAGCACTGTTTGGGTTTGATTCACCCTGGCACTGCTAAAGAGAGTAAAGGTTTTAGGCCCTTTTTAGTGTCTGGTTTTGTCTGTCTCTTTGTAAAGTTGTAAAAGCTGAATCTGAGAAAG
Organism: Melopsittacus undulatus; assembly: GCF_012275295.1. Taxonomy (NCBI): domain Eukaryota; kingdom Metazoa; phylum Chordata; class Aves; order Psittaciformes; family Psittaculidae; genus Melopsittacus; species Melopsittacus undulatus. The sequence continues at coordinate 2,614,764 of NC_047543.1, read as the reverse complement.
CAGTGATTTTTGTGCTCTCATACAAGGAGATCTACAGAATTTAGGTACTGACTTTGTTGCCTACTCTTCAGTCAGCACCTAAAACCTCATGGCCTTTGAAAGTGTTCCATGTACATGCATACTAAAGGCACTGCCCACCCCTTCCTGCCTGAGCTCCTTGTGAACCTTCACAGCAACCCCTCCACAGCCTCACTGTGGATCCTTTGCTGACCTAACCCAAGAAACTATTTAGGCATGTGAAGGAATAGCCCATTTATGGCATTTTACTAAAGCCTACAGATCATGTTCTGCAAACTTGTGCCAACCCCCACCACTTTAAAGCAAAGATTAAGGTGGTGCAGTGGTCCATTTATTCAACAGCAATGGCTTAATGCATAGATAATGCTTTGATTTTAATTGCAGACTCTGTAAAGAAACAAATTCAATGCCTTCTTCTAGGCACTGCAGTTTTCAGCCAGAGTTTGCATGGGTAAGGGCACACTCGCTCCCATCAGCTAGGTCACACTGGGGGGTGCTGAGCTGCACTGAAAAGGTCAAACACTTCCATGGGATTTGGAAGCAGTGGGAGACTTTAAGTCAAAGTCTGCTCGTGCCCAGCAAGCATGACTGCAGGTTTCATTTTCCTGCACAAACCTGGCACTTACCTTCAACCCATGTTCTTGAAGTCACCATTCCAGGTGAAAGCACGGCCCTCCTGGGGGTTCTCCTCAGAAAAGGGCAGAATTTAGAGGCCTACCCTTATTCCCTCACCATCCCCCTTCAGCAGCTCATCCTGCTCTCACCCCCTGGGCTGCCTTCTGCAAAACCCATTCTGAGACACCCTCCTTTCATCTGCACAGTGACCACCCATTCCTCTCCAGTGAACACTGCTAGAGCAGCTGGAAGGAGTGGTATAGAAAACTGATTCAGGGAACTATGAAGAATCGCCCTGAAAAGCCCCTTCTCCAACACAAGTGTCAGTTACCCAAAGCATTTCAGAAGGTAGTGTTTGGAAGGGTAACTCCAGAGAAATAACAGACAGAACAGAGTGAGAAGATGTGATTAACAGGTCCTGTATTTTCAAAAGTCCAATTTCCACACCAAGCTGTGTGGAATGAGGAACTGACCACAGGAATGGTGTCATCTGGATTACCTAGAGAAAGCTAAGAAACAAGTGACCCTCACATAAATGTGCTTGTTAAAGCTGTGAGATGTAGTTGACATTCAGGTCATTACCAGGGAAGAAGGAAAAATCCCACAGTAATAAAGAAGAGTTGTTTAAAGTCTGTGGCTGAATACAGCACCTGAGAGTTAAGACATTAAAAGGGTCTTTTTCTTTCCCTCAGAAAATTACATGAAACATCTGTATCCTCCTGAAGGATCCTGAAAAATAATCTGTTTACTAAACAAGTCAAATCATCTTCAACTGAGGTAAAGAGAATTAAGAATGATGGTGAACAGGTGAACTCCCCCCCCCATATTGTATAAAAACATTCTGATGAGTATATTTTTGTGTATCCATTGAAAGTACAATCTGTATTTTATGCCTGTCTACGACAGAACATGCTTGAAGAGGAAATGCATTTGTAATGCAAGGCCAGCTTGGTCTCACTGCACAGATTCAGGATGGAGCTACCAAGAAAGTTCTACACATAAATAAAGACATGGTGAGAGGGGTACATGAGGGACAGGGAGAAGAAAGGGGCAATAGCTTAATATCATAACAGCTTTGAGCAACCTGGTCTAGTGGAAGGTGATCCTTCTGTGGTAGGGGTTTGGAACTGGATGAGCTTTAGGTCCCTCCCAACCCAAACCATTCAGTGGTTCTGTGATTCTATGCTCATCCCCAATCCCAAACTGCATTACAAAACCCCCACTACCTTCTCATCTCTTGCTGATTTATTAGTTGAATAAATGCACTCCAAACTGATTTAATTCACTTATCACTACCCCAAAGTTTTAGCATCCTCTCAAAACCATCATCTAAACCCCATGAAGCTCTAGACACTGAAAAATAAATTGCAAGTTTATCAGATAACCCTCACACTTCATTTTTTGTGCACTTGCAATATGTGTAGAACTATTCAGCTACCTTATAAAAGTATGTAAGCAGTTATACCTCTGTCATCCTGGCATCTGGGAGCTCCTTGCCTCTGTCGATTGGAAGCATTTACAATTTCATCTTTTCTACGTGACTGCACTACATGAATTACCTCCAGATGTTTATCAAGAGCAGTGGAAATGTTAGCATGAAGGGGAGAACTGCGAAGGCGCTCCATTTTTCCCAGTAAAGTCACAACCTAATGAACATTTTTACATGTTACAGGAATTCAAACTACACTCATCTAGACTTACAAGAAAATTAGTTAGGATTAGAAAGAACAGATTAATGATAATCATTATTTTCTTTTGAGAACAATTCATAAAGTTATACTGAAGTGGTTTTAAATTCTTACCTAGAGTTTCTTCTCCAAACCTGAAGCTGTAGAATACCTGGATGTGCACAGCACAACAGCAAAGCTAAAATAGCCAAATATTAGCCCATGCAGCCTACTAGTTAATAATAGATATATACAACTTTGAGGCAAACACATGACAGAAGGTGGTTTGTTGACAGTGTGCACTCCTCTGACTCAAGACCACTGTGATCCTCCCTTCTCTCAGTACTGCTGCAGTTATCTGGGTGAAAACCAATTGCACAAAGGGCAGCCAATGTTTGCCCAGATGATCTCCTTGTGCTGTTCCAGCCTTGGTTTGGATTTGCTAAAGCTGCTGTGGAACCACATATGTTGGCTGACTTTCAGAATGGATATCCAACACTGAAGGAGCTCTTTTAGAGAATATCGAGCACCAGCATTCAGAAATACTTCAGTTTTGCTTAATCAATTCAAAGTCTGCATTGGTTTTATCTTGTTTATCTTACAACAGTAACATTATTATGTATTTCCCATTGATAAGCCATTCCTAAATGATGATTCACAGGCCGCTGGGGAACCTGGTTGCTGGTCTGCAGAAAGAGATAAAACTAAAAATTCCAAATTGTAATGTTCTTTGGGCAATGGTCATCTGCAGGTTAAAAAGAAGAAACACAGGGTCTGAGAGCACAGTGCAAAGCAAGGTTCTTGATGTTGTCTTGCAGGAGAACAACAGTAGGCTTCTCTAGGAAAATAACTGGCAAGGAGGTTTGGAAACCTAAGAAAGGGTGGCTAGAAAGGTGTTTGAAGCAGGACAATTTGCCCAATGTGCCCCAGGTATCCTCAGAGCAGGCTGTTGGCCAAGGCAGTTACTTTGGTAACAACATCCACAGCAGCAGAACAGAGCAGCCACTCCTTGCTAAGTGCTTTAGAGTGCTCCAGGAGGAGCAAGCTCCCACTGCCAGACCTGTCCTGATCAACCTGAGGTCTGGCAAAAGCCAGTGGGGTGGGGAAACACAGGCAGGAATAAAATGCAGAAGTTACTTTGAACAACAACCGATACAATCAAAAAGTGACATTTCACATTTGTAAGGAAACTGAGAGTTTAAAAAAATGCAGAGAGAATGCAAGCAGCTGAGGAATCAGTCACTTGGACAGGAAGCTAAAGCAGGTAAGACTGTTTAAAATCCCTAGATTTGTTCCTGAAGAAAAAGCCAGGTTTTAAGGAGCGGCACAGTAGGATTGCATAAGCAAGTGAAGCAAAGTAAGATGAACCTGACAGTTTCCCAGCCTTGCTTACTAGCACATCCACAGCCACAAAAGGACTTAGGTTCTGAAGACCAGGCTTTCAGGTACCTCAACCTGATCCAGTGGGATCCACAGCTGACAGTTAAATGCGTACATTCTTTATATTAAGCCTGGGAGAAGTGCCAGGCAGCTAAAAGCAAAATCTACAGCAGTCAGCAAAGCTCAAATGCTTGCTTTCCCATCCTCTCAGGTTTTCCAGAAGTTTATCCTGCACTCCAAAGAGACCCTTCCTTCCACTCACAACTCAGAGGAATTAACTGAACCTGCCCTCCTCTGATCCATCCCTTTTGGCTGCCACAGGGCTTGCCAAGTAATTCAGGTCCTTCACTGGGAAAAACATCAAGCCCCCAGTGATGCTGAGGCTGACTGCTGGAGGCTCACAGCCACGGTCCCTGCAGTCTGGAAGTGAGCATGGACCGTGGGGTAAGGACTGACGTTTCAGAACCAACTCTGATGATTGTTTTCACAAAATTGTATTTGAAGCAGGAACTATATAATGTGCTCCCCAGCCCATACATACTCTCACTACTAGAAATAAGCTCTGATTTCCTCTCTCTGGTACAACTCATTTGCTAGTTGAGAGTAAAGGAGAAGCTGAATGTCCAGACTCAGCACACATCAGTGTGGGACATTCTCCAATTACAATGGAGCTTGGATTTATATCTCCCCAGACACAAGGGAGATGAGATACAATCTATAGAGAGGAGATCCTGGTTTAGAGCTTGTTCTTTGACTATTAAGTGGTTGTAATAGCTACTGTCACCTCTCCATCAGCAAGGCTTTGTTCTGGAAGTGAAAGCAACCACAAGTGGAAGTCCCAAATGACAAAACCAAAGTAAGTGTGTGGCCACCAAGAGGGTTTAATTAGATGCTCCACAGTACGAAGATTCAGCCAGCTCATCTTCCACTTGAATCTCTGTAGCAGTTTCTCTTTAGCTGTCACTAAGTGTTCTGCTGTTAGAATCCATGTTTGACTGCCTCTCTGTGCTTTTGAGCATTCTTAAAACTACTTTTCACTTGCTACCTAACAATGGTTTGAGGTTCTCTGCCCTGAAGTTTGGTTCCTCAAACAGCCAGATACAATTAAGTCCTTTTTCAGATGCAGTTTTAAAGTACCAGGACAAGGACAGGCAAGCCTTCTGAAAGTGGAAACTTTGTAACACTGCTCTTTTGGGGTTCATGAAGCAGTAAAGAGTGCACACTAAGCCTATCAGCAAGTCTTTCACTGTACTCTCTAGTCAGCTGTATGACCAAAGCCAGGCAATTGCACAGAAGAGATTTCAGCAGGCAGGAAGCAGGCAGGGCTCCCCGGTGTATCTCACCTCTGTGAGGTTGGTAGGGAGCATGGCCTCTACCAGTGCTGCTCACGAGCAGCCAAGCTCAGCAGTACTGGTTCCTCCAAGAACCAGCATTCCTCAGAACAACAGCTGCTGCCTTGAATCCTACATCCCCTCACAGGGGCAGGCTCCAGCACTGTGCTTTCAGCCCACGTTGTCTCCTCCTCCTGCAGCACGAGCATTCTGGCTCTGGCTTCTCAGCCTCAGAAGAAGCAGATCAGACCCTTGCTGTTTTGCTGGCAGCTCAGCTCCTGCTTGCTTCCTCTCTTCAGCCTCCCTTGCAGAGTTCTGTGCAGGCTGCTGCCTCACAAAGCAGCATGATGCTGCGCACTGGCACTGTCGTTTGGCCACAGAGCCACAGACAGCTCCAAATACATTGGCCATGTTTGCCCTACAGGTTATAGCTGTTTGGCTTGAGCAGCAAACTAGTAATGTAGAAATTCAGGCTGAAGATGCATCAAATAACCATTCAGCATTAAAAAAAATACAAGACTCACAAGCAAATATATATATCAAAGTATTATAAACATTAATTAAACTTGCTTTTTCCATCACAAATACCTAGTGTAACACAGTGTCTACAAATCTAGGACGACCATTTCTCTGCTGAGCTACTCAAAACAGAAGAGCTCAAAATGCACAGCGTAGAGCTGTGCAAGCAGTTTGGTTAGCCAACTGGTTTGTGGCATCTCATGCATGCTCCTTTACTAGAAGCTGCATCCTCTGGCATGTATGGCTGTAAACGTGAGCTGCAGCCACTCCACGGGTTCCCTGGTAACAGCAGCAGTGAACCTGGAGCTGCAGGAATTCTAGCAGAGACTGACTTCTGAAATACTCCCTGCACAGCATTTAAGAAGAAAGCTATTTTGGGAAAAGCTGCTCTGATCATCTCACTTATCTTATGCTGTACTTTAAGTTCTGTCTGATCAGTTCAATAGATGTTTTTAGTTAGAATCCTACAACTCACTCTGGCTTGTTCACGAAGCTGATCCACAATTAAGCGATCAACTCTTGATGGGTTTGATGTCAGCCTTGGAACTGGAGTGTTGTTAGCACTGGAAACCTTTTTCCTTTGGAAATTCTTAGCAAGAGCTGATTCAGTCTGCAGGAAAACAAAAGAATAACTCCCTAAGAATGTAAGCTGTAATTGTACTTTTTTACAGAACCAAGAATAAAATATCAGATAGACAATTTCTTTCCTTAGGGGTTGGATTTTCTGTTCCTTTTTGGTAGCTGAGGAGGATTCAGGCATTTGGGATTTAAGCATTTGCTAAGACAATCACCTGTTTTAAGTGAACAACTGCTTTACTGAAAGCAGTCCAACTAAAGTAATGATGCCCAAAGAAGGTGTTTCAGAAGTGCTATGTCTTCTCACACGCTGTACAGCCTGTACTAAATAAAATGGAGGCAAGTCAGAATTACAAGACAAGAAAAGATGGAGCATATAGATGTGGACCTCACCCACAAAATTAAAAGCAAATTGTTTAAGTCAGCAATTAACCTAATTTTGGTAGATTAGTCAAGCTACAGAAAGCTTGTTCCTTGTTAAACTGTTAAAATGAAATCATATTTTATTTAGCCATCAGAAAATGACTTTGAATCCTGACTGCCAGATTTCAGATGCCCATCTCTCTCACCCCATTGCTCTGTGTCTCTGGAATACCTGGAGCAATACACAACTATCTGAATGGAGTTTAAAATTGCATATCTTAGACTGTTTTGTGGTGGTCCACATAAAGCTGCTGCCTAATCATCCCCACCACATCCTCCTGCCACACATGTGGCAACTCTTCTCTTTTGCACTTTTCCACGCAAGCGTAGACCCCAGGCTCTCCCCCCGAAGTCAGACTCTCCCTGACTCCTATTTTTAACAGCCAGCCTTTGTCAGGAAACACTCTGGCAACAACCCTCCTGTGTTACAGCCCCTCACAATGATGGGTTTTTTTTGGTGGACCAGCACAACAGAGCTTCCTCAGACAAATGCCTGGCCCCACTATTTGCAGGTGCCTTTACTCCTGGTTCCCTCACAGCTCCAGCTGGTACTGAAATTCAAACTGAGCTGAACTGGGGACATGAAGTCAGCTTTTACACGCAACAAGGGTAACCTGAAGCACTTCCCTTGATGGTCAAGAAGGGCAATTGCTCTAAGTAGGGCTTCATATGCAGCTACATGAAACTTTAGTTCAAGTGTTTTAGTATTACCCTTTCTTCGGCCTCAGTTTCTGGGAGGGAAAAGAGCCCCTTCCAACATATCTTAGGTTTAAAACTTCAGGGAAACAGGAGGTGAGAACTCCTCATAAAAAGAACTAAAAGGCGAGGGTCTAAGAAATGTAATTAATTCTTGAAAGGATTAAAGTTTATTCCAATTCAAAATGTAACTACTGGATTTGCTTTCAAAGTTTCCAAATGCACTGTATTTATTGTGTTACAAACATGGCTTTGTTAGTCATACACACCCCAACTCTGAGACTGAAAAAGTCCCTGAATTCCTGCTTTAAGTGCAACATTCAATACAACATTAGTTATGCTCCCAAACAGGCTACAGACCTTCAAAACTTTTCTTTTCAGTCCCAAATAGACAGGGAAACAAAGCCTTTAAACTCTGAAGTCCCATTAAACATTCCAACTCATAATAGTGAGAATTACCCGTGATCTCTAACTGGACTGAGCTGGATGAGATCAACATCAAACATGTGATATGGCATATTCTTATTTCTTACCTTCTTTCTTTCTTTCTCCAAAGCTCTCCACTGCTCGTAACATTCTTCCAGTCTAACATAAAGCTCGTTGGCAGGCCCACTACGGCTTTTAACTTGCTTCTGAAATCCAAATGCTGGCACAAACCCAGAGAACGGACTCTCACCATACACCTTATCATTAAAATAAGGGTAGAAACATTTTAAATCATCATGGGAGAACAAGTCAGGAGACTCCATCAGAGGGACAACGGAATGGCCAAAGAGGCGACCTGATCCCAAGGGGAAGGCACCTGAGCCCAGCTGCTGATTCCGTCTGAAGTCACCCATCATGCAATTGCTGGGAAACCTTGGAGCCTGCAGGCACATCAGGGGATTTATGGCCTTACTGTCTCCACTCCCCTGCCTGAGATGAAACTGTGCCTGAGGCTCCATGAAATCCTGGTACACATTCTGCAACAGCCCATCTGCACGTTTCTGTCCTTCCAGATCGTAACACTCACTTGGTGGCTTCAACTGGAAATGGTGTTTGTTCATGTTTTCAATGATCCCAAACTGCTGAGCTGCATAATTGTCACAGAATCCATTTGGCTGCTTGAATTTCTTTTCACTTAAATACTCAATGAGATTCTCTTCTCCACTTCTAGCCAGTGTCTCCATGCAAGCAGCAGACCGAGATTGTTCTGCAGTCTTATAACCAAAATCAAGACTTGAAAAAAATGAAGGGTTATCTTGAAAGTACTTGTGAAATAAATTACTATTTAAAGGGAAATTTGAAGATGGCAACTGTGAAAAATTATTAGAATGACTGAAACTTTTTGGAAAAGCAGGTAAATGATTATTCAGTTTCAGCAAAGGATTCTGAAATGGGGCAGAAGCAGCTGTTTTTGTTGGAATATTCATCCAAGGTGGCCTTACGCTGGTCCCTGCTGAAGGGTTTGCTGCATTTGGTAACAATGGAAGCGATTTACAGTACTCAGAATTCTGAAGATCAGACTTGGAAAACTTCTGCTTTTCCACACCATTTGCACAATCACTATTCCCTGGACAAGCTGTGAAAGATTTTAGTCCATATTCAAATTTTTGTCCTGAATCAGTGCAGAATGAAGCTTCATTTGCAAATTGGTTTTCTGGTAGAAGTCCTACAGCCTTGGGAAATGTAAAGTTTTGCTGATCTAAAATGGTATCTTGTATTTTTTTCTGAGTTCCTGATTTAAATTGAAATAACTTAGTATAGGGTTCTGTGTCCAGAGGTGGTGCCTCAGTGGTTCCATTTACTAACTTTTTATTTTCTTGGAAGCTGCAATTGGTACTCTTGTTAGGCTTTGCTTTACTAGCATGAGAATATTCAGGGTACCTACTATAATTTGTGTTTTCATTATATCTATGAAACTGTGGAAGAAACATTTCCGCCCGCTTTTGGTGCGACAGGGTGTCTGCTCCTTTAGGACATGCCTTCTCCCTTCCGTAAGGATAAGCATCAGCTCCTGAGTCTTTGATTACTTCTGAATACCCAGCTGGGGGCATAAAGGTGTTTTTTATGTATGGATAGTTCTGATATGAGGGTTTTGTCTTCATGTTCTCATTAGTCTGCATGTTGCAACAGTTAGCATGATCGCTCCTGGGAGGATACAGACTCTGCTCCTCAGGGTCCAGGCCAGGAAACCCGTGGTAACATTCATCTGCTTCCTGCTGGGACGCAAGGGTACCACTTTGCAAGTACTGTTTTTCAGCAGCAGATACAGATTCACTACCATAAAAACCCTGTTGTGAGGCAGCTCCAACAACTGGTCTTTTAGTTTCTGGCAATAAGTCATGGTGGTCCATGATTCTGGTTACGTTCATGGGCCATACGGACTTCAAGTTGGAAGGGCAACTCCTTGGAAAACAAGAAACACATTGTTAGTCTTATCTGTGGTGCTCCTCTTCCATCTCCAACTGCAGGAAAAGGCTTAAGAACCCAATTCTCCCCTAAATACTTTCTCTCAATTGATTCAAAGATGTCTTACTCCAGCTTCTATCCACTACTGTCATGTTCAGAGTTACTCTTAACTAGAGGAGAAAAAGGATTCTGCCTTGTCTAAACCCATCCATATAACTTAAGAGCTATGTATGATGCCTTTGAGCTGCAAGTGATGTGTACACACTAAATTACAGCAAATCCTGTCAAGAGATTTATTATCTGTCACCATAAAAATACTCCTGGTTAAGCAACAAGATCATTGTACTTCCCATTACCCACAACCTCTCAAAGCTGTGTCCTAGCAGCCGAAATAAAAAGCTTCTCTATATCATCTTATTGCTCCAGACTTGCCTGTGGCTTACGCTGCCTTACACTGCTTCCTGCAGGTACATCAAGGATAAGCACATTTCCTTTCCTTCCCCTAATTACCATCATTAACACAGGACAATCAGTCACTGTCCAGGAAAACTGTAAACAGATGAAGGAAAAAATGCAATTGTGCCTGGAAGTCACTGCAGTCACTGCCAAACCTGGCAGTACTGGAAAGAGAAATCCAACCTTAACTGTCTGAAGCAAAGGGATTTGTAAAGCACTCAAGCAAGACTGACTCTGTTTTCCCTCACTCCAGCTACAGAACTCAGCACATGTGCAGAAGCCATTTGAATTGTCTGGAAGGACAGAAAAGAAGAGTGGTATCTGGCTTAAGAACTGGGTTCCCTTTCTTAACTCTTACACCTAGAACACTCAGATGCAAGCAAGAGAGTGAGCCCTCCAAGTATCTTGGGGATGCTGAAGCTGAATTCTGTGACAAGTAATTGTTACTATCTAATCGTTTCTTCTGGTGTTAGAATGCAGGCATAATAAACCTGACATTTAGATATGTAAATATTGCTTAGGTAGCACTAACATCAAGAAACATTCATTTTGCATGCATGGAATTCTTCTCTCCTGCCAGTTCAGGGAAGCATCAAAGAGTATGATTTTGTGTTTTGTGTATTCCTTCTGTGAATTGAAATGAATTAAGAAAGAAACCTAAAATCTGAATTCAATCTTGATCTAAAAAAATATTAAAATAAGTAGGCCAAGGCATATATTTCAGGAGATTTATTTGAATACAGCATTTCCATGATGCTTATGAAGGATTTACTTAAAAAATGTCAATTAAAAAGCTCCATAAATACCAGAAAGCCAGAAGTTACCATGTAATTTGAGTACCTACAGAAAAGCTTTCACATATCCCAAGAGAAATATTGGAAGAGTAGGAGCAAAGAAAGGAAACCTTGCTGAGCATGAGGACTTGCCAACGGCAGATGCAAAGATGACTAAGAGAGCACAGACTGAGATCAGTGAGGGTAGCTTTTAGGGAGAAGAATGCCAGCAGTGCTTGCATGGCAACACACTCACCCCTCAGCACAATATGGCTGTGATTTCTCTTGCTCATCCAAGATGTTAGACACAAGGCCATATAAATCTGCTTCACTGCCATAATCATTCCTTTCAGGCTGAATCCTGAAAAAAAAATTGCATTAAGACCATGATTTCATTGAAAATATTTCATAAGTTAAAGTGAACAAAAAAAAACCCCAAAAGAATCCAGCTATTCCATCAACACACACATTCTCATTCTGTCAAAGATGACTACCTGGACTTCGCATTACTCTGAGCAGCAGCAGGCTGCTTAGTATCATCTCCATATGTAGACCATGGTACATATAAAAGGGAAGAGTCCACAGGTGCGGAGTACTCTGATGTGGAAAGGGAAGAACTGTACGTCTGAGGTAGCTCTACATTTTCTTCATTCTGCATTTTATATACAATAAAAGGGTAGATTTTAATATTAAACACATCAAATTATCATTTCATCATTCTATGCGGAGTTCACTCTCAGAGTAACCACAGCACGAGAAGCAAGCAAGCCACATGCTGTGACACAAGGCTGCAAGTAACTCCTCCTCGTGCCTGCTGCCCAACACATATACACACAGGAGTGAGAATCCCTTGCCTGAAAAGCCTGCAGCAGTTTCTAGCAGATGACCACTGACAGGAATCAGGAGACTTCCCCTCCTCCCAGTCATTACAGGAAACCTATAGCCAGTAACTTTTCTAGAGGAAAGGTTTTCTGCCCAGTTTAGGTGAAAAGGAGCTTGCTTGGTTTAAATACAACATGCTTTCTCAGCTCTTAAGTAAAAAAAATCCTGTTGTTTCTACAGGGTTAAATGTTAAAAATATACTACTTTGTGGAGCAACTGCACTAGAAATGTTTTTTGGACCATTCTATTTACAAGCAACACAAACTCTTACACAGATATAAAAGGATTCATTTATAAGCAACAGAACCTGTGATTTGTAGCCACCATACAGCGAGGCAGAGCCTGTCATTACACTACTGAACACATCAGTCAGCCTCCCGCCAGCTTCGGCGCTACTCCAGCAGCGACTGCCACCTCTGAATGCAACTTTAGGCTATAGAAAACAAGAAAAAGAAGTGGTAGAAGGACACAATTATGCATAGACCTGAGAGCTGCAGATTTTATACCAACAGGAACTTCTTTAACATTTTCATTTACCTGTGGATTCTGCTCCATCTGAGTTTTCAAGGGATTATTCTACATATTGACACTGGAACATTTTCATATTTACCCTTAAAATACCCCAGCAAACCACAGAAATTCACCTGGGGTTTTGGAGGCAGAAGGTGCAGGTTAGAAGGAAACCAGCCCTCTGGTTACACCTGAGCTGTTCACACTGTTCAGGTGCTGGGAGGCTCCTGAGCCACCTCAGAGGAGCAGAATTACCATCCTTTCACCAGCAACAGCAGAGGAGCCGTTCTGTGCATCGCTAGACACCTCTTGTCCTTTCATTGCTGTGCCAATTACATCCTGGATGTGCATTTTCAGACTTCAGGACCTAGAGTTTTGCTGTACCACACATACCAGGAGCTACAGTGGAAATCTGCCCTGTTCTGCAACTATGGGAGAACCAACTTCCACCTAAGAACCACCCCTCTCCCCATCACCAGTGGGAGCAAGGAATGAACACAGAGCAGATGGTGTATTTTCTTCCCTTCTTCACAAGGTGAGGTGCATGAAGAAAATTTAAAGCTAAAATAAAACTGACTTGCCAAAAATACTTTAGCTCCCAAATTAAAGTTATTTGTGTAGTACTTTAAATATTAGCATAGCAGCACATTGAAAATACCTAATAAAGCCAGAAAAGGTTCAAGTCTCATAGGATTAGTGTTCTGAAAGTATTCTGAATAAGCACTTGGCCCTAAAAAGATGTTCTTCCAAAGCTGAGGATGAAAACACACTTTATATGTAATCTAGATCTACAGCACTGATCTTCCTTCTCATCTACACTGCAGTCATTTGGATGCACTCATAGAGATGTTTTCAGCCACATTCTACACATATGTGAACACGCAAAGTCAGAACTACACTAACTGTGCCACATTTTCTCCTTGTCCAGCAAGGACACCTAGCACCTACATGACTTGTGGTCTCAAGGAATGAGGGAACACACAGGCATAGTGAGCTGGTCTGGATTCCTGACACCCCCAAACCCTTCACACTCCTTTTCCTCACACGGAAGTCTTTCCGGCCCCCGGGAGTTACACTCCGAACACTTCCGAGCTATTTCATAGCACCCCTCACCACAGTCGGGCCCGGGCCGCCCCACAGAGAAGGGCACCGCAGCACTGAGCCCGGTCGCGGCGGAGCAGTGACTGAAGCCTCCCTCAGCTCCGGTGGGTCCCGGGCACCCGGCGGGGCCCGACCCCCGGCACAGCTCTGTGCCCGTTGGGTCTCCGGCAGGAAGAGCCGCCCAGCCCAGCCTCTCCCCAGCCCTCGGCCCTGTCTCGCCCCTCACCTCCATGGAGGAACCCCCGGGACGGCGGCTGCAGCGGCTGCAGCGGCTACCGGCGGCTCCCGGCCATGGCGGCCAGCCTGAGGCGATGGGCAGCCGTTAGCCTCGCGCCCGGCCAACAGCCACCCCGCCCCGCGCTCGCCAAGGGGATTGGCTAACCTCTGAGCGGTTAACCAATCAGAAGCCGCTTCTTTCCGTCACGCCTCCCCGCGCCGCATGACCCTCTGTGTTCTTCACGCGGTTGCCACACCGAGAGCTCGGAGCCGCTCTCACGGCGATTCCTATTGGCCCTTCTCCCATCGCACCTGGCCAATAAAAAACCAACTCACCCGTCCCTCCAGCCAATGGGAGGCCGCGGGGGCCTTGGTCACCCGGAGACAGCGCCTCCCCCCGTACCTCAGACCTCGCTCCGAGCCCGAAACACGGCGGCTCCGGGCGGCCCCGGGCGGCTCCTCCGGCCCGGGACCCCCCAGCTGCTGTACCGGGGCTGAGCCAAAGGAGTCCCGGGTCCGTCTGGTGGGGCTGCTCGGGGTCCCGCTGCCCCCCGCCCTGCGGTTCCCATCGCGGTGGGCCGAGCCCGTGCGGGGGTCAGCAGCGGGGGCAGCCCCGGAGCTTGGGGCTGTCGGGCAGAAGGGGGAGCCGCGGGGAAGTGGACGGCAGGAGGGGACTCTGCCGGCCCTGCTTTGTGCTTTCATTGTTGCTGCTGGTTTGGACACTGGTTGTATGAATACTGCTGTTTTCACTGAGAAAAGGACTGAGGAAAACCCAGGAGCCCTGAAACCCAACCACTGGTTTCACTTCTTGAGGTATTTTACTTGATGATTCCCAAGCTGTTTATGGAATTTACAGACATAATTTTGGCTGCCACCTCTGTTTGGGTGGATCCAGGCAGTACAGGGGTAACTTCATCCAGTTAGTTAGGAATTGTGATCCATTTCCCAATTATCCTCCAGCTTCCCTACTCCCATCCAGTGGGTTCACAGGGAGGTTATAGTGAAGAGTGGAGGCATGGGTCCTGCCCAACCTGCCTTCCCAAACCCACCTGCGGTGCGGGGCTGGTTTGCAGGCAATGTTGTGTCTGCTGGGAGCTGGAGGTTTCACTCCAGACCACAGGTGGGCTCAGTAGTGAAGTCCTTCCCCAGTCTCATCCCTCATTCCTAGTCCCAGTGAAGGACTGGATGTAGGGCTGAGCTCTGGGGCTGGCTGTAGGTTTGAGCTTTGTGCCCAAAGCTCTTTGAGTTGCAGCCCTGTCACCAGGAGAACAAGTGGTGGCTGGAGTTCAGGTCAGAGTGGGGTGGATTGGGCTTCCCTTTGGTTCTAGATCCAAATAGCAACCAGGGCACCCTTGCAACTGGTTTGGGTGAACTTTGCTTTGTTTCTTCCACCCCTTTGAACAGGTAAAATGTGGGGGAGTGTGGCCATTCCACCCCAGCCACCCCCTCAACCACTTCCCTGCAAATTCAGAGGTCCCATTTCCTGCATTTGTTTCTGCAGGAGACTTCTTCAAAGACAAAGGGCAGAGGGATTTGGAAAGCTCAGAGTGGTGAGAATCACCAACATGGTGTCAGCCTGAGCTTACTGGTGGGGGTGCAATAGCAGCTGACTGCTTCATGCCCAACACCTTTACCTGCTCAGAGGAAAACTTCTCTTCTACAGCCTGGAAATGGAAGTTCTTAACTACTGGAGAAGTTTTTCTGGATCTCAGAGCAGCTTCCATTGCCTAAAGGGGCCAAAAAGAACTCTGGAGAGGGGCTTGGGACAAGGGCCTGTAGGGACAGGCCAAGGGGATTGCTTGAACCTGCCTGAGGGGAGACTGAGCTGAGCTCTGAGGCAGAAGCTCTTCCCTGGGAGGGTGCTGAGGTGCTGGCACAGGGTGCCCAGAGAAGCTGTGGCTGCCCCATCCCTGGCAGTGCTCAAGGCCAGGTTGGACACAGGGGCTTGGAGCAGCTGCTCCAGTCGAAGGGGTCCCTGCCTGTGGCAGGGGTTGGAGCTGGAGGAGCTTTAAGGTCCCTTCCAACACAAACCAGGCTGGGATTCCACAATGAAAACACTGTTTCAGCTGATGCAGGTTTTCACCTGTGGCTCTCACAGCCAGTTTCACACATAACAGAGGTTGGGAAGCAAATCCCTCCTGAGCAACAACCACCTGGTGGTTTCCAGCCCAAAGCTGAGGGGTTATTTGGATATTTAACAATGGCTTTTCAGAGGTATTTTCCCCTTGCAGTGATGTCTGTCCAGGAAGGGATACAGATGGAGAAACTGCTCAGCAAGCAGGAAGAACACAGTCTCTCTGTGTGAAACCAAATTTGTGCATCTTTCACATCTGCCCATACAGCTATCGACCACATTTATCTACCAGGTCCTGTACTCATGCACTGAGCTATCGACCACTCTGCCTGTGTTAAAATGCCTCCCTAGTTTTCCATGAACTTGGCACTCCCCTGGGTTCTAGCTGACGTTGCTACCTGCTCAAGGCAGCAAACCAGCAATTAAAGTCAGTATTAATATTTTATAATGTTGCCAAAGCCCTGCGCAGGAAGCCGATGTGACAGGTTGCTAATGCATTAAAGCTTGCTCTCTCAATTGATTTCCAGGCTGTTGAGGTCAGCTTTGGAGCCAGTATCGACCCCTGCTTTGGAGTCCAAGTCTTTGCTGCCTTCTTCCCTCAGTCAGGACCAAAGACTGTAATTGGAATTTCATTTTCCCGCATAAGATTACACAGGGGAACAGGGCTCTGAAAACTCTGAGCATCAGGCTGTTTATCCAATATGATCTGATGCTCTTAAGAGGGAAGTAGTGTTGCAATCAAACAATAGTAGTGAGCCCCCATAAAGATCTGTATCCAGAGTCTGGCTGCTAAGTGCTCAAACTGGACCAGGTTTTACCCGCTCCATATAAAAGTGAGAGCTGCAATGAGCAGAAGACACCCACATCATGGGTGAAGGCTCAGCAACAGGCTTTATAAGCCCCAAGCCTTTTTACCGAAGTATTAGGTTAACTCCAGCCTCTGAAATGTGCTGACGGACCAGAGTGGCAGGTGCAAGGTCCCATTATGTGTCTTTCAGGCTCTCTCACACCTGTAATTTGTAGCATAAAGCATAAACCCGTGCCATTGGGACAAACCAGATGCTGTTGAATGGAAACAAACAGAAAACAAGGCAAACCATTGGGTGTACTATTGCAGGAGGCCACAGCACCCCATCTGGAACAGCTGCTCGACTGATGCATTTCCCTCTGGAGCCTTTTCTCCCCCAAGCACCGCAAGCCTGCTCACGCAGCACTGCTCAGGACTCCATGCTAAGGCCCAGAGATGTGATGGGCACTCCAGGCCCTGACCGACCCCTGCCACTGCCAGCCCTTCAGCCGGCCGGGGTCTGCCTGGAAGCCTGACCCCACTCAACCCTCCTAGCACAGGGCTCAGACCGCATCTTGGCTCCAGGCTAACACTCCCAGCCCCGGGATCAGCCCCGGGATAACCCCCGGTGCCCCCCGCCTCGCCTGAGGCCGGCTCTCCGCCGCCCAGGCCGCACCAACACCGCCTCAAGGCGCCGCAGTCCCCTGCCGCCCGCCATGAGGAGAACCGTGACTCCTCCCACTTCGCCCCGCCCACGGGCCAACTGACCAATCCCAGCACCGCTACCATCAGACGTTCTGCCGCTAGGCCAATCAGAGAGCTGCATGGAGTCGGTGTCCCTTAGAGACCCGCCTAGCCGCGCAGCTGCGCCTGCGCCGCACCGCCCCCTGGCGGCCGCTGGGCGGGACCGGCGCTGCGGCGGGGCTGTCAGGCGGCGCTGCGGGCCGGGCGCAGCGGCAAGATGGCGGGGCGGGTAAGTGGGGGGAGAACGGGGACGGGTCTTCCTCGTCCCGCCCTGCCTGGCCCCTCCGCTGTCCCCCTCCGCTGTCCCCCCTCCGCTGTCCCCCCTCCGCTGTCCCCCCTCCTCC
This sequence comes from Melopsittacus undulatus, assembly GCF_012275295.1. Lineage (NCBI taxonomy): Eukaryota > Metazoa > Chordata > Aves > Psittaciformes > Psittaculidae > Melopsittacus > Melopsittacus undulatus. The sequence goes on along the minus strand of NC_047543.1, from coordinate 2,597,261 downwards.
GCTTCCCCTGGGCACCGGGGGTGGTTCGGTGGCTTCGGGCTGCTCCCGTGCCGGGGGGGCCGCTCAGCCTCGGGGGGTGTGTGGGGTCCCCTGAGGGTGCTATGAGGATGTGGTGACCCCCCCCCCCCAGTGATGTGGGGGAGCCCTGAGGGTGCTGTGGGGCCGGGTCTTTCGAGGGTCCATCAGGGATGCTGGGGGGTTTGAGGTGGCTTCCTGGTGATGTGGCACCCGGGACAGGGCTGTAGGGTTCCCTCAGGAGCGCTGTGAGGCCAGGGTGAGCCCTATCCTGCGGGTGTGAGTCAAGGGTTTAGGGTTCTGTACGGTTACTGGGAGGTTGCAGTGATTCTGTGGGATGCAGGGCAGGATTTTAGGGTATCCCAGGGGTGCTGTGAGCCTGTTGGAACCCCTCAGTGCTGTGGGGTGAGCTTCTAAGGGCTCACTCAGGAGCATCTTGAGGCTGGGGTGACCTCTCTCTGTATGGGGTGTGGGGCTGGATCGTGGGGTCCCCTAAGAGTGCTGTGAAGCTCTAGTGATCTTTTGCTGTCGGGATCTGGGGTTCCCTAAGGGCTGTTGTGTCCCTCAGGCCCTGTGGGGAGCAGGGCAGGATTTTAGGGTGCCTGAGGGGTGCTGTGAGGCTGCGGTCGCCCTTCTCTCTGTGGCTTATGGGGCAGGATCCTCTCAGGATGTTGTACAGAGGGTGGGGTGACCCCTTGGTGCTGTGGGGTTCCATGAGGGGCTGAGGTGCTCCCTGTCCCCATGGGGAGTTGTGGCAGGATTTTGAAGTCCCCTAAGGATGCTTTGAGGCCCTGGTGACCCCTTGGTGCTGTGGGATATGGGGCAGGCTTGTAGGGCCTCCTCTGCCCTGTGGACACCAGCCAAGCACCATGTTATGAGGTGGATTGAAATTGCCCTCTGCAATGGTTTTATTCTGTATTTATTTGACAAATAAAAGAATCCCTTATTGATGATTGCTTAGATAACATCGGCAAGTGGCCAAAAAGGCCTTAAGATGTGAAGGAACAGTTTTGTCTGTCAAATCACTCCTTGTAGTGCCCTGTATATCCCCTTTGCTTTCAGGTGTCCATCTGCAAGTGCTGCAAGATGCAGTTAAGGTTGCTCTCTTTGCAGTAGGCTCAGGAATGCTTTCCTGCTATCAGCTTGGCAAGTCACAGGTTTGATTAATGTCTGCTTCAGGCTGATACCTTCTGTCTTGGCCAAACAGTTCAGTGATTGAGGTCTTGGGGAACAGGCTTTCTTATTGGTTTCTATTATGGTTTGCCTGGTGGACACGAGGACAGATGGTGCAGTGGTGTGGTGCAGAGCAGTGGTGAGAAATTGGGTGTCACAGATGGCAGATCTCCTAGAGAGTCACCTCAGAAATGCTGATTAACTGAGAAACCCCCACATGTTCTGAGGTCTGGCTCTTGTGAAGAGCTTTTCTTCTGTCCCTGCTTCAGATGTGGGGTCTCGTTTTCTTCCTTGCACCTTTTCTCTTCATCTCACCCTTTGCAGTTAACCCAGGAGAGATCTGTGGGTTTTTAATAGCTTTGGTTTGGGATGCTGTCAATGTGAATTAACAACTCAACTGCCTGTTCCCTCCAGCTTGCATGTGGGATAGCAACAGCTCGCACAAGGGTGAGCAGGCAGCAGCATCTGCTTTGCGTGTGACATTGGAGCTATTGTGATCCTTGTCTGTATAAAAAAGGACTAGTAGGTAGAAGAGTGGAGGTGTGTGATATCTCTAGGTATAACAAGTGAGTCTAATAGTGGGACACTGATGTTGTTCTGTTGTCAGCATTTTTAAAAGGTGCTTGAACCTGAGAATGGGGAGAGGAAGCTCCTGTGACTACTTCTGGCCTGAAACAATCTCCTGCAGTGCAATTTGGAGCTTAATCTCTCTTATTAGACTTGTGTGACTGGATTTGTGTATGTATGCATTTACAGAGAAATGAATGGCTTTCCTGAGGTAGGAGAGAGGTAAAATCTTTAATCTTCTAGTAATATTCTAAATCAAACTTGACAACCCACCTCTCACCAATGGCTTGCTGCTGTTTCAGGTGGATTCCTCTGCTCCCGTAATTACACTGAGTTTGCTCAGTTGCAAGGAAGAGACAATGGGTAACAATGATTGAAGCTTACAGGAAAAGTAGTTTATGAGGATTAGAAATAATGGTTGCTTCTGTAATAATTTCTTCTGAGTCTCTCTCTGCATGGGAATCGTTAGGCATACAGAGCACTAGGTCTTGCTCAGACATCAGCCAGCATCTGCTCCAGAAGCAGGAATGGGCTGAAGCTGTCTGGCTGTGTCCAAATCCCTTGGACCAAGACTGGCTCTCTGGAAGTTAACTGGTGCTGTCTGTAGCTAATTGAGTTGAACCTCATTAGGAATTAGTTCTCAAAGGGATATAGAAGGGCCAGAAGGGCCAGATGATTTCTGTGCCTTGTTCCAGCAGTGTCAAGCTCGTGATCCAGAACAAGCGGTGTCTCTGCTTGTATTGGATTGGAGACCTACACAGAGAAATGGTGTAGTAAATAAAGCAGGTCTCTGTGGCTGTAGCTTTACTCTTGCAAGCTGCAAGAGGTCTGACATTCCTCAGAGGAACTCTTGTGTGCTGTATGTTGGATGTTGGTGATGATTTCCTATCAGAGAGACTGATGTGTTTTTCTTTAAGGAAAATTAAGGTTTTGTAATAGCTGCAACTCGTACAGCAGTTCATGGTGATTAGAAATAATGGCCGTTTAATATGTAACAAATGGTTTAACACCTAAATTTTTCTTTATTTGCTGTCTGGGACTTGTGAAGTGGTATTGCCATTAGCGCAGTGATAGGAGACACTTGCCTGTTTGCTTCTCAGGAGAAATTCACATCTATGTTGGGTTGGAAGTGATACTGGTTTCACTCAGGTACTTATGTTGTTTGCCTTGGGGAACTGTGCTGCATCTCCTCCAGAAGAGCCTGTGTCTTGAGCAGAAGATGTACTGTGACATCTGTTGAAATCAACTGTAAAAATTGAGAGTGTAGCAGTAATGGGAAGAGTAGCAGAGGACAAACTGTACCCCTCGATGTTCCCATGGTGCTTAAGACATTGTTGGACTAACGTGTGCTCACTTGCACTCCTTGCAGTCATTCCCAGAACAGTTTTAGGTTGGATGGTTTGGTACAAAGTTGGAATAATAAGGATTGGATTTTATGGTTATGGGTTAAGTCTGATTCTGCTGACATATGGAATCAGCCTTCATAGACACAGGCGTCATCAGGCAACCAAAGAAACGTGTGTGAATCAGCTTAGCTCTTCAAGCATCACTTATCTTTTTTTGGTGCTTCCTAATATGTAATATGAAGAAATTGGTGTTCAGCAGCGTTTTAGGGAAACAGGAGAAAACTAAATCCAAATCTCTGTTCCTGAGATCACTTCTGCAAATGTGTACATGTCTTGGGAAGTCATCACAAACAGACTTGTATCCTTCTCGGTCACTGCAGTATTATTTGGAAGGATGGGCTTCAGAGTGTGGTCTCTACTGATGCAGTCATTCACAAACCTGTCAGGATGCTGGCTCAAATTTGGGAAGTTCTGTGGCAAAGAGCAGATTTTTATGACTAAATTTCCAGATTGGATGTCTTCAGGAGGGTTTTTGACCTCCAGGAGAAGATCTGTGAGCATTAAAAATCAAGTGAGGAGCACAGTTGCTACAGTTAACAGAAATCTTTCAACTCAATATCCCATTATTCTGCATTTGAGCCAACTGGTAGTAACTGCTGCTTGTTAAACCAAGGTGGAATATATAGTTCTTGAGGCACTCTTGCCCCACTGCTGCCCTGGTCTGCTCTTTCCTGTGTAAGCATGTCAGATACTCAGTTCAGGAAGGTCAGATGTTTGCAGTATAAAAAGATTTAACACATTTCTCTGGATCTCCTGGGATGCAATAAAGCAATGACCTTCTATCAAAAAATCTGGAGTAATTTATGCCCTAGAGTTGTGTCAAGTCACATGCCTTTTCTGTAAAAAATACAGAAATACTTGCAAGGTATTGTGTCTTAAATGCAAACTGCTTATAACACTGTGGTGTTTGATACATTGGTCAGTGTCCTGGAGAGGTTTGGTGCCAGATGCAGCCCAGCAGCGATGGGGGTGAGCTGCAAATCTGCAGGGAAAGCAGCATCTCAGGCTTTCACAAGGCAGATTTCAGGTTTAAGGGGATATTTTTAACCTTGTTCCTGTTGCCATTGGGTAATTTTCTAAATAAATGGGAAGAAGTTGGCATCTATTAGGTGTTTTCACAGCGAATGTGTTAAAATCCTGCGACTTCCATCCTAGGCTAACGCCTTGGACGTGGCTGTGTGATGTTTCATTCCTTTTCTGCATTTTAAGGAGAGGTTTAGATGAAACACAACAAGTAGCATTTCCCTGTAATTAAATGGTGGACCATCTTGGCTCATGGCAGAAATGTGAGGCAGCAGACACTCCAGAACTGGATGTGTTCGTTGCAAACGCACATATTCTGGGTCATTAACGCTTAATTGGAAGGTGGAGTTGATGTTCTTGCTAAACTGTCAGGAAACAGCTTCCTGGATGTATGGCACAGCATCACAGGTACAAGATATATCTTCTGAAATCATCTTACTTGATCCTTTTATAAAGAACTTGTCTGGAGGATGATGTCTTTGGGGAGAACAACCTGTTTAGATTATAGATGCTGTATGATACTCATAGCTTGTAGGAGTTCTCCTTCAACACCCTTGTTTCTTCTGCTCTTTTGGATCAGGCAGACCTTTCAGTCTTGGAAATAAATTGTGGTTCTGCAAACATTGCAGAATGCTGGCAATAATACAGCCAAATTCCCAAAGCTGTGAGCATCGTCCTAACTGCACTGGGTAAAACAGTGTTGGAGTTAAGAAGCTGCTGTTGGAAGAGCTGAATTGATTTGGCTGTAAACTTGGGTTACAGCCAAAGGGTAAGCAGCAGTCACCACCTTAAAAACCAATATCCTGTAGTTGCTAAGATAATAAAATCCCAGACTGGTTTGTGTTGGAAGGAACCTTAAAGCTCATCCAGTGCCAACCCCTGCCACGGGCAGGGACACCTTCCACTAGAGCAGTTTGCTCCAAGCCCGGTCCAGCCTGGCCTTGAACACTGCCAGGGATGGGGCAGCCACAGCTTCCTTGGAATTCTCAGGTGGTTTTGGCTGCTGTGTCACTGGCAGCCGGTGTCATTGTGGTGCAGGTGTGTTCACATGGGGCTGCCTCAGCCGGCTGAGTGAGCACAGGGAGGTGATTCATCCCAGTGGGAGCATCATGTGTGGGGGGCGTGGGAAGGAGGGTGGCAGCTCATCCATCCTTCTTGTCTGGGCTCTGTGTTGAGGCTGTCTCAGCGTCGGCTTGCTTAAAAGCCTTTACAAAAGTCTGAATGTGAGCTCTGAGATTTTAGCTTTCCCAATGTGTTCCTCTTTCAGGAGGAAGAGAAAATTGGTATTTAGGAGCTTGTTACTGAGAGAGAACGCAGCTCTTTCCTGATGAGAATAAAAGGTTCCAGCAAAGTAAGCTGGAGGTCAAATGGAGCTGGTGGAAAGGCTGATTCTGAGCAGCCACCCAGGGCTGTTTGTCCCAGGGCTCAGTGGGCACAGCAGGGTACTCTGAGTGACTGTGCGTCTGGAAAGGAGGCCTGTCTTCCCAAGCCTACTGTTATTGTAGGTGTTTGATCTCTTCTTGCAGCTGCAGAAGCTCTGGAAGCTTTATTTAAGTATTTTTCTGAGATGTCCAGAAAAACCTTCAGTGAACAGGTAACATTTAATTTTAGAAACACAGCATTTAGGCCACCTTGGGTTGCTGAATCTGGTCCCTGATGTGGGCATCATGTTGTCAGTCCTTTCATAACTATTACTAAATGCTGCCTCTAAAGGAGTTAGGATTTTGTCTTTACTGTAGGCTATTACAGGTTAGGAACCCATTCTTAACTGCTAGTCAGTGGCTGTGTTAGCCTTCCTGTGGTTTTACATCAATTTCTACTGTCCTTCAGTATAGACTTGTTTTTCCTCTCTGTTACTCAGTTCCATGGTGCATGTGTGCATGTAGGAAGTCAACATAATCCCCTGGCTTTCCTATGCTAGGAGAGTTTGATTTGTTGTCTCCTCTGAGGCTACTGCTGACCCAGCTCTGCTGCAGCTCATCTTGCTGCATGCTAGTGCTGCTGTTTGTCATCTGTGTGCAGCAGGCTCCTGATGTTTTCATGTTCATCAGCTTGGTCCACTGGATCTTTAGATACAGGCTGTATCAGGCAGTGCTTCCCTGAGGAGCATGGTCCTGGATAACGTGTGGTCTGCAGATCATCACCTCAGTTCCCTGTTTGTTTTCAGGTCTCTTTTAATATCACAATTCTTCCTTTCAGTATTCCAACTTCATTTTATTTGCATACTTTAACTGGTGAATGAGTGTTTGACTTGGAGCATCTGTGAGTCAGCCACAGCCACACATCTGCTCGCTCCCTAGTAAACAGATACTAAGCTTTCTTCCCAGGAAAACTCCTGCACAAGTTCTTCATTGCCCAGCAACTGTTACAGCAAAACTTGGATGCTTTTTGGACTGGAAATCCCCATTTCTACACAGCTGGCATTGGGCTCTGCAGAGGAAACTTAAATGTCTAGTACCTGGGCTTGTCATGTTCCTAATGCTTGTCTGCCAACATCTGCATGATAGAAATCACATATATGTACCTGTGCATATAGTAAATGCATGTGTATGTCTATATCTTCTACACAAAATAAAATCTTAAATATGTAACACTTTGACAATATTTGTCTTACACAAACCCTTTAGGATCAGTGCCCAGAACAAACCTGCCTTAGCGTTAAGGCTGTTTTATAATCTTTCTGGTAGGATTAGTACATGAAATGAGTTCAGCTCTTTCAAATGAAGAGCATCTCTGCCTTAGCATTTAATGGTTTAGCTCTTCTGTTCAGTAACAGCTGACAGGTAACAGTGAGTTCTGTTATCTATCACCAGCTTACATCCTGTGGGATGAGTAACGGGAAACATGTTTTTCTTTCGCTTCCTCCATCATCAGCCTCAACAAGTCACAAATATTAACTGTATTTTTGTACTATGTGCTCCCCCATGCAGCAATGTAGTATATTGAGAATGTATAGAATGAATGTGAGTATTCATTCTTTTCCCCAGGCATATTTGAAACCAGCACTGCCTTGCTGTTGTTTTGGATGCTTGTTTTGAAATTCAGAAGGAGAAAAAGTGTGGTTTATAAAAAGCTTGTATAAAAATATTCAAATAACTTGGCATTGCTTTGGGGGCTGAGCTTTCTTATGTGCCAGAACTGGGTTTCCTGTTCTTGTAGAGGAAGACTGGACTCAGAGACTGGAAGTCTCTGAAAGATCAGACATTATGGAGATTGTTTCTGTTATAAAGCTGTTTGGCTTTTGAAGCTGTTTGGTTTTTTGAGCAACTTCTACTGCATAAAGGTAAAATACATCAGCAGTAATGTGTTTAAACTAAACCAAGGGAAGTTCAGGATAGATCTAAGGGAACAAGCTCTTCCCTGTGAGGGTGCTGAGGCGCTGGCACAGGATGCCCAGAGAAGCTGTGGCTGCCCCATCCCTGGCAGTGTTCAAGGCCAGGTTGGACACAGGGGCTTGGAGCAAGTTGCTCCAGTGGAAGGGGTCCCTGCCCATGGCAGGGGGTTAGAACTGGATGAGCTTTAAGCTCCCTTCCAACTCAAGCCATTCCATGGTTCTTTGATCACTGACCCTCCTGGTGCTGAATTTGCTCCTGCTCAGTAGCAGAGGAGTAGAGGCAACATTACTGCTTTGTCATAAATCCAGTGTGAGGTCCTTCACATTTGTCTTGCTGCATGAGATTTATCAGTGCATCATGTGATCTCATTTTGCTCTTGATTAAACAGCAGGAGTGTTGGAGAAGAGCTCTGCTTAGACATGGATTTAGTAGAGGATGCCACAAGACCAGTGATGGATGCCTCTGGCTGAGGATGCTTTAGAACAAAGGCACTGTCTCTGATGTGAGGTCACCTCCCAGGAACTGTGCAGTCCTTGGAGTCTTCTCCTTGCATAAACCAGGACAATAACTGGAGGGAGGGAAGACTTCTTTGGCTACTTCAAGCCTAATGTGGACTTGGCTATAACTGCAACCTGTGAAGATGTATGTGGGTCACCTTCAAGCTAGTACTGACAGCAGTGTAACTGCAGCAGATGGCACTGGCTCTCGGCTGCAAGATCTGCTTTGTTACAGCAGAGCTTTTTGTTGCTTTGCCTAGTTGCTAGCAGTAACCTACTAGTTAGTTTAAAATTAGCTTGTGTAAATACACTTGGAGGTTCCTTAGAACTACTTTTAAGGATTTGCTTTCTCTGTTCCCTGAAGTGTGGTGTGCAATTGCATGCAGTAAGAGTGCTGGATGGCAGAGAGGGGACAGGGTGCAGGGAAGCTGGAACCGAAGATGCAAGAGCTTAAATTATTCCTTGACAGTACTACCAGGGGCACTCGACAGTCCTCTAGGCTCTGGTGGCTCGTGCTACAGCTCTGGACTGCTGCACTTATGCCAGAAAACCTTACTCCGGAGCAGCCAGTTCCTGTGTCTTTTCTGCCACAGCTCAGTTGCTTCGCAGACAAGAATCCCTGTGAGCAGGGGATATGACTGTTGGGGTGAGGAGAGGTAAGAGGAAGTGCTTGCAATTCACCAAAACAGGGTGTTCCTCCTGCCTGTCTGCTGTTTTAGTTTAAGGATCAGTTCTTGCACCCAGATTTCCTCAAACGGATGCTCATGAAAACCTGTGTCCATTGAGTCCTTTGCTTGCATGAGCTGTTAAAGACACTTGTGTATATTGATAATGTATTGAAGTTCTGCAGAACGTTGGTACCTGAGGAGGGCCTGTACTGGAGAGCTGAGAGCACAGCACAGGTTATAGATGTGCTCTGAATGGTTGCTCATTGCCAAGGGAGAAATAGGCTTCTGCCAAGTACCCCAGGAGGAGAATGAGCCAGGCCATGGGATGGGTAGTGCAGTCTGTGCTGATACTGTTATTTCACTTGTCTGATACCCAAGGTTGTTTTATTTACACTTCTGTCATCTTGTGGAGCTTGCAAAAGAAGCTCTTGGTGCTCAGTTTGAAATGCATTCCTTTATATTTATGCATTTCCATAAAGCAAAGCTTGCACATTCCCAAATGAGGACAGGAGTAACAAGGGAGAATGGCGGTTTTACCAGGCACTTGCTGTTTACATGCAGGAAGCCCTTGGTCAGGAAGGATTAAAAATGCAATTGAGGACTGGTGCTGTAAAAAGGTTTAATCCAGGAGCTCTATGTTCAGTTTTCTCCAGAAATATCCTACCTAATGCGCTTTATCAGGGCATGCCCTGCCCAAAATGATCCCCTTGCAAATGGAAGGAGAAATGATAAAATCATGAATGCTTTATTTTGTGTGAAGTGGCCAAAGATAGGGAGTCTGAAGAGGGAGGTTTCAAAAGCTCACTGATAGACATGTGGGGTTTTTTTATTACAAGAATATTTGAGTCTCTTATTACATGTCACATTCAGGTAGATAAATCTGTTTCAAGGCTGAAAATGGAATCTTTTTCTGTTGTCACATATGTCAAGGCCAATGAGCATTATTCAGTAAAAATAATGAATTAGTCCTTTTCTAAAGAGCAAGTACTCTAGAAGAATTCCATCCCCATGTAAAATGTTGGTTTTGGGCTGGAGGACAGGCTGGATTCAGGCCACATGGAGATGAATTTGCTGTCCTGGCCCAGAGGAAGGTTGGGATGTTAACTCCTGGGAAATGATCTAGATGTGTGTGTTGAGATCAGTGTGTTTCTTTCTCTTGTTGCTAGGATTTAAAGGTGTCATAAGACAAAATCCCTTCTGAATTGCTTTTAGCAATAGGTTAACACTGACAAATAGTTTCTGTTGCATTGTTTGCAGATCTGTGTCTGAGAAAGAAAGTGGTTGTGTTTCAATTCTAAAAATAACATCTGGGGGTCAAGTGTAGCTTGTCTCCAAATTCAGCCTTTCAGTCTGGCTAACAGTGGAAGCATTTTTCCTTTTCCATCCATTTCTCCACTTCTAGAGGCATGTTGAGCCCCAAATTCTTGTTTTGTGGACTATTTCTGTAGAAGCAAGTGGGGTTCGGGGTATAGGATGGGCTGAGTTTCCTTTGCCGTGCTCTCTCTATAATGCTACGTGCTGCCTCAGCATGGGGATGTAGTAGCTTGGGCTAAGAGTGGTTGTGTTTGGTTATTCTAGTGGCTGATTCCTGAGTACTAGTGGAGGGGAAAAAATGAGCAGATATTCTTACAATTGGATTGCTCTTTGGGCTTCTGGGGGGAAAAATAGAGTGGGGGGAACACCCCATGAAGTTTGTAGTAGTTATTTATATAGTGATAGGCTGGAACTGACTATTGAACTGGATTTTCCCGTTTGTTACTGATCTGTGATGTTTCCTATAGAGTAGGAAGTACTATTTTCATCACGATACTTCTTTTGAGAAGGTTTCTAGAGATACTGTGGAGCTGAATAGCAGCCTGGGGAGAATTACACCTTCCTGTGGACTCTCAGTGCTGCCATTGTACTGTGCTGTTTGGAGTATGAATATCCAGGACGGATGTGCTCAAATGTCACTTGTCTGAGTAATGTCAGGGAAGAAGAAAGGCAACATCTTTATTCCACTCTCTTTTTCCTGGGTATTTTGAAAGTATTTTCCATAGGTATGCTGGGAAATACAAGGTACAGTATCCTAACAAAATGCAGAGCTTTTAGGTACAAATATCCATAACCCATAGAAATGGAGAAACCTTGAAGAGGAGCTTGTCTGTGCCAGTGGACTGTGCCCTCAGGGTCTGTCAGCACTCATGAGACCTGTTTTGTTGCTTTACAGAAGTTTTGAGCCTTGGCTTATTAAAGGAAAACCAGAATTATATCTGACAGCTTTTTCCTCTTTCTCGTAGTCTATGCAAGCAGCAAGGTGTCCCACGGATGAGCTGTCATTAACCAACTGTGTGGTGGTGAATGAGAAGGACTTCCAGTCTGGGCAGTAAGTGTGCACTGTTGCTCTTTCAGCTTTGAACCCAAAAGGAATTGTTTACACACTTTGGGTGGGGGTGGAATGAAATGTCAGCTTTGGGAAGGTGAATACAGGAGGTTAATTAACAAACCCTCTGTGTCTTCAGAGACCGAAGCTTTAAATGTGCCTCTTTCTCAGAACTGAAGATGGCGAAGTGGTAAATTTGCCTCTGAAGCTTTTCTTCCTTGGGGTCTGGATCTGCTCAACTAATTATAATCACTGTTTTAATGAAGGACTTCAGGCCTTGATGTGGTTTTTTGGTTTGGTTTTAGTTTTGCTGCTGTTCCTGTTGCACAGCTAGAATATTTGAAGTATTTAAAGTAGACTTTTATCATTTAATTGTGTTACTAGGGGCATCCTCTCACTTTCACATCACGTTGGAGTGCTGAACAGTCAGTAGGAACTCTTGGTTTTTAGGATTTTCATGCACAAGAACAAAAGGGGAAGGCAGCCAGAGTGTGGGCACAACAGTTTGCATTCTTTAATTACAGTTTTGGGGTGACTGATAGACACTGACTCTGGGTTTTAATTCTGTGAGAAAAGTAGAAAACACCTCATTTTTCCAGCTCAGCCCACACAGAAGTGCTCTGTATTAAAAGAAGCCAATTCAAATTAGTTTCCTTGCTTTCCTGCAGCTGTACAGTGGCTCTCTTAAATGTTTCAATATGTGGATTGTAGACAGGAGGAACTAATTGCAGGAGGGTTTGGAAAATGGAGAAAACAAGTTCAAAAAGGTACTGAATGATACACTTAGGCCCTTAGCATAAAATACCTGGCCCATGTGAATTCTGCTAAGGCTGGAGACTGTAGTGGTTCTGAACTGCAGGGATGGGGGAAGAGATGTGCTTAAAGACTTGCCTCTTTTTGTGCTACCAGTCTGCTGTGCTGCTACCCTGGAGAGCTTTCCCAGCCTTTTAGTGATTAACTGTGGATTCACAAGCCCAACTTGAGTATAAAATGCCAAATGAAAACAAAACCACCTCCCCTAAAATATCCAAACAAGCACAACTTGTAGAGTCAGTAGCAGGCAAAAGGATGTGCTTGGACAGGTAATGTCCTGGTCTCTTTAAGTGATGACACTAGGTGGAGTTTTTTCTCAAAGTAATTGGCTTACAAGAATACCTGCACTAAGTACTGTACCTCATGCATTATACAAATGTTAATTTCCTCAACTCTGAACATCCTGGAGCTGCCAGAGCTGCAGCACCCTCCTGCATTCCTTTTGCTTGAAGAACCCTCATTCATGTTCATGGAAGCAAGCAGGAAGCAGCATCCCAAGGCTTGCCTGGTGAGCAAGCTGGCCATGGTTCTGTCTGTGCTGATTCTCCCTAAAAGAGCTGCCTGTTTCTAGAAATTGGGGCTCATAAAGAAAGCAGCATATGTTTGGTTGTGAGCAGATGCTATAAATTGCTTTGTAAAGCATAAGCCTGGAGTACAGAGAAACATCACGATATTCAGCTACTACTGAGGGATGTAGTCATTCTGCTGCATTGCAGATACACTGAGCAGGACCATCGCTAGGATCTGCTGCAGTAAGGTGCACACAGTCAGCAGATTTGGTTTGTAGCATCCTAACCATGACTGGCTGCACAGAATGTTTTTTGGTAACGCTTCTGTTTGGGGCTCACAGTGTAGAGCTGGCAGTTTGACCTTGGATCATTGAGGTCATTTATCCCCATGATGCCACTGTAGATCTTTTGATGCTTCATTTTCTGCATCCTCGAAGTTGGACAAGTGTGAGTCACTGCTTTGTGACGTGTGAGTTCACGGGATGCAATGCATCAGTGTAGTGCTGTGGTGTTTGATAACTTGCACCATCTGAAGTTCCTGTGACATACTTTCTTGAGGACTCCCAGTGTGTTTTGGAGAGAGAAGCAAGTGCTGTGAGGACACCCAGGCAGAGAAGGAAGGCAAGGGCAGGTTATCTCAATGACAGCATTTTCAATGTTGAGAACTGACTAATTATTCTTACCTGTTATGCCTGCCTTTCACATGGGAAGAGCACCCCTCTTATTTCATGCCGCTTTAGTTAACTGAAGAGCCCTGAGGAGCCTTGTTGAATAATTAACATGGCTTTCCCAGCATGCACAAGAGAAATATCTGCCCATGTTGTTCAATTGCTTCCTGGCATCTTTGGATAGATATGGAGGTTGTCCTCTCCCTTACAGAACCTATGCTCTTTCTTTACTAATACAAAACCTAATGGATGCACAGGGTCTTCTTATTGTTGATTTGCTCAGCAAACTTACCAACAGTTTCCTGGGTCTGGTTTGGGGTGCTCCTTAAGAACTGGCATCACAGCCATGGTTTGGTTCTAAGAATTTCAGGCAAGGCTTTACACATGAATTGGAGCAGCAGTTTCATCCCTTCAAGCTATTGGGACATATCTGGCCCTGGTGACTCACTGTTCCTTTTGTTCATTCTGAAGCAGAGGCAGTTCCTGAGGTTGAAATGTCCCTGAGCTCTCCATGCTCCTTCCTGGTGAGCATCAGTGTAGGAAAATGCATTCACTTTTTCCTGCTATTGCCTTATTTTGAACATTCTTAATACATACTTTAATATGTTTGACTTATGGGAGTAGTTCCACGACTTTCCTAGGCTTGCATCCTCCTTGAAGATAGGAGCGACACTTGCTTTCTCCCAGTCCCCAGTACTTCCTTGATCACCATGAAGCACCAGTAAAGGTCTTGCTCTGCTTGTGTAAGATCTACAGGGAACCATACCGCTTGTAATAGGTTTCTGGATTTATGCCTACGACAGGAGGAGATGGAGAAGGAAGGGTGCCCATCCCTGCAGCTCAGGTTTTAGGCATCTAACGGGTGATTTAGGGCCAGAACCAGTGAAGAATCACTGGTCCACCTGCCAGAGGATGTATGTATTGCTCTGATGTGTTTCAAATGCTTTCTTATCCTGCTATGCCATTAAGAGCTAGCAGTTCCTGGCAAGGTTTGCAAGCTTTTCTGCCTGTTTGGGCTAAAGCTGGTGTTGTCTAGTGGTTTTAGCTCTCCAGGCCACGCATTTCCTCTAGTCTCAGAGAGCCGTATGTTCCTTCCCACCATGTGGCTGAAGCTGTTATGCACACACGATGTAGCCAGTGATCTGCTTTTGGATGGTGCTGGGTTTGCTGTGCATAAGCAAATAGGAATGTATGGAGCATATGTGCATGTTATGTATACACTGCCAACGAGGAGGGAAGGCCAGGAGCGTGGGCCTTGCCTGTTGGCATAGTTCATCTGGCCTTTAGTTTCTGACTACAGATAAGAGTGGAACACCACGAGTTGGTGGCTTTACATATCCTATGGGTAATCAAAGTGCAGGCAGATGTGATGATGAGGTGAACCCTGATTCAGCCATCAACCTTGCCACCAGTGCACACAAATCCCATCTTCCTTTTGGTTTGCTTTCTTATGCCAAAAAGAAGTCTTCCTATCAGACGATAACAGCTATCAGGCATAGTCTGAGGATAACTATAAGCAGCTTTTGAGTATGTTTGCTCCTGACAGCTTAGATTCTGAGAGTGAGAGACAGACACATGCAATGGTTGCTGCTCTGTCTGCTCCTGACTGTTCGTATTGTTCTGTTTTTATAACAGCATTCCTGGTCTTCAAATGCTGTCTCAGTTCAAGGTCCGTTGGTCGCTATCAAACAGGAGGAACAGCCTCAGCAGCCATGTAAATTTAAATTTTTTTACAGAAATTCCTTCTGTTTTTTTCTGCAGTCAAACCTCTAAACAATATATGAAGAGCCTTGAATAGGCTTTGCATCTGTTTATTGTTGAAATCACAGCTTGGGAGTACTGTTTGTACTGGGGTAAAATGTTCATAGAATCCTAGAATGATTTGGATTGGAAGGGACCTTACAGCTCATCCAGATCCAACCCCTGCCATGGGCAGGGACACCTTCCACTAGTGCAGGTTGCTCCAGGCCCTGTCCAGCCTGGCCTTGAACACTGCCAGGGATGGGGCAGCCACAAACCCATTTTGCTTGTAATTAGTCCAGAAAGCAACAATACAAGTGTTTGTGATACTGTTTTGCTGCTGTAATTTCTGGAAGAGTTTAGCCTGCAAGAGTGTGTTTCTCACCTTTCCAAGGCAGTTTATCACCAGATCACTGCTCTGCCAAGGCACCATGAAATCCCTGTCTGCCTTCTTCCTCTGTGCCTGGAGATCTGTTGATTTAACACATAGGTATTTCATTCCAGACTACTGAGTGATACGATAGTGATACTTTGGTGTTAGATGCTTCAGATGTGAAACCAATGTTGATTTTTAAATACAGCAGCCTTGGTCTTTGTGGTTATAGCTTGATTCTCTCACATTTGTATGGGACAGTTCCTGAAGTAAAGGGCTACAGGGGAGAGGGGGGGAATACATATAGTAGTTATTAGTACCGTGTCTTGCAGTTGGACTTAGAAATCATGTTATATCATTGAAGGCGATGGACTCATGTGAAAGACTGCTGTGTAGACCTGCATCATGGTATAGTTCTAAAGCTTTTGTTTTCTCCTTTATAGGACCAGAAATAAGCTGGCTGGTTTCGAGTTCTCAAAAGAACTCAATGAATGCAAAGTCTTCCTGGCTGTGTAGAACCATAGAATGGAAAGGACCATATGTTGTACATATAATATACTTCCAATATAGTGAAGCAAAATACTGTTCTCTCTTCTAGACATGTTGTTGTGAAGACTTCTCCCAGCCACAAATACATTTTCACACTGAGAACCCACCCCTCCGTTGTTCCTGGCAGCATCGCGTTCAGCTTGCCCCAGGTACTGTATAGTTTGACTTACCACTTTGCTATGGAATAAGTCTCTTTTGAGATTAGGATTGAAGATAACTTGTAATTGGAAGGAGATGTCTGCCTAAATGTGTGCTACAAATCTGATTTCTGACAGCAGAAGTTCAAGAAGACTTTTATTGTACCTGATGAAAACTTGCTTATATTACATTGATCTGCTTTTAGTGCATGGTGGGCTAAAGATACTGGAAAAGGTGCAATTTAACCTTTTAAAAAACCACCAGAAATAAACTATTTCCAAAAGAAAAGCCTAAGCAATAGCTGCTGTTCCTTGTGGATTTTTATTGTTCTTGTTTCCTTTGTCTTTGAGGGGTTTCCTTTGTGGTGTTGCTCTTTTAAAGATCTGCTGAAAGTTTTTTGGCTATATTCAGTCATTGTTAGTATTTTCAGATGAAAAGTGCAATGAAATACATAAAATAGATTTAACTTGTCTCCTTTCTTAATTAAGTCAAGTTATCACATGTTAAATGATGGTTAGAGTAAATAATCAATACTATCCACTTCTAAATAGAAAATGAATCTTATAGCTTGTAACTGGCTCACACAGTGAGTCACATAACACAACAGTACAACAATGATGGTCGCTGAGTTAGTGCTTTCTTAGCAGTTGCTGCTAGTAACTGGTCTAGAAGTTGAGTCCATGCTGCAAACACAAGACTTCTTTTCCTCAACATATGTCTTGGCATATGCCCCAAAAGGACTTTCTGTTTTTTGACGTGTTGTTCAAACTCAGATTTGTCCGGATGAGTGGGTGAAAGGATGTTAGTTGAGCATATGTCTAGCTATGATTTGTGATGCCCAACCTGAAAAGCAGATATCAGTAGAATATTTGTATCATAGGGTTAAAGTAGATGCACTCATGGTCTAGGATTGATTTTTGTAGATTCCAGTCGTTGTAGAACCAGGAGAGCTCCTCTGCTAAGGAATGAGGTAGGTTGGTTACCTCTAAAAAGTGACTATGGTTGTGTTACAGCTACTGGTAGATGAATGTGTTAGTTGAGTATTCCTGATGCTGGGCTTTAATTTCCAGTATTTCCTGAAGTCTTGGAACTAGTGTTACACAAAAGGTGTGCTTACCTTATGTATTCATGGATGGTCATGGAGTAGACACAGGCTCTGAGATCTCCTTGTTGTGCATTCATTATGCACATAAAGTTCTTGACCACCTTTACTCTATAATAATGTTAATTCCTAGGGTTAAAAACCAAAAGCTGTGAAAGTTTGTATACTGCAGAGCCCAAAGGATGAAGAGCTGCACATTTTGCAATTAGCAAGCCAGAACTGTTGGCACAGTAAAGCTTGTAGGTTGTTGTATTACATAATTATCAAACCATTTCCCACCTGACATGCAATTCTGTGCTGCACAAATCTTTTACATGGAATTTGAAGAGACCTAGAGGATTTGAACACTTTCATTCTTACTAGTTCTCTAAACAAGTGTTGTTTTAGGTAATATTGTTCCTTAAAGCACATTACAACCATTTCCTGCAACTAATATATACAGGTAAGCTTCTAAGATGATCATGGAGTGTGTAACAGTGTTTCTTGCCTCTTGTACTACCTATTGTGTGATCAGCACCTGAGCTTTGGTAGGAAATGAGCAGAATGACAAAAGCCCTATCCAGGTTGTTATCTTCTGCCTTTGAGACAAGGGGTGACCAATAATATGAAGGAGGTTGAAGTGAATAAATTCCTAAGGTCAGAAAATAGAATTATTAATAGAAATGATTCCATGTTTTTGACTTTTCTCCTAAATTGGGGGTAGTTTTTAAGATCCCATTCTGCCCTTTTTTGCTGCTTCTTAAGGTTCTCATGGAGGAGCTGCTTTTCTGAGTAAGGATGCTGTCTCTGAGGGGGTGTTTGTTCTACCAAATGTCAGGATTTGTGATGTTGTTGTCTTGTTTTGACAGAGAAAATGGGCTGGACTCGCCATCGGGCAAGAGATAGATGGTAAGTCAGTCAGCAGCATGATGGTGACCTACCTTTATAAAAGCTGAATTCTCTATTTCCACACTGAAGTGAAACTGAATTGGAAACATCTCAGACCTTCATCCTTTCTGCAGGTAATATGAGGCCTTTGTTAGTGAAAGGGAGTTGCTTTTGTGTCTGCAGGCTTTCTGCCTCTCCATGTTTTCCAAACCTGGAGGGCTGTTTTGACTGATTTTGTCAGACATTTGCCAGTAGGGGAATCTCATTCCTTGGCTGTTTTCCCAGCTCCTTTGGGTTCAGCAAGCCCATGGGTATGGATCTTGAACTTTAAGTTAGATGTCTTTGTCTAGAGTGGATCTCTTTGCCCTTCTACACAAGTAGATGCCTCACAAATCTTGCTTGGAAGCCTGTTCTTTTTGCTAGCTGATTTGGTTTGGTTTTTATATACTGAGGAATAACCTGTAATGAAGGGGGGAGACCCATAAATGTATTTGTTTCTCACCCTTGTTTGTTTGCTGGTCACTAATGTGCCAGCTGCCTTACCAATAAGCACTGTCTAGTACTGAAGTTATCTGGGGAAGGAAACACTAGTATTCAGCACCATTAGCAGAATACTAAGAGCCTTTTAGTGATTGTACTTGTACCAGACCTTGCTATAAACTTACCAACTATGTGGGAGCATGTATTCAGAAAAATAATGCAGTAATGTTATGCAGTGACTAAATGTCATATGACTCCCTGCTGAGTGTAAAGGATTTGTAAAGCTATTCTACAGGTAGGGAGAAGTATTCATAAAAGTAGTGATTTACCAGGGCTCTTTCTTTGTCTCATTCCCTTAATAATGGGAAAACTATGTTTTAAATGTCAGTTTTAAATGGAGTCTGGTGCTTAGTGGTACAGTGAAGCTGAGTCCCCTTGAACCTCTAATAATATGGTAAAGGTTTTCCAGGTGAGTGGATATTGTTAGTTTGCCTTTGTGGAAAGGTTGAGTGCCTGGAGTGGATGTTGTTGTCTTGCCCTGGGGGTGGTTCAGCTTCCTCAGGTCCTGTGTTGCAGTTAGAGATGCACATCTGGAGAAGGGTGCTGACTGCTTCAGCTGCATTCATACTGGGAGGTCACTGGTATCTCCTCAGCATGTCCTTCTGTTTCTAGGGTGATAACAGGTTTTTGGGGCTGGTGCTGTCTATTGCTTTCTGTTCTGCATCCCCAGTGGTGCATCACTGCTCTCCTCTGTACCAGACACCCCCAGCGTTCAGTCCTTGATGTCAGGACTACTCCTATTCAGTTGGCACCTCAGTTCTGTTGATGTGACCAGATGCAAGCAAGAGACAGGCTCTCCCTGTTCTCTTACTTTGAGACATGTACCATAGCATGGTGGATGCTTGTTTTGACATCACATCTTCCCAGGCATCTGCAGGTTTGTTCTGGGACCATTTTACTGCCAAGAAGCTTGATAGGAGATATTCATTTCCCTTATTCACTTCATACTGCTTAGCGTGACTTCTGCATCAGATCACACTTTAAATTCAAAGCAAATCTCCTATAATGTGCCTTAACCCTCTGGAGAAGCATCCGTGTCTGTCCTGCAGCAACAGCCCTAAGTGGCCTCTTGTTTTGACTGATGTAACTGGTCACCTGTGTGGAGTTGGCAATATCTTCCATGCCATTTGCTTTCTGCCCCCTTTCAAGGGCTGTTGATTCTGCATTACTGAAGGAAACCTGGGGCACATTAGGATAGGCTCAAGTGTGCCTCTGGGCTCTAGGGATTGTTTCCTCTGTGTCAGAAATGAGGGGTAACTGATGCTTAGTTCTGGGCTGTAGAAGCCTGATAGATTATATTACTGCACTCCTCTGGAGAAGAGCTGGTCAGTGTGTTGCTGCAGAAAGCCAGTTATGACCTCTTGTCATTGATTTTTTGACAAGACTACTCTTAACACTTGCTTTTAAGCTTTCTGAAGACAGGTACATACAGTTTAGATGTAGGTACTGCAGATACTGTGCTACTACAGCATGTGTGATTTGGCTTTCGTTGTCCTCATCCCCCAAAGCTTGTGTGGTGTTTGAGTGCCTGTTTTAAAGGAGACTGTTAGAGATTTTAAAGAAATGCAGGGACTTTCAGTGGAGATATGTTGCTGTATCATTGATCTAATAATACAACATGAATGTAAGAGGAATAAGGGTCAGAAATAATCAGTTTTATTAAGTGCTCATTCTGAGTGGAAGAATGTGTACTGCACAATTTAAGAGTATGTTTAATATATTGTGGGGGGACTGTCCTATTCTGAAATGTGCTGTTTCTTCTTTCTTTAACAGTTTCCTTATACACTTTTGACAAGACTAAGCAGTGTATTGGCACAATGACCATTGAGATCGATTTCCTGCAGAAGAAGAACATTGACTCCAACCCCTATGACACAGACAAGATGGCTGCTGAATTCATCCAGCAGTTCAACAGCCAGGCCTTCTCTGTAGGGCAGCAGGTAGGGGGTTGCCTTTGCTTTGGAAGTCTAACATGGTCTTCAGTAACATGCCAATGCTTTTGTGCTACAGTGATGGAAGATACTGAAGAGTGCCTGGGTACCATCTCTGTGCTGCAGAGGACAGCTCATAGGCAGAGGTGGTTTGTTGTGGGAGTGGTTTCTTTGTGGGAAGTTGAACCAGCATGGCTTTCACTGAGAGCATGAACAGAGTAGTTTAAAATCTGCCCTTTCCTCATCTAAAGAAATCTGTCTTTGTGTGGAAGGATTCCCAAGGCTTGAGCCAGCTGGATTCTCTCTGGAGTGGCCTGGTTGGATATAATATTGGCAGCTCCTGGAATCTTTGAGAAGTAGCTGTTGTCTCTCTTCTGTGTAAGAGCAAAATGAACACCAGTTTTAAGTATCAGTAGCACCTTTCAAGTGCAGTGTATTTTATTATACCATTTATTGCTACTCTGAGGACTCCAGTAGTAAAATGTGGATTTGGGGGACTTCTGAAAGCTGATATCTCTGTAATTGAGCCTTCTCAGCTCTGTAGCAGGTGGGCTTCTGCCCCTGCAAGCATCTGTGATAGCCTCTGGTTTGCCATATTCTCAGGGTGAGTCGAGGTCTGCCTCTCATAGTAGTTTACAACTCACAGGGCCTTAAGTCATTTGGAAGTGTAATCTTGGAGGTTGGAATTGTGCAGAGCCTGCTTTTCTGTGGGACAGACCCTGCTTCTCATCATATTCATTCTTTCTCATTACTCTAGCACTGATTTTGAGTTTGATCCTTGTCAAACTGAAATGTGAAGGGTCAAAAGTCTTGAACTGAATTATTCTCCTTGCCTGGCCCCAATACCTAAAGAGGGAAATGTCAAGAGATGATACAGAACATTTGGTTGGGGAGAAAAGGGAGGGAAAGAGAAGCTTTTCTTGGAAAGAGAATTTTTGCTTGAATTTTTCCTATTGACTTGATCTTCTGCTACTTTTGGTCTGTTATTCTTAAATATAGCACATGAATAGCACGTGCTCAGTGCAGCAGAGCTTTACAGGGTAAAATCTACATGGAATTTGTTGGGTGGTAAACTCAGTCTTCAAGCTTGTTTCTCTTCAAAAATCCTTTGTTTTTTTCTCTTGTCAAAATCCTTTTTAGCTTTTGAGTGAATGAAACTCCCCTTCTGTTTTTTTCTTTCCACAGCTTGTGTTCAGCTTTAATGACAAGCTGTTTGGCATGGTGGTAAAGGACATGGAAGCTATGGACCCCAGCATTCTCAAAGGAGAGTCTGGAGCAAGCAAAAAGCAAAAGGTAGCCTTACAGGAATTCGTGTTCATTCCCTAGGGACTGCAGAGATCCAAGTTGCTGTTTCTTGCCTTCTGAGATGTGCTTGGAGATGGCTAAGGAGCAATCAGAAATTGAGGCTAAGAATTTAATGTAATAATTTGTTTCCCTCCCTTTGGCAGATTGAGGTTGGTTTGATTCTTGGGAACAGTCAAGTTGCCTTTGAAAAAGCTGAGAACTCCTCTCTCAATCTGATAGGTAAGTGCCACTCTAAATATTGCTTGTAAATATTGCTTGAAAATTGCTGCTTTTCAGGCCTCAGAGACTTGTATGCCTCGAAGTTTGTTTTTCTGGTCATAGCAGTTGACCAAATCCATTGAAAACTGCATCTCAGAATGTCTCCCAGGTATTGGTATGAACTAGCAGATCATAAATCATAGAATGGTTAGGAAGATGATGGGATTTAAACCCGTAGGAACTGGTCACACTTTTAGAAAGCATTCTGTAGGTGCTCAGGATTGTCTTGAAAGCCACTGCACTGAGGAGATGCCACCCCTGCAGCAGGCTCTGATGCTTCTAAACAGTGGCTTGATAAATGTCATTGTCCTCCCAGTATGAAGCTCCACAAGTCACCAACGTACTAGAGCAGTTCCACATGTATCACATATACTATGGGGTATTTAAAATAGAGAGATAGGAGGAGAAATGGTGAGTGTGACTTTAAGAGGTCCCAACAGTACCAAATTGTGGTGTGTAGAGACCTTAACTGCACTCCTAGGCCTAGATTAGAAGGGCACAATGGACCGGTAGGTCCAAGCAAAAAACAGCAGCTAGTTGAAATAGTTTAACTCTTTAAACATCTGGGAATGCTGTTTCTCAGGTCTCCCCTTCAGGAGCCTTCTCTTGTCCAGGCTGCCCCAGCCCAGCTCTCTCAGCCTGGCTCCAGAGCAGAGCTGCTCCAGCCCTCGCAGCATCTCTGTGGCCTCCTCTGGACTCGCTCCAGCAGCTCCACATATTTTACTTGGTTGATATTCAAAGTCATATAATGACCTGTAATGTTCCTCCTAGCATGTATAGGTGTGCAGAGTGTTCCTGTGGGAGAGCTGAATGGTTGGAAATAGGAATTCTTCTTGGTGATTCAATTTCGATGTCTGCAGACAAGACAAGAGTTTCTTCTGCCTCAATTTACTTCTGTCAGTTCTGTACTTTATTTAATCTTCTCATTGATCTGAGGCAGAGGTACTTAATGTGCTTTGTTAGTCTCTAGAGAATTGTAAAGCTCTGAATAATTAAATTCTGAGAGAGGAGATAAAAGTCAAGTAAGTGTCATGGAGCACTGCCTTCAATAAAGGGCTTTTCTGTTTTTTTCAGTAGAAACGAATTGTAATAATTAAAAGCAAGCCAATTCTATTTCTCCTACTTAGCATGAAATGATGTGTTCTAAACCCAGTGGCTGATGTTTGAATTCAGTCTGCAAGAACTTCATTGTGAACAGATGCAGCCAGAAGGGGGGAGTGTAGGCTAAGCTCCATGGGAAGAGGAGCATCCCTGGCCCAGTGGTCTGATCTAAAAGCTGTAGTGGAGCAGTGAGGTAATAAATACACAGTAATCAGTGAATTAAATGCTCGCTGCTGCCCTGCACAGTGCTGTGTGTAGGTGCCATATGTTATATGTACTATGAAGTTGTCCCTGAGCTGTTAGTAAAAGGCATGTTCTTGTTTGATTTGCTGCACTTGGAATTGAAATACTCGTTCCAGGTGTATTCAATCTGAGATTAACAGCAGTGTAATTCACCTAAACCCAAACTTTGGCTTAGTGTACTCACTGGACTAACTTATGCTAGGTCATGATCTGGCTCAGCTGAAGGATCTGTAGATGAGATTATGGAACAAACCAGCAAAATGCACAGTTGTAATTTTCCCCCACTGGCTTTTTAGGGGAGATAATGTCCATTTTCAAAGTGGTGGTCAAAGAGCTACAGGTCTTTGAGCCTGAAATCTGTCCCAAAGGGATCAATAGAAGCTGTAATAAAGAATTTGACTTGTGAATACCTGTCTAAAGGTGCTACACTGGGAAGGTCAGCCCTACCTCATGGTCTGACCAGAGTTCATTATGGAAATCAGAAAGCCCAGGCATAAGGGCTGACATAGGCTGCTTGATTTGCAAGGCTCTTCCAGCACAGTTCTTTATCAAAGTTTCTTTAAAAAGAATCTGAACAAAGATCTGTAAGAGAGAAGGTCCTGGCATGAGTAGATGAGTGATGAAAGGGTAGAAGTAAATAGCCAGGGCCAGTGGAGTTCAGCATGAATCTCTGCTGGGGCCTTTGCTTTTTCCTTATAATTATTGAATAAACTGGAAAAGAGAGTGAGTAATGAGGTGACAAAGCTTGCTCTTATGGATCTTGGTGACTAAGAAATCAGATGGCAGAGGGAATTCAATATAAATAAATATCAAGGGATGTGTGGGAGGAAAACCACTCCTGACCTCAGTCAAAAATGATGGCTGTTTTGGGCCAAGATCCCAGGTCTGATAGTTTCAAGGAGATGCTGGACTCATGCTCAGTAGCAGCCTCAGCCCTGTTGTCAAGAATTATTACTCATGATTAATAAAAGAACATGAACAAAGCAGAATGTAGTTTTGTACCTGTATTTAATTTACAATCAAAGCCCAGTGCATGCAATTCCTTGTCTGTCAAAGGATGTAGTAGAAATAGAGGAGACTGGAAGGAGAGCAAAGGTGTGCAAGTGTGGAGCAGCTGCTGCATAGGGAAGGAAGAACAAGCGAGGACTGCTCTGCCTGCAAAAGGCACGACAGAGGATGACACAGGACAAAGCTGGTATCATCCCAGGTAGCCTGAAAGAGGTTGGAGGCTGATACTGTTTAGAGAAGCTGTGGCTGCCCCATCCCTGGCAGTGCTCAAGGCCAGGTTGGACGCAGGGGCTTGGAGCAAGCTGCTCCAGTGGAAGGTGTCCCTATCTTTGGCAAGGGGTTGGAACTGGATGAGCTTTAAGCTCCCTTCCAACCCAAACCATTCTAGAATTAGTTACTGTTTTTTTCAGATACAGGACTTAGGAGACATGAAATGAAGCTGGTAGGAGCTGGTTCAGAAACATGAAAGGAGGTGTTTGGTTGTGCAGGCAGTGGCAGGCATGGTGAGATGCTGTAGGGCACTCTGGGTTCCAAATTTACATGGTTCCATGGACACCTAGGTGAATTTGTGACAGAGAAACCTACCATGGATCTTTATACAAAGGAGCAACACCTGGCTTGTGATATCCCTGAAGTGGGCTATTGGAAGGCTGGGAAGATAGTTGAATGACTAAGTAGGAGTCTCTGGTATGTTGCCCTTGCATCCTTGTTGTAGTGCATCCTCCTGGCTAACATCTGCTAGGGCCAAACTTCATGTTAACTGGACATGGGTCCGACCTGGTAGAACTGGTTTGCTGTACTTCTGTTTGCTGTATTCTGCTGTGCTCTGCGTTTGGACTGATTTCTTGGTTTTGCAGGTAAATCAAAGACCAAGGAGAACCGCCAGTCTATCATCAACCCAGACTGGAACTTTGAGAAGATGGGCATTGGGGGCCTGGACAAAGAATTCTCCGATATTTTCCGGCGAGCTTTTGCTTCTCGAGTTTTTCCACCTGAAATTGTGGAGCAAATGGGTGAGTGTAATCCAGAGAAGTATGGCTGGGATACAGGCTACAGCCTACTTCTGGTTTGTAAAGGCTGAGTATCAACTAACAGCCTTAGGATGCTATAACAGCAGTTTCTTAGGGATCTAGTAGACTAACAAAGCCTGTTCTTCCCCTCTTGCTGCTGAATGTGTTTCTTATGCTTGTTACTTGGCTAGAGAAGGGGACAAAGAAACAACATGAATACTCAACACTGAATGAATGAGATACATGGTTTAAGTGAATACTTTCCTGTTGGAATTGAAATTCTTTTGGGTGCTGCATTTATTTGTAGCAGTGAGACTGAATGCTCCTATTCCTGACTTACTGAGCTGTCTATATAGGTCAAAGGAAAGTGTCTTAAAGATCCTGCTCTATATATTAAATATCTGTTGTCCTGGATTATGTGTCCAGTTGCATTGTAAACCTATGTCCTTCTCACCTGGGAAATAGAGCATCTTATGTGACCTATGCTTGGTCAGATTTGAAGTGCTGGAGAGGATGCACAAGCTGTGGCATGCCTTGGGGTTTGTGAAATAAAAGCTCAGGTTCTAAATATAACATTTCAGGGGGGAGGGCTGGGGGAAGGAAAGGCAGTCCCATGACTTTGTAAGCATGTGCTGGCAGGTGGCTAAATGGTGCTGGTTTTGATTTGTAGTAAGCAGTATGCAGCTGCAGGTGTCTTATTTTGTCCCATAAAGTGGCTGGTGCTATTATAGCTGGTCCTTGTTCTCTGAATATAATCTCTGTGGGTTCATATTTAAACTTGGAACCTGTAGCTGTATAATTCCTGTGCATGTTTATATTTCTTGATCCCCCTTCCCTCTCCCCACACATGAGGCAATCGAGCTTTTGATTACAAAGCTGATTTTCATCAGAAGATGGGTCCTGTTTGTGTGTGGCTGTTTTCAGTGCTTGTGGAATCAATGTTAAACTTCCCTGTGAAGTGAGTTAGGTTTTTTCTTAGTGATTTGAACATTTAGGGAGAAACACTGGGGAAACCCTGCAGGCCAAGTCCAACTGGTGCACAATTCTCTCCTGCCTTTTCACTTCACATCCATCTGATAGCAAAGGCTTTCTGGGGGCTGATGTTGGGTCGCTGGGTTTTTGCAGCTGTGAGCAAGTCATAACTTCTCTGTTTCTGCTTGACAGTATCACATACTTAAATTTGTTAAATATTTATGCAGAGAGAGGAAATGAGAGAAATGGTGTTGGCTGTGGAAACAAAAGCTTTTACTTGGATACTCTGTTGTGCCCAGTTCAGAAATGCTGCTGACAGCTGATCTTTGGAGAGCCCAGCATCCCAAACTGGAAATTTTCTTACCTTTTGAAGCAGTTATCATTGCAGTGCAGAGTCCTTAGGTGTGACCATATGTTAAGGTAAAAGGTGTGCACTTTGGGAATTCTCATCAGTGTCACTGGGCTGTGATGAGAAACTGTTAGTAGAATAGAGATAATTAGAGCTTGTTTTCATTTTCTGTGACAGGGTTGGAATTGGGTGATCTCTAAGGTCACTTCCAACCCATACCATTCTGTGATTCTCTGACTGGGTGGTAGCTGTTCAACTTCTCTGGTGTGTTCTGTCTGGCAGTACAGTAAGCAGTCATGTGTCAGACTACAATTGCATTCCCTTGGTATTATCATTAGCTGAATTAACCTGTCAGCTGGGCACTCCTTGGGAGTGATGAGCAGCAGCTACCTTTGCCATGGAGGACCTACATCTTCACCAGGTACCTCTGGAGAGGGTTGGAATCCTTGCTGACTGCAGGAGGAGGTTGTGGAGCTGCTTTGCAGGGTGTGCTGTTCACATGGTTCCTCCTCTTGGTGTTGCTTAATACAGGAAGACAAAGGTTCTCTGAAGGACCACTTGTATTTTGATTACCCTGGGCAATGAATTAAAGGTGTGCCATAGTATTTATATAAATACACAGACCCTTACGTGTGCGTGTTTACACACATACTCCACAAAGCAGCATTTTTCTGGTAAGAAGGTAGGCTCCCAGCAGAGCTCTCAGCTCTGTGATGAACCCCAGGGCTAAAGAGCTTATCTGAAATGTGAAAAAACAAAGCTTTCTGACATTCATTTGCTTTGCCTTAGTTAGAACTTGCTCTTAACTATATTTCAGATCTGAAATGTCAGTGTGACAGCTGTTCACCTTTGTATGTAATTTATTGGGAAAGGAAAAGAAGGAATTTGCTTGCTATCTGGTGCTCTAGTGCTCACCCAGAGCTGGGTTTTGCCCAGTGCTCACAGACTGCAACTCCCATGCCAAATGCAATAAATATTTCTGTCCTGTAACTACATAGAGGCTCTATAGACCCTTCAGAGATTACTTACAGTTTGTGTGTGGTGTATCTAACTTCCAAGGAATGTGCTGGGTTTGGAGCATATAAATCAACAGTAGTTAACCATATCATCCAAGGGTGTAAATGCTACTCTGATGCTACAGTCTTTGGTTTATCCAAGAAAAGAAGCCTTAGCTCAGCTTCAGCTGGTCATTAAACCTTGCCATAGCTCCCTGCTGCCTAAGGGGCAATTTACTTTTCCATACCCACGCTTTTCCCAGCAGAAATGGAAATAAATAAATCTGGATGAGGGTTGAGGAAGGTGTCTTGGAACAAAAAGGGCTTTTCTTTCTTAGTGCCCTCTGAGGCCTCCCTGGCAGTGATATTTAAAGGAAGGAGCTTTACACTTGCAGGGCACTTTCAGCTGGGAAGGGATTTGTCTGATTTGTAGCACATTAATTGTTGTAAAGGCCACTGGTAAAGCAGATTCTGGAGGTACATGTTGTTACAGTGCATTAACAGGTATAGAAATCTTTGGTGTTACAGTCCTCTTAAAAGATTGAAATACAACCAGAAAGAACCCAAATTCCTCACCCTTTCCTCTTACCATCACTAAGTAGGTTAAGTCAGACTTTTCCAAGGTGATTGGAAGCCTTTGTAAGATGTCCTCTGACCTCTTGGGATCAATTGGTTTTGGAGCTCTGTATTTTTGGGTCCAGATCACTGTATAAAAATGAAGTATTAACAAAACACAAGATGAACATTCACGTTAGCAGATAGTCAGGTATTTTCTTCCTTGGATTCTGCCTGTGAGGTGGAGGCTTGTCTTTTAAGCTACCTTAAAAATGGATACATTAATGTTCTTGAAGTACTCAGATATTATAAGAGAGGAGTAATAATGGAAAGGATCTCATGCAGTCTATTCTTAAAATAGGATCATTTTAATGAAAGAATGGGTGTCAGACATGTCTAACCTGTAACTGAGGTGACAGGAATGGCAGAGCATCCCAAGGAGGCCTATTGCACCGCTTCCAGCATCTTCACCATCAGCAGTTTTCAAGTGTTCTCAGGCTTGCAGCAGTTCATACATTGCTTATTTCTGTTATGGTTTTGGACGAGGCTTTTATGTACTTGTCTGTGTTTCTCTTCAGTATTCTCAAGGCTGAGATCTCAGATTCTCACACCATTCCATAACCTCTGGATCACCAATCCTTGTTGCTTCTGTTCCCTTGGTCATTTCTTCACCGCTTAGAAGCGTGATGACCAAAACAGGGCACAGTAGTAGAAGTGCTCATCAATTCCAGCTCACTTGGTGGCTTTTGCCTGTGTCTCAGTATATATGCTTCTTTATAATCCTCAGGAGGGTGATTTTTCAGTTTTGCAACATGCATGTAATTAATTATTCCTACCCCAATTTAGAAACTGGTGCATCAAGTGAATTTAATCCTGCCCATCAGTTTATTTGTAGATCTTGGCTTTGTAATGTGCAGATATAATAGGTGTCTTCTCTCCCATCTTCCAGGCTATTAATAAAAGCACTGCATACCAGTAAATACAGGCTGGATCCTTTCTTGTTGTGCTTTAACGTTTGTAGGGTTTTTTCCATTAACTTTGTGTTTTTTATTCAGCTTATGTTTTTCCTACATGCTTATGAAGGTTTATAAGACCTATTTACAGCTTTATGAAAGTCTAAATCTCCCTCTATTGCTTTATTTGTTTTTTCATAGAATCATAGAATGGTTAGGGTTGGAAAGGACCTGAAGATCATCTAATTCCAGCCCCTCTGTGTGTGACTTCCTACCCTTTCCTAGAGGGAAGTTGTCTCAGGCTGATCTAAGAAATTCCTTTTGGCTATTTCTTGTATCCTTGCTTTTTTTCCTACTTACTTTAAGAGATATTGTGCCAGAATTTTCCAGTAATAAAGTTAGTGATAAGACCAGATCACACAATCAATGAACAGCTGAGATTGACAGGGATCTCTCAAGATTTAGTCCAAGCCCGTGCCTCCCTTCCTTTTCCCTTTATAACATTATGGAT
The DNA here is from genome assembly GCF_012275295.1 of Melopsittacus undulatus. Lineage (NCBI taxonomy): Eukaryota > Metazoa > Chordata > Aves > Psittaciformes > Psittaculidae > Melopsittacus > Melopsittacus undulatus. Next base: position 2,567,725 of record NC_047543.1, on the reverse strand, counting down.
GACATCCACTTTCAACCTGCAGTGTCTCCCCCACCCTGTCCAAGTCTCAGTGACTTTGAGATGATTTCACCCACTCTGAGTGCTCTTTTGTGATGTTCATGTCCAGGTAATCTGCAGGTATCTAATGTGCTTGAGGGCTGCCTCTTGTTCTTTTCCTACTCCTGTTTCCTGTTCCTGCCCATTTGTCAGTGGTCTTCGTAATAGCTGCCACATAACACATGAAGTCTTCATTTGTGTAAAGAAGTATTTAGCAGTTTGAACTTAGTATTTTCTTTTGTTAGCTTTTCTTAATTGAGAAGTGTATCAATGCTTCCTCCTGATGTGGTGATAAAATGAATTCCTCTACTCACACTGAAGCACATGGTTCCCTGTGGCCAGTGAGGCTGAATCTGGTCACTTAACTCTTCCTCCACTTAGGAAGAAAGGAAGAAAGGAAGAAAGGAAGAAGGAAAGAAAGAAGGAAAGAAGGGAAGAAACCTCTGTGTGCACTTTCTTTGTGGAGGACTGCTAGGCACACTGTGTAAATCTGTTCACATATTGAATTGCTGAATGCAGTCTTGGCCTTTGTATCAGAAAGGATGCAGTAAAACTGGAAGCACTTTGCAGGAAGTCATCATGATGGTTGGACCAGAAAAGCTGTGGATTGGCTTGAAGATCTTCAGCCTTGGGAAGAGACCAGTGGGAGAGATACGAGAGAGAGGACTTCAAAACTCTGCATGGCCAGGAAAGAACAATGTTTGCTCTTTCGACACAGGGAGGTGAAAATGTGGAGGTCACAGATAGCAGGCTTGGGAGGAAGGGAAGGGGCTTGACACAAAGTATGCTCTAAGGAATTTCTGTGTGGATGGCCATAGTCATGTACTGAGAAGACTTTTGCTCTTGCTTCACCTGGCTGCAGTTGTGGTGTTAGTTAGCAGGCAGCATCACTACTTGGCAATCACAATTTTAGTCCAGCTGGAAAACCAAGCCTTGAGACATCCCAGTCACCTTGTTATGTTGATACTTGTTTATGCTGTAATGCTCTGTGGGTAAGTGTTCTGTAAGACATTTACAAATTACACCATGTTCACTTTCTAAGTAGACAGAAGTGATCCAGCTTTATTCCAAAAAGGAGAAAATGCTGGTGAGATTTATGGCTATTAACATCCAGGTGGGAAATGCCTGTAAACATCAGCTACTGTGTTCAGCAATCCATCCAACAGCTCTGCATGATCTTCAGCTTAAAGTAGCTGCATTCTTGTAGCTTCTCTATTAAGAGGCAGAGGCATTTATTCTTCTGCTACAGTGGTGACTTCTTTTAAAGATGTTTTTTTTGGTAGATGCTCTTATCAAAATCCCCTTTTCTGCGAGTCCTGATTTTGTTTGTGTAGCCAAAGGCATTCCGTTGGGAGCTTCTCTAAAGCTGATTTATTTTCATTTTTATCAGATTCCATCAGAAATTGATAAATGTCCTGCCATTGTCATAAATCTAGTTATTATTTCCTTATATATGCGTGCATTAAACTTCTCACAGCCAAACCAGGTATGCTAAGAAAGCTATGGGAAGACCTTACTGACTTGGTTGTTTTCTCTTTGCAGTGACAAACGATTTGATAGATCTAGGAACTGGCTATTGAGAGTCCTTTTAAAATAACCCCTTCTGGTTTAGGTGTAGCCTTTGCCCTGTCTCAGATTTGAATTAAAAACACAAACAAGTTACTTGAGTCTTGCTACTTGTCGGTAGCACATAAATCCAACAGGAAGATTAACCGGAGGCTGGAGTAGTTCTGGGTTTACAGGATAAGAGGAGGGGAAAATCCCAATCAGCTATATTTTGGGGGAAATTTTGCCTGTGTGGCAGGTGAAGTCTGGGAACCCTGATCTGACTCAAACCTGCTTGAAGATGAATGCGCGAAGATAAGCATCTCTCCCTGATGTGTGCAGGATCGGTACTTCACATCCCTGCAGTTTCCCCAGTAGGTTCATCTCAATGATACAATCACACCAGAATGCTTTGATTTTAATTAAAAGGGGAATTACACTCCCAAGGAGAAAATCCCTGTTATACTTAAGCATTCTTCTGATCTCTCAAAAGAAGCGACTAGTGAGAGCTGAACAAATAAACTTGATCTTGTCTTTGGGTAAGTGACGTTCTGGTCAAAATAGCATTTGACTTCTCTTGGTAACACACATAACTTTCCCATTCTTACCAGGTTTTATGATTTTTTCCCTAATGTTTTGTGCAGAATGTTTCCCATGTTGGTATATTTTAGTTCCTGTTAACGTATTTATTCAGCCTCTAACGGTATGTCATTAAACTTCATCATTAAGTATCACATTACAGGAATGACCTTTGATTTGGAGGCCTAAAGGTAGGCTGAAGGAGTCAGAGATGTCTGCACTGCTAAATCATTTGTGTTTAGAAGATTCTCATAATAGTATTGACATTTGGGCTGCATTGGTGAAAACAGCAAAGGGGAGATAAACTTAATCAAAATTCCTTTGTGGTGCCCAGGATCCCACTGTGATCTGAGACATCACATTTGTGGTTTGTCATCACCTGCCTATTTTAATAAAGTCCTGCTTGTGTTTAGAGCTTACTTAGGCAGGTGAACACAGCTCTGCAGGGAGATCTCTACTGTGGTGGCTAGTGGCAATTGTATTGGAAGGAGACCTAATTGCCTTGGTTTCAGGAATGTTCTTCCATCTGACTAAGACCCAGCTCTCAATGTTACTCATTCAGTGGCAACCAAGTCGTGGAGGAGATGGTCATAATGTCGTTGATATTCAGATGTGGGGGAACTAAAGCCTGAGTATGGAATACCCAGCATTGGCTGAGCTTGTCTGGGTATGATTTGGTAGTTGTTCAGTTGTCTCTGGGTACCTGCTGTGCCCCAGAGCTGGTGTTTGTGCTCTGGAGGGGTGAACAGCAAATGGCATTAGAGTATAGCTGAGGGCTTGGGCGAGCAGCTGAAGCAGTAGCCAGCCTTTGACCAGTATTCTTTCTTTTTCTTCCTCCAGCAGCTACTCTCCTTTATTAAGTAAGAGATGATGCTTTCTCATGATCAGCAAATTTGAATAGGAAGAGGGTCAAAATGCTAAGAGGCTTTCTAAGCAAGTTTATCCAAAGGCCAGAGTGCTCCAGCTGGAACTGCTGCTTTGCCTTTTGCTTTCCATATTCTCCCAATGTGGGACATGAGACAACCATAGTCCTTTGTGAAAGCTATGTTAGCTTGGGTAGAGGAAGGGAATATTGGAGCTTTTCAAGAAGTTCGAGCTTTTGGGGCTGTAGAAGAGAAGCTTCTGGTGACTATAATGAGGTTGTACCTCCTTCTAGAAGAGAGAGTGTGGATTGCAGGAGAGCTAGGGGGGAAAAAAGTAGGACCAGCCTGTTCTTTGTGTTCTTTGAAAGCATACTAGAGAAAACTAATCCTCCACAGCACAATTTCTCTGCCTCTCTCTGGATGCTCCCAGGCCTGTTTGCATACATGTGCCCTGACTTGCCAGTAGCCTTTTGATAGCCTCTCTGGTTGAGCACAGCAGAGCTGTCTGAGCATCAGTTTGCTTGGGATTTCCCTTCAAAGCATCACTCATCATCGAAATCCTGCTTTGTGCTGTTTGGCTACAAAGGTGATCATGTTCCCTCATGAAACACGTTAACAATACCTTTCGTGACATTGATTTGACAGAGAGAGCTTTTAATTTATCTACGCCTCAGTCGTTCCTGTGCAAAATTCATCTTTACTGACAGTCTATGGTGTTTATGTACTTGACTCGTAGATGCCTGAACGTTGACTAAGGAATTCTTCTTAGCTGAAGCTCTTGAATTTTATCTTTTGTAGGAAGTTTTTTATCTGCAGAGAAGCCCCGAAAAACCCTTCAGCTTTATTCCTGTGCTCCTTCAATGCAGCACTAGTGCTCTGTGGGACTTTGGCAGGGATCAAATCCTCCTCATAGCAGTGTTCTCCTGAATCTTCATGCCAGTGTATGGACAACCTGAAAGAGAAAGTGAGCAGTGCATGTGGGTAATAGAAATTGTTGTGTTGAGCAGTTATTTAGATTGAATTCTTTATTGCTGTAATATTCAGGAGTAAATGAAATCACAGTTGAGTGTCAGTAAGTTAATAAAGGATTAAAGTACTTGTTCTGGAAAGGCAGAAGGTTGCTGTGAGGTCTGTGTACTTGTGAGGGCTCTTGTGTGGTTAAGGTCTTGCTTTTTACCTCAGACAATTAATACCTTGAGATTTCTAAGGTTTAGGTAAATTTTCTTGAAACAAGTAGGGGGGGGTTCATCTTCAAATAGGTTCCTCTGTTTCCCTAGAGGAGAGAATTTAAATGCCAGTGCTCCTGCACAGTGTTCAGAGTCCTCTTATTGGAGTGAATGTTTCGGGTCTTCCTGGTTACAGGTCAAGCTTTTGGGGCTGATGGTTCTAGTGGTTCTTAAAAGCCTTTTTATTTTCTCAGTATTTCTTCTGTGAACTTGAAATTATAACTAAGTGTATTGTAGGGAACTCATCAAAGCCCAGTACAGGGGTAAAAAGTTAGGCCATTATTAGATGATACTTCTTGTTTTCTCTTTCAAGAATCAGACTAATGTGTTTGATCCATGTCTACACTGGGAGCTCAGAGTCTGTTGAGTAACTCTGAGGGTCTCATGCTTTGTTTTCCTTACATACGTGAAAATTAAACTCAGTTGGAGCTCTCCTGTGAAGAAAGGCTTCCTTTGTAGGTGCTTTGTAGGCACTTTTTCCTCTGGGAGAGAGAAACCAACCAGGTGCAGTGTATGCCTGTCCTGAATTGCTAGTACATCTTGGCTTGGTGTTCAGGGCATATAGTGATACAAAAGAAGTGTCTGCAGCCCCTCAGCATCCCTAGAGTTTTGGGTTTTGTTGAACTGAAAAGTTATTCACGTGTTTACCAAGTGGTCTCTATTGGTTTGGATTCCTAACCAGAAGTTATAATTCAGCCTCTCAGTCCTTAGCTGTTAGCTTTGTGTGCTGAATGCATGCAAGAGCATTTGTGCTGTTCCATGGGTTATTTTTCCTGGCCTTTGCCACATCATTGGAATGGGTCTGACCCAGCTTGGGAGTTCTGTGTTTGAAATTCGCTGATAAAGGCACTAAGTAGAGCTAAGACTGATGTACATTGCAGCCTGATACCTGTAATAGCACTACTGTAAGCAGCAATTCCCTCTTCCCTATACTGCTCTTTCCAGCAAAAGCCTGCTTTCTAAACATGTTCTCTCTTGTTCTAGGCTGCAAGCATGTGAAAGGCATCCTCTTGTATGGACCTCCAGGCTGTGGTAAAACACTTATGGCGAGACAGATTGGCAAGATGCTGAATGCCAGAGAACCAAAGGTGGTCAATGGTCCAGAAATCCTCAATAAATATGTGGGCGAGTCCGAGGCCAACATCCGCAAGCTGTTTGCTGATGCAGAAGAAGAACAAAGAAGGGTAATGCAAACATAGATAAATGGCATGGTCAGGATGAATGTGCCTAAAGAATGGCCGGAAAAGAGGTTTATAATCAGAAAATTACTGCTTGCATTAAAAGCCTGAGTCACTCCTTAGCTTGTGATTATAGTTATTCCCTGCAAGTCAGGGAATATTAGTGTTCTACAAATGGACACGCTGGCCATTGGAAAAGCAGTCTTGGAACCTGACAAGGTAGCTGGCTTTCTAGCCAGCTGTGCTGAAGATGGACAGTTAGCTTTAAATCCACGCAGGGTTATCTTCAAGTGATACAATAAGGCCCATCATGCTGTGGGTTGTATTATGGAGTGTCACCTGCTCCAAAAGTGCTGAAAATGGCACACATTTTGCTCTTTCTTTTCTCTTTGGTGGGGGAGACATAATCTAGTTGGATTTTTTGCTGCTACTAAATTCAGGTGGCACATATCATAGGCTGAATTTCAAATAAGCTTTCATGGGTCCAGTTTTTGGGTTACAGCCTTACACATGTATTATAAGCCTTAACGTGCTGTATCTGATAAGTCGTTATTTTTCCTCAGCAGAATGCTAATGGATGGGGTAGTGTCTCGAAACCAGAGAGGATAGATCTTTTAAATTGGAAGTGGAGATGAAGATTCTGTTTGTCCTAAGCTTGTTTTTTAATTATCCATTACTTGAATCAGCTGTCAAAAGCCCTGTCTTTAGTTTAAGGGTGCAAATACTTATTTCATGTATGCTGTAGTAGTTTTCCTGCTGTGGATCAATTCATCTTGATAGATCTTTCTTGTACAATGTCAGGCAAGTCACAGCTGAATACAGGGAGGGCTTTTCAGAAGATATTAGCAAAGGACATGGTATCCCTTAATTTTATTTGCTCCTAAGAAGGCTGCAGGTTTTGACAGTGGTTTGAAATAACTTCATTTTCTTCTGCAGAAAATTTATTAATCAGTAAGTCAGCTTTGCATGGTAACCCATCCCGATGGAAATGGTCTCCTCTCTGCTTATTGCAGTCTAAGTGAAAGCTGTGAGCTGCTTTTCCTTTGCAATAACACACCTGTTAAAATAGGCTTTATAATGGCTGGAGGGAATGGTCTTGATGACAAGTTGCAAGATTAAAAAGGTCTCGAAAAGGTTGCTATTGTAATGACTTGTGTCTAGGGCAGATTGCCAGGGACAGCACATTTACCCAGCGTTAATATGGTCTCCACTGGCCACAAAAGATGTTTGAGAGGTGGAATTTGAAGGGAAGAAGCTTCATAATACAGTCACAAAAAGTATCCTGTTCTCTTACCAGCTGCAACTGCTTCACCTTTGAGTGAACCTGGAAATCAGCAGTTCTGTTCCTGATTGGCACCGAACAAATGGGCTCCTTAAAAATGTTCAGAACAAAGCTACTCTGGCAAGGCCTATATTTACTCACTTCAGTGCAACCAGGAGTATTTCCCACACTGGGTGCATGCCTCCACAGATGTACTTCATTCTCCATCTCCCTTTTGGGTGGCTTTCCCAGATACCCAGTACCGTGACCCTGTGTCTGAGCTGTGTGTTCCAGCTTTGGGCTTGTGCTTTTCCCATTCAGCCTAGTCCTCTTCCTTGGATATCAGCTGTGAAACCGTATGTTTGGGCAAAGCCTACCAACCATCCCATTTTGGAGGATGGCACGATGTTATTCTGGGAAGGGGTCACACATAACGTGATACTAAAAGCCCTTAGAGCTATCAGTGTTCTGTATCTGTGGGGCTGAGCTTGTTGAGAAGTTACTGTTTTGTTTGGATGGCTTTCAGTGAGGACTTGTGGCATTCCTGACATGTTTTTCTCTCCCCTAGCTTGGAGCAAACAGCGGTGTGCATATCATCATTTTTGATGAGATTGATGCAATCTGCAAGCAGAGAGGAAGCATGGCGGGGAGCACTGGAGTTCATGATACTGTTGTAAACCAGTTGCTGTCTAAAATTGATGGCGTAGAGCAGCTCAATAACATCCTAGTGATTGGTATGGTGGTGCTTACTTTTCTCTGTTACTGTGTTCTGGTTGAAAACTGCTGATACTTTCCTCATTGCAGGTCAACTAAGTTATCATTAATGGTATTAGATCTGTTTGGACTAATCCAAACTGAATGTCTGCTATTTGCCAAGCATCAGGAGCAGATTCAAAGGGAGATAGCACTCAAATTTGCTGATACTGCGGCTTTCAAAAACTTCCTTCTTTTGCTTTTGATAACAAGTGATTCATAATCTCTGAAAACTTGCAAGGAATGATATGTATTGGCATATGAAGGACTGGGGCTTCTCTAGCTGTGTTGTCTAGTTGACCTGGTGCCAGGAGCCCTGCAGACACAGTCACAAGTATGGGCTTGATTCCTATTGACTCTACTTCAGGGCATGACTTTTCCTGTATTTCTGAAGATGGGGATGTTTTACCTGTTTACTTGAGATTCTTTGGGGTATCTTCTTAACTCTGCGGGCTGTGTTCAGGAGTTGGAGATACACTTAGTGAACTCAAATAGTGCTGATTTTGGTTTTTAACTTTGAATTTAGGAATGACCAACAGACCTGACCTGATTGATGAGGCTCTGCTGAGACCAGGGAGGCTGGAGGTGAAAATGGAGATTGGTAAGCAAGTTGGCATAGTGCAATGCATAAGCTCACATGTACTTAATAATAAAGCAAATATTTATCATAATGTGAACAGTTAACCAGGATGGCAGAGGGGCTAAATTTCATTCAGCTCCCTCCATAACATTACAGGTTTAGTACCTGCATCTTTAGTTGGCAAAACTAAGCAAGGCATTAGAATAAATGATCAGATGATAAGAACTGACCGCTGCTGGGGACTATGGACATCTTAAAATGTCTTTTCACATACTCTCAAGCACAAATAGTAATCAGTGCAAATCATCAGACTGTTGGGCCCACCAAGATGCATCCCAGGATGATGTAGTCACAGAGCTACTCTCCACTGTATTGGAAAAGTCATAGCAGGAAGGCAGAGTTCACAGACTGGGGAAAAGGGAATGTCACACCTGCTTGATAAAGGAGGAGGAAGGTGCCTCCTAGGAGCTCCTGACCAGTTAGCCTCACCTCAGTGCCCAGCAGGATCATAGAACATCCTCCTGGAAGATATGCTGAAACACATGGAGGACAGGGAGGTGATTAGAGACTGGAGACATAGCTTTACAAAGGGCAAATTGTGCCTGACTAATCTAGTGGCCTTTTATAGTGGAGGAACTGTGTTGGTGGGTAAATGATGAGCTACAGATGTAATTTACCTTGACATCTGTAGGGACTGATAAGGTCCTCCACAGCATTATTACCCCTGAATGGGAGAAATTGGAGTTTGATGGATGAAATGTTAGATGAGGAATCGGCTGGATGCCATGTCCAGAGAGTTGTAGTCGATGGCTCAAGGGCAATTCCCAACATCAGGACAGCCTGGAGGATAGATGGATAGATTGATGGCAGCCCTGTGGGGAAAGATTTTGGGATACTGGGGGTTGAAAAGCTGGACATGAAGCAGCAGTGTGCACTTACAGTTCAGAAAGCCAATTGTACCAGGGCTGCATCCAAAGCAGCGTGGCCAGCAGGTCGAGGGAGGGGGGGTTGGAACTAGATGATCTTGAGGTCCTTTCCAATCCTAACTATTCTATGATTCTGCACTTAGTGTAATTGAATGTTCTCAAACAAAAAACACTGTCAAATACTCTACTTGTAAGAGTGAATTGCTCATGGTGAGAAGGAGCCTTTGGAAGCCAGACTGTTGAGGAGCAGGAAGGGCTTTGCTGCAGTTGCTGTGCTGAGGTGGCTGATTGACATGTGTTGTGTTTAAAATCTCAGGCTTGCCGGATGAGAAGGGGCGATTTCAGATTCTTCATATCCACACGGTTCGGATGCGGGAGCACCAGCTGCTGGCTGAAGATGTGGACATTGCAGAGCTGGCAGTGGAGACTAAAAACTTCAGTGGTGCTGAATTAGAAGGGTTAGTTCGAGCTGCTCAGTCTACTGCTATGAACAGACACATTAAGGTCAGTCCTTTTGTCTCTCACTGGGGCAGAAAAGGGGAAAATAATTATGGTTGGAATCTTTTCTGGAGTGTTTAATTCCAAATGGTATCTCAGCCTACCTTAGGAGAGGGAATACATACAGACACTAACATTTCATTGTGCTTCTACGTGGTTCTGAATTACCTCTTTCACCTAAGCCCCTTTCATTGACCTCTAAGAAGCTCTTGCATAGCTCAGTGGGGATGGAAAGTGATTGTCAATGTGTTTTGATAAAAACTGAAAGTAGAGTCTTCAGCTCAGTGATATGGATTGGACCCAGGAGTCAAGAGGTGGAAGTGAGAACAGCCAGTCATACAGGAACGATCTGTGCTGGAGCATGTCTTCCATTTCAAATCAGTATTCACTTGATGATCATCCATAAGAGACTTATAATATTCACATCTCCTTCCATTCCAGAGGAACATTGTCTTGCTTCCCCATGCTTGCTGATTATCTGAGGTCAGTGTATCTTTAACTAGAAAGCAGTTAAGGACCATGAAATGTCAGGTTATATTAATCCAGATGCAAACCACAGTATTTGATGGTGTTGAAATATGAGATGATTAGTTCGTGAAGAAGGCGGCTGAAGGGCACAGTCCCTTTGCTCTGGTGGCCAAGAACTGGGGTTACTGCAGAGAAAAGCCTTTGGCAGCAATTCCACAGCCTTGGTCTAGGATTTTTAACTGAAAAGTCTGTCCAAACTTGAATGTGAGGGAAGCACATCATGCTTTTATTTAAGTGAGAGAAACTGTTTGGTTACTTAGATGTTTGTGTCTCTTGGGAGCATTCTCTAAAGGAAAAGTGGTTCTTTCTGCTCGTATTTCTTGTAAAGCCATAATACTCAAAAACTCCCTGTTTCCTGTAGGAAAACCCCACAAACACCAGCAGTTTCTCATTTTCTTGTATTCTGTCTGAAAACGAATATAAAAGTCAGCCCTTCTCAGGCAAAGCATTTTCTTGGAAGAATTAATTTTACTTATAGCTGCTGTTTCTGCAAGTGCTTGAATTTTGTGTGACTTTGGGGACCATAAGTGTTTCGATACATTCCCTGTTGGTACCAGAAAGTGACAGTGGAAGCAGAGAAAATGGCAACGCATAAATGTGAAAGTGCAGTCCCCTCCTTTAGGTTGGTATGTGATTGACATCTTTATGTATGTGGGTATATTCCAAATGGGAAGTGGCTGCACTTTGGTTTACTTTTCAAACACTTGGATATAGTATTTTTGGCTAATCCGATTGTTTGTTCTGAAGCTGTCTTCAGGCAGATGATCCACGAAAAAGCCAGAAATACACCCAAGTGTTTTATTCTCTCCTACAAGTACTGCAGAATTTCAAATCTCCACCAAAAGCCTGACCTAGTTTTCAGAAGCAAGAGCACAAACTGAAAATCAAGGGATATTGTTCTTTTAAATCTTTTAAACTCTGCTGATAATCTCTCAAAGTATGGGTGTGTGTCTCTAACTCATTTAAGGCTAGGAAAGAAAGACATCAAACACCCCCAGCCCCCTGCTTTTTAAGTGTACAAACAACTTCAGGAATATATTAACAGTGTTTCAAGTACCTTCACTTCCATCTGCAAAGTAGACTAGTGACAAACCTGCACTAAAGAGCCACTCAGTTGGTATGTTTGGCATCCTGTATTGCTGCTTGGTGAGTGCTTTTGGGAGAAGGGGCTCTCATTTCAGCCATCCTTTGATTAATGTTATTTCTTTGGCGTGGTGGTACTGGCCAGTGTGGGTTCCTGAGGTTGTTGTCTAGAGGCTGCATTTGCTACTCTACAAGACAAGCATAATGTGATTATTTTTATTCCTTTTTTTTCCTTCCTGTGCTCAAGTGCACTCCCTGTTCTTGTAGAGCATAGAATTGTAGAATAGTTTGGGTTGGAAAGGACCATAAGATCATCCAGTTCCAACCCCGTGCCAGGGGCAGGGATGCCTCACACTAGACCATATTGCCCAAGATTATGTCCAACCTGGCCTTGAACACTGCCAGGGATGGAACATTTAGAGGATGTCTCAGAGACACATCTGTAAGCATTAAAGTTGTTTTACTCATCCATCACTGTGGTCTTAAGCAAAGGTGATAGAGGTTGCTTCCAAGAAACCCCCTTGAAATCCCCTATTTCTATCAGATCATGTAGGGCCGTTCAGTCCTCGGGTAGAAGCAGGTGGTGTTCTACAGACTCTTGTAACTTTCAATGAAAATTAGACTTGTGTTGGAATCTGGAGCAATTAGTTATGGTGGAACATCTGCTATGGTACCCAGTAACACATCTCCAACTGGCTTTAAAGGCTGCAGGCATCAGAATAAGGTTTTCAGTTTTAAAGGCTGCTCTCAAGTTGTTTTCAAGAATTAAAAACCTCTTCTGGCTCCAGTGTGAGCAGCTTTGGGTCACCTCCTAGTTGGTACCATTGAGAAATGGTTGACAAGAGAAGGTTGTGGTAGTGCTGTCTCTACTCTGTGTATTTGCTTCCAGTCTGTAGCTTTTAAATGTTGCTGGATGGTTTGGGAATGGCAGAAGGGGAAAAAGGTGATGCTTTTCAGTTAGAAAGGAGTGCAGTGTGAGCCGAGTTAACTGCAGCCTATTTATTCCAAGTAGTACTGATAGCACTGTCTTGGGAAGATCCCTGGCTTTGGTCAAACTGAAGCAAATAAAGGCAAAGCAGAAAGAAATCTAATATTTGCCAATCCCCTTCAAAACTTTCTTGTGAGGAGAGGAAAGTACATGGCTTGAATAGAGAACGCAAACCTCCTGAAATAGATGTGTGTGAAGAATTCTTATTTTTGGCTTAGCTGCCAAAGATGGGGTGGGCAGATTGAGACTTGGGTTAAACCAAACTGTGTCTTTCTGAGAAAAATCACACAGTGGAGGAGGCTTCATCCCCTTCTAATCCAGCACCCAGGAAGCATAATGAAGAGTTTTTTCTACAGCTTCTACATGGAATGGTTAGTTCCCTACTCTGCAAGGTCATGGCCATACTCTTCACTTCAGTTTCCACCCAGTGGAGTGGAACAGCTACTACTTAATAACTTTGGGAGGCTGGAATATGGATGTGGCTGTGTGAGGATGATGATGGCTCCACTGGTGTTCAACATATGTCCCACAAATGTCCTGTTAAGAAGCATTTTTGTTATTGACATAGACCATCTACAGGATTGGATCCATGGATGGAAGTTGATAAGGGTTTGTGTGTGGTACTGCTGTATTTCAATGTCTTTTATTGCCTTTATTAGGCCAGCAACAAAGTGGAGGTGGATATGGAGAAGGCAGAGAGCTTGCGTGTGACAAGAGGAGACTTCTTTGCATCCTTGGAGAACGACATCAAACCAGTAAGTGGGCAGTGAGTAACTCCTGTAATAGTCATCCAGTGCAGTTAATGACGTGAGGTAACAACTTCCTTCTGGGATCAGACAGACAGTGGTGCACCATGGGCTGACATCCTGTGTCCTGTGTTGTCAGAATGAAATTAGGGAGCCTCTTTCTGCTAAGGCTGTTTTGTACCATTTGTTGCATGCAAGAATCATACAAAGGGCTAGAAGGAATAAAGAGAGCAGCTTGGAATTCCTTCTTGCTGTATGTATGCTCTCTGTTTTTGGCTACTTCAGTCAATGGATGCCAGCTTCACTGTGGTCTGTAGTGGGAGGTTTTAAGCCTCATTTTTGAGAATTGCCTGCAAAGGGTGTGGATTCAGAACTCACTCCCAACTTGCACTGATTGGAATTTGTTTTGAGGGTGCATGGAAATATGTTTCTACATGTGCATGGTCTCCACCAGTGTTCAGTCCCTTGAACTGGAATGTTGTGTGTCACCAATGGGTCTTGCAGTACTGACTGTCTTGGTTCAGGTCACTTTGGTGATGTGTAATTGTTTCTTGTTTTTTTGATGTGATGCAAAATTGCACAGTAAAGAAATGTTCCTTCTCTTAATACAGGCGTTTGGAACCAACCAGGAAGACTATGCAAGCTACATCATGAATGGTATTATTAAATGGGGTGATCCAGTAACGAGGGTATTGGATGATGGGGAGCTGCTTGTTCAACAGACTAAGAACAGTGACCGCACTCCTTTGGTCAGCGTTCTTCTGGAAGGTAAATTTAAGGAAAAAAAGCCCAAAACCACCCCAAAACCCTCAAGTGAATTCTGCAAACTATTCCTATCAGTTGCCCAAGTGGTCATCAGGGAACTGGACGTGAAAGAAACACGAGAGGAAAAACAGAACTGTAAAAAACTGAGAAAAGAATTATGTAGCCATGTGTATGCAGTCCCTTCTGCCTCTCCAAAACTGAATTGTATTGGATATATAGACTAAGATGTGTCTTTGGTCTCTGAATTGGTCTGTTGTGAGTTCAGACAGATAACAAGCTATCTTTGTCAGTATTCAGAAGAGGCATACATATATTTCAAGAAGTTGTCCAAAATACAAGCACATGGTGCTTTGGTGCCAGTCCTACAAAATGGGTAACATCCTCTTTTGTGCTGGTTTTGCAGCAAATCAGTCTGCATGTTCTCAAACAACTGCATCCATTTCCTTTATCTGGGGGACTGCGCTGTACTAGGAGTTAGTGTGTTCCTTCTGCAAGTAGAAGAAAAGGTCATTTGGGGATGCAGGTACCTCTGAATGACAGTCTAAACACACTGAAGAGATCCATGCTGAGCCTTATCAAAGCTGTTTTCTCCCTTGTATTTTTATGACGTTTGTCCTATGTTTCAGGTCCCCCCCACAGTGGGAAGACAGCTTTAGCAGCAAAAATAGCAGAAGAATCCAGCTTTCCCTTTATCAAGATTTGTTCTCCTGATAAGATGATTGGATTTTCTGAAACTGCCAAGTGCCAAGCTATGAAGAAGGTACTCATGTGCCCTACTCCTTTGCTTGATTACAGTCCAATTCTATGTTCGCTGGTGGATAGGAAAAGGAATTATCCTTGTGTTTGTGTTTTTGACTCTCTGCAGTTCCTAAATTCCTGTGCATATGTTTATTTATGAAGTTGAATGAATGTTTTTATGGTACTGACACTAAGTGACTTGGAGAATTTCAGGGTTCTGTCCAAATTGGGGCTGATGTGTAATCATGACTGACAGTGGAACAAAACACCTGATCTGTGGTGAGCTAGAGCTCTGCCTGCAAAGATGAAGGCAGGAAGGGCTTAGGGTTGCACTGAGAATAGATTCTGACTGAATGAGACTAAGAGCAGTTTGGAGGTGGCAATGTTAAGAGTTTTAACAACTTGGGAAGCTGGGGGAATGCAAATAAGTTGTACAGCTTAAATCATTTCAAGTAGCCAGGTGGAAGGAAGGAAGATTTCATTCTCTGAAGCAAGCCAGCACTTACTCTTCTAGCTGAATGATACTGAATGAAGCATTTAAGTGGAACGTTGCTCTAAGGTCAGTTTGTTGCAGGATTGGATAGTTTCGAAGAGAAGCAAAATGCTCATAGCTGGAAGCCCAGTTTGTAACTGAGATTCAAAAAGGAGTTTTCTGGACTTCACTTGAATCAGTGGGTGCTGGAGGCAGGCTTGCAGCACCACTGGTGTCCCTAGTGCTGCTTAGTGTTTAAATCCAAAGCTTTGCAGGACACTGGTTTGCTGCTCTAAAGGGTGATGTGGAGGCTTAATCTGTACCTGAGCAGGTCTGTTCTCCCTGCAGTATGCTCTAAGGAAAAGTAACCAATATCCAGCCTAGGTAGGAATCTTCATAATTGCATTGCAGTTGTGGGGGATTTGTGTAGTTTTATATGATTAGTATTGTTCCAGCTCCATAAAACAGGGAATGTGCTCAATTTTGTCCATTCTTACAATGAAACACAGAGCAGCTAGCTTTTTTGTGTATGGGGTAAGAAAGCAAAAACTGAGCTCTGAACTGGTTGACATGGCAGTGTTCTGTTAAATGAAGGTAGAGTCTAGTCTCTTGGTCCTTGGCTTTTCCATTCTTTGTTTATTCCTCTACACACTGTTGTGTTTGGCTACAAGCAGGTCATAGGCTCCTATCATGACTGTTGTAGGTTTGGTGCTGAAATGTAACAATGGGTCATTTTGCTGGTTTTTAGATCTTTGATGATGCGTACAAGTCCCAGCTGAGCTGCGTTGTTGTGGATGACATTGAGAGACTGCTGGGTGAGTTCAAATAACAGAAATGCTGAAATATGGCAAACTGGGAATGATCAGGAACCATTTCCTTTGAGAGCCTTGAACTGGCTCACACATTGACGCGGTTTAAATGTGCATCTGCTTAGTGAGCATTAAAATGCATTTTTCCTTTCAGATTATGTCCCAATTGGACCACGGTTCTCTAATCTGGTGTTGCAAGCCCTTCTTGTGCTGCTAAAGAAGCCCCCCCCTCAGGTAAGAAGGTAATTGAGGGGCGAGAAGCCCTATTCCTGTAATAATTCTGACACTGGAGAGCTTTGTGTCTTGCTGATAGCTGCTGTGCTGCCAGTGGTATTAGTGCTATTGTCTCTTGATTCAGTCAAGTTAATCCTAGCCTGCTGCTGCTCATTCAGCGAGACATTTCTAGGATAACCTCAAAGGATTCAACTTCAATTATCTAATTACTTAAGGCTGAATCTTCTGCAGTTAGCCCCAGAAATACTGAGTAAGGAAACAAGTTTAACCTTCACCATGTGAAACTTAAACATGCAAGCTGTCTGCTGGCTGATTAACTGAGGAACTGCTCAGTCCAAATCAATCCCTGGCTCAACCATGTGCTCCCTTCTTATTTAGAAATCAATTTCTAAGTAATGTATGGTTGTGGGTGTCAGGGTTTTAATTTGTTCTTAACTTGAAATTATCAGGTGTTAATTACAGTGGGTAAGGAAAGCTTAAGATCTTACATCTCATGCTGATCCTGTCTGTTTGCACTTTCTGGCTTGATGAGATTTAAGAACATCACAAGTGATAACGTTTGTGAAGCTTGCGCTGAAAAAGGCAGGCAAGGACCCTTCTCTTTTCTTGTTTGCCATTTTTCCTGTCGTTCGCTGGAATTCTGCTGTGTGTGTGAAAGTATCTGCATGAATAAATAACATAGCAACAGGAACACCTTGAAAGGTGGTGTCAGGAAAAGGCACAAAAGCACAGCCTGGATGAACTCAATTTTTTGTCATTTTTAAGATGCTGGAAACAATGATGTATGCGTGAGTGTTGTTTTCATTAGAGACTTTGGTGAAAAGACCTTTCAAATACAGAACTTTGAACTAAACTCTAATGCCACAGGCCCTGAAGTTCCTCTCGTGACTGCCAACCTGGGAGAACAAAGGTTTTCCCCAGTGAGCTTTCTAGGACACGTGAAGTCACTAATGTAAAATTGGGATTCTGTTATCGCATACATCGGGTCAGAAAGCCTGCAACAGTACAACCAGGTTTGATCATGATATTCTCATGTAATCATTGACCTATTGCTGGGTATTTCCACAGCACCAGGACATGTTTGGTCCCATAAATCAATAGGGCAAAATAGACCATGATTTGGTTCAGTTATCAAAGGTATTCAAAATACTAAATTCTGCAGTTTATCATTGCATCCTCTGAATGTGTTTTGCTGCATAAATGCATTTTTGTTGGCATCTGAGCCTCCCAGAAAACAGGATGCAGGGCTTGAAGCTCTCAGATATTTGCCAAGTTTATGCATGTTACTGGAGATTTGTACTTTGCAATGTTTGAAATGCCCTTGAGGCTGGAAGACTTTGGGTTGACAGCCAATATTATGGTGACTTAAGCCATAAATTGTTGGAGGGTAGAGAGAGTGTTTTCTGAGGAAATGTCACCATTTGATTGATGATGTGTGTGTGGTTTTTTGTTTTCTAAGTGTCCACTATTGGCTACTGTGGAAATCAGGACATTGGGTTAGATGGACCCTTTGGGCTGTGACCTACTTCGGCTGTTCTGATGATAGGATTCTTCAGAGTGGTTTTTTTCCTTGTGAGTTCCCTGTGGTAGTCATGGCATATGGGGATTTTTATCCTTAAAAAAAGCAAAACAGTGTGTAAGAGGTTGTGTTATGCAGGAAGAAGCCTTTTCTGCTGTGTTTACTGTGAAAAGGATTGAATTTGGGCTTGGAGACTCTTGGGGTTTTTCAGCTCAAGTGAGAAACACACAAGGGAGATAATAACACCAGTTAATCCACACCCTTCCAATTTCCCTCTGAGATGACTAGTTCCCTTGGGGGGCAATTTATTTGGAACTAATGGCTGGTTTCAGGGGGTTGTTGTAATTTGAGATGCAGATACATGCTTTAAATGTTCATGAGTAGCATCAGTGGTACTAACCTGCTCCATGAGGTCAAGCCAGAATGAATGTCAGTGGGATTAGGCTCATGGGTTTAGGTTCATTCCTTGTAAAAGTGGAGTGTTCTGGGACAGGCTGGGCATATCCTTGTGCTGAGAGAAATCATTGACAAGATCCTGGGGTGACAATATCCGTTACTGCTCTCTCAGATAGGCTCTTTATTGTGCCACGAGTCAGAGGGGCCCGAAATACAGAGCTGATTTGAAAAGCTTCCAACCAAGAACATTGAAGCAGTTGAAACTGCAGGCAAGGAATGAGTGGGAAGCTCATTTCAGCAGCACAGCTCTGCTGCTCCCATCTCTGTGGCCCAGATTATGTATTCACACGGTGTTGTCACATCACTTGCAGGGAGTATACTTAATGTGCAAGCAGCTTCCTACAATTACTGTAGGCTATGTGTGCAAGAGGAGCATTTCTGGGATGAAATCTTATTAATTATGCATTGAGGTATATGTCTCTGTTGAACTGGCTTATGAAAGCTGCCTCCCAGACTCCCCTCTTCCTTTTGAGGCTGTGTTATTTTAACATGGTGTGGGAAGGACAAATCCTTCAAGCTTCTCGTTTTCTGGGCTTCCTGGCTCCTTTTGTCCTTTGCAGAAGTTTTGAGGGTAAACACATTAGACTTTAAAGAGACTAGAAGCATCTCTGAGTTTGCTTTAAATTCCTGCTCACAGCCTATGCTTGCATGTTCCATTCAGCAATGCTTAAATAGTGGTATCTATTTCTACCAGTTCAAGACGACTCAAAACCATGGCGTTTCCTTTAGCATCTTATTTTAACCAATTAAAGTCTTTTCTAAAATGGATTGAAGAAAATGAACCATGTTCTCTTGGGTCTTTATTTCAATCGAGTTTCCCTGTGTTGTGCAGGAGAGGAGACTGGGGAGGGGCAGGGGGGGAGGATAGAAAGACTGAAAAGGGCTGTCGCAGCAGGGAGCCAAGCGGGAGAAAAGGACTTCTCTGAGAACTAAGCAGCAGCAGCTCCGAAAGCCGAAGCTGCTTCATCTACATGCAGAGTCACACAAGGCATGGAGAGACTCACCAGCCCCACAGAGGTTTCACATGTGCTTCCCTGCTGGTTCCTGTGAAAAGCTAACAATTGGCTCAAAGGGTGAAAGACCATTGCAGCATCCCTGCGCTAAGCTGGACGTACAATCTGTGCAGTGTTAGGAAATGGCTGGCTTAGCAAGATGCTCTCCACCACTCTTGTGGATGCCCTTCCACTGCTCTCAGAGGCCCCCAACCCCTTTCCTCTCCAGGACACTGGACGGGAAGAAAAGGGGGAATAATCTCCTTGTTTGATATAATCCCAGATGCATTCCTGATTCCATGGCACTTGGTGTGAATTGGAACTCCAGTCAACAGTGAGGGTACTTTTGTACTTCAAACCTGGGGAATTATGTTTTGTCCCATAATAGGTGAAGAATTGTTGATTTCCCAAAACCAGATATAGGGTCCAAGGCTGAGTGAAGACCTGGTGGGTGACCCGACAGAGGCACTTCAGTATCCACCAGTATTTCATTATAGCATAGCTTGAGTTCCCTTCAACTCCCCTTGCCTAGGGCTGGCTAGATTTGGTGACATTTGAGGCTCCCCTGACGTGGTGAGACTCCATTTCCTTGTAGCAGAGTCCATGTGATTCTTTTATGTTCTGGTTTGTCTTGCATAGTCAATCCAATGGTGTGGTGCCCATTAGGAAGTGAATAATGGGGTAGAAAAATCACTCTCATAATACTTGAAAATATGACTGTTTAAAACTGCTTCTCATTTGATCTTTGGGTCCCAGCGCTCTCTGCATGGTGATATCCTTTATTCAGGTGAAAACCCACAGGGATTCAGGTGAAATTCCACCTGTGGAAGGTGAAGTCTGGGATTATACCACTTCTAGAAGGCACTGGGGCAAGACAAGCACCTCTGTTGGGTATCCTCCCATCAGCATAGAGGGACCTTGGGCTCCAATTGGGGCACCTTTATTGCCTAAAAATGGGCAAGGTGAGTCCAGACTTCAGTGATGTGCCTGTATCTCATCCCTTCCGATGGAAGAACTGGTCCAGAATGGCCCTGGTAATGAGTCTGACACCAGATGATCTGAAGCTGTTGAAAAGCCAAGTTCCTCCTTAGTGCTTGTTATGCCTGAGTTTCAGAAGTTCAGCTTGAACCCTGCTCTCCTGTGGGCTCAGTCTGTGGCACGGTGCCTTTGCAAGGGCTGCTGTAGAAATGAAGGATCCAAATGTGAGTATTTCTGAAAACGGGGGACATGAGCAGTACATTTCCCAGTAGCAGGAATAAACCCAGTGATGTCCCATGGTGGCTGTCACTGTGGAGTAGTTGGATGAGGGCAGCTTTTCCAGTTCAGCTTTTGATGGCTTTTCCTGCCTTTGTGGTAAAGCCTGGGGCAAACCATTTCTGACTCTGGAGGTTTGCCCCTTGCTTGCGGAGCAAGTTGCCTGAAACTTTGCAAAGTACCAGGGACTCCTGACAGTTCATTTTCTTTTAGTAACTGAGCCAGCAGAGATGATGCTTGTTTTAAGGAAACGGGTTTTCCAGTGGGTCAGGTTTAAAGGGAGCAAGCTTAGGCACATAGCTTCTTTTGAAGAAAGCAGGGAAAGAATCGGAATGTTTTAAGGGGGAGCTGTGAAAACGTTTTAAACAGTGTTTTGCAGCATAGCCATCTGCTCTTAGGAGGGTTCAACCCTTCAGGGTCCTGACCATGGGTCCTAACAGAGGTATCTAAAAGCTGCTGATGGATCTGACCTCTATTAACTTTTCCTGTTGCTCTGAGCCTTGTTAAGCTTTTGCCAGTCATAGTGTGGTGTTTGCTGGAGTTCAGCTGAGCTGTCTGGTGAAAGCAAACACCCTTTTGTTGTTTAAAACTGATACTGATCATTTCAGGTCGTGCTCTCTAGCATTGCTTGTGAAAAACAGCTTTCCCCCTCATCTCCTCTACTAATACACCATGAATCTATTTTGGAATAGATTCATGTGTTCCTACCCCCCAATAGACCATGAATCTGTTTTGGGAAGTCATTTCATATATCTGACCATCCCCAGTGCTTTCCTATGATTTCTCAAACTCTGCTGGATTGGAAATGGTGTTTGACATGGCTGGGATTGCCTATGGAGAGCACCCTGGGTTCATCCTTTAGAATAATGACTTCTGTTTTACTCTTTTCCCACTCTAAAAATGCCTGAGTGTTTGCATTTTGGGTGAGGTTTAGCATCGAGCTGGTGTTCTCACAGAACCAGCCACAATGACCCATTCCAGTGGCTTTCCTAAATGGCAATAAGTCCCTGAGAGTCATTTTTGTGTGTGTAGTAATTGTCCGCTGGCCTGATTTACAGCAAGTTTGGGATTCATCTGACTAAATGTGGCTGTCAGCGGTTTGGTTTTTCTACAACTGAACTAGCTGGTTAGAAAATAGTTTGCTGCCTGAGTCCACAGTGTAGGCAGCTTCTCTGGGAGGAGGTTTGTGTCAGCTGGGCTCCATTAGCAAAGGAGGAAATGCAGGGAATGAGATCATCCGTGGACACCTGAAGTTGCAGAAGGTAAAACGCAGCTCACTCCTTCCATTTCTGTGCTGCTTACATCCTGTCCTGGTGAGACCTTTCAGTCTGGGGTGGAATCCCAAACTAGACTACATTTTTACTGCACTCAGGCATGGACTTAACCCTTGTGGAAGTTGCTCAGGTGGCATCCTTCAAGGCTGCAAGTTGTTATTCCCTTCATTGATGTCTTTGGTGCTGGGCCAGACACTGTACACATGCTGTTAGGTGTATTTTGGGAACACATCCTGCCTTGTTGGCTGCATTTGAGTGGGTTTTTTTTTCCCCTAAAATGCTCATAATTCATAGGAAACATCATTATCCCAACCCCTTACCCAAGCTGGTCTGGATTTTGAGTGTTATGTACGGTAACAATGAACAGTTTAAAATAAGAGTTGCTATAGCTTGTGAAGCAGCTCAGGCTTGGTGGTGTGGCATGGCATGGGTTTGTGCTTGCAGGAGGGTTGGTTTGGAGGGCTCAGTTCTGTTCAAGAGTCTTTGGCTTCCTTTGTACCCTAGCACCTTACCTGCATAACGAGAAAACTCTTTGAAGGGGCCTAACAGCATGTACCTGGCTTGTTCAAATGTGAATAAGGCAGCAGAAGTTCTTACAGGGCTTATGCTTTTTCCTGAGTTAGAGCATATATAACATCAGGTACATCAGTGTTACTATTGAATTGAACAACAGGCCACTGAGGACAATGTGTTGAGGAAATAGAGAGCAACTATGAAAGTGAAGTGAATCGGAATCCAGATGGAATTTTCTCAATCAGATCTGCTGATAATCCCTGTCTTTGCCTTCTGAAGGCTTTGAGCACGCATCAGCTCTGCTCTCACGTGTGCTGTTACCCTAGTTTTATCTTGGCAAGTTGAAGGCACCTTTTAACCTTGTCCTTGGGTGGTAACTTCAGAGCAGAGCTATTTGTACCAGACTTCTGTGGCTCACGAGCAGGTGATGGGTCAAGTGTTCTTGGGGAACTCATTTCACACAGCTTGCAAACTTACATTAAAGTCTGTTTTACCACCCCCTCCCAAAGATGAAGACCACTGAAAGTTTGTCTTTATGCAGGCAAAAAGCTTTCCTGTTGCTGAGCATCATTTAGATTTCTTGGTCTGTGAAGTGCTTTAGCTGAAAATGAGCACCTGAGGGAGCTTTCTGAATTCCTTGTAGGCGTGAGGATCAAATGCTCTTCCCTTTCTCTGCGTGCATTGGTTTTTCCTCTTTCCCTGCAAGATCTTACTGAATTGTTCACGTTTAGCTCAAACTCATAAAATGAGAAAATATTTTCCTGGCCTTGCTACACAGTGACCTGATGATCAGAAAGGAAACGAGTAACGTGCAGTGGGCATGCAGAACACAGTGGAAGCAGCAGCCTGCAGAGCAGTTGTATTTAGGTGGACAGTGCATGCCCTTCTCAGGGCTACCAAAGACAGTTTTAGACACTCAGATCTTTTTCGGCTTGCTGTGAGCTGCCAGTAGGTGAGTTTTGTCTAGGAATAAAGCATTCCCACTCCTGCAGCAGTGCTAAACCTGGCATTTCTGTCATCAGTTTGGGAATTGGCTGCTTCCCATTCAGTTGTCTACTAGGTTTCTGGGGGTTTGCCCCTCTAAAGAGGTGACTGAGGTGCTGAGTGTGGTGCCTCCTGAGGTGCAGGTAGTTATGAATACACAGGAGGGTCAGTACAGTGTTGCCTTTGGGTGAAGCTCATGACCTGGGGCATGTTCTGGTTCCAACCTGCTAGGCATCACCCCCTTGTGCTGTTTTAGGCTAAAACCAAACCTGAAGTGAGCACCCGAGTCTGTTACCAGTTCTGGTGCTTTTTCATTGTCCATCACCCAAAGCAGGAGTGTGATCTGTTCAAACACAACCTGTTGAGGAATATGATGGCACTTGGGAAATAGAAACAAATACTGTGAAGATGCAGCATCTTCATCAAAGACTTAGTAAGTTTAAATAGGTTTTCATCCTTTGTCAGAGGAATGCAAAGCACTTCAATGAATTCTGGCTGCTCTGGGGATAGATTTTAGTTCGTTTGGTACCATTATTAAAAAACCAAACCAAGTTCAGTTTCACAAAGTTGAAGTTTAGAACTTTACTCTTTGTCTCTGAGCATCAGGTAAACTTCCGTACAGCAAATGAGAAGGACAGAGAAGCCAGGCTTCTGGTCAGCCTATGGGCTCCTTGTCCCTTGCATTGGAAAAGGGACTGATCACAGCTGGTAATTCCAAGAGCTCCTCTGATGGAGCCACCAGCCAGCATTGATGAGTGTCTGAACACTGCACAGTGCCAAACAGCTAGCACTGAAATAGCATTTGCAACATGAACTAAAAGTTGATTTTCACGAGCAGTTGATGTTTGCCATTCGTTGCTCTGTTATTTACAAACCCTCTTATTGCTCAGGTCAACTCGGAATTGGTGTGTGCACTGTTGGTTTGAACTGCCAGACATGGTACTGTCCTTGTACACAACCACACTGACAATGGGAACTCTTAGAGACTTAAGCAACCTCTGCTCTTCAGATGTAACCTGTAAAACCATTGCAATTGTCTGCCCAGTGGCAGAGAGTTCTGTAGATGACTTCTATTAGTGACAGATTGAATGCTATTAGTTCTACTTTAAGTGGTGCTTTTACATGGCCATTTTTCACATGTAGATAGCTGAAACTTCCCAAAGCTGGTTCCTCTCTTGTTTTTCCTTCCTTAACACTTACTCCATTGTGTGGACAGGGTCGCAAGCTTCTCATCATTGGAACCACCAGTCGCAAAGATGTCCTGCAGGAAATGGAAATGCTGAATGCTTTCAGCACTACAATTCACGTGCCCAACATTGCAACAGGGGAGCAGCTGATGGAGGCTTTGGAGGTAAGAAAAGAGTCAATGATGACAGGCAAGCTCAAAATGTGTTGGAAATGAGTAATTTTGCAGTAGATCTGTGTTTGGGAACACTGTTCCACTTAACATTATGTCATAATCTGACAGTTCTAAGGCTCCTTTGAATTACTTTTTCATACACTAAATTAAGGGAGAGTGAAGGAACAGTAGGTTTAGGGAAAAAGTTTGTGGAGTGGATTGAAAGATTCCAAGGGCATGGAAGTGGGTCATGAATATAGCTGGGACACTTAAAATTGGTGTTCCTTGAGGGTGCCAGGCTCTTGGAACAACAGTGGGTGAAGGTGTGTGGTGCTGAAGAAATTACAGGTTCTGTATAAATTCATGCACTTAATGGCTTCTTGTTCTATATCCTAGGGGAAATTGTAGTGAATATTGGAAGCTGTTAAAATAAATTGCAGACAGATCTTTTATGCCAGCTTGCAGAATTGTCACAATAATGATAGAATCATAGAATCCCACACTGGTTTGGGTTGGAAAGGATCATCCAATTCCAACCCCCCTGCCATGGGCAGGGATGTCTCACACTAGGCCATGTTGCGCAAGGCTCTGTCCGACCTGGCCTTTAACACTGCCAGGGATGGAGCATTTATCACTTCTTTAGGTAACCTATGCCAGCACCTCACCACCCTCACAGGCAAGAGCCTCTTCCTTGTATCTAACCTGAACTTCCCCTGTTTTACTTTAAACCCATCACCCCTTGTCCTATTGCTACAGTCCCTGATGAAGAGTCCCTCTCCAGCATCCCCTTCAAGATGGTTCATAATTCTTTCAGGCACCAAAGCCTGAAAGACACAGATGCTCTAGCAGCTGTTTTGAAAACTCACTTTGGCTTGAGCTGCTGTGTTCCTTCTACAGTCTAATCTGGAGAAAAGCTGGCATGCATCATGGAAGAGACTGACTGTTTGATTAGAGATGTTATGAGAAGAACTATTATCAAATAAAATGTGTTTTGCCTTGTCTAGATATATTGCAACAAATTTTCCTTAAAGCTAGAAAATGCTTTCTATCTTCTCATCCTCTTTTTCCTGAGTTAGGTAGGATGCATTATCCCTACTGATTCTTTGTTTTATTGTATTTTATTCCCCCCTCCCAGCTCCTGGGTAACTTCAAAGACAAGGAACGCAGCACTATTGCACAGAATGTCAAAGGAAAGCCCGTTTGGATTGGTATCAAGAAGCTGCTGATGCTGATAGAAATGTCATTACAAGTAAGAATGTTTCTGATCCAGGAAGGACTGGGGTAAATGGGAGCAGTCTTAGAGGTTCCCACTTCTCTGCCGACTCCTGCTGTAGCTGTTTGTGGGGAGCCTTTGAATTGGTTTGAGAAAAGAGCTCCGGTGAGAAGAAATGTTCTGAGCAAAGATATCACCAGGTCTTGGTCCATGGAGAGGTCTTTAAAACCCACAGTGCCTATAGGCTGTTTAGAGCTGCTCTTCAGAGCATCTGGCAACTGGCGGGATTGGATTAACTTACCTTTCATGGAATTTCTTCTCTACACCCAGCACGTTAAGATTGCAGATAGCAATCACTTAGGATCCTTCTATTTTTCTTTCCAAGACGAAGGTGCCTGTGCAGGTGTATGGGCTCTCTCCCTGAAGAAGATAAATCTGTCAGGCTGTTCAGCTGCTCTTCTCTTCATTTTCCACTTTCAGCACTTTAAAGAAAATAATTGCAGAGGGTAGAAATATGTAGCTCTTAACCCTCCCCCGCAGCCATCAGCCATGCCTGCGAGCAGCCATCAAGCTTGTGCTCGACAGTGTATGCATGCTAAAAATGAGAGGGTGTAACGTGCAGCCCTAATCCTCCACGCTGACATCCCAGCGCCCTTCGCAGTCCTTCCCCCCTTCACACACTCGCTTTTCACATCAAATGGATTTAGTGCAGCTGAGTGAACTGTCCTTAGATCTTCCTAGGAGAGGCTGAGCATAAGCTAAGAGGCATGTAGTTTAGCAGCATATAAGTCATGTATCCCTCCGTTCACTATTCACAATTCTGTTAAAACTTGCACAGCACTAAGGATATGCTCTGACTGGATGTCACCTCAGGGAATAAA
The DNA here is from genome assembly GCF_012275295.1 of Melopsittacus undulatus. Taxonomy (NCBI): domain Eukaryota; kingdom Metazoa; phylum Chordata; class Aves; order Psittaciformes; family Psittaculidae; genus Melopsittacus; species Melopsittacus undulatus. The sequence continues at coordinate 2,541,492 of NC_047543.1, read as the reverse complement.
GTCATTTATCTAGATTACTTTTTCCTCTTCTTCCTTGGCTTTTAATTCCATACCTACAGGCAAGTCAGTAAGTCATTGCTCACATGTATTAAATGTATTTAAAGGGTGCAGGCCTTCAGGGACTGCCTGGCTCTGTTGCAGTCCATTTCACTCAGTCTTGACAATGGATCCCTTCTTCTGACACAGAATTTTTTCTGCTTTGACCTTAAGCACTGGTTCTTTTCAAACCTGAAGGCAAAGGTTATGTAAATCATGGGCAGCTCTGAACCTGGAGGTGGGTAGAAATGCTCACTCCAGCCTTGTGCACAGCATCGCTCCGTGGCCGCACACCTATGATGCTGTAGATGGGGGGTCTTCATGCTGCCCTAAACCATGCAGACAGGTAAACTTGTGTGTTGTTTTGTTGGGGTTTTTTAAACAGAACACTGGGGAGAGGCAGGACTGATCTTTAGGGGATGTTCCTGGTGGATGGAGCCAAACCACACTGCTGGTTCTGGAAGCCTTGTGCTGGGATTCAGCTTTCCCTTATGCACTGACCCACTACGTGCAGCTCCTCTCCTGTGCTACTGGAGCTGTACGGGAGGTAAGGAAGACAGAGGATGTATGAGGACATACTTGGGCTGATCTCTGGCTAGGCCAATGTATGGGCAAAGCAAACACACATCCCCAGCTGTCTTTGTGGCTTCGTTTTCCTGCTGTAAGACTGCATCACGTTAATGGAGATCTGTTTTGTTTGGTGTTTAGATGGATCCTGAGTACCGGGTGAAAAAGTTCTTGGCTCTTCTGAGAGAAGAAGGAACGTAAGTACTTTTATTTTAAAGCATTGCTTAAAATCCTCTTCTCTGCTCAGAAACAAGCATCTCCTTGAGGGGAAGCTGCAGTGCAGTGTAGCTGATCTCGGTGGTGGCCTCTCCTCTGTTTATAGAGCTCTATACCAGCTCAGTTCTCCATGCAGCTGTATGCCAGTTGATTTGGGAGGGGGGAGGTCCTGACAACTTTTTGAGAACCTGCATGCCTGAGTTCTCTGCTTTTCTTAATTTACCTGTGCCTTTAAATGAGATGTTGGACCACAATTAACGTTCTTGAGCTAAAGTAAATCAGAGGAGGTTCTGCTAGAGTTAAAATCCAGCTGTTTGTCTAAAATCTGGAACTTTGATTTGTTGTGTTTCTCCTGTCTGAGAGAAGGATGTCGTACTCTTTCCCCTGTAGGTATCACAGGGAATAGTTGAGCCCAGTCTTGACAGTGGCATCTCCTAGAAAATGACTAATACCTGTAGGGCAGTACCTGTGCTGGGGAAACACACCAGTATCTATCCTGGCTCCATGTGAGTGGGTTCCAGTGTGTGCTTGATGCTTTCATACGTGTGCATGCTTTCTTGACGGGTTTGGCTTCTTTTGCAAGAGTTCCTTGCCTAGACTGAAGGTGGACCAAGTGCAAGATCAACAGCTGGAAAAGTGACCAACCTGGAGAATACACACTGGGCTCTTTACTCTTCTGTGTTGCACATACTGGACAAAGTGAAATGCTCCCCTGTTTCCAAGAACCCAATGTGGAATCTGCATGTTTAGTGCAATACAGTATCTTTATTCTTTGTCTTTAATATCCTCATATCATGTGGAAGTGTCTCCTAGAACACTGTGCTTCTGTCTCTGTGCAGGCAAGGCTGCATTTTCATTTGGTTTGAGCATGAGGGAAATGCCCTTTAAGTTGTGAAGCTGATGCTCACTTGTGTCCAGCGTCCAGTTGCTCCTATAGGAAAAAACTCCTGACCTCTAATAAAACCTGACAGTCTGTGGTGAAGACTCTATCCTGATCTGATGTTATGTCATACTATGCCTCACTGAACACTGAGCCAGGCTGATTACCTAAAGACAGTGCCCATAGTAATTCAATTCCAGAATTGCCTAAATGCTGATACCTGCTTTCTTTAATATCCAGGTATTTTGTGGCCCTATGAGAGAGACTGGCTAGTGGCATTAGGGACTGGAAGAAGGCAGGGGAGTATGGTGATCAGAGTAGAAGAAACTTCTAGATCTGGTACTGAAGGCATTTAAACTTGTTAATTTAACAGCTTTAGAGATGCTGATTCCAGCCTGAAAGCTCTCCATGAGTGCAGTGTAGATGGCAGCTTTGGTATTAGCCAGCCTCATTGTATCTCATTTTCTGGCCAAGTTACCAAAGTTGCAGTTCCTCCTTAGAGACAGAGAGGAAGCCAAGCCCTGCAGATGCACGAGATAATGTATTGCCATGATTTTGCACTGAAATTAAGGAATGTATCACTTTGCTATGTGGTCCTTCCCCAGTAGTCATCTCACATCAATGGGATGCTGTCAATGATGACTGTATGAGGCTACTCCCCTCTGGTTCTTTGGCTCCACACGTTTAATAAGGTTTATGGAACATACCTCAATTTGGTGGGGCATGAAATCAAAGCCATTTATGGGATCTTAGTCATTGTAGCTTCCTAAACTTGACCAGACATGCTGCTAAGGGTTAGCAGCTTGTACCCAAAGTGGTGTTCCCAGGGAAAGAGGGTGCTTCATGTTCTTTCAGCCCCAAAGGTGAAGGTACTGTAGTCCTTAGTGCACACTTACAGCAGCTGGAGTATTTTAGTCACTCCACTCTGCTTTCTTTTCCTCTGGCAGTGCTGTTGTATTGTGATGACATGGCGAGTCCCAGTGGTTATTATTCCCTCTCATTTTGTGTATGATCTTGTGAATTTATTTGTTCCTTTCTTTCCTCTGCTAGTCCTAGTGACAGCAGCACACATTAACTTATATTTCAGAGCAAATGATGTAAACCTTATTGTGTCTTTGTCCAGAACTATATTGATGAATAAATATCTGGTTTAATTGCACATTCAGTGGATTCAATAAAAAGCACAACAACTTGTGATGTTCTAGGAGGCATCTGTGTCTTTGGTGCTGGTTCAACAGAGGTGTATATATGGAATGATGATGTATGGCGTGAAGACAAGCAAAGCTATTCTCAGGCTGGTGATAGCCAGAGGGATGCTCAATTTCTACCTAAGCATGGGTGGATTGAATATATATTCCCAGCCTGGACAGCTTGACCACAGGTAGTCTTAAAGGAACTGGCTGAGAAGACCTCTGGTCCAACCCATCCTAGAGTTTTCTGGACCATGCAGTGCTGAGGAAGCCCCAGAGATTCATGCATGTGTGTGCAGGGGTATCACACTTGAAGAAGGACATGTTATAAAACAGGGCAAAATGATGGGTGTGGTATTCCACCTATTCCAACCTATTCTGAGATCTCCATCCAAAGTGTTTCCTGCAGGTGGCAGAAGAGAATGACTCCTGGCAGCATTTTTCCACCACATATTCTCTACTTCGGGGGCAAGAGTGGCTTTATGGTGAGAACTGTATCACTTTAAACAGTAATGGCCAAATTCTTTATCCCCTTCTTTTCATTGTTAACTGCCTTTTCCTGAGCTTTCCAGAAATGTAGCTGTCTCTCAATTAGCTTTGTTAACCAAAGACGAATGTATTTCAAAGTGTTGGGATGAGGTTTCTGGGGAGGTGTGGTGGAGAATAGCCTGGGATGGTGGGCAGACATAGGGCAGACATGCAGCTGGTTGCACTCACAACACTCTTAAGCTCAAAGCACCCCATGAGGCTGGACTCTGATTGTCTGGTTTGTTGGTGACATGACATTGGTGTTTGTGTAGCTTTGAAGGCATTGCTGCTGCCACCCAGCAGCAGATAGCCCAGGCAGAAGCTGTGGCTGCTCCATCCCTGGCAGTGCTCAAGGCCAGGTTGGACACAGGGGCTTGGAGCAGCTGCTCCAGTGGAAGGGGTCCCTGCCTGTGGCAGGGGTTGGAACTGGATGAGCTTTGAGCTCACTTCCAACACTGTTTCCATGCTGTTTGCAACGTGGTGCAGTCAGATGGAGTTGGGCATCATTCACACACAAAACAGCACCATGTTTCAGGCAGCACTCTGCCAGAAGGCACATGTAATTGTGTATAAATTTGGGATCAGTGCAGGAAAATAGAACAATCTTGTTATTTTTGTATCCTTTGGATGAGGCCAGATCTGTGTAAAATTGTGTGCACTTAAAGGCATCATTAATGTATGGGAGATGTTGCAGAAACCCCCACAGAATTATTCATGGACAGGAGTCGTCTTTATAGGAGAAAACTTGGATCTTTGATGGTCCAAACCATCAAAAGGTGATTCAGTGACAGCCTGAAAGAACATTGATGGGGGTGAATATGAAGTCTAAAGTCTGTTTTAATCCAGTAATCTCACATTTTAGGCACACCTAGTGTTCAGCTGTAAAACCTCCTATATTTGCTATATTTTATCATCATTGTCTTGCATTCATATGACTGTGCATAAGAGGCTAGATGAAGAGCCTCCATTCCCATAGCTGTGCTTCAGCAGGACTTAAAGGACCTTCAGAGGCAAACCACACAAGCTGGCAAGTGCATGTTTTTGGTTTTTTACCTTCTCTTTAATGACGTAGCACAAAAAAAGCAAGTTGAAATAGATTTTTCTCCAAATATATATATTTATATAATATATAATCTTAGTTAACTCAAGTATATACATTGTATAATAAATAATGCTTATAAAAAGAGACATTTTCTGAATATAAAATAAAAAAGTCGACCTCTACAACTTTATACAAAACTTTGGATACAGCAAATTGATGGAAAAAAGGTCTTCCATTCAGTGCTAGAATACCTGGCTACAGTAAAATCAATACAAGGCAATAAATGTTCTATTTAATATTAAATACCTTTTCTTGATTAAAAAAAAACCAACCAAACAAGGAATTTTCTTTAAAGTCAGGTACTTGGAGTCTTTCCAGACACAGGATTTAATGTTGGAAGAGGGCTTCTTTCTGAACTGGGGAGGTGCCTTAGAGCTCTGCTGGGATCTGTAATTTAGAAAGCTGATGCTTTTCCTGTGGGTGAATCCGGGAGCTCCTCATCGTGCTCTACAGAGGGTGGACTGAGAATTGTGCTCTCATTCTCTCCAGCCACAGGTTTGAGTGCCAAGGCCATGGAGGGGTCTTGGCACTCCAGGTGAGAGGGGTCTTCCACCCATTTTATTGCTCTGTGCAGTACTGCATACTGCTGGTCCCCATGGATGAAGAAGAGAGCAGAGCAGAAGACACAGCTGTAATGGTTGGGACATATCTGTTAAATCACTGATGCTTGAGGAATGGTGTTGGAACACGGTTATTGATCCTCATCAGCTGCAGAGGAGCCCACCAGGACACAGATAATATGTATTTTTTAATTTCTAGGGTCAATATACCATGGAAACAAGCCCAAAATGAAGGGGACATGTGGTCAGGAAGGGGGGATAGGGCCTGGGGAGCAGGTGGAGGGACAAATGCTGGTTCTTCTGCACTGAGATGGGTCATGGGATGTGTGTGGCCACTCTTGGGGCCTAAATCCCTGCTAGTGGTAATATAGCATCTGTGCTTGGTGCCTCATGATTTGCTGGTAACTCCCAAACTGCTGTAGGAAGGAAAGGGTCTGCCTGGGATTGTGCTGTTGAGTAAATATCTACTTTTCCATCCACCTTTACCTCTTTGCTGGATGGAGTGGTTTGAACAGGTTTGCCTGGTGGGGGAGGCTGAGGAGAAGGCTTGGACAGCACTTTCCTCTTGCCGTAGCTTTTGTCTCCCCATCATTACTGATGTTCAGAGCTGATGTAGCAGCTCAGCAGCTCACCCTGTGCCTGGGGAGATGCTCTGAGCTTGCTCTGGGGTAAATGGGTGCATCATCTGGATGGATCTGCCTCGGTCCTTCACAATCTCCCTTGGGCAGCTGCATGGCAAGGAGGCTGCTGCAGTAGTGATGTGCACGCTGCTCTTACCCTGCCCACGTGCCCAGGATCAGCTCTGGGCTCTGCTTTCCTGCTCTCCTCTTTGGGGGGATTATAGGAGATGATCTGGGCTGTGAGAATTAGTAAGGGCAAAGGGGAGGTGAAAGGAGAGGCTGGCTGCAAGGCTCGGACAGGTTTGTTTCCCCAACATCACCTCCTTGGAGCAGGAAGGAAGGAGCCTGCCTGCTGCGGGGAATTGGCTCCTTTCCTCCTCCTTACCACATCTGCTGTGACCTGATGGCCATGCCAGCAGGCAGGGGAGCCTTGAGTTCAGCTTTCACTGTGTAAAACCCATTTCCACCTGAAATCCTTGTATTAGCATCCATGTGGGCCAGGCTGGAGGAGGAGGACAGAGCTGGAAGCTCTGCATGCTGTGTCAGGGGTGGCTGTGCCTCACTTCAACTCTTGCTGTCCCTGCCTCTCCCTGGTTAGTCCATTGTGCCAAACAGCACACGAGAAGGCAGCAGATCAGTGATGGAACTCATCTGCAGCATCGGGACTTACTCTGGGCTGCCTTGTGTGGGTGAGATGCTGAGAGCCCCCTCTGCAGTGCTGGTGCTGGCGGTGTGAGGGTGCCTGCCCTGGCCAAGGGCATCAGGGTTTATTAATGCCATCCTCTGAAGTGTGAGGCCAGCACATGGGGGCTGATCCCAGGCTTGATGGACCCCACGGCCCTGCTCTGGAGCAACCTCCCATCAGCTGGAGACCTCCCTGTGTTTACTTGCAGGTGTGGACATCATAGACACGTACGCACTCCTGGCAGCTCACGTAGCAGCACCAGTGGAAGATGCAGTGACACTTCTCCTTCCGTTTCTCAGTCCTGGTGTTGTGGCCACGACCACAGCACAGCAGGTCACAGCCGTCGATCCCATGGGAGGTGACATTGCATGTTCTGTCCCTCGTCCCAAAGGAGCCTGTCTCTGGGTTGGGCTCACAGAAATTGGGGGAGTTCTCATAGTAGACCAGATCCCGCTCTGTTGGCGGCTTGAAAAGGGCATACTTGGCCCTCAGAGTTTCTACCCAGCCCCGAGACTCGCGGTGCTTCTCAACCACCATCTCGGAGGCACTGTCGTACTTGTCCTTCAGGTAGTCCCCAATAGCCCGGAAATCAGGCTGGGCCCACCAGCAGGTCTTCACCTCGCAGCTTCCCGACAGGCCGTGGCACTTGCACTTGAGGTGCATGTGGTCCAGGATGGTCTGTCCAGGGGAGAGAACAAGGTGATGAGCAGCGGGTTGGGATGCTCAGGGTGTGATCACCTGCCTTTGCTGCCTGGGTTTGAATGTCTGATCTGAGCTTGGTCTGGAAGGCAGGGGCTGGTTGTGAATGTGGGTGGTAGAAACATCCCACTGGAAAAGCACAGCTGAGGTGGGCAGCTGCTCTGATCCTCTGTCCAACCTAATCTAATCCCAAGGTCTGCTCATAGCATCCCAGCCTGGTTTGGGTTGGAAGGGAGCTTAAAGCTCCTCCAGCTCCAACCCCTGCCACAGGCAGGGACCCCTTCCACTGGAGCAGCTGCTCCAAGCCCTGTGTCCAACCTGGCCTTGAGCACTGCCAGGGATGGGGCAGCCACAGCTCCTCTGGGCACCCTGTGCCAGCCCCTCAGCACCCTCATTTTAGCTCTTGTTAACCCCTGGCTGCCTGCTTGGGGAGAGTGGAAATGCTGTGCCCTGGGAAATAACCCTGGAGGGCTCTGGCCCAGGTGTTGTGGTGGTCCCGTTACACCAAGGGGAGTCACACCTTAGGCATGATGAGAGCTCTGGACCCGCTGAGCACTCACCGTCCTGCCAGCCTCGTTGTTGTGCCTGTTCATGGCTGAGCGTGCATCCGGACGGTTCTCCCTGGCATCAGCGAATTCCCGGGACACCAGCACCCCGAAGTCAGCATCCTCGCTGCATCCCCCCCATTTCCAGCCGTCTCCTGGGGGTCCTTTGTGATGGGAGTCACAGCCGCAGATGGTGGATGTGCCCTCAGCACAGGAGCGGGTTACAGCGAAGGCCACCCCTGCCGATGCGATGGCGTGGACAAAGGCAGACTCTCGTGTAGCTGGGAATGAATAGAGCCCATGGGATTATCGGTCAGTGTCACACTTGTGTTTTCCTTCCTGACCTCCTTCAGCATCCTAGAACCACAGAACCCCAGATTGGGTCTGGCTGGAAGGGACCTTAAAGCTCATCCGGTTCCAACCCCTGCCACAGGCAGGGACCCCTTCCACTGGAGCAGCTGCTCCAAGCCCCTGTGTCCAACCTGGCCTTGAGCACTGCCAGGGATGGGGCAGCCACAGCTTCTCTGGGCACCCTGTGCCAGCGCCTTCCCTAAATCTCATCTAAATTTCATTAAAAAGTGAAAATCTATTTTATTACTCTTTAAATGACCTGGATCAGGTGCTGCTGGCAACACCTGGAGCACACAGGCAGCAGCAGGTAGAAGTGTAGCAGTGACCTGGTTCTTCCAGCTACAGGGCAGTGCTTGGGTGTTCTTAAAGCCTCTTGGGGTGTTTTATGGTGTTGTGCTATTTCTCCTCAATTCAAAATCACCCAGAGCTCAACTGTTGACTTCCCGAGGGCTGCACTAAATACAGGCACTCCCAAGCACAGCCAGAGGAGTATCTGAGTCTCAACTGTCTCATCAAAAGATGAGGACATCTGTTGGTTGACGTCTCTCAGGTTTGGCACAGGCTTCTTAAGCGCAGCACCCTTGTGGATGACACTAGAGTGCTTTGACCCTATGGGCCACCTTATGAAGATGGAGACTGAGGTCTCTGCATTCAGAGTAGATGTTGGAGTCAATCCAAGCTCATCCCCGATGTGCAGGAGCCCAGGAGGGTGCTGAGGGCAGGTGTCTGGGGCCCATTGCTGGTAGATGGTGCCCATGGGTGCCCTGCAGATGTTTCCAGCTGCCCATGGGTGTAGTTTGATCAAGACAGCCCTTAATGGGTTTTCAGGGTTTTCTGCTGGCTCGGACCAGCCGTGACCTTGGAGCCCATCCCCTGCTTCCAGAGCAGCTGCCCCATGCATCCCTCAGCTGCTCCTGCCTCGTGCCCTGGGGAGGGCTTTGCTGCACCAGCTCCTGGGCTGGAGGCCTCTCTGCAGAGCTGGGGTAGAGCTTCCAGCCATCAGGCAGCTCAGACCTGGCTGACTGCAGCCTGTGCAGGCGGTCGGAAGGGGCAGCTCGTGGCTATGGGAAGCTGTGGGAATGCACATCTCTGCTGCAGCGCGGAGAACTCGGATCCAGGTGCCAAACGTGATCCTAACCCAGGGCTGCTCAATCCCGTGGGATCATGCCATGGGTTTCCTTTAATTCACACTCTTCCCTTCCCTGCCCTTCCCACCTCTGATAACACCAGCAGAGATCCAGCCTCTACCTGCTGCAGTTTTCCTTACATACCTTCCACCAGCTGCTTGTACTGGGACCACTGGGGCCTACGGGTTGAAGATCACTGCTTCAACTGGAGTGGTTCAGCCTGACAAAGGCTATTTGGGTGGCCTGTGATCTACAGCAGATCAGATTAGAGGAGCTAGCGAGCCCTTCTGGCCTCAGACCAGGACAGCTCGGGGGCAGAGAACACGAGCCGCCCTCCCTGCTGATGTGCCTTTAGCTTCCCACCCCGGGGAGGGGGATGAGAAGGGATGGGAATGGGATGGAGAGGCACCGCGTGTCTGTGCATCCGCATGGATGCTGGCATGGGGGCCGAGCCGGGGCTGGTGCTGCCGTGGCCGGGCAGCGGTGGGATGCGAACCAGCCTCAATCTGCCCCCCTGAGCACCACACATGGGGCAGGAAGGGGCTGCAGACACAAACGCTTTGCCTCGAAACTCAACCCTGGGTCCGAGCGAGGAGCTGGGAGAATTTCCCAGAGATGAAATGCGGGAAGAGCGTTCCCAGAAGCAGGGGAGGGGCTGGCGAGAGAGGATTAGAGCCGCCTTGACAGTGCACTACTGCGACTGTCTCCCAGCCGGGCCCGTTACCTGCTGGGACACTCAATTTGCCATTGTTCCCGCAGTGTCACACTGTATTACCAGCATAAAGCCGAATGTTTCCGCCGGGCCAGCGTACCCACGGCACAGAGCACTGGCATTCCCCAGGAGCACCTCGTAGCAACGGGGCAATGTTCCCCTGTCCTGCCGTCACCCTCCAATCCCGCCAGCCCGGCTGGGAAATCCCTATTGATGGCGCTCCCCAGCCCCCCTTTAGCCATACAGAATGGCTAAAGGGCGTGTGAATGCTGCAGTGATTTGAAACGACTGCAGCGCTGGGATGGTATCGCTCGCCCTGCCTCACAGTAGGGGAGGAAGCTTAGCTCTTTCTCATCGGTATAAGCTTATTTTTCTCTCTCCCTCTTCTCCTTTTCCCTCCCCCCTTTCCCTTTAAGCTGCTGAGTTTATATCAAGTCTGCCCCTGATCCCACACACCCCTTGTTTAGATGCAAATGACTGCAAGTGTCATGGCTGAGAAAAGCCATGGGTTATCTGAGCGCGGGGCTGGCTTTTCACAGCTCGTGGCAGGGGCTTAGATGAGCACACAAGGACCCCCAAAGGCAGCCCAGGCCCAGCTGCCTCCTCTGCACCTGGCTCCTTGCACCGGTGCCAATGGCAAGAGCATTGAGCCCGACTGTGGCTGAGCAGGACAGGACCCTTCTGGAGCACCAATGGCATCTTCCTGGACAAGGAGAGCACCAAGGGCAGCTGTGGTGAGAGGAGGCAGGGGAAGAGCCATTCCCCATTGCGGGGGGTGATGCAGGACCTCCCTCCTGCCAAGCTCCCTCCTGCAGACCCAGCCCTGCCTGCGGCTCAGAGACCTCTCCTCCATCCCAGCAGTTGCTCTCCAGGTGCCTTTGGGGCCTTCCTGCCTTGGGCACTCACAACCGGCTCATCCCAAGCACGATGCTTTAACCAAAACCATGGACTTCATCACTTCCTCACTGCTCACCCTCCCAGAGCAGCAGGAAGTCACCCGGCTCTGGGGCAGGGCTTGGCTGGAAGAGACCTTGTCTTTTAATAAGAGCTGACCTTATTCTAAGTAGCAAAGGGAGGGAGAGGAGAGGGGAGGGAAGAGCAGGTTTTTCTTCCCTCCTTGTCCCAGACTGCACACCTGCAGTATAAATCATCCTGGGGAATTTGCTTGTAAAAACATGATCTTACCCCCGTCCTGGGGTTGGGTTTTTGGTGGTTGGGGTTTGTTTCTTTAATCAGAGCCCAGGTTAGAAAAAACAACGTGCAAAGGAAAAGAAGGAGAAGAAAACTTGCAGGGAAATGATCAGTGTTGGAGAACCAACCGGCTGCAAGGAGGGAGATGGTGAAGCTGAGAAGCAAAGTGCGATGGAGATGGGTTGGGAGGCTGTGGGATGCCCTGGTGGCCGGAGCCTGCTGGACTTTCAGGGAGGGATGTGCTATGCTCCCACACTGACACCAGCACTCAAAGCCTGGATGATGAACCCAGAAGGAGCAATGAAGAATGGCTTGAGCATGTGGGCTACAGAGGGTCCCTGCAGCCCAGCCACTGCAGGCTTTCCCCACACTGCCTTGCTCCTCAGACTAAGCTCTCTGCGAATGGACCCAACCCTGATTAACATTTTTGCAGCTCCTTTAAACTGAAATTATCCTCAATTTCTGGTTTAGGCTGTATTAGAAGTGATTTTCTATGCTATTGTAATGAGAAATGCACCTTTGAAGTTTTTTCCATAATAGCTTCAATCTACTTAAGGGAGTAGTAGATGAGATTAACCTAAATATTGCTCTTTGATACTTAGAGGTGATTTCATCCAGGTGGTTATCATAGCTTAAATGCTGGCTATTTTGGGCTTAGTATTTAATGCCTGTTGGCCTAATGCACAGCCCAAGCTACAGTAGTGATTGTTGTCTAGTTCGAGCCTTGGTTTGTGTGGTTACACCCCTCTGTGGTCCTGGAAGTCAATAGGAAGGGAGCACAGCAATAGCAGTCACAGATGCTCAGGGCCAGGCATAAACCCCAGTTGGCAACAATTGCATATCTCAGTTTCAGGTTATGGGCTCAAAACTCTTGGTTTCTATTGGTGCTGCATCTAAGGAAAGTGGGACAAGAGCCTGGGAGAAGATGATGCTGTGAAGGCAACAGATGTGTCCAGCAACAGCATCTACAGTGCCCCTGGCAGTGATGAGCAGGGTTGGTGCCCAGATTCATCACTGCTAATGAGATCTATGAAGGCAGGACAAAAGCCTTTACATTGCCAATGTTGTCTCTTCCTTCAGCTGAGATTGCAGTGGCTGGAAAGGTTGTGTTTGTATAGAACCATAGGATCCCAGAGTGGTTTGGGTTGGAAGGGGCCTTAAAACTCCTCCAGTTCCAACCCCTGCCATGGGCAGGGACCCCTTCCACTGGAGCAGCTGCTCCAAGCCCCTGTGTCCAACCTGGCCTTGAACACTGCCAGGGATGGGGCAGCCACAGCTTCTCTGGGCACTCTGTGCCAGCGCCTCAGCACCCTCACAGGGAACAGCTTCTGCCTCAGAGCTCAGCTCAGTCTCCCCTCTCTTGGGCAGGTTCAAGCCATTCCCCTTGGCCTGTCCCTGCAGGTCAAGAGTGTGACTGCTGACACTGCAATCATCATCACTACAGGGATGAAATGAGCCCCATCCCCTCTCCTCCCATTAATTCTCAAGGCAGCAGTGGGAAGACATCAGCACAGTGAAAGTTGTCAATAATAACCCCAACCCAGCGGGTTGGACTTTGATGTATCGTTATCTGCAGATGATGCTGTTTATTTTAACTGTGCTCCTTAGGTTAGTGGGACACCAGGATAACCACACATTGCCTGGCCCTGCTCTCTAGGAGCTATCAATGCATCAGGGGTTGACTGGGGAGAGCTGCATAACAAATGTGCTCAATAACTCTTCCCTATCTGTCAGAGGAGTTTCAGAGCTAGGGGTGATGTTTGACTGTGTCAGCTTGGAGCGCAGGGGGTGTTGAGGCATGTCCACACACGAGGTTCTGCTCTAGTCCTGCAGCCCGAAGAATCCTTACATATTCTTCATGAATTCAAGGTTCAGTTTGCTTGTTAGGAGGAGGATGGGTCAAACCCGATTTTCAAGTGCTTTGCTGCTGACGGCAATGGTGGTGGGAGATGCTCAGTGCCTGAATGCTGGAACAGCTCTTTTCTAACGTGTTTCAAGTGTTTATGATGGGTTTTTTTATGACAGCTTTTAAGAACATCAAACTTTCTGCTCTTGTAAGAGCTCAAGTTCAGGCCATGCTTTTAGCAGGCAGCAAGCTGTAGTGTGGCAAGGCTCGATGACAACTTACTTGATAGGAGATACAGCAGCTACCCCCAAAATGCATCCTGGCAGACCAGGAGGGGATTGAACCTCACGGTTCCTCTTAGCGAGGGATCACACTTTAACCCAAGTGAGCTCCTTGCACTGACACAAGCTGCTGGTGCTCCAGGAAGCTGTGCCAAGGCTGACAAAAAATGGCATCAAGTGTTTCTGTGTGGAATATTGGAGCTTTGCAGGGATTGCAACCCCAGGAGATTGGCACATTCCAGGGACTGTTGGGAAACAGCCTCATGTGCTGGTTTCAGCCCAGGTTTCTCCAGTTTCCTAAAGGCCACAGCACGATATTCCCATTTCCAAAGACTAATTCAGTATCATTAAATAACCATTGGATTGCAGAGGCTTGGTGCATGTTGATACCATCCCCTTGTAGGAACCTCCATTGTTGGAACTGGATGATCTTAAGGTCCTTTCCAACCCAAACCAGTCTGGGATTCTATGACACCAGTGAAGCCTTGGGAATGGTTTTAGTTACATACACAAAGCTTTGAAACCAAGACATGTCTGAACTCAATGTGGAGTCAACAAAATCCATGGGATGGGTTGGAGAGAAGGGGAGGTTTTTATCCACCGTTTGGTTCAGTTTCATGGGAATGCTTTTTGACCAAAGGTCTTGGATTGCTGACTGGACATGGGATAGATTATCCATCACCAAAGTCCTCCAGCACCCTCCTATGAGGCTGGATTTGGCTGCAGGGCAGAGGTGCAGGTCCCCATCTGTCTTGGGGACCAGTATCTCAGGTTTCCCAGTGTAATGCCCAGGTTGTGACCTCATTGGGAATCTGGACTTCATTGTGCCTTATCAATGAGCTTCCAATGTGCCAGATCCACACCAGTGGGTCTAGAAAGGTGGTATTTCAGGAGGAAGTGATGAAAGGGAACAAGCACAAGTGTTAGGAGAGGGAACACACATTTCCTCTCCTCTCCTTGTTTCCAGCCCTGACCATTTTGGTTGAAATCCCAACTAAGCCTTATCAGAACCTTGGTTTTCCACCGTGGTGTCTCACTGGCCTCCTGGGGTAGACAATGCTCCAAAGGGCCTGCCTTGACCCCAAGCAGCTTGACCCCAACCCTCTTCCTTGGCTTTTTCCCTATTGTTTGGAAGTGCTGCATGGCCTGGGCAGGGAGGATGGAGCCCATGACCCTGAAACGTGTATATGTTTGGGACATGGCCTTCCCCTTCCTGTCCTTTATCTGCTGAGAGCTCCTGGGAGGGGGATGGGCCCTTCCCTCGGGACCCCTTTTGATGTAACATTCCAAGAGAAAACTGGGAAAAGAAACTGGAAACACGAAATCTGGGATGACTCTTCCCAGAACATGTTCCCAGTAGGACATCCTTGGTGCGTCCAAAAGCCAAGGGGAGATGTAGCATCTCTAACCCACCCCCAAAACCTATTTGTCCATAGCCCCCCCCAGCTCTGCTGGTTACCTTTGTCCAGGACTGGCCCGAAGATGGCCAGGCTGTCATCGATGGTGGTGCAGTTCCAGCGCCGGCCCCGGAACTGGTGCTGGCATTCCTGGATGCCCAACTTCACCCCCTCGGCCACACTGGGCATGATCTCAATGTAGTTGCGGCAGAAGCGGAGCTGCTTGGGGACGAGGCCGGGGATGGAGCCGCAGAGGATGGGCTGGGACCCCAGGGAGCTGTACTGCTGACCTAGTGCAAGGGACCTGCAGGGACAGAGGACAGTGTAGGGTTGGGAAACCAACTGGCACCGCTCTGCTGCCCACAGCTTTACCCACAGAAGGGGACAGAGGCGTTTTCCCAGCACCAACTCACAACCCAGGTGTTCACACTCAAGGGCAGGACCACAAACCCCCCCTGGGCTGGGGGTTCCAGTTCATCACTGTGTGTACAGGTGTGAGCAGGGGGATGTGCACATAAAGGAGGGGTTTGTGTGTGTGTGAGTGCAGTGCACAACACGAGGAGCTTGAGTGCCTATGGTAAACACAGGGGGAATCTGTTCTCTGCTTAATCCCTTAAATCCTCCAGGACTCCTGATACTGTCAGGCCAAGTGGCTCCTTTTCTTCCCATCTGATAGTGCTAGACATAGAAAAGCTGTGGGTCCAGCAGTTCCAAGTTGACTCTGTGTGATTCCCCTTGGTCTGGGATGAACTAAGCTATGGGAATAAATGCTCTTGTGCAGATCCTCTTACTTCAGTTTTTGGTGGGCACATCCTTGCATCCTTGAGGAGGTTGGAATTATCTCCTCATTGCTTCAGCAGGGGAGACTCTGCCCACCCTCTCAATTCCATCCTTCCTACAGAGATGGCCAGCAAGCCCATCTTCTCTTTGGGCCACTGGTTGGGAAGACACATGGTATCCAGAGAAATTAGACCTAGTAGTGTTTGAAAGTGGCAGAGTTTGGCCAGACTAGATATATGGAAAGGAGATACATGGATAGATATGTGTCCAAGATACATGGAAAGGAGTTTATAGGAGGAACTAAAAAGGGTTTCCTGCCAGTAAGAGCCAAAGCTGCTGGGACATTTCTTCTTTCCCCTCTGCCTATGGGACATGCAGGTTTGGAAGTACCAGGCTTGCTTTGGCTCTGAGTCTTGGGCAATGTGGTCTAGTGTGAGGTGTCCCTGCTCGTGGCAGGGGGTTGGAACTGGGTGATCTTAAGGTCCTTTCCAACCCAAACCATTCCATGATTCTATTACTGTTTGTGAGTGCTGGGGAGCCTCAATGCTGTCATCCTCTCCCTTTGTCTCAGCATCAACTCAATCCAGCCCCTGTTGCCAGCACCCCGAGAGCCACGGCCAGCATCGCACCTTGAGGGCTCCAAGGACCTGGTAGAAATGAGACCCTTAGAACACAGCACGTCCCCCCTGCATCTCAGGTCACTGCTTCATCATGTTACAAGGCAAACATCCTTCCTGCCTGGGCCCTCTAGTGCCTTGTCAATGCCCTGTATCGATCCCTGCAGCTCTCATAACACACTGGGAACACTCGGGATCAGCAGGAGAAAACCAGGTCCCAGCTGAGCTCTCGTTTGCCACCCGCTGTCCTGGAGGAAAACTTCCTCTGCCCGGAGGTTTCCCCTTGTGCTGTTCTGTGTTAAAGGGATGATTGCAGAGGCAGGGACCCCCCTGGTTTGCAGTGATGAGAGGCCATTGGGGGATGCCTTGGAACACACATTGGGATCCAGGAGTTTTCCTGCTGGCTCCTTCTCTCCATTTAGTGCTGTATGAGCCCTTCCTATCTCTCCCCAGTTTTGCCCTTTCCCCATCCTAGCAGAGGCCTCCTCACATACTTAGTTACAGGTAACTAAAGGCTTGTGCAAAACCAGTGCAAGCGGAGGTGTGGGGTCCACACAGACCTTCAGGAGAGCCAGACCCTGTTGGTTTTGTCTTGGTGCATCGGAGCTGTCTGCCTCAGCCTGGTGCAATGCTCAAGGGGGCTTTACCAAGGGCCAAATGTTCATTTTAAGCTCAGAGATCATGAATCTCACCCCAGCTTTGGCTCAGAGAAGTTCCTGCAGCTGCTAACTCTGTGTTATAGCTGGTATAATATTCATATCTTTTAATGCTTACAATTTGCTGACAGCAGCACTTTGTGAGCAGGGCAAGACACAGATTCTTGGGTTTGCCTGAAGATCAAGAGAAGCAAGAGGGAAACTGCTGCAAGTCAAAGCATGCAATATATATGCACATGTGAGCCTGAGAAATGCCAGGTCTTGACTGAATATGGAGAACAAAAGGATGGTTGAGTTCAAATAAGGAACGTCGCAGCCAAGTCGGGAACTGGAGAGCTTTAATGAATCCCATGCTCATACATCACCCACTATTGAATCTCTACTGAATGGGTCTTGGGTTTCGAGCTCCTCTGTGGCACAGGCCCTTGTGTCCCCAATGTGAGATGCCACCATCGCCATAAACTCCCCACCAGACTTTGCAATCTTCCGAAAACAGGTAGGAAATTCATTCTTTTCATGAAAATAGATTAAAGTGCCAAAGCATCAGAGGCCGATCCCTTGGACACGGGTGAGTCCCATGGCTGTCAGCCTGGATGTAGGCATGTATTTCTCTGTTGCTGCCCTGGAAAGTCTCTGTGGGCTTTACACCCTGGTTTTCCTTTTCCAGCTGGTGTGTTTGAAAACCACCTCCTTGTGTATGTACCAATGCCATGATCTGCCCAAAATTCAGCAGCCACAGGGCCAGGTTCTCCCCTGTTAAGATTCTCCCTTCATTTAGTCACATTTAAAGGCTAGAAACCTTTCTAAAACCTTCACAAAGGCCAAAGTCCATCTGGGAATCACTCCCAAACCTGTGGCTGCCTTGCAATAGGTGAAGCATCCTTCTGAGAGCCCTCCCAGAGGGACAGCTCAGGGTAGTTCAATGCCTCTAGGTCCTGCGTGACTTATTTATTGTCCACATGTAGATGAGGCTCCTCAGTGCCATGGGTTAGATGTGTCCTTGGGGAACGCTTGGACTGGATGAGCCTAAAGGGCTTTTCCAACCTGGTTGATTCCATGATTCATGCAGCCCAGGTGCCTCCATCCGTGAGCTGTGTCCTACCTACAGCTGCAGCTGCCTCTGCTAGGAGGCCTTAATCCGTCCTCCAAGCACTGCAGGGCATGAGCATCTTCCCAGAGATGGGCAGTGCCCCATGAGAGGATCTTGGGAAGACCAAGGGTGGTCAACCTGTGTTGTTCCGGAGCACATAGCACCAGCTGGTTGGGAATCCAGCACCCTGCTCCGGTTGTGGAGGAATGTTGGTTGTTTCCAGAAGGAACCAAGGAGAAAGCACTTAATGAAATGATCCTTTGATGAGTGTTCCGAGGGTTGGACAGTGTGTACCCTGCCTGTAATCCCTGATGAAGGGAGAGGTGCTTTTGTTGCATGGGCTTTTATCTTGAGAGATCAGAACGATGATTTCTCAGGTATAGCTAAAAAATGAATGCCACAAAGGGATGCTGAGGAGCTGCCTGGGGTCTGAGGAATGACAGGGAGGTGCTGGTGTTGTTTTAAGCTTCCAATCCACACTGATACTGAAGGAGCTACTGAAACACATCCCAGGCTAAATCTACAATGAAACGGCCCATGTCTTGAGCTTGTTCAGCATGGACAAGAGAAGGCTCCTGAAGGGGAGACCTGAGAGCAGCTCCAGTGCCTAAAGGGGCTGCAGGAAAGCTGGAGAGGGGCTTGGGACAAGGGCCTGTAGGGACAGGCCAAGGGGAATGGCTTGAACCTGCCCGAGGGGAGACTGAGCTGAGCTCTGAGGCAGAAGCTGTTCCCTGTGAGGGTGCTGAGGCGCTGGCACAGACCAGCCTTTAGGAGCAGAGAGGCCAATTCCTTCTGAGGTCCCTGAGATGGGACCTCAGCCACTTTCCTAAGGGCTCCACAAGCCGTGGGCCACATCATTGCTAACTGGGCATTGAAGGAGGGTATTGAGCCTGGTAGAGACACTACATCAGGAACAGAAAGTGCCAGTGAGTAGATGGATGGCAGAGAAGGCAAGAAGGAGCTTGCCCTGTAGACAGACTGGCAGAGAATGGATTATTCTAAGCTCTGAGCATTCAATCCCAGGGAGACACGAATGGGAAGGAGGTTAATGGGTGCAGTGAAACAGCAAAAAGGGAAAGCCAGAGAAGGAAGAAGGCAGGATGAGGCTCAAGGAAGCGTGTTGGGTAAGTGTTGGAAGGAGGTGGCTGGGGAGGAGGTTTTCCTGCTCAGTGTGGGCTCTGTGGGTGTTTACACTGAGGAACATGAGGCATCACTTTCTGCAATTTCAACCATTCAGAAGACTGACAAAGCAGAGCATCCCTCCTACAAAGGAGTGGCCTGTTTGTCTTTCATGTTCTTCCCCCACTCTAAACCCAGAAGTCACTGTTGTCAATGGGAGAGAGAAGGCTGTTTGGATACCTCACAACAGCCTCCCAGTGTCTGAAGGGGGCCTATAGGGATGCTGGGGAGGGACTATTCATTAGGGACTGTAGTGATAGGACAAGGGGTAACAGGTTCAAACTGAATCAGCAGAGGTTTAGATTGGATATAAGGAAGAAATTCTTTAGTGTGAGGATGCTGAGGCACTGGAATGGGTTGCCCAGGGAGGTTGTGAATGCTCCATCCCTGGCAGTGTTCAAGGCCAGGCTGGACACAGCCTTGGGTGCCATGGTTTAGTGTGAGATGTCCCTGCCCACGGAAGGGGGTTGGAACTGGATGATCTGAAGCTTCTTTCCAACCCAAACTCTTCTATGTTTCTATGTGGGTTCTCTCATTCCCTGTGTATCTTGGGTCCATGTAGAGTCACTGTAGAGGGGCAGAACCACACTGCAGAAAAGCTCCAGTGACTCCACAGAGAGTTAGGGAAGGACTTCTCAAGTTAGGGCAGCCGAACCTGCCCTCGAGTCCCAGACAATCCATGCACAGGGGTTTTACTGAGTGAAGGTTGGCTACAGAGAGTGACCAAGGGCACAGCACCTCCAGGATCGGAGCAAGGCAGGTTTGTGGTGAGACTTTTGCTGCATGAACTGAGTTCAATCTTGGTTTATTCCACCTTGTTTTTCCTTATCTCATTTGGTCCTATAGGCCTGATGTGAGCTGCATCCCTCTGTATGGACCTGCACCCATCACCTGCATCTCTATATCCACTCAGCCACTAGTTTGCACTGCTTTTACAGTGCAAATTGCAGCTGGGCTCTGATAGAATGTCTCAGCTGCCCTACACCAGTGCTCCCCTGACACTGACTCTAGTTTGGGGTTTGCTGAGTTTAGCAAGTCCCATTGGATTTGGGTTTGATCAAAAGAGATGCCTGACCAGACACAAGTGAATAGAGGGTGTGCTTGGCAGGGAGGATAAGGTGCTGGCAAAGGGAAGAGGGATGGAGCGGTTGGTTTGCTCTCTTCTTTTGGTCTGCTCTCCTCTGAGAGGGGTAAACTGTTGCACTGAGTTTGCTTTATGAAATGCCTTTTCCCTAGGTGGAAATGAGCTGAGTTTGGTTGAAGAAATGTAAGTCCCCTAGAGCACACCTAAAGCATTTGTCTCTTAGGTGCTGCAGCTGTAGTTTGGAACAGGGGAAGCAGAGGGATACCTATTGAAAAGGAAAATGAATGTAGAGGATGCCAAAGGATAAAGTTCTTCAAGAATGACCATACTGGTGCTCACCTGGGCAGTCAAAGCCTCCTGTGGCACCTTCCCCTTGCCCTGACAATACCTCTTTTTTCCCTTAGTGCCACAGCAGGAGGTGGAATGAACTGAAATAGGAAGTGTCCAGCTCCAAGATGAGTCACGAGCCAGAAACAGGCTCTAAAGCATCACCATGACTCCGTGTCACTGAGCTCTGCTGTACTGCTGGTGCCTGGCTTGCAGCACTCACCAAAGGCCACCCTTTCTGCTGTGTCTGATGGTACAAGAGCATCTCCTCAAGCCTGCAGTGTACAGGTACTGCTGGGGCACGTGAAAGCCTGCTCACAAATGTGGCATCTCTAACAGCAGCCACACAGGGCTTTAATGAAGCTTGCATAGCTGTGAGTCATAGCCATCTACAATGGTATCTCCATGAGAATGCAACCATCTCCTTTGACATCAGCAAAGTTAAATAAGACATCCAAGGGGAAAGAGGGCAGAGGCATGGTTATGAAATTGGATTACCCAGCTCCCAGGCTCTGAGGGTTGCCTACACCTTCCCTCCTGGACACATTCAGGATAGCTTTGTCCCCCTCTTGCCTTCATTGAGTTCTGGCCAAGTGTGTGCTCTCTTGTCCAGTCAAGAGCACATGATGCTGCAAGCCATGACTGCAGCAAGTGGAGTGGTTTAACCCTCCTCCTTGTTGTAAATAGGCTGTTAAACATGGAAAGGGGACAAAAGAGCAATAGCAGTGAGCTGAGGCAGTGGCTTATGTTGACAGTTTGATTAGTCTATTGGAAAGACTTCTGAGAGATTATTTAGTTACAGTGAGAAGAAGGGGAAGATTAAGACTTTGTGTCCAGCAGAAGAGGGCAGGACAATGGCTGGGGAGTGGGAATTGAGACCAGCAAAATGCAAAGGCACAAGTTTCAAAGGAAAAGACAAACATCCAACACTTGCTGCAGGTTCCTGACACCGTCTTCAAATGCAGCCTGTGCTTGTCTGAAAGAGCCGTTTGAGCCAATACAAATGAATTCCTCACCCTTGGGGTAAAAGGATCAAACCCAGTGATCACAGTGCACAGCCCTGCCTGGCTTTGTAAGGAGAATCCTTTTTCCCCCTGTCCTCTGGGTTTTTGAAGAGGGAGAGCCCATATGGCCTGTGTCCTGCTGTGATTTCTGCCATAATAGTCCTCTGCATGTGTCTATAGTGGCTGCACTGACAGAGGCAGCAAAAGGAGGTGGATATGCTTGGACAGCACTGGAGGAGCTTGGATCCAGCTTGGGGGGCTGCTGGGAAATCCATATTATTCCTTATTTCCTCTCTAAGCAAAGGTTAACTCTTCCATCAGGTTTCAGCATCAGGTGATACACATGGGAGGACATGAGGGTACTCTATGGAACAAGTTCAAGCCAACTCAGTAATCTGAAATAACATTGTAAGTGCAGCCCACGAATGAATCCAAGTCCCTAGTGCAGGGGATGGAGGAAGGATTCTGGGTTCCCCATATGGCTGTGCTGGACATCCTCCCAGTGCATGTGATGCTGAAATAGTGCCCTTGAACTCAAAGAGCACTGAGGAAAGCTTCTCTGTCCCCTGCAGGTCATTTCTGGGTCTGGATCTGCTCTGTTCCTTTGTGACCCAAACAGGCTTTGTGAAGAGATCAGCTTTAAACAGCTCCCACCACCCCAAGCAACCGGTGAGTTCCCCCCCATGCCCTGCAGTGTCTGCCTTCTGAGCACCTCTTTCATAGCCTCAGCTGGGTTTTGAGTCCTTATGGCTCAAGAGCAGACACAAATTCTGCTACCCAGTGCAGTCCTGAGCATCAGGCTGGGCCAGTAGCTCCTTCAGCAGCACCAAGTGTAGTCCCTGGACCACATCTGGACCAGTTTAATGACCTATCATAGGCTTCCTGCATCCCCTTTGCTTCTCTCCATTCCCCATCCTTACCAGAGATAATATACCCTGGAGACAGCATCCTTGCCAGTTATTCCCAAAACTGTATATTTGCTACCAGCATGGATCCTGCCCTGCACACCTGATCTGAACAGCAAAAGCTCTTTGTGTTGGAGATTGATGTCTTTTAGGTCAGGACTTGGGCTGCCTCCTCTTGGCTCACATGGACCATGGTGGAGCATGGAAGAAGTGCATGGCTATGAGCTGCCTTGGCTCTTGTATGAGCAGTCCAGGCATCTGTATGTGTTGGAACAAGAGCCCATCACTGATGTTGGTGGCGATGTGAGGAAGAGCTGTGCTATTTTTGGATCTCCTGTCAGAGAAGCAGACGTTCCTTTCTCACAGAGGATGGAGAGCACCAGGCATCATGGCTGAGAAAGGATTAAGGTAAGATTATGCTCTGGGCTCCCTAGGACAGGCAGCCCCATGGACACACAGCCTCTTGTTCCCAACTTGGGCCCAGTTTTCTCTCCTGAGTTATTTGATGTGCTTCATCCACAGATATCCTGCCCACAGCCTGGCCCCATGTCCTTTGCCAGTATCCACTCTCTTTGCAGTCCCTATGACATCTTCAGGGTTGAACCTGCTGGTGACACAAGTGATGGCTATGGAGGGGTCCAGGACCTGGATGCTCCTCCGATCAGATGTGGTGTGGTGCACAGTCCAGCCTTGTCCCTCTCCTAGCCTAGCCAGTGAAGGGAGCTTGGTCAGGTCCCTCTTGCTCCATTTGTGGGATTGAGAACAGGGTTAGACCTGAGCCATTCACCTGCACTGGGACCAGTTCCCTCCAGTGTCAGAGGCCCTTTTCCTGAGGAGTCCTCACAACAACAAAGGGCTTCGTACCAGAGCAAGCAGATCCCTCCAGGTTACTCCAGTTTCCCCTTGTCTGAGCAGGAGCAAACGAATCTGCTGTTGCATCCCTTCCATTATCCCTCTGCCCACTGGCGTGTGGATTAGTGTTGCTGCAGCAACAGCACTTTTGTGAGATGAGCCCATTCTGGGAGAGCTGCTCCAGTTTGGGTGACTCAGGGCTCTGTCATGGGCCTGAAAGTGATTTGGCATCTGCTTCCACCCCTTTGTCTTGGCATCTCACACGGTTTGGCTCTGACTTATTTGACAACAAATGCTGGAAGGATGGGAATGGGGGTGGGCAGGGCTTGGGAGCTGGAATCTGCTTCTCTTCCTGATGAATGCAGCCTGAATAAAGTTGGTGACAAGGGTTTGTGTCCAGGAACTGGGCTCCTTTATTGTCTTGTGCATCAGATATAAATGTTATGTTCAGTAATGCCTGGTCAAAGCAATGTCACTCTCAGTTTAGAAAACACAATCAAGTGATTTGCCATGGGAGAAAATCTATTCTGCAGGGACTGCGATAATATTCTCCTCTGAATTTACATAAATGCATATGATTTGCATATGCAAATGAAGGATTCCAGGCTGTGGCTGCAATAAACACAAGATTTTCAGCACCGCAAGCCCTTGCCTCCAAAGAGAGCCACTGAAATTCACTTGGAGACCTGCGCCCTCCAAATCAGCTCATCCTGGCAGGGCTGTGGGTCCTCATGTGCCCAGTGTGTGACCACGGCCTCCACATCTCTTGGTGCTGCTGCCCCATCCCACTGCCAGTCCTGCCTGCGAGGTGTTCCCAGCAAAGCAATAACCCACCACTTGGATTCACCTTCCTTTCCTGCCTCCTTCCCCACTGATGGAGGGGCTTTTCTTCCTAGGGAGGGAGTGGGAGTGATGGGACACTCCATCAGACATCAAGGGAAGGAAAAGGCACCTTTCCACTCAGACCAGTGGAGATACTGGTCATGCCCTGTTCATCAGTCCATGGGCCTCCAGTTTGGGGTGTTGCCTTGGGAGGCTTTGGTGGTAGCTGACCTCAGTTGTGGTCAGTGTCAGCTGTCTGGAAATCACCCACTGTGAGCCACCAGCTTTGGCATTGAAAGGCATCTGTTCAGTTCTCAGATCCTATGGGAACATCCGTTTGAGCACCTGGGATGAGAATTGCTACATCCACCCCACTACCCCTTCGTCTGGGGTGTGATCTATGATGTCTGTCTTTGGAGAGCCCTTCATTGTGCCCTGAGATCAGGATTGAAGATACCAGGGGTGATTCTGCTCCTATGAACAGCCTGAGGGTACCCCAAAAGGATGTGTTTTGCCCAGGAGGAGACAGTGGATGCCATGGTCTTGTACAGAGCATGGCTCTGGCCACTCTGGGCAGTGTAACTGAGACTGAGGCACCTGGTTCTGCTGCAGCTGAATGAACTGGATCTTAAAGTGCTTTCTGTCAGATACAACATGGAAAAGCTCAGTTGAATCTTCTGTAAACCAGATCCAGAATTACTTCGGATGATTTATGGTGGCGAAGAATTGCACCTCTGCAATCCCTTTTCCATGGAGCAGCATTCAGAGTGGTGGGGTCTACAGAGATGTGGGGGACAAACTGCCATGAACACTGCAGATAACGTTGAACAGGCTGATGCACTGGGTCTGCTCCAAAGGTCAATGTGGCTGCTGTTCTAGCTCCTTCACAAGTAATCTCTGTTATGTAGGTGTCATGGTTGAAACCCAGCCAGCAACTAAATACCAAGGGAAACACCATGCGAAAAAAGGCAAGGATAGAAGGTGGCTTTGCCCAGTATATGCAGGTTCCAGCAGTAAGCCAGGCCTGCTGGACTGGGCTAAGTAAGGTAGTTATTGCAGTGTGGGTAGGTGGAGTAGCATTGGTACTAGTGGTGTGGTGATGCCACCATGGCAGTGCATGTCTGCCTCAGCTCTGGAAACAGCTGTGCTGAATGGAATGCCATCATTCCTGACCATCTGGGAAGCCTCATCTGTGACCTCTGGGGATAAAAAGCTGGTTTTCAAGGACTAGACTGTGTAGATGACAGCACTATCACCAGTGTCTCCCTATTGTCTGCCTGTTCCTAATTCTCCTTGTAGTGCCTTTGTGCAAGCTCATTTATCTGATCAAAGGTTGAGTAAAGGTTGCCCCCAAGGTACAAGAACACTATTCATAACAAGGCTGTGAAGAGTGCAGACAAGGCCCCAACAGACATGGGTTAAGACTCCTTCAGGGAGTTTGGTAGAGCTTAATTCCCTAAAACGATGATCCTGACCATTGTACCACTATTGCCTTAGTTAGAGGCAAAGGCTCCCTTTTTGTAAGGTCTTATGTCAGCTCCAGGCTCTTTCAGCTTTCTCAACCAAACAGAAGCAACAGGCCATGCCCCACAGAAGACACAAAGGAGATTTCCATTTGTTGAGGTCTTATTTTGAGGAGATTTACAGGGAAAAAAATGAGCAAGCTGAAAAGAATGGTGAAAATGCACAGGTAACCACAACTTGGTGTAACTACGTGCACCAGAAACCGGATGGATTTCATCAAAACCTCATTAAAGGTGAGTTTAAGATAATGAGGCCAGAGCACATACAATGCAATAGTTAATTCTAAAAGGCAATTGAAAGTGTTTTGCACCAAGGAAGAAACCCAAACCGAGCCCTGTTTTGAGAGCATCAGCAGTATTAGGAAATCAGGTGAAAAGCGAATCAGTGAGGAGGGAATCGCACAGCTGAGGCATGGGATGGCTGTGCTATTCCCAGGCTGGGGTCTGGGCTGGAGGCTGAAGTGTAAGTCCTACAAGACAAGAAATCACTTTGTGAGGCTTGCAGATAAGCCTGGACCTGTCTGTGCTGTACATGCAGCTGATGGGAGTCATCGGATGGACTGCAGACGTTTCAGTTGAGACCATTGTGCTGCTCTGCCACATAGGGCATGTAAACCCCAATCCGCTCATGTAAGGCACTAGCTAAGATGAAGCTACTTGCACTGCATCTACCAGTGGGTGGAGAGGAGCAAGGAGTAGGGGTTTGAGTAGCACTTGTTAGGACTCCTCTGGAGCTGTGAAAAGCCCTGGTGACATTTGTCAAGGATCTTACTTACAATTCTTCACTATTTCTAGCAAATCACTGCAGGAAAACCGGATGAGTGTGAGACATAGAAGCGGGCTTAGAATAAAGAAGCAAACTGAGATTTTTATCACCTAACTCTAACCCTTCCACTGCAAACTTGGAGGGTCAATTTGTTGTAAAGGTGGAGGAAGAGCTCTGGTGTTCTCTGCAGCACTAGAAGGGCTCAGGGAAAGTGTTTCTCATTCAGAAGTGCAAGATGCAAGTACTGGGAAAGGTGCCAGTTAAACCTGATTAGGTTTGTCAGGTTAATTAAAACCCCACGGGTTCAGAGAATGGTGAAAAAGACGAATAAGCAGATCAGGAAACTCATCTTTAGCAAAGGAGTTCAAAAGCTCTTTTATCAGAGCAGGTTTGCCTATCGAAACGTGCTTCTCTCATGCTCTGAGATGGGAAAGCAGCTACACTGACACTCATGGTGCTCACATGTTTGGTGTTCCACTTCTCAAGCAATAGAAGCCCTTTCAGCCAAGGGGCTCTCACAGTTTCTTAGGTGCCAGTGGAGGTTTTCTTTGCTAACCTGCAGCTGCACTAGCCTGCCTCTCTACTTCATGTGCTGGATGTATGATCTGGAAACAGGCAGGGTGATGCGTTAGACAAGGGAGATGAGATACACGTGTAAAGGATCATTGCCTGACCCAGTGGTTTGCAAATACCTTCTGGTTTGGGGTTTGTTTGGTGTTTTTAAGGAGTCCTGGCTATAATCCTAGCCAGAGTAAATGATAAACTGAGGGTTTCTGGGCTGGAAGAGGTGGGGACTCTCAAGGTATTCCTAGTCCTAAACCTTTTCATAGGTATTATCGTAGGAGAAACTTTAAATCATATGCAGTCGATGCACAGATAGTGGGGAAAAAAGCTCTAAGTGTTAATCCCAACACAGTGTTTCTCAGCCTATGCCCCATCAGATATGGCCTTTACCCTGAAAACTTCAACTGAACAACCTTAAGTAATACAGCCTGATATCAGAAGCTTTCCATTGCATCCAGTATTGCTGTAATATTACCTGCAAACTGGAGCTGGAATTAAATCACTTCAGTTTGTAGAGACAAAATGAACTTCAAGTCAGCAAAAGGAAGATTGCATCTACCACCAGAATTAAAATGAAACCTGGAGTAATTTAAGGAGCATGAGCTATAACTGTTCATGCATGGCATAGGTAAATCATAGAGCCAAGTCCCTGATGACTCCTTCCCATTGCAGAGCCTTTAGGAAAATCATTGATGCACTGAGAGGTATTGGGAACAGAAGAGTGAGGTTATGGATATAAACATGAGCTGGTGAACATCACATTAGTCTCATTCCAGAAACAGCCAGGGGAAAACAGGTGTCTGCAGGAACATAGTGGCTCTGGCTACCAACAGAGGGAAGAAAATGAGTCGTCAGAGTTATGATAGACTTTTTGGAGGTCTACCTTATAGACAGGTAGCAGCAGACCATGCTTTGGTGATTTGAATACAGTAGGATGCTGCCTTTCTGGGATAGAATTCCCATTGCAATTCTCTTGCTATAAATTAGGGTTTTTAGAAGTCGTTTAACAACATTTCAGAGCTATGTTTTAGGCTGAGCACAGTTTCCCTTACAAGCCTCATACAGAGTCATTGCCTTTAGGAAACTGAGAGTACGAGTGTGCTCAAATAGAGAAAGAATGCCAGCCTCCTGGGGTTTCATTTCCAGCTCTGTGACTGTATCTCCCAAGACATGATGTCCACCAGATGTCATACCCATTTGAACACAAATAATAGCCACAAATCCACCTTCAAAAAAGCCTTTGGTGTGAGCTTTATAATGTTGAAAAAATGGTAATAACTACTCCTTGAATGGACAAAGGCCTTGACTTTCACCAAGGACTCTGGATATGTCCACATGGCTGGAGTCTGAATCCAGAATTCCTTCTATGTCAATGCTCAGGAATGCTCTATATTGGATACACTGTCACGTATTAAACCCTAAACATGGGTCAGACAGCTGCTAAGGCTTCTGCTAGACCTGCCATGGATGTTCCAAAACAGGTTCCAGTTGAGCCAAATTACCATAGATACCAGCTTGGCTCAACCCAAGTCATGCAGCTCAGTTCTACAATGCTGAAAGTGTTAACAGTGAGACTGACCTAAACAAGCACCATTGCTAACCCAACCATGATATCTCTATGTTACACATACACTGACTGAAGCAGCTTGGTTCTCACACTGCAGGAGGGTACTGCACTCTTGCTCACATGGGGGTTTATGTCCCTACATGTGTCAGCTACATGGTGAAAGTGTAATTTAAGAGTGAGAAGTGATTTAGGGATCTTAGAGCCCCTGAGGGCTCAGACTGCCCAGGTCTGTGCTGTGCCTGCAGGGATGGAGGAAGGGCTGCATGCATTCTTACACCTCTCCTTGGCTCACACACCCAGTAGAGCAGTGACTGTACTACAGGACCTGGAGATCAACAGAGCCAAGATAGAAGCAGCAAGAAAGCATTAACCATAGTTAGATCTGTCATGACCTAGTTGGAGTGGCAATGGCTCATTTCTGGGCACAGAAGACATGCAGACATAGCAGGGGTGACGGGTGACCATCAGGTTTCTCCTTGGCCTGTGTGTTGGGCTGTATGTTGCCATTGTAAGCCTTGGGCTGTCACATGGATGAAAGCTGCTTGATTGCTAGGTCTTTGTGCAGTGGAGGTCTGCAAAGGTCCAAGCTCCTCACCTCCATGAGGACCCGGCTTAGGGCACAGCACCCTGAGCAAGGAGGGAGCAATCCTGCAATAATGAAGTCCCAGCTTGTGGCAATTGTCCCTTTTTATACTGTTTGGCACTACAGAACAGAGATCGGCTCTATCCTATTTGTAAGAGCCTTTCAAGAAGCCATAGGCTGCTGTTGAACTCAGCATCCTCTTGGCCAGTTTAAATAAGCCCAGGTCCCACCACCTTTCCTGATGAGCCAAGTACCCCAAATCCTTTACCATCTTGGAAGCACCCATTGGCCTCTCCCCAGTTTCTCTACATCCCTCTTCAGCTAATGTAGGCCACTTCTCAATGCAGCATCACAGGTGCCCCAAATGCCAAGCAGGCAGTGCCAGCTGCCCTCAATCTGCTGCCCACACTCCTCCTCCCAGTGCAGCCCAGCACACAGCTCAATGTGTCTGAGTTCATGTTCCTGTGGGTAACCACCATCACCAGGTCTCTGCCTGTATCAGTGGGGTGTGAAGTTTCTACCTGACCACACCAGGGTGAGTGTTGCTGTATAGCTGGGAAACAAGTCAGGTGAATCCCATGGCTGTCAGCCTCCAGCACCCCCAGCACCCCACAGCCAAGAGTAAGGGGTGCCCCCTGAATTCCCAATGCTCTTATGTGGGGTGCCTTAGGCCCGTGCTTCACTTTGTCAAGTGGTGCTTTTAATGAAAGATTCAAATGAAAAGCAACCAGTTCACAATTAAACTGTCCCTTAAAAGCTCTTTAGGACCATTTGCATTTACTTCTGAGTTTAGTTACAAGAATGGTAACTGCTCCAGTGGAAGGTGTCCCTGCCTGTGGGGCTGGAGGAGCTTTAAGGTCCCTTCCAGCCCAAACCAGGCTGGATTCTGTGATTTCTGGCTTAAGGGCAGAAACCCTTTTAAGTCTTTCTGTGAGCCAGAGCCCTTCTCCCTGTGTTCATCTGCCTCCAGGCTGGTGTTGGCACCGCAGGACAGAGGGGATCCCTGGGGCTGGGGCACTCCTGGGTTAGGTTTTTAGGGAATGAGACTTCCTGATACTTAGGGGAACTCACACATTCCTCATTGTTCTGTGCTGCTGTTTTCTAGGATCATTCTGAAGCTATTACTGAGCTCAGGACTCCACCATGCTGCACTCTGCCAGGTAGGGGAGAGGGAAAAGCAAGAGATGCTCTGTGGCCATGCTAACACTGTGTCGAGACCTGGGTTCACAAGGACAGGTGAGGGCTCACAGTGCTGAGGTTCACAAGGCTGTATGGCTTCAAAAGCTCCCCTCTGGCAGTGACTGGGGATGCCCACATGTGTCTGCTGTGCAGTACATGCGGCATTAATCTGAATTCCAGCTTGTAATGTTCTTTCTTTAATGGCATGGACTAACCATGGATTCCCACCGGCCATGCCTAGCTATGGAAAAATCACAGAACCCCAGCCTGGTTTGGGTTGGAAGGGACCTTAAAGCTCCTCCAGCCCCAACCCCTGCCATGGGCAGGGACCCCTTCCACTGGAGCAGCTGCTCCAAGCCCCTGTGTCCAACCTGGCCTTGAGCACTGCCAGGGATGGGGCAGCCACAGCTTCTCTGGGCACCCTGTGCCAGCGCCTCAGCACCCTCACAGGGAACAGCTTCTGCCTTAGCTCCAACCTGAACCCTTAAACCCACAAGGATGCTGGTGGCTGTTATTTATGGACAGCTCTGTTTGGGAGCCTCACATCACCCCAGCATCAATCCTCATTGCCACTGGCCTCACCACACTTCCCATGTAGCTTCAGACAAGCTTTGGCACATGCAGGGACAGCAGACTACAGCCACCGGCAGGTGTGAACACCCCTCAGCAGCGTCAGCGGGAGCGGACGGGTGGGTTGTGTGTCACCCTTTCCAGTTCAGAGGTTCCTATGCCAGGACAGGCTGCTGGTAGAGGTGCTTTGGCTCCATTTGCCAGACCGGGAGCCAGAGCAGCACCTCTGGGCTTGCTTGGCAAACGCTGTCATCTCTATCCCTGACAAACCCCACCACTGTCTTAGTCACTTTTCCCTGGAACTGGCTGCATTTTAAGCTGTAGGAAGTTTATCCAAGGGCTCTTTTTCTTCCTTTGTGGTGCTACAGCAGCTGGATTTGCATCAGGAAATCCACTCTCATATTCAGATGCAACTGTGTTCCTTTTGAATAAAGCTTTAAGGGCCACATGCCTATAGCAAAACACAGGCTAAAGGATGTATCTGTTTTGAACCTTCAGAGAATGAAAAGACCCCAAGACTGCCAAGAGGATGAAGGCTCCCATTCATCCCAGCAAGGTGAGACGCTGAAAGCTAAAGCAGACAGGTTACATGTCACCTCAGACTACATCTACATGCAAATGGTTTTCACTTACAGGGTTTTCTTAATGAGGAAGCAACTCTGGGGCCAGTGAGAACATGTTTTTGAGTTTCTACCTGCCTCTTCCTAGGGGCCCAAGGCCACTGGGATCCTCATCCAGCTGCCAAAGCCTTCAGCTTCCCCTCAAAGGATGTCTGAGGGATAGAAATAAGATTTAATAACATGACAGCCAAAGCCATCCATTCGTTCAAGTCATCTGCTTAGAGGCTACCGAATGCTGGATGGGAAGATGCACTTGATGAGAGTCGCAGTTCCAGGCAGTGAGCTGCTACTGCTCTGTCCTAAGGAACCAGGGGAGGAGCAGGGCTGATCGTTTTACTCCCTGTTTATACCAATGACTCCAAATCTGGCTCCTTTCTCCAGGTGAGGGACACACTGGAGGCTTTCAAGGCTTCTTGGGGACTGATGCTCATGGAAGAGGGAAGCATTTGGTGTTTCTGCTCAGTCCATTGGTGGAGTTTTCTCCCTCGTCTCTTTCAGCCACTGCCTGTGTGTTGGCCTCCTGGGAGTGGTTTCTCATTGTTTCTTGGGCCATAGGATCTCTGTTAGCCTGCACTGACACAGGTCTGGCCATGGGCTGTATTGTCATCTGAATTCTCTCAGGGCATTACCAGAAAGCTCTGGGTCCATCCATCAGTCCATCTAAACGCTGGACCCCCAATGGCTCAGACATGTTCTATTGTCCATGCTGCTGTTAGAGTACTTGGGATTAAAAACATGACTGCGAGTGTGATAAGTGTCACTACCATCCCTTCTGCTGGCATCTAGCAACCCTGCTGATGTGACCCATGGTTGTGATACCAACCATGGCCCCGCTATCCGCTTTGGTTCCATCCATGCCATTCCTGAAGGATCAGGAAGAGCAGCAATTCCCATCTCCACAGCCTCACTACCTCTCTCCATCTCTTCCTTCCTTGCCTCTCTTTTAGCAGGAGCAACCCAGACCACAGGTGTTGGACACATATCAGAGAAAGCTTTTGTTGACTTCAGCCCCTCTTGTCAGCACTCTCACAGGCAGCATTTAGGTGACCTTTTCCCATCTGTGCCCCATTTGTTCCTTTTCACTGCTATAATAGGATGAAAGCACATGAGAAAGGGTTGGACCTATGGCAAAATACCACTGCTGCTCACTGAAGGTTACATCTACACTCCGTGATACCCCTGGACCTTGCTCAGGTGTTGAATGAGGAGATGCCAGTTGGTTGGGGACAGGATGGCAGGGAGTTGTTAGCAATCCATCAGGCTGGACTGATGGGCTTTGCAGCCCAGTGGCTCCACCTTCCTGCTGTCTCCAGCCTGGACACTGCAGATCTGTATTCACACCACAAAGTTCTTCCCTTTTCATGCCATCCATCCTGCCTCCTCCCTGTGCCAAAAGCATCACTGCCTTGCACATTTCACCACTGAGGCCAATGGCCTCATGACAGTGTCAAGCTGGAGGGCTGCTGTTGGGTTGTGCTCGCTGTAGGTAATGCAACCAGATGGCCAACATCCTTCCATGGCTCCTCAATAAAAGCACAACTCAGAGCAAACCCCAGCAGCACCATCTTTGTGCTTTCATCCCTTCCACCATACTGTCACTGATGTCGTGCTTCCTGGCATTGTCTGGCTGCACTGTGGAGCAGCTGGATCAGTTCAGCCACCCCTAAACCCATTTACAAGGTGCTGAGGCTTCGTTCTCACTTCATTCTCTTTTCCCTGTGCACACCCAGATGCTTCCTCATCTCTACAGGTTTTTTCCCAGTTGTCCCAGAGCAGGAATGAGCTGGTTTGATTTTGCTGCCAAAATATTTCCTATAGAGTAGAAAAATACCCAGGAAGGTTGCACCAGCAGGACCAAGCGCTATCTGTCAGCAGCCCTGGGTCCTGCAAGATGAGCAGTCCTCCTGAAGGTCCTGTATTCAGCAGGGATGGGTTTAGCTGAGGATAAGGAAGCACTGATGATTTCTAGTCCAGTCTGGCTGGAAGGGATGCAGGAGCCCAGCACAGGGGACTGGGCTGATGCTCTACCTTGTCCTTGCTTCCCTCCTCCTGTTTTGGGGCATATTGAACCCTGCAAATTGGATTGATCCCCCAAAGTTGGCTCTGTGCCTGCCTGTAGATCAGAGGATCAGCAAGACAACTGGAAAAGGATGCTTTCAGAAAGAGTATCATGCTAGAGCACAGTGCACATAAGAGCCTGGACCCACAGAGCTGTGATTCAAAGCTTACAGCAGGACTGAAGGAGATATTTAATTCTGTGTGCTATGGGAAGCATTGTCTCTGCCTGAGCTGTCGGGGAGCCCTGGCCCAGATATTTCTGCTCTTCAGCTCCCTCAGCCTTCAAAACCCCTCTAAAACCTTATGAAAGACCCTCAACCCTATATGGGGCATCTCATCACATCTTTTCAGTGCTGCAGAGACTCTCTGGCACTTCGATATTGCCAGCATCTCCAAAACACATGCATGATTCAGATCTATTGAATGGAATTCTGCAGACAGCTTGTTCGACTCCCTCCTTTCCCATGGATACTGCTTGCCATGCCCCCGGTGTTTCTGTCTTACATGTCCTCCGTATTGTTCCTTTGGGCTGAACTTGGAGGGGTTTTGGAGAAGGCCAGGACATGGGGCAGCCACCTGCCTGCAGCATCTTCTCCTGCAAACAGGGAGGGACATTTTGTTCATGGGGATCTTTTGCTTCATGGGGAGAAAACCAAATCTTTCCGTCAAGAAGATTTCAGTTCCTCACCCTATGAGTCAAACCCCTCCTTGATTCAGGCGTTAAATCCTGTTTTATATCAAAGCCTGAGGCAGGGCAGGAGCTGCTGAGACCCTGGGAGAGCTGATGTCACAGCAAGGTATCATTGCCCCATGCAGATTCTTGCCTTTAGATCCAGCCATGCAGTTTTGACCTGGTCTACAACCCACCGCGCACCCCCGTTCAGCCATGCCGGTCCCCAGATGAAGGAGAAAAGGAATGGAAGGAATCAAAGTGATGCTGCCTCTGTTTCAGTAGGCTCCCCTGCCCCAGGCTTAGGTCCTGAAGTTAGGCAGCCACACTCAGGGCGAGGAAATCATTTAATTCTTCAGGAAAACCTGCTGTGATTTAGCCATTTCATGAACCTGCGTAGCTTTTAAACGCTTCCTCAGCATGGACTTCTCATTGTATTCCCAGTCTTTCTCTACTGGAACTGCACATTTTCATTCTCAAAATCCACAGTAATAAGTAGATTATTAAGAAAAAAATCAGCTTTTCCCTTTTGCTTGCTAAATATCCCCAGACATGGCAGTCCGTTCCCAAGTTCACTCCCACCTACTTCTTGCCATCTCCATGTTGGCACTGAAAGGATCTAATTCAGTGATAATTCAGTGATAATAGAAAAGACCTTTCTGGAAAGGTGAAAAAAGCCCAAGAATCTTGGTTCCCAAATTCCAGCATCTCCCTCTTTGCCATAATAGATCATTAGGCTACAGCCCCTACCTGGCACATACAGAAACTTAATGAGATATATTCCAATGAGAAATCCTACATGAGAAAGAGAGAAATTAACTGAAATCTTCTGTTATGCAACTCGCTGTCTGCTGGGTTTCAATGACCTGAAAGATTTGATTCTGGATTTTTTTGTTCCATTTACATTTTGTTCATATATTTATGCATCGAGTCTTATCTTTATTTGCAAAATAACTAACTCAGGTTACGTATCAAGCCCATTATAAGATAGAGCCAATTCTTTTAAAGATGATTTTTATTGTTGGTGCAAGGAGCGAAGTGACAATTCCATCATTCAAAAGAACAAAATCCATCTTGGAGGAATTTTACTAAGGAATATTTTCTTCAGGTGCCATTTGCGTTCTCAGCTTATTTGCCGGACTAAATTCACATGACAGAATACAACAAAAGAAGAAAAAGAAGTCCAAAAACTGTAGCAGCCAAAAAGAATATAGAATTAATGGGTTGTGGTTGTTGTTTTTTAAAGGATTGATCGCAATTTAAGGGAATTAAGAAAATCCCTGCTACGCAGACATCCGACAGCCAAAATTCCTATTGCACGAGAAAATAAAACCGCATCCTTTTACATCCGAAACAAATGTCTATTGCTACAGGGATGAAAATGGAGAAATTAAAGAGTGGTGGGGAAGGCTCCATTTGTGCAAAGGGAAAGCTAAACCCCTTCGAAATAACCCCCAAACTTTTCATTCTTTACCAAATTGGAAGAAATTATGCTTAGAATCACACACGCAGTTGTGGCCAGCTCAGCAGGGCAAAGGGTGGGAAGGAAGGAACATGCATCCACACAGATCCCATAGCTAATAATTCATTAATTCATTAATCAAAGAGGGAAGGGAAAGGGGGGGGGGGGGGGAAGGAAGAAAAATTACCACCAAATTGGGTAACCGGCTAAGACCTTTGTGCCATTGAAGAGAAAAGACAAAATTAGTCCAAGCAGGTGGTAATCCATCAGTCCAGGCTGGTGCAAGGGGTGAATCTCAGCGAAGTTTTCAGAAAAACATGAAGTGTGAAAATGAAGAATCCCCCTCCTCCCAGCGAAAAAAACACCAAAAACAAAACCCAATAGAAATCAATTCAAAACACAAGAGTTAAAGCAAGTCCCTGGTAGTGCGGGTGACTTTCTGCCTTGTCAGAAACACACCTCTCCAAGCCTTTTCCCTGTAGATCATCCAAAAGCGTCTATTAAAAAGTGCAGGGCTTGGGGATGTCAGCAGGCAGCCAATCAGACCGCATGGCCCAAGGTAAGGGATGAGTCTCAGCTCAGGGCTGTCAATCACGCTCTCCTCCCCCTCCACCCCACAACTTTGTTCCTGGCTTCCACAGACAAACCCTCTTTGCAAGAGACTTTTCTGGGGCACTGAGATTTTGGGTCTTGGGTTGGGTTGTTTTGGTGTTTTTTTTGTTGTTGTTGTTGGTTTTTTAATTTTTTTTTTTTTTTTCAAATTTCTGGTTTTAATTTCACTTTGAAAGCCAATTTTTTGCTTCTAATTTCACTTAGAAACCCAGGATGCACCGACTTTGCTTCTGGTTTGGCATGCCAAAGCTTCACAAGGTAAGGATGAAGGGTGACTGCGATTGACTTAAACTCACGGTGGGGGTGAGATAGACAACTTGATCTTTAGATGGAAAGGGAGGTGAACATTAACCCTTGAAGGAGGCAGAGCTAATGGGAGCACCGAAGAGGCAGAATAACCCCCTGAAAGCTCTGATGTGGGCAAATCTGGTTGTAAATTTAAATGAAATGTGCATGGCTCAGGTTTATCTAAGTGTGTGGATGGGATGGATGGATGGAGGGCGAAGCAGTGGCAGCCTGGGTTTCTATTGATAAGAAGTGCCAATGCATGGCAAGAGTGAAGCAGGCAGATGGGAAGATGTCCTGTTGATGAAGTACATCTCTGGATGCGGAAAGATGAAAACATGATCCAAACCCCACCTGTGTAACTAGAAAGGACCTCACAAGCAGTACCACCTTTCTAAAGAGGTTGTGTGTTGCAGATAGACCCAACAAAGATTCTCCTTGAAAATCCTTGTTATGGCATAAAGACACTGTTTTTACAGGAGCTGGTATGTCAGAATAGCAGATCAAGGGGATGACTCAACAGAATGGGACAAAGAAATGGGAGAAGTCAAAGAAGTTGCTTTTGCTCCTAAAGCATCCTCAGCAATCACAGCTGCATTGCCTGCAGTGGAGCTGCAGAGTTTATAAGATGGAGATTAGGAGCTTTAGGAGCAGCCAGCAAATCAATACATTGCAGAGGAATGGCTATAACAGAAGTTCAAGGTCCTATCTTGGGCAGCCCAATATAGCTCCTGATATTAAGGCTCTGGGTCCTATCTTGGGCAGCCCAATATAGCTCCTGATATTAAGGCTCTGGGTATAAATGCACTCCTTGATGCTATTTAATCACCAGGATGCACTTGCCTCATGCCTCTGTCTATTTTGATTCCCAATTCTAATGGATTTCAGTGTATTTGCACACTGAATTAGTGGAGAGCTGTTCTCATAAGCAGTAATTTGTTTCCTGGCCGTCATACATCCAAGAGAGGACATCCACCAGATGTTCGCTCTGCACCTTACCTCTTCATCAGACCCTGCATCTGCTGCAAGGACTATGAGGCCAAGCTTCTCCGGGCTTAATATGATGGTTTTCCAGCTGCTTATGACCCATCATAGATGTTAAATATGGCTTATTCCTCTCATGTGACTTCAGATCCCAAAGGGTATATTGGGTGTAGTCTATCCTGCCAATCTCTCATCTATCATCCAGCTATGTTTTATTGAATGCAATCACTTGGGTTTAAGAATGCAATGATTTTCAAGTGAGAATTGGAGATACACGGATTTAATAGGATCCACTAAATTAAATGCTGCCCAGGAATCTTCCCCAGATCCTGAACTACACTGTGTGTGTTTTTATCTATGAATCATGGGGCCTGATGTCACCAACCTGCAAAGCCTTGAAGAGATTTGAGTCACAATTTGGGATTAGTGTGGAACAGGAACTATGCCAAACAGACCCTTAAGATGTCACCTATCTCTTCTGGGGGTTAAATGAGTTTAGCAGGATGGATTAAGGTAGTCCTGTGTCTCTCTGGTTCCAGTACCAGGGAATGGTCATGGGCACTTTTGACTTACTGGTTAAAGTAAGCCATGGAGTACCTGAATTGCCACTAAATAGCCTGTAAGTCTAAATAGCAAAAGCAGACCTGAAATTCTCACACAGGTTTGTACCTCTCTTGGGCCATGTTTTGGAGCCACACAAACTTCAGAAGGATTAAAAGTACAGAGAAAGATTCTGTCATTAAAATGTCAAACTATTAAAGAAGCAGCAAAAGGAGAGACTGAAGTGAGATATCTCAGGTGATACTACAGATGACTGACATCCCATGGAAGAGGCTTAAAAACCCTGACCACTGCAGAAATCCAACTGGGGACAGCTTTTGAAATCTGAGTTGAATGATTGGCTGGAGACCATCACCAGGGTCTGGGTGGTTGAGATGTTCCTGTCCCTCAGACATTGGGAACAATACCAAGTGCTCTTATATTGTGCTTCTTGATGCTAGGATTGATAAATCAAGCCAATAACTAGCAACAAAATGCTTCTTCTCCTGAAAACCAAGTGGGGAAAAGTGATCTAAGACCCAAATCCCAGAGACTTTGCTGGTGTGTGTTGGGCAGAGATCTCAGTTTTGTGCTGGGAAAGGTTGCATTGCAAAAGCAGTAGAGATGCTACAGCACCCATCCACCCCAGTCACTTCCCAACACTGCGTTGGTGAGGCCACAGACAGGTTTTGAAAGATGTTGTTAAAGATTTGATCAAGGGAAAACTCTCTGTAGACTTGGACAGATTCCTGATGAAGCTTTTTGGGTTGCTTGTCCTCTCACACCTTTTAATCTGTTCCATCCATTGCTACCTGTGTCTGCTCTGATCATGGACTGTCCCAGCATCATGAGGAATCCATATTCTCCTTTTGGGAACAGACTGTGTTTCAAGCATGTCTGCAGTTGCTTTGGCTTGGAGATCCTGTGAGATCCTGCAAGTAGAAGGTCCTCACTGCCCCTAACCCTGCTTACATGTGAGTCGTGGCAATTCCTGCCTCTGAGTTTCTCCCACTGGAATGACTGATAGAGCAATGGCAGGTTTCAGTAGTGCCTTTGGTTGTAGCAGCCTGGATCCCCAAGCCATGTCTCACCAAAGGAGTACAACCTGTCTCACAGGGATGAAG
Organism: Melopsittacus undulatus; assembly: GCF_012275295.1. Lineage (NCBI taxonomy): Eukaryota > Metazoa > Chordata > Aves > Psittaciformes > Psittaculidae > Melopsittacus > Melopsittacus undulatus. The sequence goes on along the minus strand of NC_047543.1, from coordinate 2,502,536 downwards.
ACTGTGTTGTCCATGAAATGAACAGACTCACTCTCAGTCTTCTCTGCTGTGAAATGAAAACCTGATGCTTACACACTGAAATGATCCTGGGGATATTTCATGCTGCCCTGGACAAATATTTATAAGCTCTACAGCAAACATTAATTTTAAATGTAATTTCTAAAAGCAAATGAGATTTAGCCAAAAGAGTACAATTTCAGATTCTCACTTATAGATACCTCCTTGTGCTGCTGACTGACAGTTTTATTGACTGAGAGTCTTTGCAAATCTATCGGCCTGTCTGGTTTGGCAATATTGACTCTTAGAGACCAGGTTCAGTGTGTCCAGAAATGAAAAAGTGGAAGAATCTGGAGGTTTGGCTGCTCAAGAAATGCCCTGTTGCCTTTACAATGTCACTACAAAGGTCCTTCTGTATTGTGCTAACGTTGGGGTTACTGCAAACCCAATCACTGTAGGTGCCAAGGCTCCTAAAGGGATCCTTGGGTTTATTCTAACAGCATTCCAGGGAAGGAGCATTGCAATCACATGGAAAACATGCCTCTCCTTCCCTTCAGTGCTCTGACTTTTGCAGCTTCTCCTTCTTTCAGCTTTTCTTCCTTTCTCTAACAGAATCTACCAGCAAGAAGAAACCAAGTGCCTGGGGAAGGTGACAGGACCATGGAGTCTCCTGGGTTTGTCTTCAGCATGTGTTTCAGCACACCAAGACACTGACGAGTGGGACACCAGGAACTCAACCCTATGTGATCCAGTTCAGCTGCCCGAGGTGGAATTATCCCCTGGTCAGTGTGAGAGGAAGAGGATGACTCAAAACGCACAGTGAAGGGCAAGAGATGGATGGGCTGGCATGACCTGACAGCAGGGGTTTAGATGCCTGATTTGGAGTGTTGCAGAAGGCAAGGAACATACAAGACCTGTGATCCATGGTGCAGCACTAAGGGATGGCATCAGCATGCTTGATTTGTCAGTCAGCTCTAGTTCAGTGGTGGAGGATGGCTTAGCTGGGTGCTGCATGTTGAGTTGCACGTCTGGGCACTCCTGGGCATAGCCAGAAACAGAAACTGAGACGGTGGGTCCTTCAGGACCATGGTCTTTTAAGGGGTGTTAAGCCTTAGAATCAAATGAGTTGTTTTGAAGACCTTGATTTTGGTGTTAGTATGCAAAGTAGAGTTAACACAGGAAATTACTGCTATGATGGCTCTCGCCATCACTCCTAAAGTAAATAATCACTAAAAAGTCTGTAAAGAGAAATCCTTCCAAAGCATGGAGCTGACCAAGTCCCTTCCATCCAATTACTGGAATTCTGTGTGTTCTGAGCTCTGTTTGCTGCTAACCTGTGATTGGTAACTTAACATCCCTATACTTACCTGTTCCTCAGTTTTCTTGGCCAAATCTGCGCTCTCCTAAATCCTATGTTCCCTCTGGCTCTAACAGACTGTCTTCTCTTGCTCTTCATATCTCAGTTCATGTTAGCTGGGCACCCGAAGGAAGTCATTACCTGGAAAGAGCAATCCAGTATTAACACCTGACCAGAGTGATTTAAAGAAGGACCTCAATGGTTATTACATCACTTCTGATCTTCGGGCAGGAACATCTTTCATATTTCCATGTATCTTCTGGATGTGCTCCACTGACACTGATACTGACTGATGCTGTGATGCTCAGTGACACTGAGGGGTGCACTCCAGTATGTTGAGATTGCATTGGCTGACCTAGCACATCCCTCACTCCTGTTGGGTGCCTCATCTCCATGTTCATTCTAGGAAAGCATTAATGGTACCTCCAAGCAATCCCATAGCTTACATGGGGTTGCAGGGTTGCCTTTCATGTTTGCCTGCCAGTTATGCCCACTGAAGCACTGCCTGCAGTTGATGTACAAAGCTGTGAGGTGCTTACAGGTGAGTTAGCCACAGGAGAAATACATCTGCTGTTACAGGGAAATGGACCTTCACATGCTGAGATGAGCACCCTGATGTTGTTTCTACCTGATAGTTGTTTCCCTTTGCTGAAGACACAGGTGTGAAGCAGAGGGAAATTGGGATTTAGCTGCTGAGATGATGATAATGGAAATCTCAGAGTTTAGCAAACCTCTTTAACCATTGGTTTTAGTGTTTTAGGAATAACCTTACGGCCTACAAACAGCCTTATGTCACTCCATTCTTTCACAACCTATTATGAGTTCATGGTATAGAAATCCTGCACTTATTTGTCTTCCAGTGATGGTAGAAACAAGTTTGAACCAAACTTTTGCTGCAGTATCACAGCTCTGGTTGGATTTTCAGATCTTTCCTCTATTGTGCCATGGAGAAGGTCAGACAAGAAGTGACCTAATGAAGCCCTAAGACACATGAGCTTTTAGTGACAACTTGGGGCAAAGAGGGCTGGTAATGAAGCCCATCCAAACTTCAGTAAAAACAAGGACATAAATACCATCTTTGGTTGGCACAGTCTTGCCTGAAATTGTACTGGTCCACACTGCATCATGTGTGGACACTGCTTCAGCAATGGGTTTAGAAAGGGGCAGTATGTGTGATGATGCTTTAAAGCCTTCTGATCTATCCAGGTCATCCCTACTCCAAGTGAAGGTATATCTGAGTCTGGTGGAGTAGGACACTTGTCCCATCAGCTATCACTTCTTAGTGGGAGAACTATTTCCAGGTAACATTTAGGGTTCTGCTCAGCCTTCACCTGAGCCACGTTGGGGAGTCCAATGCCCAGCACAAAAGGTCTCAGAGATTTCTTGCACAATGATGTGATTTCTTTCATCAGTTTGAAGCAGTAGCTCAGGATACAGAAGGGAGACTACCGGGATGGCTGAGTACATGTAGAGCTGATTGCAAAAGTGTAGGTTTATGGTCTTCTCATAGGTTAATGTGAACAAGCATGGATGGCTGAGAGTGAATGAGTGTGTGTCGATCAGTAGTTATAGGCTTCTGGGGAAGCAGCCTCAAAGCAAGTCCTGAGGATTTCTGGGAACCACATGTGAAGGGGGCCTATAAGGATGCTGGGGAGGGACTCTTCATTAGGGACTGTAGTGATGGGACATGGGGTAACGGGTTCAAACTGAAACAGGGGAAGTTTAGACTGGATCTAAGGAAGAAGTTCTTTACTGTGAGGGTGCTGAGGCACTGGAATGGGTTGCCCAGGGAGGCTGTGAATGCTCCATCCCTGGCAGTGTTCAAGGCCAGGTTGGACAGAGCCTTGGGTGCCATGGTTTAGTGTGAGGTGTCCCTGTCCATGGCAGGGGGGTTGGAACTGAATGATCTCAAGTTCCTTTCCAACCCAAACCATTCTATGGTTCTATAAAAGGCTCTGTAAGGCAAGTGCACGTTGTTCCTGAAGCTGTCTAGAGAAGGGCAGTTCTACACCTTGTGTGTCTGAGGGCAGCCTTGTTCTATGGGAGAGGCTGAGCTGCCTTTCACAGCTGCAGTAAATCTGACTAATTGCACTTGCTGAGCAGATGAAGAAACTGTGCCCCAGGTCTTGGGCTTGTTTGAAGACAGCTCTGTCTACCTTGACATCTGGAGGAATGCATCCCAGGGCTGGGGGGAAGGGAGCAGAGCCGTTCCTCGCCCTTCCTTCCTTCCTTCCTCAGGACTCCAGCCTAGGATTATCCCGGAGGCTGCAGAATACCTGGTAAAACTGAAACCAGCTATTTTCTTGCTGCAGGCTGTGACTTTGCATTATGTTGTAGCTGGAAAACATGGGGCTTACATGAGGTGTAGGAAGATGAAATACTGGGAAAGGATGGAGGAGCTGGGGGAAGCAAGACAAACATCCCAATGGGAAGCTGGGCTGGAGCTGAGTTCGGACTGGGCTTTGCTGGCCCAGCGATGGGAAAAGGCAAGGGCAGCTGGGCTGGAGGCAGGCAGGAGCTCTGGAGCCCTGCCTGGTGCGGATTCGATCCGGGAAGTTTTAATGCCACAACAACAACAACAACAAAAGAGGAAAGGGGGGAAAGGAAGAAAAGGCTCCTGCGGGGCCGGTTGCCACGGAGACCCCGAGGAAGTTTGAACCAGTCCTGCTCTTTTCACAGCCGCCTTTGAGCCAAGGAGGGAATTATGGCTGGCGATAAAAGGGGACATGTGGCCCTTTGCTCACAGGGACCGGCCTCTGCAGTTACGAGTCCTCGGCTCATTTTGTCCCTTGTCTCCTCCTGCAATTATACATTCGGAGCTCAGGGAAAAGAAATCTAGGACAAGTTGTGCACCCTTTGCCCCCGGGACCCGTCCCTGCAGGGCAGACCCTGCCTCTTTCAGCCCATTATTCCCCCCGTGATGCACCAACCCGTTTCCTCCCTACTTCGGGAATTCTTACGTGTTCAGAGCTGATAAACAGCTCACAGCGGCTGTCATCACACCAGCGCCTGCTCTCAAACAGCCTCCACGAGGAAGAGGGGCTGAGGATAGGATCATAGACTCATAGAATAGTTAGGGTTGGGAAGGACCTTAGGATCATCCAGTTCCAACCCCCCTGCAAGATCTTTCCCAATGGAGCTGGACACAGTTTTCCTCATTGTTTTTGGGAGGTTTTTGGGAGGGATCTGGCTGAGCAAATGACAAGAATTACAGTGAAAGGGGGAAATTCAGCTCTGTGTTGCCTTACCCTAATTCCCCCAGTGACACTCACATAATGCAACGCCCAAAGTCGTGTTGTAGCATTCAGGTTTTGCCCTGGGTTCTCCTCATTTTGGGGTTGGAGCTGGATACTTGCACTTCCAGTGTGATGTGCTGCAAAAAGTCCTCCTCAAGCCTATTTGATGTTATACACAAGGGACAAAATGGCAAAGTGAAAGGCGGAGGTGCCAGCAAAAGAAGTGAGTCTTCTACAGGCATAGAACAGCACTGGGAGCAAAGCATACCTTAGGATCACAGAATAGTTGGGATTGGAAGGGACCTTAAAGATCCCATGGGCAGGGATATCTCAGCTTGCAGCTCACACCTCCTGGTCAACTGGGTTAACAGAACCCAGCTCTCTTTTTCAGGGGTATTCAGTTCTTCTTGGCCCTTTGGTGCTGAGGGTGTCATGGTGAGCTGTGAAGGAGCAGGTATGGCTGGGGACATGGGGTAGTGACCGAGGCTGGGATCTGCTCTCCCTCCCAGCCCTCAGAACACTATTCCAGAGCCCATTTCCTTTCTTGTGCTGGGCTGTGGTGCAGACTTCCGTTTGTTTCCATCAGCTTCTTGGGTTTCTTTTTAAAGCCAGAACTGTGTTTGAAGGGTTCTTACCACCTGGAGAGGCTGTGGGATATGCATCCTTGGAGGCTCTGGAGATTCAGGAAGACAAAACCATAGGCAACCTTATGGCATTAGTCTTGCTTTCTGCAGGAGGCTGGATTAGAGACCTCCAGAAGTCCCTTCCCACCAGTACTTCTATGGGTTGATGATGATGCTCTATTGCTTTGCAAGTTAATTGACTATACAGTCTTGGTTTTGTGCATGGGAATAACATAAACCACTTAAATAGTCCAGAACACCTTCGCAGGAGCCATCCAAATGATGGGTTACAAAGCCAAGATCCATGCAGCACACGAAGCGTGTGGCTGGCCAGCTAAGCACTATGTATGGTGCAAGCAGCATTATGTCCCCTGGAAGCTGTGGCACAGTCCTGCAATCACAGTAGATTGCTCATGCATGGACCCTGCCTGCTCACCAGAAGCTGAATGATGGCTGGTCACTCACCCCATTCCCAGTGGTGAACTTTTCTGCTTGGGAGAAACCTACCTTTACTGAAGGGATGTTAATTATCACTAAATGAAGAGCAGCTCCAGCTATTGAGAATTGCTTGGACAAGTGTTTGTAGATGTGCCTTTGCCAAATCATAGTGTTCTGGGTAGCTCTGTCTTCCATTCCCACTGCTGCTCCCTGAACACAACCCCATGAACCTCATCCTCCTAAATGAGCCTTTAATTCTCAGCTCCTACCATGGTCCTGCTTTGCAGAGCAGCCAACAGCTTCCAGGCTCTGTGCTTAGGACCTCTGCAGTGTCCGAGGACACTCTTGCCTTCTGTTCTCAGGTGGAAATAAAAGGAATGGCACCCATCAGAGTGTGTGAGCATCTTTCCTGTCGAGCAGCTTGGCAAGTGGGCCAGCCTCGGAGGTCTTATTGCTAGGGGAAGCTGGAGCTGAAAAGTTACTGGAGCTTCCCTTTTGATCCCTGTACCTCCACTTCTGCTCCACAGCAAGGCAAGAAGGCCATATGGAGCATCCCTCAGCTGCTGTGGTCCTCTCTGTACCCACCACTTCATGCACTCTGTGCAGATAAAGTGATGAAGGCTCTTCTGGTTCTCTTTAGGGACTCCTCTGCCTTTAATTTCCCTATTGCACTGTTGCCACAGCCACATGTTCCCATCGTGGGATTACTCCCTCAGTTATCCAGGTATCCTGTTTGTGGGGCTAAGTGGTGAATCACAGCTGAGCTGCTGTAAAAATAACCATTTGGGGGGGAATAATCTTTATTTACTTCAGTGCCACCTTCATACAGTTTTCCTTTTGTTTTAGTATGGAAGATGCATAGAGGGATGTGTAGATTTTCTGTGTGTTGGAGCAGGATTCCTGTTTCTATGACCATGAGATTGTATTTTTGTGGATCAGAACTGCAATGTCCAGCACACTGTGTCCTGCTCCTATGTTTGCAACCAGCAGGTATCTCTCAATTACTAGTTTCTCAAAGACCATCTTTACTTTAAAGGAAGACGGTTCTAAAACGCAATGTAGGCGCTGATGACCCACAGACCGACTGCATCACACCTGTGCTCCGTGATCCCGGGAATAAGCATGACAGGATGGGGGTCACTTGGCAGGAGAGCTTGGGAGTGTGGTACACAGTGCCATCCAGTGGACCTGCCACGGCTGACCAGGCAGCAGTAGGAGGTAAGGTCCTTTCGTGATGTAGTTTGAGGCACTGAGCTGTGTATGATGCTTTCCCAGTCCCACTTCAGACAACCTGGGCTATTCAGCAAAGCCCAGGTAGCAAATTATGCCCATGAAAACGTCTTCCCCAAGGCCTTGAGTACCTGGCAGTGTCCATCACTTGGATGTCCCAGCTAAGAGGATGCAGGACCGTACATCAGGACCATTGCATCTCATCCTCCCCTGCACTCCGGAATGGAAGTGGTGCAGGTGATAGAGTGGAAGCAAAATCCAAGTGAACACTCACTCGTGGTTAGTGCCACTGAGGAGCGATAGGAGCATCTCCTGCAAGCAGACCCCTATGCACTCTCCATGCCTCATCGCAGGAGCACAGGGCGGAAGGAGGCTACAAGACGAGCCTAGGGTGAGCAGGTAGGGCAGAGAAACACAGCGAATACCTTTCCCAACTGTTTGGAACAAGATTTCTCCTGGAAAAGCCCCCCCAAAGGAGACCTCGCTCCTTGCGCGATCCTTGGGGGCACAGTACCACCTGCTGGCAATGAGGCGGCAGCATAGCGAGGGATGGGACACAGGGAGAAGAGCCAGCCCTGGCAGTGCGCTCCTCTCTAGGACTAGAGCAGGACTCACGTTTGCTCTCCATTGAGACCTTCCCCCCCCTCGGACAGTCAGAATCACTCGTGTTCAGGCTGCCAGGGTTTTCCACCTGCAAAGGGAAGGCAACGGAAATCCCCAAACAGAGCCCAGTTTACCAGACCTGGGTAAATGTTTGTTTTCTTATTAAGCTGTAGCTTAAATAGTAATGTTTTCAGCCCTCTTCTTCCCTGGGCTGTGCATTACCTCAACACTTCCTACCCAAACTTCGAATCCTAGAATAGTTTGGGTTGGAATTGACCTTAAGATCATCCCGTTTCAACCCCCCTGCCATGGGCAGGGACACCTCACACTAAACCATGGCACCCAAGGCTCTGTCCAGCCTGGCCTTGAACACTGCCAGGGATGGAGCATTCACAGCCTCCCTGGGCAACCCATTCCAGTGCCTCAGCACCCTCACACTAAAGAACTTCTTCCTTACATCCAGTCTAAACTTCCCCTGTTTCAGTTTGAACCCATTACCCCTTGTCCTGTCACTACAGTTCCTAATGAAGAGTCCCTCCCCAGCATCGTTATAGTCCCCCTTCAGACACTGAAAGCTGCTCTGAGGTCTCCACGCAGCTTCTCTTCTCCAGGCTGAAGCCATCTTTGCTCTGTTTCCCCTGTTCATCTCAGCACAGTATTTAGCCTCTAAGTCTCCCAGGTTCTACCCCACTTTAATTTATGTGCCTAAGAAATAGCAGATGATTGATTTGAGGCTGTCAATAATCCATTCCTGCCCTCAGAACCCTCAGGTCCAGCAGCCACATTTGCTCTTTCTTCCCTCTTCATGAGTTTCTTGCTCCTGTGCTTTGCTCTCTGTCTTCCTTGGTTGTTTCACTGAGCAGTTTCTGGAGTGTGCAGCAAAAGGAGGCTCTGTGCACTTAGCTCCTATCCCACACAATCTGGCCAGGAAGCTGTGGTTTAAAGCAAACCCAGAGGATTCAAAACACAACTCCTGAAAGCATCTGTTAAGCTACATGGGTTCAAATACGATCTTAGGACTTGATCCCATTATTGGAATGTGGTCCCACTGGTTGAGGATGGGTAAGGAGCAGAATTTGGTTGTCCTAAACCTGACTCATCTATCAGAATGCACCTGACTGATGGGATGTGTGTTAAGGTCTTTGGAAATGACTGGTTATTCATACCTGCAGGATGATCAGCTTATCCCATTGCAGCACCAGGAGCTGTAGGCACACTGGGGTAACTGGGAAAAGAACCAAACTGGAGATTATGGAGTTGAACTCAAGGCACTTTGGGTAAGGTTCAGCTCCCCCAAGCTGAGGTGCTGACAGTGCAGGGCTCAGTCCAAGCAGGGGTCTAACACCTAGTTCATGCTGTGGCTGAAGGGTCTGGCTACCAGGCCACATGTGGGTCTGAAATGATCTGGAACCAGCTTGGTGCCCACAGAGCTCTCCATGGACTGATCCAGCCCATTGATTACACAGAATATGGCAAAAAAGAGCTTGTGTAGAAGGGTCAGGTCTGCTGCTGGGAGCAGAGAGAGGAGAAGGAAGGAGGGGAGAGTGATTCCTCTTCAGGCAGCACCAAGCTGTTAGACTGGATCAGGTCATCATTTGTTGGCATCCTCAGATTTACCTGTTAGAGCCCAGCCACTCTTTGTAGACTGCTTGAGTATGAATTCTGGTCATATTCTTTCCATCCATCCAAGACACCTCTTTGGAGGCCCCTCTGAGCTGTTGGCCTTTTCCTAGGACCTTAGCAAGACTGACTGCATTGGCATGACCAGGGATGGGTGAGCTCTACTGGGTCCTCCAGGGTACAAGAACTACTTTGACGCTGCTCTTGTCTCTTATCTTGAACAATCATAGAATCAGTGAATACTTTGGGTTGGAAGGGAACTTTAAAGGTTCCCTTTAAATGTAGTCCACCCTGTCTGCAATGAGCAGGGCCATCTTCAACTAGATCAGGTTCCTCCGATCCACATCCAACCTGACCCTGCAGGGATGGAGCATCTACCACCTCTATGGACAAGCTGTGCCAGTGTTCCACCACCCGCGTTGTGAAGGTGTCTTCCTAATACCTACTCTGAATCTCCCCTCTTTTAGTTTAAAACCATCACCCATTGTCCTCCTGCTGTGCAGGCTGTGCTGGCCCTTCATATTGGCTCTGAATGCTTCATCATTGGACTTCAGTCTCACCAGCCTTCCTGGTGGCCCAACACACCATTTTATCTGGATGAGTGATACCAAGATCCCTCACTTCAGACTGGGTCTGAAGAACATCTGATCATTCCATCTCCTTTTCTTGGATTGCTGCACAGACATTGAGTGCTGGGGTCTTTTACTAGCAAAGGAAGTGGAAATCCAGGATTTCAGTTGATTTCAGTTTATACCAGGTCCAGACTGGGGTCTAGGTTGGAAAACCCCCCATAGCATGGTGAAGGTGGCTGTGCTCACATTGCAGTTCAAAGCACTCCTCACAAAGCTGCTTTAAGTGGTGCGAGCCAGGCCCTGGTGTCCTGTACTTCAAGACTGCAAGATGTCCTTCAGGTCCACTAGAGACTGCTGCTGATGCTTCTCACTTTTACCTCCATCCATCTCACATGAGGGCCCACAGGGCCACTGGATTCATTATTGGTGTCACCCTGCTCTGGCCAAGCTTCTGTCCATTGTGCAAGTGTGTAGATGCAGCTACTACCCACCACTAGAGGCGATTGTGGATCCAGCTACTAGACCTTGATCCTATTGTCTCTCCAGGTAAGAATATGCTAGGAAGCCATCACCAGCTGCTTGGATCCCATCAAGGAGCAGTAAGCATTTCCAGAGGAGTTTCATCAGGTTCCTTTCTGCCTTTCTACTTCCCAGTTTTGCATATTTCTGATGCTTTGATATGTCCCTTCCTTTCATTTCTGCCATCTTTGTAATTTGAGTTTCCTTTTGATCCGTTTCCCAATTTTCCCAGTTTTCTGTTTAGGTTTTCCAGTTTGGCTCATGCCCAGCAGCGTCGCTGTGCAAAGGCAGATTCCTTGGGCAACGCACAAGAACAGAACGTGCACGTAGAGGCTCTCCTCCCCAAAAACATCCCAGACACCAATTTGCAGCTTAGGGACTTCCCCAGCCCAAGGTGGTGTTGATGGGTTTAGTAACACTGAGGGGGTTTTCTTCCATAAATCTACTTGGTTTCTCCTTGAATTGCATGCAATCCTCTGGCTCCTGTGACATGGTGCAGCCTGCAGTGCCACAGCTCCTGGTGAGGGTGTCCTGGCTGTGTGAAGGGTGACATCCAGGGCACTTTGGGGTTGGTTCTGTTATTTTTTAAAGCCACCAGCCAGCTTAATTTAATGCCCCAATAACTGCAAGTTCTTGTCCACCCACTATCAGCCACTTGGTCTGCAAGGTCTCTGTTGTATCCCCATCAGTTGTCTCTTTTCCAAAGTGAAGTATCCCAGCTCACTCAGTAGCTCCTTCCACAGATGCCCTTCTCTGTCCTTGATCAGTATTGCTGTAATACTCCAGCCCTTTCCTAGTTCTATTGTATGTGGGATGGGAGGAAGACTGGATCTCAGCGTGAAGTTCCATGAAATCACGCTGCTTATAGACAACAGTTGCTGTTTCTTGCCATTCCTGCTGGTATAAGCTAAGGAAGAACATAAATCCTCCATGAGGGACCGGTTGAGTGTTAGTAAAGCAACAAAGCAATACTTGGGTCAAGATCAGAAGCAGTCAGTGCTCCAGAATATTACCTGTGGTGAGCTGAGGATTTATTTATTCCTTACCCTAAAGCTGATAGGAAAAACACCATTTTCCCAGGATATTGCAACACAATGGGGCATGGGAGGAGAGATCTGTCTCATGATAGGAGGATGTCTACAGTGTGATTGTCTATATCTGAGCTAATTTACCACTTTATGGACAATGAGTTTCCAATAGACAATAAGCATTTAATTAAATACAGCCTTCTACAAAAATATGATCTCCAATGTCCTGCATGGTCACAGTGGAGAGCAGGACATCAGGAATCACTGCAAGTGATCAAGACAGGAAACATACCTGGTATACATGCTATTGTGCTCTCCTCATTGACAACGAAGGAGAATCAGAGCAGGGAGATGTGATGAAGATCACCAAAGATGGTGAATGATGGATGACTAAAGGAGGGCTACAACTCTTCAGGTAGAAGTTCTGGGGTCTGTCAAAGGGGTGAATGCAATTCTCATTCATGCAGTTGCCAAGCTGCCCATGGCTGTGATTCCCAACCACAGGCGGGGATCACTTGCTACTTGAGCAGTCCAGACACACTCAACACATGCCATGAGTTGGAGTTAGGATGTTCGGTGTGGTCCAAGTAAGCCTACTGACACTGCTGTGAGAGAGGAGTTCTTTGGTTCTCTTGAATCCCTTAAAATATCTTTCCTCCAAAATCTTACATTCTATGGCTTTTTCTTGTGAATTAAATAAATTTGGGTGGCAATTCAGCAAAAAGCTCCTTGAAATGCCAGAGATAAAAAGACTATGTAAACTATGGATATGAGATAATGTAGATACTTGCCCAAATGGCTATAGGAGAGTGATCATTGCAAAAAGCAGTTGACCCAGAAAACTATTTGGTTTAGCCAAAATATGGCCATTGTGGCAAATGCCCCTAAAAGTGCTTTCAAAACAGCATGGATCAAATCAGCTCTGAAATAAAGGAATGTAACTGGAGCAAGATCTACAATGTCAAGTCCTGAAGCATCCCTACCAGGAACCAGGATAACGCAACATGCCAGGATAGAAAACAATTCTTCTTTTTCCAGTTTTTGATGGTTTTATTGGCTTATGAACTCCATGGCAAAGCCTAATCCTGAGCCTTGCACTGTGCAGTGGAGCAAGCAGAGCTGTTAAACAGTGTTCTCACCATACAGGTCTCAAGTGCCCTTGCTGCTCTCCTCCTTTCAACTACTTTCCTTTCCACTGATGTATTAAGCCCTCCTCCTCCCAAGTCCTCAATATATCTGAGCCTCAGCCCAGCATTGTCCATCCCTGTTTTCAGCACAAAGCTTTACTTGACCCATGTACTAAGGCACCCATGTCCCTGCTTTGAGGCTTGTTTCATGTCCACCTCCACAACCAGCTTGTCTTGTCCTGACACCTTCCTCTCTGCTTCACACACCAGGGAAAAGGCCCTGCTACAGTGGCACCCCAATAAGCCAAGAAGAAAGAGAGGTCTGGGGTTGAGACGATCGCTCCTGTTGTCCCCTGTGCTTAATGCCCTTGTGGTGGGTTTGTGCAGGCAGGAGGTGGGACAGCTCAGCTCCGTCATCCAGGCAGGTTATAGAGATGCTCTACCCTGGGAAAGTGCCATGTGTAGGAAAATAAGAAGCAGCAGCCCAAGCACACCCTGGAGAACAACACTGGTGTCAGTAACAGGGAACAGGTCTTAGTGTTCCCTCCCCATCGTGAGACATTTGAGGATGCAGCTGCAGGGATGGGAGCACTTACAGGTCCAGTTGGAGTTCCCTAGGTGTGACTGGGAAGTGCTGCATTTCACAGCCTTGCACACACCTCTACACTGTTTGCAAAGCAAACCTTATGAAGGAGGGTGTGAAAGGCAGCAGTGCATCACCAGCTCAGCAAAGCTGCCATTCTCATTTACTTCTTGGGCGGATTGGCTTCTTTGGCTACCTGCCTGTCTGGAGCCCTACCACGCACGTGTCTCCATAGTCCTGTGATTTTATGGGAGTGTTTTCAGAACACATGGATTCAACCTCCCTAACATTTGTCTCAATGGACACTGGGTGCTGGTCATTTGTTGCTGAGTTCCTCTGTGAAAGTGGTGTCATTGCACTTGAGAGGATCAGGCTGGGCATTAAACAGTGCCTATCCTGCAGGGTTGTGCATCTGTAGGACAAGTGCCCAGAAAGGTTGCATCTTTGGAGGTCTTGCAGGACAAAGACACAACCATCCTTAGCTAGGCTTGACAGCAACCTGCCTTGGGACAGGAGGATGGTCTAGAGACCTCCAAAGGGTCCTTCCCACCAACATTTCTATGAGATGTCTGCTTCTGCAATGCCTGTTTGGTTATATGTGTTTGGGAGAGCATGCTCCATGCATGGGATCTCCCTGGTATGTCCATGAACATTAGAGCAGTGAGCCCATGCAGAAGCAGAAATGGGTCAGGTGTGTGCTGGGTGCCCAGGCACCGCAGGTGCCTCTTTAGTTTTCCCTTGACCCACCAGTTTAGCTGCATAACCAGGTGTCAAAGGCAGCAGTAAACTTTGACTGCAGGGTATTCCCTACATATTATTCCATATGGCACCGTCGAGCATCCCGAAGCTGCTACGGGGACTGCCGATGCTTGTCCGCAGCTCCCCGCAAGGATGGAGGGACCTGGTGGGACGCGACCCAGCACGGAGACCCTGAGGGCTCTGGGGGCCAGCGGGTCCTCAGGGAGCCCCGGGGGTGCCCGGCGGCTGTGGGACGGGACGGGACGGGACGGGAGGAGGGGGCCGCCCCGCCTCCCGCTTAAAGAGCCGCGGCGCCGGGCGGCCGCGCAGTGAGCTGCGGAGCGGCACCAGCCGGCACCATGCCCTGCGCCTTCGGCCGCATCCTCATCATCATCATCCTCCTGCCGCCGCCGCCCGCCGCCGCCTACTTCGGGTCAGCACCGCCTCCGCGCAGGGACCGGGGGGGGAGCGCGGAGGGTCCGAGGGACAGCGCCGGGATGGGGAGGGGGAGCGCGGAGGGTCCGCGGATGCTGTGCTGGGGGAAGGCTCGGAGGCTCCGCGGGTCCCGGTGAGCGGTGTCCGGTGGGGAGCTGCGGAGTTGGAAAGCGGTGGGAGGAAGGGTGCTGGGTGTGAGCACTGCTGAGAAACGGGACAGGGAAAGACCAACGTGTGGGCAGCGGGACGCAGGGACGGGCTGGAAGATGCTGGGAGCAACCGGGATCAAAACTTGCTTGAACCGAGCTCCGTTTCTGCTCAGGATGTGAATTAGCCCCGGCTGGTTGCAGGCGGTGACACCCCACTCCAGGCTGCTTCCCTGGACAGAAGAAGGTGGAAGGAGGGAGGCCGGGCTCAGCAGAGGGGTCTGGGTGACATGTGGGTGCTGCGGGGCTCAAAGCCAGCCCAGGGCCAGAGGGTGCGCTGAGCGCAGGGAGGCAGAACTGATGCTTCAGCGCAGGATAAACTTGGGCACGACTGCCCCAGGGTGCGTGTCCTCCCCTCACATTTCAGGTTGTTTGGGTTTAAAGGCAAAGGTGGCGTTTTAAGAGGCTGGGTCAATGCAGAACTTCCCCTGGAGATGGGTTTTGGTTTGTTTTCTCGGTAAGCTGCTTCTCAGGGAGGTTTTTCAGACTCGCTTGTGCTAACCAGAGCTCTTAGTGCTCATCTCCCAGTGAGTGTAGAAGAGCCGCAAATACCAACACATTCAGGCACTGCTGTGAGTGATGGTAACACCCAAGACAGATCTGGAGGGTCTTGGTCCCTCTCTACTGATCCTCCCATCGGGTGCCAGATACTTCTTACATTTGCTGGCAAGTACCTGCAGGTTTGGCACTGCTTACATCGGGCTATGGTTGGTATTTCATTTCTGCAGCAAAGCTTCCTTAAAACAGATGGGTCTTAAGTTAATTAATTGTGTCGTTTAGCCTAACTCACATCTAAGCACCTGCTGCCAGGGGAGGACTCTGCTTTTCTTGGTCATTCATGGTGTGTATGTACACAAGCTCTTCAAAGGAGCTGGGTTGTGGTGAGCATTTGGCTTTCCAGCTACAGGGACATGTGCACAGGGTTATACTTAGTGGAAGTGAATGTCTTTGTGCCCTCCTTTCAGATAACTAACACAAAGTGGTCACTGACTATTGCTCAAGCTCTTAAAGCAACCTGACTGATTCTTCACCTTGTTACAAGGATCTGTTTGATAGGAGCTGCTTTCTGGGCATGAAATCTGGGTGTGCTGCCTCTTGATGGTGCCTAGCTCAGGATCTGAGGCTGCAGTTTCACTTCTGGAAGGTGTTTTCCTTGAGGGGTTTGTCACAAGGCTGCCCTGCATTCTCACCTCTCCATTGAAAAATCACAAGGAAACCAAAGCCTAAGAACTCATTGGGAGCTTGGTGGTGATGAATAATGTGATCCATGGGTGCTTATTTTGAGCCCATAGACATAGAGTAACTCTAGTATCCAGAAGTCCTGATGTGAATGTTTGATACAGCTTGGTTTGGAAGCATCTCACATCCAAATTCCTACTGAGTTAGAGGGGACTTCAGGCCCTGGTGCAGCAGTCCACCTCTAAGTATTGTCAAATAGGAGAGACTTATGCACAGGAGCCAGATCTTTGCTTTCCAAGCCCTTAACTGAGGAAACCTCCAAAGATGTAATAAAAGGTGCAGGAGGTTTTTGGGTGCCAATCTACAAAGAGAGGACCTGAGCCCTTTCTGTTGTGTACAGTGGCTTTGGTAAAGGTGACATACTGCTGTTTGAAAGCAGTGAAAATGCCAGGTTTGATTCCATCAGGACCAAGGTAAGGCAAGAAGTGCCCAGGGCTGTCCAGCAGAAATGGTCCAAGGGCCCAGCAGAGACAAAGATAACCTATATATATACAGAATTAAGCCTTGCCATACAGAATACAGAATTAAGAATTAATATACAGAATTGATACAAAATGAATACAGAATTAAGCCTTACACTGGAGAAGTACTGGCAGCTGTGGGCAGACCTTGGAAGAGCACATTCCCATCACCTGGGGTTGTTGGCTATCTGATGTCAGTGCACTGGCTATGCTTGAGCAGACCTTGAACTGCCCATGCTGGCTCCACAGAGGGGTACCTTGGAGCATACAGGAGAGGGGGAGAAAATAAGCTTTGCATGAAATGTGGTCCGGCTGTTGTTCAGGTGATGTTGGGCATGCCTGGCTCATCAGATGCAGGAACCCAGAGTGGCTGTCTCCCTGGTACATAGACAGTGTACACCCCTTGTCTTCCTCTGTGCTTGTTTTGTTTCCACCTTTACTTCAATCTCCCCCATGCTGCAGCCCCTCTAAGGTATCCCCTCCTCATCCCAGCTGTGCTCTTGCTTTCAGGATGTACAGCTCCTTGGGTGGGAATCTCTCTACACCTCACTAAAAGCTCTCAGCCTCCTGTCGCCTTCTTAAGGGCTGGGTTTCACAAAGTGGGAAGTAGTTTAGGCTGTGCTGGAGGGCAAAGAGCTCCTCAGAGGGTGTAAGAGGATCCCTTCCTAGAGTTAGGGCAGAATTCAGGAGACCCACCTCAGGTTTGATAGGCAGGAGACACAGACTTGTTTAAAGCCTTCTCCTGGAGAGACCTCCATGGCTGCAACATGTCTGATTCATGGGTCAGTTTGGCCTGTGCAATGTAGGCAGCCAGGTCTGCTGGAGCCTTTCTTTCTAACTCATCCTTGAATACCTGTGCTAGGTACAGAGGCTCCAGGCTCCCTGGAGCTTCCCATCATGTACTGCCTGGCTTCACAGATCCTCTTAATTCAGCCTACCTGTGTCCCCTGGAGCTAATTCTGCTCCCATCAAAGTCAGTGACACAACTGTTGCTCATTTCATGATGGAAGGGTCCTTCGAAGTGAAAACAACACATGACTTGCAGGTCTATTGAAGCTTAGGTTTTGTAGGTCTGAAAGGAGCTTAATGTGTCAAATGATATCTTGATGTAAATAATGGTACCTTCAAAAACGCTGTCCTCACCTGTATACCCCTGGTATACAAGATAGAAGGATACCCCTGTATCCTTCTATCCATCTCCTGTATCCCCTAGAAGGATACCCCTGTATCCTTCTGGAGATGTTGGGTAAGCTTTGGGTTTCGTCCAGTTAGCCAGTTACCTACATTCCTATGTTTGCTTTGGTAACTGTTATTGAAGCATTTCCTTGATGAACCTACTACCAACAGGGACTCTGCTGTCCAGTTCTGACCCTGGAAAGGTTTCTGAAGATGTTTCTGATAAAACAAATGCTTATATTACTTCCAAACTGAATAATCCTTCCTCAAAGTGCAGTGTATCAGGAGGGTTTGTTACAGCATCTTCTTTTGCCCTCTCAGACACACAGAATACTGGGGTATTTAAGGAGTGTATTAGCAGAAAGAGAGCAGAAATGGAGAAGGAAGGCAGCTTTCAGATGAGACTTGAAAAGATGGAGTCTGTAGTGATTGTCACAGCAGAGACAATGTGTGGCTATGGATGCATTGAATAGGTGAAGGCTTTTCACAGGTGCTTTTTGCTTATCTTCTATTCCCAGATTCTCTTTAGTCACTGCATCAGGGTATCAGACTTCCTATAAAACTGTCCCATTGAATGGTGAGTGTTTCATGTCAGTAGCGTGGCCAGCTCAGAGGCAGACTGAGTTAGATCTCCCATGCAGGACTGTGGTCCTGCCCTGGCTGTTCAGCAGCAGGGAATGCACTGCTCTGAAACCAGCAGCTACATAAAGATGCTTCAGTGACTGAGGCAAGAGGGGGAAGGATATAAACCAAGTATGTCTGGTCTGTGGGAGCATGGAGCAGGTAAGGATGAGGAACCCAGTGCAGTTAGAGTGAACTAGGCATAGGCACTGATTGCAATCGTTCCCAGCTAAATCCTCATGCCATACCTCTCGTCCCAAACCAGCCATCTCTTCCAATGGAAGAATTTTATATATGTGGAGTTTCAGGAGAATTGCCTTATTCAAAAAGGAGGCTATATCTGGACACATCATCTGTTGCTGTTCCCAGAAAGGGTTTGCAGCAAGCAGAAAAGCTCATTGCAGAGGATTCCAACTCATAACCTCACATAAACCTCACCTGGGATTTTAACTCAAGCTATTTGTGAGGAGCAGAAAGCTTGCCAGAAAACTTGGAGGGTTGCAGGTATAAAGAGGGTCTGAAATGACAGCTCTGATGGAGAAACACCTTTGAGATCAACAGTTTATCCCAAGATGCTTCTTTGGGGGATTTCTGCCACCTTCTCTGAAGACAAAGCATGGAAGATCATTCCCTACAGTCACAGCACTACAACACTGCAGCTGCCCATCCATTTGTCCAGGGATGAATACTGAGGATGAAATAATGTTGCTTCTGAAAGGATTAAAACTCTATTCCACTGAGTTGCCAGGGAGAAAGGAGAGCCGAGGACCTGTTGTGCACTGCAGTGGCCTTGATTTGATCTGTCATTGTCCCATATTCTCTTTCACCTCTCTTGAATGCTTGTTGCAGTTATCTGTGGGGTGTAGGTATTTCTGTGGAACATGAAAGGCCCATGAAATCAGATATGGAGGACTGTTGGGGCTCTCTTTGATTTTTCTCCTGACTTGGGAGAGGTAGAAAAGGCATATTTTTAGGGATTTTTAAGATCTTTCAGATCCAGAGGACACTGGGCATTGCACAGGAACAGGCTCTCATTAAAAGTTTCTTAAGCAGCTGGAATGTGGCTGGAAGGAGATTAAAGGAAATAGATGAATTTAGCAAAGTGCTTAGACAGAAAAGGAGGGAGAAATAAAAGTTGGAGATCCTTATTGTTCTTTCAGATTGCTAGCAGGTGTGCATTAATTCAAAGAGTTTATTTTCCTTTTTGCCATATGATCTGTAGATAATAAACCCTAAATCATCTAAAATCAATGTGCAGTTTGCCTAACTGCAAATATCTGCATATTTTCTGTTTAATCTTGTAAGAATGTTCTCATGCTGTGATCTTGATCTGATCCTATGGTAGTTTTACCATAACGAAACACAGTTACAGTCAGTTTACAAGAATTTGCTCTTATGGGTAATCTTAGCTGTGCCTGTTGGGACTTTGCGAGTGGCTTCTGCTCTGAGCTTTGCCACTGGACCTTACAATCATAGAACAGTTTGGGTTGGAAAGGAGCTTAAGATCATCCAGTTTCAACCCCCCTGCCATGGGCAGGGACACCTCACACTAAACCATGGCACCCAAGGCTTCATCCAACCTGGCCTTGAACACTGCCAGGGATGGAGCATTCACAGCTTCCTTGGGCAACCCATTCCAGTGCCTCAGCACCTTTACAGTAAGGAACTTCCTCCTTAGATCCAACCCAAACTTCACCTGTTTAAGCAACTTTCCCCTGTTTAAGCAACCTTGGGCAGCTCCTTTTATTTCTCGGCCTCCTGACCTAAACTGAAAGTTACATGAACCACTGGTTTTGAGAGCTGTGTCTGTGAGCTGATCTGATGGAACGAATCCCGATCTCTGTAGGAACTTGTCCCTAATTATGGACGTGTGAGTGCATCTGGAGGTTGTAGGCTACTGTGAGAGTGAATGCAGAAGTGTTGTGAGGTTAGGTCAGCTGAATTGTGCTATAATCCCCATGCCTGGGTAGAGTGGATTGAGTACAGAGAGATCTAGACATCTAACTCAGAAATAGATGTTTAAAGGGTAATGTATGTAGAGGACTAAAATTGTAGCTGCAGTGCTTGCACCGTGAAAGAGCCTGATAATGGTGCAGAGGTGAAGAACCTCACTTCCTCCACTGCTGTGGGGAACTGCTTGTTTGGCATTGTACCAGCTTACTACCTCGTGTCCATCTCCATCTGGCTTGGTTTGCTCAAGCACAGAAGGTGATGGGGAGTTGCTGCACCTCTGGAGGGGATGCCACAGCCAGGTGGTCTTTGTAGATGTGCTTCAGAGATTGCTCCTGCTTGCATCCCTCCCTATCCACCCTGCCTGCTCTGACTCCCACAGGCACTCTGAGGAGCAGCATAGCCCAGTTTGTCTGACTGGGAGAGAGCAATAAGAAGGAACTGGCTCATCCATTTGTCCATGTTGAAATGCTTGTGGACATGTGAAGAAAACAGCAGGGCTTGGAGGAGGGAAGGTGTAGTCTGAAAATGCTCATATTGGGGCTGAGATGTGTCCAAAAGTAGAGGGTTTAGGATGTTTCCATTTCTCTGTTTATTTTCTGGGTGGGGGTTGAGGCACTCTCCAATTCTTACCTGTTTGGTAATAAGGGGAGGCACTCCTGATCAGTGTTGTGCAAATACAGGACTGTTCCCAGGTTGTTTGCATCAGAGTAAATTAATTTCTCCGTGTTTTCAAGCAGCCCAAAGATATTAAGGGAGATAAATTTTGCAAGAAAAATATTCTCTTGCCATGAAGAGTGAAACCATTTGTCTCAAATTTGTGACATATTTCAACTGAATTACATATAAACACATGGAAGTGCATTGCTGTGGCATTTGGAAACACTTTTAGTTGAGCTTTCCTTTCTTTTTCTCAGTACAAAAATGTTTTCCAGCAAAAGATGTGTTTGCCCTAGAAAGGTGGTCACTGATAATGTCTCCTGGTTGGTCTTAGAATCATAGAATCATAGAATAGTTAGGGTTGGAAAGGAGCTTCAGATCATCCAGTTCCAACCCCCCTCCCATGAGCAGGGACATCTCACACTAAACCATGGCACCCAAGGCTCTGTCCAAACTGGCATTGAACACTGCCAGGGATGGAGCATTCACAGCCTCCCTGAGCAACCCATTCCAGTGCCTCAGCACCCTTACAGTAAAGAATATCTTCCTTATATCCAATCTAAACCTCCCCTGTTTAAGTTTTAACCCACTACCCTTTGTCCTATCACTACAGTCCCTAATGAAGTCATCTGTAGCTGTGTCTAGTAGCATGGTACCGATGCCCACCAAACCCTGGAAGGATGTGGTTAATGCTTTAAGGAGTTAGCACAGAGATGTAGCACTACTGAATAAACCAAATCTCTGTATGAGACAGTGAATGTGCTGAGAAGGCAACAAGACTGCAGGGTGTGAACATGCCCTCTTCGTGGAGCCAAGAAAACCTTCTACCTGAGGCTGCTGGTGACAATACAATCTTTGGCTTGGTGTGGGGTGGAGGTGGGATACTAGATCTAATCGATCTGTATTGATCAATCTTCCGAGCTGGTAAAGAACCCTAAACGTCAGCTTTCTGAGTATCCTTCCCTCTGATCACCTTTTCCCTTCTAGGATTGCCATATTCCATCACTCACTGCCTTTTTCTGCTTCCTTTCAGCTTGACTGGGAAAGAAGCTCTGACTCACTTCCCATCCCTGGGACCCTCCACAAACACTGCCCAGGGCAAGGTCCACATGAAGCAGTGTGACCTGCTAAAGCTGTCTCGCAAGCAGAAGAGGCTGTGCCGGAGGGAGCCTGGCTTGGCAGAGACCTTGCGGGATGCCATCCGGCTCGGAGTCATGGAGTGCCAGTACCAGTTCCGCAGCGAGCGCTGGAACTGCAGCCTGGAGGGACGGACCAGCCTGCTGAAGCGAGGTACAAGGTAGTCTTGTTTGCAGTATAAAATCCCACTTGGTGCTGTAGCCCCTGGAATATACATATTGCTCAGCCTGGAGAAGAGGAGGCTCCTGAAGGGGAGACCTGAGAGCAGCTCCAGTGCCTAAAGGGGCTGCAGGAAACCTGGAGAGGGGCTTGGGACAAGGGCCTGTAGGGACAGGCCAAGGGGAATGGCTTGAACCTGCCCAAGGGGAGACTGAGCTGAGCTCTTAGCCAGAAGCTGTTCCCTGTGGGGGTGCTGAGGCGCTGGCACAGGGTGCCCAGAGAAGCTGTGGCTGCCCCATCCCTGGCAGTGCTCAAGGCCAGGTTGGACACAGGGGCTTGGAGCAGCTGCTCCAGTGGAAGGGGTCCCTGCCCGTGGCAGGGGTTGGAGCTGGAGGAGCTTTGAGGTCCCTTCCAACCCAAACCAGGCTGGGATTCTGTGATCTCAAATTAAGCAAAGTGGGGCAGAAACCAGGGAGTGCAGAGCATCTGTTTTTCCTAAGAACGGCAGCTTTACAGTTTGGGCCCTTTGGTAACAAAATACATCTTATCCTTATCTTCCCTGCCCAGTTTATCACAGATTGAAAAGTAGAAGGAAATTCACAGCATTGGGTTGTGGATTTTGATCCAAGGCCAGAGCTTCCTCGACTTGCCATCTTCCTTTGTTATCAAATGCAGATGAAACTATGAAAAAATAAGGGTTCATGCTTTATGTCAAGGGTCATTTTAAGAGAAGACTCTTTCTAGCTCTTAGGATATCACTTTATGTAAATCTTTGCTGTTCTCAGATACAGAATTTAATCCTAATTTTCTGTTAGAAAAAGCTATTTGTCAGCATTGAGGCATTTCAGTGCACATTGACAAATATCTCCTAAGACTCTTTCACATTGATTTGGAGTTTCTGCAGAAGTTCAGTCAGATTAGGCAGAAAATCCACTGGCTTCTCTTTCACCAAATGCTTCAGAGGAAGAAAATGTCCTATAAATTCTCTATTTGAGGCAGGAGGGAGCATAATAAATCCTTCAAATTGTGAGAACTTGAGAAAAATGACATGAAGACAGACCCTGAAATAATTTCTTGATACAATCTCCCAGAGCATGCATATGCACTTTGCTAAACCTGTCTACATCCAACCAACACCTGGCTGCCTGTTACCATTTCTGCTCTTCGTCAATGCTTAGTTGCCTTTACTGTTACAGTCTTCAGTATTAATGGAGTTTCAGACCTTTGATAATGTTTAGTAGTTTAGTTTTTTCTGAATAAGCCAATATTAACTTTGATGAAATGAAAACGTAATTTTAATCAGCATCAGGATTGCAACTTTTTACCATTTCCATTTAAAATGAACACATTTCCTTAAATACTCCATTTATATTTTAGTAAACCAGCAGATACAACTTCATTGCAGGGCTCTATTGTGGCTTTTTTAGAGCACTGTGGAAGAAGCAGTTCGTGATCATGTTGAGTGTCTTTCTGACATCTGTACCTTCATCAACCTCAAAGAACTTGAAAATGGCAATTGAATAATCCTCATCTTCAAATAGCTGGAAAGCATTTCATTATCTCCTGGTGGCATGCCTTAACAGTTCCAGGGTCTCCTGACTGACAAAATAAAATATCACCTGTAATTTAAAACCTGTTTTGGCAGACGAGGAGAAGTGTTTGAAAACTTTTATTACACAATCTTCAGGATCAAATGATGATTTAATACAGAAAAGTATGCTGTGTGCATTTCCTATATGAGAGGGCAGTTGGCTGGAAGCAATTATTAGCTCTCGTTTTCCATTACCTTGCAAACAGGTTAGTTTCACAAAGAACATGAACGCTTTCAGCTAACACTTTTGATCTGTTCCTCATATATTCCTACTGCCGTCTTGCTGCTGCCTTGGAAATTGTTGGTCGGACAATAGACTATGATCCTTTCACACAAAGAGTGATGGAGAGTTTTACAAATGATTAAATCATGCAATATTGCCATGGTGTTGGAGAAACCATAAGGAAAACCACACACTTTTTAAGTGTCTTTGATGCTTTTATGAGTGCAAGAGGGGGAAAAAAGATTGTGCTCAGTGAGATGGTTCATTTTTGTAGCAGGTGAAAACTTAACTTGCAGTCACAACTGAAGCACTGGGATATCTGATTCGGATCACAAATGCTTTTTCTGCCTCTAGAGATGCCACCATCTTTTTTTCTCCATTTAAATATTTCTAGTAAGAAACAAACACAAAAAGCCAAATTTTCTGGGTTTTGAAATGCCAGATGTATTATTTTCACCGTCTGCACCATTTCTTGTTTTATACTGACACTCCTCTAGATACAATTGGAAACTCCGTTTGCATAACCTACAATCCTGCTGTGACCAAAGGATATTACTCTTCACTGATTCATGCAAAATTGCCCTGTGTTCCCTGTCCACTGCTTTAAAAATCCATGGCAATAGTTAGATTTACATGTATTCTGGAGAGATGTTTCAAGCCCTCTTGTTGCACAGTGGTGGCTGGTGTCTTTAATAACAGCAATGGTGAATTTTTGTTTCCAAGGTGTGTCAGAAAGGCAGTCGATTGCTGCTAGAGTCAGGTAAGAAGTATTTCATCTCAAACAACATGGATATTTGGGGGAATTAAATACCTGTGATAAAGACAGCTCAAACCCAGCCACTCAGAACAAAATCCTTCTGGAGAGATGAGCAATCCTTCCATCCATTAATCCATTTCTTTCCTTCACGTTGGTTAGATTCGTTGACCTTCAAGCCATGATTTCTTTGATGTGATGAAGAATCTAAGAGTGGTACAAAGCAGGGCCCCTGACACAGGGATGGAGTATTTCCATTCATGGAGATTTTGAGAAGTCAGCTGGACACAGCCCTCAGCATCTTTGGCATTGGAGTTAGCCCTTCTTTGAGCAGGAGGTGGTACTAAAGACCTTGAGGAGGCCTCTGGGTTCCCCTGTTTTGGTTGGTTGGATTTGGATTTTTGTTCCTATTTCTCTTTTTCTTCTTTTTTTTCTTCCCCAGAGTTGTCTCTTCCACTTGATCTGAAATTCTCACATGGTCTTTAGTGTAGCATTGTAAAATCTTTGCCCTTGAGCATCTTTCCTTTGGCAGAATCACCATACGACTAAGCTCCTTCTATTCTAGTTTTCCTTGTGGTCTAGTTCACACCACACCACAGAACAGTGTCTTGCCATTGCAGCAAACATCTTTCTGTATTTATAGGCAGCTGAGCTAAGAAATAATTCCGGAGAGCTCAGGGGAAGACTTGGACATGTGCAAGGTTCTATCAGAGGGAGCTGGTTTGGTTCAGCATCTTGAAATTCAGCTCTGATGGATGTTTGCGACTGAAGTGCCCAGGAAAAGCCATCTGCATTTGGATGCTCTCCCCTTGCACTGAGTGTTTAGGATTTCATTTAGTCACTATCAACACAGTCAATGGGGTCAGGAGAGTGACTCATCCCTAAAATAGGCCCTGGGAGCCTGGGAATCCACTCCAGGCTCCACTGGCTGTGGTGACAAGATCTCCATTGACATAGGGGGTGGATAGATACGCAGGACCCATAGAGAAACCTCTATTTAGGTCATCTCAAACCATGCTTGTTGAAGCTGATTGCTGCTCATTTGTGCTACATCCCACTAAAAATCCAGCTTCCATAGCCGCTCTGCTGCTCACTGTTACCCCACAAGGACCATTCAGTGTTTCCTTTACTTGTGTGATTTGTGAATTAAACAATTAAATGGTGACCAATCTCTTATGACAAAGTAGAAGGAATCATCTTAGACTTTTCAGACAAGCATTTGGCAGCCTAGTTGCCATAAAAGGAGGTTTGGTGGGAGGAGAAGAAGGAGACGATTTGGAAGTATGCTTGTTATCTTCAGTTACTGCTGTCTGCAGTGGCCTGACCACAAGCAGTGGTCTCTGATTTCAAGTGGGTTGAAACCTGACCAGCAATTACATGGAGTGCCACAGGATAAACCAAACCATCACTGCTCAGAAATAGCAGAAGCAGTGTGGTATTCCACAAAGTCAGATTTAGCAGGGTATGTGGAGCTGACTGGTACTGCTAGCTTTATATGGTATGGGAAAGAGTTTCCAAAATGCTCTCCTCTCTTTTGGTATGATTTAGTGATATTTTCCCATTGTTCCTCCAGTACCTCAGCAGATTTTAGAGAATCATCAACCAAAGAGCTTAGTTGCAAGTTACTTGTCCCAGTGATACAGCAACTAAAATGGTGAGGCAGGAAGCAGTTATTTTGATCTCCTTGACCACCACCTTTTCTTGACTCTCATCCACATCCATACTGTTGCTAGATCTTTCCCCCAAAACTGCAGTTCCAAAGAGCTCCTGTGAAGTTCCTAATTCAGCCTCTCCATTGTGTTCATGATTAGTCAATTTTTCATTCTTCTTACTGATAGCTATCGGAACTCTTTGTCCTGTTCTCTGCTCAGATTTATGGTGACCTCACTCAGATCTCAGCAGTCAGTGGTCTCATCTATTATTACAGCTGGATGGGAATTCTTTGAGGGAACGGAATGATGGAAAGATTTGATGTTGGACTGCATGAATTCTGGAAGTGCCTTCCAACCTCTGCTCAGAGGGCTAACTGCAAGACTAGATCAGATCTCTGTGGTTTCCAATGTGGAATTTTCCAATGTAGAATGTTCTTTTGCTTCAATGTGTTTTCTTCCATGCAACGTACATGCAGGAGAGTAGTCCTTCTTGCCCATGATATCCTTCAACATGGAACCTTTCCAGTCAAACTACAAGTACCTTTTCCATATTAAATGCTACTATGCTAGCACAGTCTTGACTACAAATATTTTAAATAACAGGTCAGATTTTTAACATATTCTTCAGTCTCTTCTAAATGTTTCCTGATTTTTAAGCCCCAACATGGTTTCAATGTCCATCTTCACACCTATCAGCTCTGTGGTGAGTATGAGGACAAATGGTGTTTCATGACTGCTGCCTTTTTGCAGTTGAATGTTCTCCCAAGACTGTGTGGCTGTTGCCACCCATCCCTTCATTCATGAGGGGTCTCCTGTCATCATATTGAATCAGCCACAGCCACCAGGTGAGGTTGGGGTGTCACTACATCGGTTGCTTCAAACATAATACTCAGTTTCTCTGCTAGGAATGATGTGCAGTTAGCAGAAGAGTTTTGTCCCTTTGTGTTCCTAAGTCTTGTGCTTGGTTTTAGCTCATGGACTAAGGAGGGCCGGTGGGGTGGATGAACACCTTATTTTGCCTTCTCCTAATCCTTCTCCTGTGCAGGTTTTAAGGAGACTGCCTTCCTCTATGCTGTATCCTCTGCTGCTCTCACCCACTCCTTGGCCAGAGCATGCAGCGCTGGGCGCATGGAGCGCTGCACCTGCGATGACTCCCCAGACCTGGAGAACCGCAAGGCCTGGCAATGGGGAGTCTGTGGGGACAACCTCAAATACAGCACCAAGTTCCTGAAGAAGTTCTTGGGGCAGAAGAGGATTGGCAAAGACCTGCGGGCCAAGGTGGACATCCACAACACCAACGTTGGCATCAAGGTGAGGAGCTGCGCTAGCAGGGATAGAATGAAGTCAGGACTCGGTGTAAGTCTTCTAAGCCAGCATCAGCCAATGGTGTTTGTGAGAGGGCTGTTCACAGCCCCTACTCATAAACCAGACCTGCCCACCTCTGTGTCATGGACCTTACAACACTGAGAGCTCCCTGGAAAGACTCCTGTACTCTGGGGTGAGGAGCTGCATGTTGAGAGGTAGAGGAGCATCCTGTATCCTCTAGAGGCATCAGGGGCTGAGTGACAGCAATGCACAGCATGGTAACAGCTTTAAAACTCGATGGCTGAGTTAATTCATGGACATAGGGAGTTTTGGGAACAGCTAAAGCTTCAGAGATGGTGAAGTTGAAACTCTTGAGATCAGTTTTGAGTTTAGTTTTTCCTCCATAAAATAGGAATAATAATAAATACTGAATAATACCAATAAAACTGAGGTCCTTCCAGTCTGTCTGCAGTCAGAGGTGTTGCCTCTACCCAGAACTAGGCTTATGGTCCTGGCAGATAGTGACTACCCTTTCTGTTCCTCATCAGGCAGTGAAAAATGGTCTCAAAACCACATGCAAGTGCCACGGGGTCTCTGGCTCATGTGCTGTCCGGACATGCTGGAAGCAGCTTTCTCCTTTCCATGAGATTGGACGACTGCTGAAACTGCGCTATGATGATGCCGTCAAGGTCTTCAGCACCACCAATGATGCTGTGGGGCACTCGGAGCTGGCAGGCCCACAGAGACACAGCCATTCACCCAAGCACCCTGCTTCACCCCGCTCTACTGACCTGGTGTATGTGGAAGATTCCCCCAGTTTCTGTCGTCCCAGCAAATACTCCCTGGGAACTGCTGGGAGGACCTGCTCTCGGGAAGGCAACTGTGACAGCATGTGCTGTGGACGAGGCTACAACACCCAGAGCCGGCTGGTTACCTTCTCTTGCCACTGTCAAGTGCAGTGGTGTTGCTATGTTGAATGCCAACAGTGCATGCAGGAAGAGGTTGTCTACAGCTGCAAGCAGTAAAGACAGTGCTAGAGGGTCAAGACAAGTTCTAGAGTACAAGGAAGCAGTAGGGAGGGGGAGATGTGAGTCTCTGCTGTGGGGTGAGGGCAAAGGCAAGCACCAAAAATGTCCAGTGCTCCTATTATGTCAATGCTGAGATCCTCCAGTCTGGGGAGGACTCCTGTAAGGGGGTGCAAACCAGAGGTTTTGTGAGCTAGCAGATCAGGAAGCAGGGTCAGAGAGTGGGGGTAACGTGGGGACAGCAGAAACACTGAAGCAGTCAAACTTGTACTCTGGTCTGCAGGAACATTCCCTTCTCCATCGCTACCTTGCACTTATGTAAATGCATTGGGGTGGTGAAACTGAAATTCTGAGGGCTTGAATTAAGGGACAAGGGAAGGAACTAACCAGAGGCTGGATCCTGATGTAGCAGAGCCAGCTGTGTTCCTGCACCAAGGCAATATGACTCTGGCAGCAGAGATTTGCAGTGCAGTTCTCTGGCTGCTGGTTGAACCCTTTCTTCTTCGAACTCAAAGACACTGTTGAGTAACCTCATCTCAATGCAAGAATTATGCCTCAGAAATACCAGTTTACAAACAAATGGAGCTCATGTCCATCATCTCCCAGGTCAAAGTTTGGATGTGAGACTCCAAGTGCATGTTAACTATGTTTTAATCTTGCTGTACCCAGGAGACCTGGAATTGCCTCTGTTACAGTGTACATACTTCAGGAACTCGGACGAGGTCTGGGAAGTGACCCCTCTGCAGGGAGTTATTTATGGTGATGGATCCAGGGTGATGGTGCCAATTACACATCTTTCCCCTTCTCTCCCTTGGCTTGTCCCAGCCAAACCTTTTTGTCTCATCACCTTTTTGTCTTGTGTGTACCACTCTGCCCTGGTGCCTAAGTGCATCCCATCCCACAGTTCTACCCTATGCTAATGACAGGGAACATTTCTAGAAAGGGAATGAGGAACCACAGGAACTGGGACATCTTATAAATTGTGAATCACGAGTGACAATCTCTGCACAGGGGAGTTAGATATATTCAGATAATGCAGGCACCTGGCAGGAGAGAAGGTGACATGGGGGTAAAGAGCACAGTCCATTACACGGTTGTGATGCCCTGACTTTGAGTTGTATTTACCTAGTTCACTTTAAACTGAACACAACATAAGCAACCTGTTTTGTGTCTTTTGGCTGTGTTTTGGGAATGGCATTCCCTGCCCGGCCACCAGGTACACACAGATATGTGTAGCACATACTGCGTGTTAAACTCTGTTACAGTGCTTGGCAATGTATTTGCCTGCTCCAGAGCTTGTCCTGGTTGATCCTATAGCAGCAGTCAGAGTGTTTTTATTGTGAACAGCTCTGGAGTGTCTCTGAGATAAGAAAGCTGCTGTATTTACTCAGTGCTGGTAACAGCTATAAAGCAGAGAGCAGGATGCCTATGTGGAGATGGGCTGGTGCTGGAAAGAATACTTAGATCCTTAAACTCAGACCACAATTCATTGGCAATGGAATGGATGAAGATGCAGGTGTGGGTTGCTTAGATGGACTCATCCATAGGCTGAATTGGACAAGTTTTTGAGGTGATCAAGTTCTCCTAACGAGAGGTCAGATCTCACCTGTGTTCTCCAGCTCTTGAGTGTGGATCTCCATTCATTTACTGTGCTTTGGACAATCACATTGCAGTGAGAAGTGTGAACTTACACTCTCTTTGTCTTCACCTTGTTGCTCTTTTGGGGTTTTTTACAACTATGTTTGATTTCTGCTTCATAAAAGGATGGAGGAGAATTGTCTCAGAGCAGATCTAGCCATTAACTGGCTCTTTAGAGGCCACCATGCCCTTCCCTTTGGCTACCTACAGGTCTTTTAATGGGCTTATTCCTTTTTATCCCGTTTCTGGCTCAAGTTAACTTGAACTGAATTAAAGTGCTTATGACAGGCATAGTACTGCAAATAGGGCTAATTGGCCTGATTTTTGTTCTACCTCCTAAATACCTAAGAACTTAATATTGAACAGACCATTATTTACATGTTGGCTTTAATCCTTTTAGAGTTGAAATCTTCCCATGAGTCTCAATATTGAGCCCTCAATGAAAAAGCATGCACGTAAGTTAAAATTGGCACCACTGGGGAAGTGACAAAGGAACTAGCTCTGCTCTACACTTTTGATCCCAAGCCATATGGCTTGTCCAGTATCAGAGAGGATGGAAACACCACATCACGGGAGGGATATTTGGGGATCCCCTGCCATCATATAGGGCATTCTCATTTAATAAGGGACTGGGACTCAGTGGATGGAAGGGAGAAGCACTGTTGGATCCCATTCTTTGAGAAGCAAGTGGAGGAGATACCTCTCTGTCCTCTTGCTTTTCTCAAAGCTGCACTTGTCAGTTGTCCACTGGCCATAACTCCTGGGTGTGCACAATCCATTCTCCACACCCAGATGTTATAATCCGAGGGTAACTAGAATGAATGCTCCTAGATGGTGGAAACTTCTCTTGATGGTCTCACATTTCAAAGTGAAGCTTTTTGGCTTGCTCAGACTTACACTTCTGTACTATTCCTGTAATAAACAGAGGAGAAAAGCACACAGGAACAGGTGTGTTAGGGAAGTCTTTTAGTCTTCTCCAATGACCTGGTCCTGCAGTGAGCATGGAAGGAAATACATGTTGCTAACAGCTTTCGTTTTCCTGTGAAGAGCATTTCAAATCTGTAGGCTAGTTCTCCTATCCACATGGCAAAAAGTGTTATTTTAATAACACCTTTTATCTGGCTCCAAATGCTGCTTAGAGCAGTAGGTAAATGCATGTCAGAGGCATGTGAGGTGTTTTGCACAACAGACTCAAAAACAAGACCAGAAGGATGGTGAGATGACCAGACATCTTTATATGGGCAGCTCAGTGA
This sequence comes from Melopsittacus undulatus, assembly GCF_012275295.1. NCBI lineage: Eukaryota > Metazoa > Chordata > Aves > Psittaciformes > Psittaculidae > Melopsittacus > Melopsittacus undulatus. Next base: position 2,471,380 of record NC_047543.1, on the reverse strand, counting down.
GGCCCCTTTAGTGTGGATAATTTGGACTAAACTGGTCCTTTGGCACTCTTTCAGGCAAATAAGGCACATTTAAAGCAGGATTAGATACTGCTTTGCAGCACTTGAAAACAATCTTGGGTTATTTTGTGTGTGTGGTCCATGTCATACGGACTTTGAGGCAGCATCCCCAAGTCCCTTACCACTGGTGTCTGTGAAATGTGAAGGGATCACCTCTAGTTTACGTTTCCTTGAGGAATCAAGACCAAGCATCCTCTTGAGCAAAGCTCTTCTGCCACCTCCTGGAAATATGGGATGTGAGGACCTGGACCTCCGTTTGGTCTGTCTGTGAGCTGTGTACTTACATATCCAGTAGATGTGCTGCCTCTTGGTGCAAAGAAGCTACTGGAATGAGAGGCTGGAGATATAAAGGGATCCTACTTAAGCCTTTACATGGGAATCTTTCCAGCAGCAAAGGTGAAAGCTTCTGCCCTGGCGATAAAAGAATCCTTCCCCAAGTGCAAATGTATCTCAACGTGCCCAACAGTGATAAAAATCTGAGCTGTGTGTGCTTTCCTGTATAGTTTTTTGATTCAGGATGAAACCATTCCTATGATGTCCCTAAGATCCAAGTAACCTGAGAATGGCGGTAGTTCTAATAGTCCTAAACTGGCTGGGACCCTCATTACCCACACCAAGGCTACTCTGCAGACACAGGTTAGGCCCTGGGTGTACTTCCTAGGCTACTTCTTATTGCCTCTCTTGGTGTGTTGTGGTGCTGGGCTTGGTAGCAGTGGATCCAGGATGCTTATTGCAAGAGGGAAATTGCAATCCATCAGAAAAGCTTTACAGAAGTGTATAAAGTTGTGGTGTGGAGGGTCCCTCCATCCCCAAATAAAGAGCTGAACCTGCTTGGGAAGGGATCACATAGCTGGAGGCTGCTGGGTGAAATGGTAACTCCTTGTGGTGTAACCAGGGATTCATGCAGCACTTATTTGCTGTGATGGGAGGGCAGTGCAATGCTGGGGTCGGGAGTGTTTTATTAGATCAACAGATATGGCCATGGAAGCCAAGAAACACTAATGAGCAGAGTAACAAACCCCACTTCTACACCTTGTGTAAGAGTGGAAAGACGGTCTGTGACAACAGAACACGTCACTTGAAATCCAAATAAGGCTGGGCTTTAAGGGAAACAAAACAATTGTCTACCTCAAGATGTACAACTTTTGTGACGAGAAGTATGGATGTTATTTATATATTTTTATATATCCTCTAGAGAGAAAATGGTGCTATGGGGTTTAAGTTGCATTACAGTCCTGCTTGTATGTTGTCCTCATTTTTATATAATCCTCTTGATTATGAGATGTGTATCTGTGTAGCTGGCTGTGTTGTCCAGTACTGCACTGTCTGCACTGCTGGTGTTCTTGTCGGTCAATAAATACATAAAAGTTGTCTTCTAAGAATGTAATTTCTGCCTTTCAAGGAACATCCCCTAGAAATAGCTTTGAATAATTCCCCTTCTCCATTGCCACATTGACATTATTGCTCTAGTTCTCCCTTACCTGCACCCTCTCCAGAAGACAACAAGAAATGTCTGTTTCTGCCCATGCAACAGTAAGGGTTGAGCTCAGGTATGTCTGTGTTAAGGAGATGTGACACTAAGATGTTGATGATATTGTCAGTATCTGTTGGGAAAACATTTTGGATGCAGAAATAAGTCCTGTTTTAGCAGCCTTGCAGAAGCAAGATATTGTACCTACAGGGATGCTTTTAACAGAATGGCACTTAGATTTTGTCACCTTTGCTCTATCTGCTGCAGCAGACAGCTGGGAATAGATATTTAGATGTCAGATCATGTGTTGAACTATAAGACATTTGCTTTATTGCCAGGTGCAGTATCATCTGTAGAGGCATGTGTGTTCTCACATTTCAACTGCTTTGCACCCTGCTTATGTAGAGAAATTGTGGATGTCTGTGCAAAACTCTGCTCAACAGCTTTGTTGCATCCTCCTCTCCCCCCACACTCCTCAAAACACATCCCCAGATCCCGGCTATACACACTGCTCCAGGAATTCTGCAGGTCTCCTCTCTGACACTTATCAGTGTCCTGTTATCAGTTATCAGGCTGATGACACAACTCTGTGTATGGACAGGATGAAGAAGCTGACCAAGATAAGACTTTGTGCTGCTGAAACATCCCCAGAAGGAGGTCTTGGACTCAGCTCCTACTTATTAAATCAGTGACCTTCTGAGTCACCTGCTGGCCCTTGGAAGGGCTGTGCTGTGAATCTAAGCTTGCCTGATCCTGTTGTAGATACAAATTCATGCTTTACAGCTGGATTCTAGTTTCTACACCACCTTCTTGACTGCTGCCTGACCTGATGTGCTGGCTTTCCTTCAATGTCCCTTACCCTACTTTGCTTTTGATTCACTTTCTTTTCCCTCTCCCATCCCTGATTCAACCCAGATTCGTTCTCCTTCCCTCCTTGCTGCTCTTGTCAAACCCTTCCTGGCTCTTCCATTTCTCCATCCCCTCTTGTTTTCAGGATGAAAGTTATTCATGGCATTGCACTGCCCCAGGCAAGCTCCAGTGCAAAAATACCTTGGGAGCATGGGGGCATGGCTGGGGTGAGCAGGGTAAGCAGGGCCAAATCCAGCCGTATCTGTAAAGAGGCTGCTCAACCATGCTGGTAAAGTACATTGTATGTGGAAAAGGAGCACAGTTGTTGGTCCTCCAGCTCCCTGTATGGCTACAGCTGTGGTTTATACCCATCTGTAGGGCATAGTCCCAGCTCTTGGGACTAGTGTTTGTCCTGAGAAGAGCTGTGAGTGGGAGTTCTCATACAATCACTCCAATTCCCATCAGAAAGTCACCTGCTCTGTAAGAACTAGGAGATGCCAACAGGTCCTTGTCCCCTTGGGTGTATCCCAGTTACAGCCCCAAATCAGGGGTTGTTTTTATTTTCCTCTCTTTTAATTCTGGGGCAATTTCTTCTGGTGTTCAATCATTTCACCCCTTTCTGACTTATGCAGGTTTAGTCATGGAGGAAAGGAGAAAAGAGCAGCAACAAGCTCTTCCTTGTGAGGGTGCTGAGGCGCTGGCACAGGGTGCCCAGAGAAGCTGTGGCTGCCCCATCCCTGGCAGTGCTCAAGGCCAGGTTGGACACAGGGGCTTGGAGCAGCTGCTCCAGTGGAAGGGGTCCCTGCCCGTGGCAGGGGCTGGAGCTGGAGGAGCTTTAAGCTCTCTTCATCCCAAACCACTCTGGGATTCCAAGAACAGGACTAAAACCTGCAGCATCACCCAGCTTGAGCACAAGTGACCCACAGGGAGAGCAGAAGCCAGGAGACAAGTGTAGATGAGGTGGGAAATCCTTTCCCAACCATGTTTGCCAGCAGATGCTTGCCTGTTTGCCTGACAAGCCCAGCTTATGTAAGCCAGAGATCTTGCACTGATCCACGTTGTGATTGTTGTGTTGCTGACTTGGGAGAAGGGAAGAATGATCTCTTCCCTGCTATCCAACCGCCCCCTGAGGTCACCTGAAGCCACCTACTTACATCAAAAACCTAAGATCTCCTTAAATGTGTTTTCCCCTCTCTGCTGAGCTGCTCTCTGGTTTACCCTGTGTGCCCAGAGGCTCTGAGAGCCACAGCCATGCAGGTGCTGTGCAGGATGGAGGGCTCTTCTCCTATCCTGGCTTTGGGAAGGATGGGGGGGTTCTGAAGGGGGAGGCTGACACACATCAGGAACCAGAGCTGCCAGCATTCCGTCTCATGTTTCCCCCAGCTTGGGCTGCAGAAAGAGCTGGGTCAGGTCTGAACAGGAGCCTTAGTCTGGGGCTCATAGCCCAAGGTCAAATGAGATCTCTGCAAGACAGCACCGTGTCGTATTAGGCTTCCTCAGCCCCCAGCATCCAGGAAAGGTTCTAAGGGGAACAGAGCAGCATGGCCACCTTCTGATGCATGGCTCCAGCATCATCTCCCTAGCTCTGTTGTTGATGTATCTGTGACTGTGGGCAGCTCCCCCATGCCCTCAACTAGGCTATTTGGGCAGCACATTATAAAGATGCCCAGGTTGGTACTAGGCCTCCAGGCTTCCAGAGTGACTGAAGAGATTTCTGTTGGGAAATGTCCTGGTTTTGGCTGGGATAAGGTTAATTTTCTTCCTAGTGGCTGGTGCAATGTGGGGACTGATGTGTTTTCCTCTAGGCCAGAGGCTCTGCAACCCATCCCCAGTGCCCAGAACTACCTGGGAGCCCCCTTCCAACACGATGCCATCTCTTAGATCTCTGAACAATCTGCTCTGCACAGCCTCTTCTTCACTGATTATTAATGCTGCTGTCAGTTTGGATTACAGCCCTCTACTTGCTTTGTCTCAGCTTAAAATACTTGCGGTTTCGTATTCTGTCAGAAGAGATATATAAGAGAAGAGCTTTGCTCAAAGTGCAGATGATGATGGAAAAGGAATGTGCTGCTACATATTCCTGCAGAAGTTTTTCAAGGATTCCTTAGGACTTACTGAATTCATGTTTGGAAGAGATGATCAGATACAGGAGGAGCTATCCAGCTATCTTCTAAGCTCCCTTATCTCTTGATTTTCTTTCTGCTTTCTTCTTCCACAGTTAGGTTTACAATCATTTCTTTCATTGTCCCCAAATGCTCCTTTTATTCATCAGTCAGAGAAAAGTTCCCTTATTTCATGTGTTGGCCATAAAATCTGTTTCTTTTGCTATTGTCCATTGCCTTTTCTGGTCTGAGTTTCAACACTGTTGTCAGCAACAACACCTTTTGTCGGCTATGAGGATGCTTGACCTTAGATCTTGGGTTGCTCCAGCTTTGGACAAGCTCCTCTATGGTAGGGGCCAGATCTCCTGATCCTTTTCCCTCCCTGTGTGCATTTCCATTCTAGCAGTGTCTTTCATCAAAACTGAGCATAGATGTTAGAGGTGGGTAAGCAGTGACATGCAGTTGTCTCCACATTTGCACCTGGAACTTCTGGGGGTTTGTGTTAGTGCCTGGGAAGACATCAGGGCTTGTAGACAGGTTGTAGATAGGAAAGTTGTCTTGTTAGTGAAGAGCTGTTTTTTTGTGGCACAGGCTGGGTATCACAGGAAGAAAAAGACCTGGGCAAGCACCAAAGGAGCTATGAACAGGGTACACTTGTTCATCCCTTCCCCATTCATTATTACACCAGGTATCTTAGGGTGTTGAGGCACTGGAATGGGTTGCCCAGGGAAGTTGTGAATGCTCCATCCCTGGCAGTGTTCAAGGCCAGGTTGGACAGAGCCTTGGGTGCCATGGTTTAATGTGAGGTGTCCCTGCCCATGGAAGGGGGGTTGGAACTGGATGATCTGAAGCTCCTTTCCAACCCTAAATATTCTGTGATTGTATGATCTAAGAATAGCCAAACTGAGGGTCAGGGGAGCAAGAACAGGTAGGACAGGTCTGCTGTGCCTGTGGCTTTTTCATGCGCCTACACCCAGCAGAACGAGGCATTGCATGCCCCTCCATGGTAAGCTGCTGCTAATGATTCCTTCTGCCTGGAGGACACGGTTGGGATCGATGGAGGGTCAGCCGTTAGACACACGTTTCCCAATGCCCAGCATAGCGCGCAGGGTCAGGGAGCTAATCATCACTGCTATCTCACCTGCCCTGCTGCGGTGTCCAGCCTAGGGCGATTGGAGGTGCATTAAAGATTAAACAAGAGGTGGGGGGTCTAGTGAGTGCGTTGGAGTAATTCCAGGGTGGGTGGGCAGTGCTTGGCCCAAGCAAGTGGATTTTTGCTGCAGCGGCCCCTACTTTAGATCTTTCAGCCGAACAAACCGGCGGCATCTCTGTTGAGACAAAAAACTGCCTCTAGCTAAAATTCCACTATCTGACCTCAGAAGGGCTCCAGCTGTTTCTGCCACCAACAGAGCAGCTAGAAGAAGAGTTTCAAAGAGGTTGGCCATGCTGAAAGACAACCGCACATCTTCAGAGAGCCCGCAGGACAGAGCCGTCCTCTTCCTCACTCAGCCCTTTCAGCATAAGTGCAACCACAGGGTGGCCTGAGTGTTGGCTGTTCTCAAACGAGTGTCTGTCACTTGCCAGCATCGTGCCATGTAGATTTACTGGAATCAGAATAGTTTGGGTTGTAAGGACCTTGAGATCATCCAGTTCCAGCCCCCCTGTGACATGGGCAGGGACACTTCACCCAAGGCTCTGCCCAACCTGGCCTTGAGCACTGCCAGGGATGGAGCATTCACATCCATTGCCCTGGGCAACCCATTCCAGTGTCTCAGCACCCTTACAGTAAAGAACTTCCTCCTTATATTCAATCTAAACTTCCCCTGTTTCAGTTTTGACCCATTACCCTTTGTCCTGTCACTACAGTCCCTAATGAAGAGTCCCTGCTCAGCATCCTTACAGGTCCCATTCAGATACTGGAAGATACTGGAAGACCTTGACATCTCTTCTAAGGCAGGAAGACCAAACGATTGCCTTGCCTTGCCATTCCTAATGCTTCCAACCTCTAAAATCAGTACACTGCAACTCCCATCCCTACTGAAATAAGAGTATTTTCATGGGATTAGGAAAGTACCTTCTATTTGAGGTGTGCTTAGTGGCATGGGGGCTCATCCCATAGATCTGTATATATCAGTGTCAGCCTTGGAGATATCTTAGGCAAGCAGTTCACACACCTTCCTCCTTTGCAGGGCTAACAAGCATGTTGTGTGTTAGTATCCAGTGTTAACCTGTCTTTTCTGGCTCCTGTGGTTATGGGACTGCATTCATATCTGCTTGGGTGCCTATGAGACATCCCCAGTAGCTGTCACTTTTGAGGATGACTGTAAATCTCTGGAGGCAGGAAAATGGTATGTGCAGCACTTAGTGATGCTCTCTGGAGCTGTGTCATCCTGCAGCCCCTCACATTCACAGCCATCATTGCGTAATTCACCAAAGATAAGCAAAGTAATGTGCTAAGCCAGAGTTACAGCCATGAGGCAAAGGTGGGACTCCCCATTCCTCCTGGGAAGCATTCAAACTGTCCGCTTCAAGGACATTCATTTTCAACACTTGCCATTTAGTCAATGATCCTTCCTAAGGCATCTTGACATGGTGAGGGCTGTCAGAGCTTCCTCTACTAATAATTCAATGTCCCAACCTCAACTTACTCTGTGCTCCCTTATGACCAGTGGAAGAATCAAACCCTTAAACAGTTGATGCTAAGGGCCAGATGAATTGCATTGAGCCTTTCTTCTTCACTAAGAATGAGCAGAGCCCGAAGTGCCTGGTTTGCACTTGATGTCTCAGTGTCCAGCTCCAGAATGGGGATGAATCCCATTCCATGCAGTCTCAGGCCCTGGACACTCACCTCCATGCTCCTCTTGCTGCTTGTGGGTAACATTTTCAATGGCATTAACGCACCAAAGCAGTTTTCAGTTGTGCTGATTATCCGGCCTTGCTTTTGACCATGGAGCTTCATGCTCTTCAGCTAGGCTGGTTGTAAAGCTCCCTTTCCACCCGCTCCCACCCAGGTTTGCCATTGCCGGAAGAACACGGGTGGCAGTCACTGTTCTTGCAAACTGAGCATTATGTATTTTGTGTGATACAAGAGAATTGTTATTCATTTACTGGAATTATCCTTTTATCAAGTCAGTTTCCTATTGCATTTCACCCTTCACTGCTCTGGCAGTTCATTCTTTTAACAAGGCTGTTTCTATTCTTGGAGGTATATTTAAGAGGTTTTGTAATTTCACCATGAAATAGAGAGCGTTTCCTTCTCTTTCAAGGAATCTGTTCCAAGCATTCCTAAATTCTGGAGAACTTGGAACAACAATGAACAAACCTGTCATGAGATTAAAAGATAACAAACTCACAGGGCCTCGAAAGAACATTCCCTAAAATGGTCATAGAAAATAATGTTGTTTTATTTTAATTTTAAGCACTTTCCACATGTGAGATTTTGTTTTCTACTTCCTGTTGTAGCCTTTGTTTCCTCAGTCCCGACTTGTGCTGGAAGTCTGCTCCTGGGTCCTTTGGTAAACTTCTGGTAAGGCTCATGAGAGGGATTCAAGCAGTGGCAACCAGACTGTGCAATGCACAATTCCAGGTATCTGGTCACACACAACCTGGAGTACAGCATTAGTGAGGACTGGATTACCTACAGAGCAGGATAGCAAGGGGCAGCTAATCAGGGAACAAGCCTGACAAGTGCCTGTAGGGACAGGCCAAGGGGAATGGCTTGAACCTGCCCAAGAGAGGGGAGACTGAGCTGAGCTCTGAGGCAGAAGCTGTTCCCTGTGAGGGTGCTGAGGTGCTGGCACAGGGTGCCCAGAGAAGCTGTGGCTGCCCCATCCCTGGCAGTGCTCAAGGCCAGGTTGGACACAGGGGCTTGGAGCAGCTGCTCCAGGGGAAGGGGTCCCTGCCTGTGGCAGGGGTTGGAGCTGGAGGAGCTTTAAGGTCCCTTCAACCCAAAGCAGGCTGGGATTCTATGACTATGGAATAGCTGTCTTGTTGCTGAGGCATTGAATGAGAATGGATTTAAAAATATAGAATCTGTGATGTAGTTCAGCAAACAAAATCGGGGCTCAGATGAAATATATTCCACTTTCTCTAAGTAAGAGTGAATAGCAAGTTGGCATGAAAGTGAAAGAGAAGTCCTATTGAATTGTATCAAAAATTAAGAGTTAAAGTGAAAGTAGGTTCTTAGACAGCAAGACAAATTGAAGATCCCACATCTACATTTCAAAGACTTCATTGTCCCAAAGCTGTCCCAAGGCAAGAAAACAAAATGGTGTTTGCATATTCAATGACACTGGAAGAGTATCTGAAGGCATCAGTCACAAATGGAAGAAATGGAGAGAAGGGAGGTAAAATTAGCCTGCAATGTACATCTTCAAATAGAAAAATGAGATGGAAAGAACAGGAGGGGAAGCTCCTAAGAGGGTCCTTTGACGCTTGGTTTGTGTGCTGTACATGGGGAAGTTGTGATTTAAAGCTGCAGTTCAGTGATATGTTAAATCTAACTTGAGGGCTTTGAGCGCTCCAGCTTTGACGCACAACAGCCTCATGTGTTGATCTGGAATAAACTTTTTGTGCCAGCTTAGATTTGTTCCAATAGGGCTGATTGGTTAACTCTGTGCCAGCATATTTCATGTCGGATACACCATCAGTATGCAAACAGAAGCAGTGTTTTGTTGGACCTCTCTTAGCTTGTCTGTAGGCATCTCCATCAGTCCCTTCTTACTCTCTTCCAACCCAAGTGAGTTGTCTCCATGCATCACACACCCTCCATATGGAACTGAGGGCCTTAAGTGTTTCTTTTCACCTTGGACATTCAGCATCTCCATGATACATCATTATGGAATATGAGGTATTCTTTCCTGTTCTCTTCTCCCTAATGAGCCATGAACACATCCTTTTGTAGAATTTCCTGAAATTCCTAGTGGAAGAAAATACTCCTAGTAGAAGATACTGGACAGAAAGCCATGGACACTGCTGTCCTCTCAGTCCTTAAGTCAGACCAGTCATGATCATAATAACTGGAGACATCATTGCTCCATCTGGACAGTGCAAGGCAGTAAGAATGAGCACTCATTTTCTAGCAGTGGCTTTGCCCTGCGTTATTGAAATGATTTTTGATAAGCTGAAAGTCTCTTACATCTTTAAACAGAGAAGAACTGAAGTGTCTGAAGTGGAAGAGCAGTGAAGAGAGCACTCAAATACAGCTACTCTGAGGAATATTTTACTTGGGGGCTCCAGAAGTTGGGAAGAAACAAACTCCAAACCCAACAAATCCTTCTGTAAATTTCTGCAGGGAATATTGTGGATATTTTCAGGAAATCTGCACGTGTGTCTATGTTGAACATCCTCAAGTGTGAGATTCTTGGAGGAATCTGAGCCCAGTGGGATATGCTAAGAACATGGAAAGTAAAACGTCTTCATTCACGGCTTCCTCAGGAAGACCAAGACGTGATCCAAGTCCCGGACACTTTGTGGCTATCTTATCCTTGGCAGAGCAGATAAAGCTGCTGACAATACCCAGGGTTGAAACAGATCTGAGTCCTTTGAAATATCAGGACAAACCCCTGATTTTTTGAGGCATCCAAAGGTATTTTTGCATCTTCTCCACCTCAGCAGTGATGCTCTGGACTGCTTTGATGGTTTTACACAACAAGTGCCATCCAAATCCAGGTCTAACCCCCTCGCTACCTGCTCAGTTACCACTTGACAGGCAGCAGAGCTCGCTGGGGGTTAAGCAGTGAGGTTTGACAGTGATTGTTCACTAAAGTGAGCAGCAGAGCCTAATGCGGGGTCATTCATTAGGGACTTTCTGACCGGTCAGCTGCCGTATTAAAGCTGGTCAAAGGTCTCTCCAAACATTTACCATCCATTAAAAGCTAACCTTTCGGTGTGGATGTTTGAGCTTTGAGTTCTTCAATAGCTGCGGGCTATGCATAAGACTTGGTGCTTCTCTGGGGGTCTATTACACTGTCAAACGCAGCTCAGCCTTCCTAAACACCCCAGCAGCATTCCTCAAGTGGATTTTCCCTCCCCACCTCCCATCACTCCTGCAGGAGGCTGAAAGCTGTGAACAGCCTGCTGGCAGCTGGACATTCCTTATGGGCACTGTCAAGTTTGCTGGTCTTCTCCCTCCGAAAATAAACAGCAAAACATCTTTGGGATCAGAGCTTAGGAAATGGATTTCTTTCCTTCCCAGGGCGTTTTCAAGGAGTTGGAATTTTTCCCATCATGTATTGTGATCAAAGTGAAACCTGGAGTCTCAAGGCAAGCTGCAGCCTCATTTTTCCATGGGGTTAATCAGGATTCTCATTTTGGGAACATTTTAACTGGAATTATGAGAATTTCATTTCCAAACCTCGATACATGTTGGTTTAGGGACAGTGGCTTTAACAAAGCTTCCAGGCCCTCAGATGACACTTGGCTGTCAATGCTGTGTGCCAGAGCCAGGCAATTCTCCCCCCTTTCTCCAAGTCCAAAGTTCCCTGTGGAAAAGCCAGCAGCCAGATTCATCTCTCCTCATTCATGTGCTTTGCACTCAGCTTCGCATTGGTTTAAATCCTGCGTCTACTTTTGCTTCACAAATATGATGCTTTAAGTCTTTCCCTTTCTTGTTTTCTAGTCCTTCCTCCTTTAAGCATCTCTTTCCTACCTCAAGGTTTTATTGATGCTTGTGGCATCATTCATGGGCCTTACTTTACAGCAGACTTGCATCACCTGGGATTTCATGGCTTCTACCTTGGAGATGGCTTGCATTTGGTGATTCTGGTTTTAAGTGTTGGCATAATGAACTGGAATTTGCCTGAAAATAAAGTGCAATGTATCTTTAGGAGTGCTTACATCTGAGAAAAGGGGGATTTTTCCCAGCATTTCCCAGTGCTCAAATTATGGCTACCTTGGGAGGGACCAGGATGGCACAAATAAACACTATCTGATGGGCAGGGATTTTCTTATCTAGATATCCCTCAGACCCTTGAGGAATGGGTTTGGGTCTGAGTTATTTTTTTCCTGGCTTTCATAAACCTTCTGACTTAAAGAACTTACATCAATGAATAGGTACAGAAACAATGTATTTGAGTCTCAAAGCTGCTGAAGGACTGCTCCTCACACTACTGCTGCTGGTTTTACCATTAGAAGGGGAGAAGACTTACACACCAAATTCCTCAGTTTTATGCTAATATTGCACTGGATGAAGTGAAGTATAAGAGTTTAAAAGAGGACAAACATGGGCAATGGAAACTGAGAGGAACTGAAAGCTTTTCCCTATGGTGGAGCCAAAGGACTTGCACCTTGAATAAGGAGGCATCAGCCAGCACTAGCATCTCCCCAAGGCCTGGCCAGGAGAGATCAGCAGAGTTCAACTGCAGGGACAACCAGCATTAAATCCCACTCACCAAACAAGAAGAAAGTATCTCAGAATATCCCATCAAAGCCTAATTATCCACCGAGGACTTAGACATGAGAGAATTTTCTTTGTCTATTTAATTTCATGCTTATCATCAAACTAGTCATTAAATGGCTGAGTATTAGGGGAAAAATTCAAGGCTTTCTGGTCTGTCTTGTTTAATCCTTCAGCCCCTCCTTCATGTCCCACTTTCTCCCTGGCATAGTCAGGCAATGGGAAAAGAGGCAGGGTGCAATGCTGGGCAGCGCAGCACAATCTCTGTGCTGTGGTCTTGAAAGGGGCAGGATGTGAGGGTGAATAACCCCAGGTAAAGGCTTGGATGGAAAAGCAGCGCCACATCAGAGCTCAGCAGCACTTTGTATCCCACGGGATGCAGCACAACTGCAGAGGCCTCTCAGAGTGGGATGAGACCCAGAGGTCTCATCATTATATGGTAAATTAATTGTCTGTGAGTCAGTTAAATAATTAAAACCACAACTAAAATGATGAAGTAGCAAATGATACTGGGCTTTGCTGTCTCATATCACTGGGGGATATTACATGAAACTGGAAAATAAAATCATTTCCTCTACTGAATTAGGGCGAATCGAGGACGTAAAATTGCTGCTTTGGGTTATCTCTGAAATGAGGAGCATAGAAACATTGCAGTAGAGGTCAGCTATTTAAACTGATGGCAACACTATCCCTGGGATGAATTACTGCTTTAGGTCTCGGCTGCTCTTCAGCTAGGTTGTTTGGAGGCAACGGGAGGGATACAGCCTGGAGCAGACACTTGCACCTTCATTTGAACACCCTGGTTCTGGTCATGGCAGGATTTTGGATTCGCTAGACCAGGACTCACCATTGAGGCAATTCCTCCCTTCACAAGTACTTATGGCAATGTCCTGTCTAGTTCCTCAGTGTGATGCATTTCCTTCTGAGGGGGCATCATTGCAATACTCACTGCCCACTAAGGCTGCACAGCAAGGCAGTCCCATCAAAAGCATCTTTGATTGAGTGTTTTGCCTTGATGCCAGTTTGGTCTTCGGTTTCCATCTGCAGTTTGGTTTCTAACACCCAGGAGGAACCATTTCCCCAACTGCAGACTCCAAGCTGTAAACTTTTGACCTGAGCTAATTACTGAATTCACTTTATAGAAGTAATGAGGTTCTGAGCCTCTGCAATGCCTTGGAGGCTCTAGAGAGTCCGAGCCAAAACCTGAGCTCCCTAATCAGTTCTGACTCCGTGTTTCTATTCATTTACTGAGTGCCCTGAGGCACTGCCGCTCCTTGAGGTCTCTGGGAGGAGCCGAAATGCTGCTTCTCCCCAGCCTGCAACTGGGCAAAACAACCCAGTTCGGGGCTGCAGGTACACTGAGAGGGGATGATACCAGTGGGGACCAGTGGTCAGAGATGCAGGGAAAAGGAGTCGTGCTCCTTTCTTTGCTGGAGTCAACCATTGGACAACCTGGGTCTCCTTCTTCTTCAAGTTCTTCCACAAAGAAACAGATAGCACCTTGATATCTGTGGGTAGTAGAATGATAAAAGCAGGTGAAGCATTGCTATACAGAACCATACATGGACACTGTCAGGAATAGGCTCCCACGCTGCAGAAATGTGCTCTGTGTTCCCATGTTGTGGCCAACTTGTGCAGTTACCATCTCCCTCCTTCTGCCGAGGTATTCCCACCCAGTATAGACAGACCTTAACCAGGGGTCCAAGACTAACCCCATCCTGTCTTTCACCGGGGACATGAAGGACCTGTCAGCAGCTGAAGAGCTGGAGGCCTATGCTGAGGCACTAAGTCCACCACTGGTCTTCAGCTGCTTGCAGAGCTCATGGTCCTGGCTTCCCCTCTCAGAGGATTTCTCTTGCCCTTGTGCTTGCTCTGTTTCTCTTACAAACAACAGCACCCACAGGGCTGAGACCTTGCTGAGTGGCAGGGGAAGGTGACTGTGTCACCCAGCTAAGGATGCTGCTGACCACATTCTAGCTCCATCTTCCCCCTCTGGGGCAACGTGGCAAGAAGTGTCCCCACTTCCCAAGAGGGTGATGGAGAGAAGAAGTCATGCTGCCATTGGCTACACTCATGACCATCTTCAGAGAAAACACAGTAGTTCTGCATGCAAACGTGACCTCCTGATGCCAAGCCGGTTGTATTGCCATGGTGGTGTCCTGCTGACCCTCAGTGAGCCTTGTCAATGGGCAGTGTGGGGCCCCAAGGTGAGGTAGGCTGTTTTACAACAGCTACAGCAGAAAAGTGAAGCAGGTTCGGGGATGACAAAGTGATTCCCACAAGCAGTCTGTGGTATGGACAGTAGGGAGAAGAGTCTTCAGTGATGCTAAAGGTCTTTTCCCACACAAATGATTCTGTCTTGGCAGATGGAAAGTCTTTTGCCATCAGAATGGGCTGATTTTGCATCACTTGCTGTGAACAAAGAACTCACCTGGTTTGGAGGCTGCAGGGAAGTGATGCAGAAAGATCTGTGACTGGACAGGTAGAGATAAGCTGTGAGTGCCTGTTATCAACACAGGTTTATTATATTCTATAATGATAGTATATAATTTATAATATTAGATAATTTTATGATTCATCCAGTTAAAACTGCATCTTTGGAAATTCAGATCCACAAGGATAATAAGCTACTAGGGAAGTGAGCACCGTGGCTAGACCCATGAGACATCAGTTTATCAGGGACTAAAGTGATTGTGGATTCCTCCCAGCGTGGGCAATCCAAAACCACCTGAGTGCAACAGGTCCTGGAGCTCTTGTGCCACCCCTCATAGCCCCATCTACTGCATCCAGTGATGCTTTGGTCACCAGAACAGTGCTGGAAAACTTGAAGGAGCAATAAAGTGAAGCCATTTCATTAAAATAAGGATGTCTGGCTGATGCAATTTTATACTGGGGCAAACAAAACCCTGCTGCCAGTGCACCAATGGCCAAATGCAGCTGAAACTGGAAGACTGAATTGTAACCACAGAGGTGCAAGGCTGGCTGCTGGAGGTAGATTGTTTTTGCAATGAGACCATCCAGCCTGGTCCAAAGAAGCAGATAAGCTTTAGGGAAATCAAGCCCTTCTTTGAATGTGAAATAGAAGCAGCAAATTGACAGCAAGCTGGGGATAGTGAACAGAGCAGTACAGCAGGACAGAGCTAATCACTGGAGATAAGATCTCCAACACAGTGATGGGATAGGCACTCCAGCAGCTCCTGCTGGGGCACCTTCCCTCTCCCTGCAGACATCCTGGCAAGTGGGTAAATGCCACCTCACCAATGGGATGACCTGACTTCCAAGGGGACATCTGCAGCTCCAGGTGCCTGCATCAGTGCTTGGTGATGGCGATGGAAATGGCAATGGGCAATTGACCCCCCAAAAAATGGGAATGGGCAATGGAAAATGGCCTGAAAAGCACCACATTGTTGTAATTACGTTCATTTTGAGCAATGCCCAAGCAAGCTGGCTGCTCTGGCTTTCTGGCAGCAGGCTGGACTGAATGGCAAATTGCACCTTTTCAGTCTGCATTCAGTCCCAGCCTCTGTTAATGGCAAAAGACTTGGCAAGGTTTTGCTCCGGCCCCTGGAGAAGGTTTTAGGAGCATTCCTCTATGACATTCCTCCCCTCACCCATACGGACAATCCAGTTTTCCCTCTTGGGGGACTCCAGCTGGATTGACAGAAGAAGACATCTATCCTGTGGATGCATGCAGCTCCTGGGGCCTCTTTGTGTCAGGCTGCTTTAACAACAAGCACAGCCCAGCCCCTGGAGCAGGCAGTCCAGCGTGTGAGAACCCAGCACATCCATCTCTTTATGCCTGGATTAATCGGTTGATGAAACATGGGTTATAGTGATTTTTACCCTGTTTTTGGGTTTGGTGGGTTTTTTGTGTTTTAGGGTCCCCCATATTGACAAAATGTGAGCGTGAGGCAGGTGGACGTCAGGATTTGACTTGGAAAAGCACCTCAGGATTGGCCTATGAAACTCATGAAGTCCTCATCTATGCTGGTTTGCCAAAATTCAACCTAGCAAATGGGTGTTTGTTCAGAGGAAATGAGGAGCGCATCAAAGAGCGACGCCTCCAGTTTCCCAAAGCAGATGATGATTTTGTCTAATTCTGATGGAATTCTGAACCTGACACCTTGCAGAGAGACTGTCAGGGAAGTGACCCTGGGAAAACCAGGATACCAGCACATGGGTTTGCCCAGATATTTTAAGATTTGCCTATGTAAGTGTTAAATTATGCATACACTTTAGGGCTAAATAAATCTGAATTCAGCTACTGATACATTCATGTATCAGAGGGCTGCCAAGTAGATAAATTCAGATTTCCAAAGCTAGAGCTTTTAAGGCAGAGATTGAAATGGGATTTGGGATTAAGGGGGGATGCTGTCTCAGTAGAAGGCTCCTAACAAGGTGTCCTGATGCTGGAAGCAAGGTGCTGCATTTCTTTCAGGGATGTTGTAATTTCATCTGTTCATCGACTGGGGAAGGCAAAGTCATTTCTTGCCCCTTCTGCATCCTTGGCTTTGTTGGAGGAGGCTCTTCTGAATGTCATTGATAAGGTCGAACTGAGACATGATTTGCAGGGCAAAGGCATCAGGGACTCAGTCCTGCATGGAGAACAGAGTCAGATTTAATCAGTATTATGATAGCACATTACACTGCAGTGGAGGCATGGAGGTACCAAACACACCCAGTGTCCTGCATGTACCAAAACCCCATGGAGGTCACTAGTTCATCTCCAGCAGTCATCTGCGGCTGTCACCCAGGGAATAATACAAGCATGATGCAAATATGCCCAGGATATGCTCCAAACCTCCAGCCATTTGTGCCCCAAAGGTCCCTAAGGCTGGGGGATGCTGCAGTGCATCTCCTCCCTGGCTGATTTCTCTTTCCTTTCTATTCCTATTCCTATCATTTTCCTAGCAGGGAGGGGTTTAGTGAAGTGTTGCCAGACTTCTTTTTCCATCAGTCTAACCTTCCCCACCCTTGCTGTATCCCTTCACCTGGCACGTTTATTAAGAAGGGAATGATGCTCCAAGCATCTGTGACTCTTCTGACCAGAGATCAGTCTCAAAACTGACCAACCCATGATAACAGTGCAGAAATGCTCTACATGTGGGGAGGTGAGCAGGAAGGTGCAATGTGTCTTTAAAAAGCTTCCTGCCCAGGAAGACCTGGTCCAGCACCTCACCCAGCAGCCCAAAATATGTGATGGATGAGGCTTCAACATTCTTGTCATGTCTCTCCTTCCCTTTGCCTCCACTTCCACAGCCTCAGAATGCATGCTGTGAGGTCTGGCTTGTGTAAAGGCAGTCTGTCAGAGCTGGGACATGCAGCCCCATGGCCTGCAGCTGGACTAAGTGAGGAGTCTCCATCAAGCATCCATCTAAATGTCTTGCCTCCGCGGCATGCCCTCAGGTTCGACACTCCTTTGTTTTTAAAGCCAGAGTTATTAGAACCAAGAAAGCATGCAAAGAGCTGGGAATACTTTGTGTGCCCGAAATAAAGGAGGGAGGGAGGAAGGGAGGAGGGGGAAAGAGTTTCTGTACCTGTTGGGATCATGCTTAGGGAAATAGGAAGAGACCCATTATTAGGGTCTGGTTTTAAATAGAGCATCAAGGTTTGTTTGTAAAGAGGGAGAACAAAGTCCCATGGCTGTGAGGCGAAAGCAGGGAGGTGGAGGCAGAACAAAGGAGACCCTACAAGGACCCAGCTTTCCCTTTGGTGCTGCAAAGCTTTAAACTAGAAGCCAGAGGAGAGCAATGGGGAATGCACCGACGGGGGTTTGAATGCACAGGGTGTCTGTAGATTGTTTGATAGAGAAAATCCCCACCGTTAGCTTGGGCTTTCTAAGGGAGCCGTGAATGTGAAATCCTGTAGGTGCTCCACAGGAATGACCTGGGGACACATCAGACATTGATAAGTGACTCTCTCCATCCCCTTTTATCCTGTTTACAATACAGAGGCTTTCCTTGAACAAAACCCTTTCTTTCCCCCTCCCTGCTCCTGGCTGTTGTGTCTAAATGAGCCAATTTGCTGAAGGACTCCTCCTGGATGGACTTGAAGTCTGACAGCAACAGCCGCTCCTCTGGTTTCTGGCAAACCCCCATTTCTTTACAAAGGAACAGAATCCATTCCTGTAGTGCAGCAGGAGAGAAATCCTCGCATCCATTTCCTTCAACATCTGTTTCCAGCAAGTATCTGAAAATGGGGTGTGATGGCTCAGACAAGAGAGCAAAGAACAAGGAGTGGATGGATTTGTCCCTGCTGCTAACTGAAGCAATGCTTCTTACTGATGCGCTGTTTATTCTTAGGCTGATGTGATTTCTGTGGCTTGAGTTATTAGACATCAGAGGATGATCTTTTGCTGGAGACCTGGCTTGCTGCATGGCAGGTAGAGTGTAATCCATCAAAGGATGGATACATAGAATCATAGAATCATATAATAGTTATTGTTGGAAAAGAGCTTAAGATCATCCAGTTCCAACCCCCTGCCATGAGCAGGGACACCTCGCACTAAACCATATCACCCAAGGCTTCATCCAACCTGGCCTTGAACACTGCCAGGGATGGAGCATTCACAACCTCCCTGGGCAACCCATTCCAGTGCCTCAGCACCCTCACAGTAAAGAACTTCTTCCTTAGATCCAGTCTAAACCTCCCCTGTTTCAGTTTGAACCCATTACCCCTTGTCCTGTCACTGCAGTCCCTAATGAAGAGTCCCTCCCCAGCATCCCTGTAGCCCCCTTCAGACACTGGAAGCTGCTCTGAGGTCTCCATGCAGCTTCTCTTTTCCAGGCTGAACAGCCCCAATGTTCTCCATACAGGAGCTGCTCCAGTCCCTGATCATCCTCGTGGCCTCCTCTGGGCTTGTTCCAACAGCTCCATGTCCTTCTAATGCTGAGGACCCCAGAACTGCACACAATGCTCCAGGTGAGGTCTCACAGAGGGGCAGGATCAGCTCCTTGGCCCTGCTGCTCATGCTCCTTTGGATGCAGCCCAGGATACAGTTGCTTTCTGGGCTGTAAGCACAAACTGCAGCCGGCTCATGTGCATTTTCTCATTGACCAACACGAGAACAAGATTAAAGATATGTATTTATTTCACTCGTTTACATGTGTATGATGCTCAGTGACCTGCTCCTATGTGACCAGCCTGTATGCTTAACTGACACAACCTTAAGTATAAATGAGCAGCAGCAAAGAAATCAACACTTCGGATACTGTTCCTGTCCCAAGGTTTCAGATGGTGACCAGTGTGACAGGAACTGCTTAAAGCTCCCCCACTTCTCAAAGTGCTTTCCCATAGGCTCATAGAACTGTTTGGGTTGGAAGGGACCTTAAAGCTCAATCAGTTCCCATCCCTGCCACAGGCAGGGACCCCTTCCACTGGAGCAGCTGCTCCAAGCCCGTGTCCCACCTGGCCTTGAGCACTGCCAGGGATGGGGCAGCCGCAGGTGCTCCCATGGTCCCTGAGTGTTTCGGGTGCACTTCACCCCCACCGGGACGATCCCCTCTGGAGGCCGGGGCCGGGTGAGGCCCCGGCTGAGGACCCGGCTGAGGCTCCGGGTGTTGGGGTGCCCGCAGCGGTGGTTCCGGACGCAGGGACCCGAGCGCGGTCCTGCAGCGCCCCCGGGCGGCGGCGCAGGCGCCTTGCAGGGAGGTGGGGAAGAGGAAGCGGAAGAGTCGGCGAGGCCGGAAGCGGACGGCGGTGACGTGGGCAGCGGCGGCGGCGGCGGCATGGAGGGGCTGTACCAGCACACCCACAAGTGCGTGAGGCCGCAGCGGGGCTGAGGGGAGGGTGTGGGGGCTGCGGAGGGAGCGGTCCCTGCGCCGCTCGGTGATGAGCTCTGAGGCAGAAGCTGTTCCCTGTGAGGGTGCTGAGGCGCTGGCACAGGGTGCCCAGAGAAGCTGTGGCTGCCCCATCCCTGGCAGTGCTCAAGGCCAGGTTGGACACAGGGGCTTGGAGCAGCTGCTCCAGTGGAAGGGGTCCCTGCCTGTGGCAGGGGTTGGAGCTGGATGGGCTTTAAGGTCCCTTCTAACCCAAAACACTGCGATTCCCTAGAAACAAGTGTTTCTGTGTTAGCAGCTGTACGTAGGTTAAGGTATGCAGATTCAATAGGGTGTTTATGGCAGCAGGGGTTGGAGATGTCTGATGGACACAAACCACTTTGGGAAACGTGTGACTGCTTGAAGGTAAAGTCCTCGCTGTGGCACAGATAAAGGTGATCTGGGGAGGGGAGAGCGGGGTCAGATCTCCCTCTGCTGTGAACCTGAACTCTTGGCTTCATGGTTATTGTGGATTGGATTGAATTGATGGCTTTTAGCGTGCCAGGTGTGGGAGGCCCTGTTCTGGTTATAAATACAAAAGGGAGCTACAAGTGGGTTGGGAATGTGAAGCCTTTTCACCTCTGTTTTTGGTTTTAAGCTTATTTTGTAGGTGCACATTGAGAACACAGCTTTCTCCATCCTGAAGAACTGCATTGGGGTTTCTGTGCTCATTGCTGCACTGAATGTAGCTCGTTCCTTTTCTGTTTGAAAAAAGTATTTTTAAGTGAAAGAAGCTGAATATTGAGGCTTTGACAAACGATTTTATTTCACAGCTCTCAACTGACTTCTGTTCATTTGCTCCTTGTCTTTTGAAAGGCAAGTCCATGAGGTCCAGTCTTACATGGGGCGCCTGGAGACTTCAGACAAAGAATCAGTGCACTGTAAGTAGTTGATTGGTGAGACAAGTCCTGATTTAGTTTAGCTTGCATCGTTAACCTGTGTGCTTCATCATGGGATGTACAAATTGGGCTTTCCAGTTGTTGTGATCAGCTGGTGAGACACATCACCAATGGAAATGCATTAGAATTACTTTGCTATTTTATTTCAATAAGGTGATGTTTTATGTGAAGGGCAGAGCAGAAAAGACAGAGCAAGACTTTACTTCAGATCATCTTCCTGTTCTAAGTTCTTCATTGACAGGTAGTGCTTACTGTGGCTGCTTTTGCAGTGCTTTGAGATGGGAATACCAGGTACTTTTTGGTGCTGTTAGATGTTGGAACTCCTTGTCAGAGTCTGCTGTGGAAGCCATCAGCATAAACAGGTTATAAACCCCACAGTGATGCAGTCATGGAGGTATAATGAACACGTGGATGTGCACATAACTGCAAATACAGTTTGGTAGAAGGTCAGAATGCTGAGAAATGTGATTCTGTATCTCTTTTGTCATTTTACTATTCCTTAAGCATCCACTAATTGGCAGTCTTTCCCAAAAGATGCTTGGTCCAGTTTCTGGACCATGATTTGGAGTGCAGGAATTTAAGCAGGATGATCCTTTTTCCATCAGAATCAGAAGCTGTAATTCTATCTGCTGATGAGAAATACATAGAACAAGTAGGTTTGAAATTGCTTCAGTGAATTTGGACTATTAGCCTGTGCTAATAAAATGACTGTAATAAAACACTGATATTTTCTGGCAGGACTTTTGCCAAGTGTATTTTGAACCTGTGTTTGAAACTCCAGTTTCTGTATGAGTGATAGCTAATGGGCCTCCTCAGGAAGTTCTGAAGGGGAGGGACACTGCTAGGATTGTGTACCATTTTACACGGACAATAAATAAACATACTGTGTCTCTGGATATATATTTAAGGACAGATACATGCTCTGGATATTAACATTTCAGAATTTATAGGAAAAAGGATTATCTTTTGGCTGGAGAGCAGGAATAGAAGTCATGAAATCAAACTTTCTGTTGCAGCTTTCCTTTTCCAACTGTGGAGGAATAATCCCTTCTTGCTCAGAAAAG
The DNA here is from genome assembly GCF_012275295.1 of Melopsittacus undulatus. Taxonomy (NCBI): domain Eukaryota; kingdom Metazoa; phylum Chordata; class Aves; order Psittaciformes; family Psittaculidae; genus Melopsittacus; species Melopsittacus undulatus. The sequence continues at coordinate 2,449,725 of NC_047543.1, read as the reverse complement.
CATGAGATGACCAAGATAATAATACTGGTGTTTGGACTGGGGAAAGCTAACATTGTCTGCTCTCCTGATTGCTTTTCTGTTGACTTTAGCTGTACTAAGTGATGGAGAGATGAATTAGGATACTTTGATTTGTGTCTGTATATGTAAGCTAGTTACTGTTGGTGTGAGATCAAAGGGCAAAGAAAAGGGACTGTGGGTGCTGTTTGCTTTTCTGGGTTCTGCTGAATGGGATTCTCTGGGAAGTCCTGAGATACTGTGGAGTAGCTGTCAGTTAATAATGATTTTCTGTGTACCTCTTGAGTCTAAATGCAGTAAGAACAAATGGTGCCTGTAGGATTTGGTGGTGATTTACAGCAGTTCTGAGCCTGCAGGACTGGCCTTGTGGCTGGATGGGCATGACAGTGCCTCTGTGCTCTCGACAGCCTGGATGTGCTCTGCAGGGTGTGTACCTGCAGCCCTACAACTCACCTGTCCGGTGATTAATAGTGCTCCTGTCTTTTGCCCTTCTGTGCAATTCTCTTGGGTTGTGAAATGCTGGATTGTGACATGGTTAAATGCAGTTGTCAAATGAGGAAGGGGGTTGTGGCTTGTACTGAGTTTTGCTGTACAGTGTAACTAAAAGCATATGACTCTTGCCCCAGTTGTATCCATTTCCCACCTCATTAAAGTACATGAGTTTGCACTGTGTGCTAGTGTCCCTTTGCTATTTCTACACAGGTTGACAGAAGCAATTGCAATGTAGATGAATACAGAGCCAATTACAGTGGCCTTGTTTTCTCCCTCGAAAGGGCTTTAGCCAGGTCTTTCTAGCTATTTGTCTAGTCTACCAGTTCCTGAATCCTTCCCATGCTCTGTCAATCTCCCCTGCTATAGGTATGGATGATGTGTATTAATGCTCTGTTAGCAGTTTGTCATTAAACTGCCATTGTGAGAACCATTTTGGCTATTGGCTCCTGTGAGCGAATCAATCCAAGGGAACAGGGAGAGGATGAAAGGGAGAATGTGGTATCTTTAATTCCTAATACATGGAGCTGGTAGGGGAAGAGGCTCAGATATCTTGAAAGAGCAGGGGGTTTCCTAGCTCCTTCCTCAGAGAAGGTGGAGGGAAAGGCAAGAGCCTCAAATTATTGTGATAAAGAAGTGGTTTCTCATGATATCTGGAGTTCTTGGTTACTGATTATTTTTTCCTATCCGGTAAGGATTTGCATCTGTCAGGTTTTAAATCCTGGTTTGAGTGCTTTTTTATTCCCTTGCAGTGGTAGAAAATGAAATTCAGGCCAGAATAGACAATATCTTCAGCAACTTGGAACGTCTGGAAATCCTGTCCAGCAAAGAGCCTCCCAATAAGCGACAGAATGCTAAACTGTAAGTGCACCTTCTTTGCTATGATAGTGTAGTCTTTGGTATTATTTTAATTACATTCATTGAAGCCCTTTGCCTTTTGATTCAAGTGAAAACTTTATACTTTGTGTAACATATCTCTGTGCTCTATGCTAGCCAAGTTGAGGCACAGAGGGCAAAATCGCTTTCCTTTGTTTAACCATAAACTGGTGATGGAGCTGGATTCGTGGCTCTGTTCTGAGATGATCAGAACATATCACTTGGATGCTTAAATTTATTCTTTATATGGCATTTGCTTTTAAAGGCATTTGTGGAGGTAAGGAGTAGAATTACTTCAGTTGGTATAGTTTTCTCTGGACCATTTTCCTACCCATTGGTGACTAAAATAAGGAGGTTTCTAAAGTGAGAGTTGGTTTGAGCCAGAGGTTGAACCAAAGAGCTCAGGACCTTCAGTTCTACTTTATCCTGTGACTCTACTATTAATGTTTGGTGCTAAAATGTCTTTGTTGATACTAGGGGAGGATTTCACATCAGCTGTATTATAGAGGTCAGTATCTGAAATAGTCATCTCGGCTTTCTTTGTAGTAATCAAAAATGTAAGTAGAGACCACAGAGTTCTGGATGTCATTTGTTTTAGCCTAATGGAGAGGTCTCTTGTATTGCCTCCTGACTTTGAAGCTAATTAATGAAACCTGAAAGCTTCATCTTTTATGGAAAGGGGATCATGGAATAGAAACTACAAATCCTACTGTCTTTCCAGATCTGTGTTAAATGAGGAATATATATATCACTCCTGAAGAGATAGGATGTCCAAGTGTATCATTTAGCCCCCAGTTAAATAATCACCTGTTTAGTAGAAGAATGAGGCACAGAAGATCTAAGCCTGGAATACAGGCCTAAGCTTGAATGACTTTTATCTACTAGATAAGTAGAACCCATTATTCTTTATTATTTGTCACTGTTAATCTATAATGCTCCATTATTCCTATTAAGAACACTGGAAAAGAATGGTATTTTTATCCCTGGGAATGTCTTGCTGCTGTTGATCTTTTCTAGCCGGGTTGATCAGCTCAAGTATGATGTTCAGCACCTGCAGACAGCTCTGAGGAACTTCCAGCATCGTCGGTACATCCGGGAGCAGCAGGAGCGACAGCGAGAGGAGCTGCTTGCACGTACATTCACTACTAATGTAAATAGTCTTTGCTTTTAGCTCTCTGGGTTCTAGAAGCTCTAGGCTTTCAGAGGAGTTTCAGGCAAGACATAGGCCTGATTCTGATGCTGTAAATGGAGTAAAGATAGAAAAGAGTAACAATATGTGCTGGAAAAAGTACAACTCTCATGAGGGACACTTGAGCCATTCAGAGGCAGTAGTAAAAGACTCCAGAAGGTGCTGCTCCTCTTTTATTCAGTGCCTGACTTTATCTGATAATTGTAAAGGAGAAAATGAGGTACCAAATGTACTCACATGTCTGACTTGAATTTGTGTCCAATGCCTTAGTCAAATCCTGACATCTGTAAACTGTTATACACCCTCCTCTCAGTAGATGTCAGCAAGCTTTAATTTGTCCAAATCACACAGCTGGAAAAAAACCAAACCCTTGCTTTTTATCTGTAAATGACTGAAAAGTTTTTAATAACAGGGATGTGTTTCCACCTGTTCTTGTTAATCCTTTGTTCCTCCACTGGGAAGTTCCCCAGTGCAAATTCCTTTGCTTAAATCATGTAGGTTTGCTTACAGCTTTCATTTTGCTGTGACTCAAAAGCTAGTCTTTGGTTTGGCTTTTGTGGGTTTCTTTTTTTTCTTTCTTTTTTCTTTCTTGTTAATGGCACATAACCCATCATTCCTTATCTGTGTTGTCATTATCTTATCATTCCTTGTCTGTGCTGTTAGGGCAAAGGAGAATGAGCGTGAGCAATCTTACTCTCTTGAGATTTGGGAAGTTCAGTGCACTTCTCAAAGCCTGACATGAAGGTGAACCTGAGCTTTAGGTTGGCTGTTTTGAAGTTATAAACAAGATTTGAAAGGAACACTGGAACCTGATTTGCTTTTAAAACCCTGTGGTGTTTCTCTGCAAATATGGAGACATTTTCCTACAGGAAAAATTGTCCAGAAATAAAACACATGTAAGTGGATCAGTTTTGAAGAGCAGTAGCTCTGCAAATACAATATAAATGGCAAATTGGGTTTTTTCTCCTTTAGATGTTGAAAGGTATCTCAAGATGAAAGGAAAAGACCCCAAACCATTATTATTTTGTATTTCTTTCAACTCATAATAAAATTGTGACTTTTGAAGTAGAATGACCCTTTAATAGGAAACTGATGATTGATTTGTCAGCTATTGGCCTATCTGTTGTGCTTAGAAGTTCACATGTTTCTATTTATATACTACCCTATTAAACAGAAATGACAGCTGAGCGTGTAAGCATCCTGAGTAAATCACTGTAACATACAGAACAGCTTTGGAAAGCTGTAGCAGTGTCTGAACAATCTGCTTAATTCAAAGAGAAATACGGTCCTTATGTTTAAGGCCTTCCCTTGTACCATTCTGGAGAAAACCTCTAACAGCAAATGAAAGAGATGATGCCATTGAGTCTCCCTGTGAAGAGGGTCAAATCTTTGGTAGTTTTCTTGCTGCCTTGGGGTGTATGATAAAACCCTACAAGGTCCTCATTTAGGAAATCAAATTCTTGCTGAAGTCTTATATATACCTGAAATAACAGCTGCTCAGCTGCAAATCCAAGTGCTCCTGCTCTGCAGGCTCATGTAAGACAAGACGCTTGTTTCAACCTTAGTTCTTCATTGACGTTTGATCAGAGATGTGTGTGCTGACACAGGTTCTTCATCCACTGACTTTGACCCTGCGGCTGCTAACAACTCTTATCCTTTATTCACTCTTTTACAGTAAGCAGCACACCCCTCGAGGCTGTACAACATCTGACAGTGGATCATACATGTCATTCCCATATTAACTTCTATCATAATCACCAGAGTCTCCTCAGAGCAAGTTTGAGGATGTTATGTGTGTGTAACCTACAGCCAGCAGTCAGGTGTAGGGTATAAACCATCTTTTGCCTAAATATGAATTCTGCATGTTGGTAGCTCTTGTACCAAGTACATGGGAGCAGGTAGGGCAGGGGTTCTACACTTACCTCTTACCAGTGTCATGATTCCTGTTCATAAACTGGGGTGGGAGTGATGAGCTGTTATCTTGGACTCTCTGGATGGAAGGGTGTCCAGAGAAGATTAAACTGGAGGCCTTTGAAAGACAAAAGTGATCACATCCTCCAGTCTCTTATGCAATCCAGATTACAGAGTTTTATCCAGTTATTTCCATTTAAAGATGCATATTTGAGCTAATGCATATTTTCTGGAAAAACTGCTACTTTTTTAATGGTTTCCAGTTTTTTTTAAGACTAGGCCTTGGGTGCTGAGCAAATCAAACCTTCAGGGAGCAAGGTCAATGTCTTTTTGCCCTCATCAGCAATTTGCACCATGTTGTAAATTTACAGTGTTCTGCAGGCCTTTTGTCACTTAGAAATGTGACACTAAATCAAAGTCTCTCACTTGCAGGGCTCACATTGACTCCTTGTTGAACACCTTCTGCTACTTCTGATGTTCTCGCTTATAAAACCCTTTCCTACATAGATCAGTCTGTAAGAAATTCTCCACTTTTAATCTGACTTTTTAGCCTTTGAGAACTAATTGCAGTCAAACACACCTGATCAACTTTGCCTTTTGGCTTGCCTCCCTTAGGCTTCTCTTTTTTCCACTCAAATATGAATGTATTTAGTATCTGTATGAAAACATGTTTAAAACATAATCCTTCCAGTCCTGTCAAGGTTTTCTTGCCACGTTTGTTTCTGCATGTTCTTGTTGTGGATCTAACTATGTGTGGACTGTGTGTGTGAGCAGGCAAGGTAACCAAGACCCTGCATTTCCCCCACAGGACTCTGACACCACCATAGCGATCGACGAAACATTACAGTTTAATGAATCCCTCCAGAATGCCCATCGTGGCATGGATGATCTTATTGGCAGTGGGACCAACATCCTTCAGGGCCTGAGGGACCAGAGAGTGACATTAAAGGTGGGGGCATCCTGTTTTACCAAAAAGACCCCACATTTTTCTGTGTTTGTGATGACTTCAGTAAAACAAATACACAACTTTCTTCCATTACACTGCTTCAAGCTGAGAATGCTTGAAGGCCCAAACTCCATTTAAACCTGAAATCTTTACATTTTATAATCCTATTAGGAACATCTTTAAGCTCTTTTGGTGGCTGGATGGCCTAACAATCTTCACCTGCATGGTACTTAGTATCTGGAGTGATTAACGTTGTATTCTGTTCCCTTTTGTTTTAAGAATGGCACGCTGTGAGTTCTGTTCTTTTGGAAGCATCAGGTCCTTCTGTTTTCAGGGGGATTTATCTTCTCATCACAGATGAGGAAATAGCTGCTCATATTCCTTTGCCCCTTAGCTTAGCTTTTTTTACATACCAGAGACTTCGTTGCCCATTTACAAATCTGGCAGAAGCAGCCTGGAGGCAGCTCACAAAGATCAATGGGCTAATTTGGAAGCTTGTTATTCCATGTAACTTCTTGGGTATTGGATATAAATGTGTATGAACCAAGTATTCCCAACTTACTGCAAGGCTTTAACTGTTCTGGCTGTACAAGTCCACTGTTCCGCTGACTGCAAGACTTAAGAGTCTTCACTTTCTCATTGTTTGCTTTGGTTTTAAAGCTTCCTATTTGGTTTCTGTTCTCCAAGCAAGTTTCATTGTGAGCTAGTGTGGAAACATTGCTGCAGAGACAGAAGTGTTGAAAGCAGAGTATCCAGGGTTTGATGTGAGGGGTATGAAATGAGGTGAAAAATGTGATTATGTCTAACTAACAAAGACATAACCTGATTTCAGCAAAGGGCCTTCTAGAGAAGAAGCTGGTTATCTCACTTGGTACTGCAATTCCGTGTATTTTATGGATTGAGAAACTGTGCATGTATGTCCAATATAGTTGATATAGATTCTGTTCTCCAAAAGCTTTTCTGACCTTAAGGCAGGTTTATATTCAAAGCCATTGCCAAATTTCATGGTTTTAGTCTCCTGCAAGCACAGATTCAGTGGACTGGGAGAACAGAAGGTAGAGATTTTATTTGAAGGAGTAGAGCACTGTGATGGGAATCTGTGCTATTGCCCCTGCTCAGAGATTAAGTAAATCTTAAGTCTTTCTGAAGCAGAGTGTGCTGTTAAAGACTTGGTCCCAGAAGGCATTTTAAGACACTCTGTCCATTATCATTACCATGGTGTGACAAGGGTGTTTGCTGCCTCCTGCCCTGCTGCTCGCTGTGTTTACCTGCCATGTGCTTACTGCTCATGATGTGGAAACTGGTGGCATCCCCATTCTGAATAATACCAACTGCTTCAGCAGTGAAACAGAACTGAGGTGTGGGCCTGTCTACACCCTTTGTTCAGTGCTTTTCTCTGGAAAGATTTCTCAAAATCACATTACCTACACTTTTACATGCCTTGTCATTGCACCCTACCATTAACCTTACAAGTTTCTAGACCCGCTTTTCAATCTCTTGTTGGTATGAATTGTGCTTCAGCAGGAGGGAAGTTGTACAAGCAAGACTGTCGGATGAAGAAACCTCAAGCTTTTACTGGACTGTGTCTGAAAAAGGATCAGGAGAACTATTAATGTCTCTGTAGGGAGTGCACATTCTCTGAGACACTCTTCATGATGTCTCCATCTGCACAGATTGTTCTGTATCTTTAACCACATTCCTGTTCATGTGTGTGATTTGTCTCATCATTCAGCTATTTCCAGGGTCCTGGTCTTAGATTGTAGGAACTGTTGGCTAAGAGCAAGTTCCACTGATCAGAATGACTGTGAGGTTAATTGTTTCTCTTTACTGTCTTTTTGTTCCTAGGGTACTCATAAGAAGATCCTGGATGTGGCCAACATGTTGGGCTTATCCAACACAGTGATGCGGCTGATCGAGAAGCGAGCCTTTCAAGATAAATACTTCATGATTGGGGGAATGATTCTGACTTGTGTCATTATGTTTCTCGTTGTGCAGTATCTGACATGAGCTACTGAACTGTATTATCAGAGGTGATGGTCTTGTGGAGCAAGATGGACTGTCCTCCAAAGCATACTTTCCTTTGAGTGCTGCTTTGGATAAGCCCCTCCTGTGAACTCCAGGGTTCACAAATCACACTCATGCGGGAAGCATGTAGGGAAACAAATTTCTCTGGGGTCACTGTAGTTGAGAATGGCCCTATAAAAAAATAACCCCATCCCCTCCTGCTCTCACCTCATTGACTGCAAGTTTAAGAATCTGTTAAGTAGGAAGCAGCAGTATTGCAAGTTAGGAGTGTCCTTTTGGATAGGGATGGGTAGGGATAAGAGGATTCAAAGGCAGAGCATAAGATGTAATGAGCTTTTCCTGTGCTATCTAGAAGGGACCCTGATCACTGTATTTTGCCATGAAAGAATGCCTGTGAGGAGAATTTGTATCAATTGTAGCACGCTCCTGGGGAGCCAGTGTGCGGAAAGATAGGAAGTAAAGGATTCCCATCTGCAAACTCACTGTTTTGCTTGGAGGAAGATGGATTTGTGGGGAAGGGTTTTAAAGCACAGTTATAACCTCAGCAAACTTTTTTTCGTACACATACAGTATTAACCAGCACAAGTATTGCTGTTTTAGGCTGAAATGCTTCTCCTCTGAGGTATGTTTTGGTACCTTTTTATGCCCTGCAGCTTCCCAGTGGAAGCTGAATGCTGTACTGCCTGCTTTCAGCTAGATGCACATCAAGCCTGTGTCATCCCACTGTGCCTAGTACCAAATATAACCTCTAAGACATTTTAAATGCCAGTGCACATCATGTTTTGGTGAGTTGTATTCACTTTCTGAGGTGGTTGGTTGGGGTTTTGTGCTCTGTGGCTGGTATTTTTTGAGCCTGTGAAGCAGGGAAGTCCTCACTGTGCTCAAATTGAGGTTTCTGATTTTTACGTTCATAGAACTGGAATGGGCTCTCTGTGCTGTTCAGAATAACAGTGGGATCAGGGCAACAGACTATTCACTTAAAATGAGCAGTGTCAAAAGAGTTTCCTGAAGTTACGTGCCTTGGGATGGCAGAAACATCCATCACACTGTGTTACCCTTTGTACCTGCAGAATTACTGTGAAAGAGTCCCACACACATCATCTCAGAGGTGAGGACAGCCAGCTTAGATGTATCTCCTCACAGTTATGAAATGCCTCATTGTGTAAATATGGCACTTACCCTGTGGACTGGTGGGGCTCCATTGGAATGGCCTTCCTGAGATTTTGGGCATCATCCATTTCAATCCACTTTCAGATACATTCCCATCCCAGTGGAGCATCTGGAGCATTTCCAGATGCTCAACACAGAAGGGTCATATGTGGCATAATGATGGCAATTCCTTGGGGTTTTTTCTGCCTGGAATGGTTGTGAGTCTCTTACTTAGTAACAGATTACGAGTTCTGCCTTCTGTCTTTGATGCAATGAGCTTTGTTTTTATTACGCAGTCTGGAGAAATGGTATTAATAACTGTACAAAGCGAATTTGGGCTAATAGGGGCAAGTGAGGCAGGGTTTAGCTATTGTTTATGCAGCTTTTTTACAGGTGCCTAACTGAAGTACTGCCTGACTTATGTGCTGTGGTACAGCTTTATGCGCAGGTGAGAGAACTCAGCTCAATCTGCTGTTATAGGCCAGTCAGCTTCACACTTGGAACACAGGGCAGGAGAAGAGTCAGGGCTCAGAGCACTGGCTGGCTCCTGCAGATGCAGAAGTGAAGGCCAGGCTGCTGTCAGTGCCTAGATAATCCTCTCAAATGGTTCAGCAGAAGAAAGCCTCGATGCTTGTTACATATCCAGTGTGCAGCTCACCTTCTGGTTGCCCATTTTCTGCTTCTCAGTGTGCTCTGTGCTCCTCAGTTCACCAGGCCTTCCAAATGAAACACGTTAGCAGATCAAGTAGTTATTTGAGGGATGAAGGAATTAAAAGGAGGTCTGCAGTGATAAATCACCTATCTTGCTGTATCTGTAATCTAAATCCTGTATCTAGATCAACCTTACATTTATTTTAAATCTGAAATCTAATAGATACTGTACACTTGAGAGATCCTCTTCTCTGAGATCAGTTTGGCATCTTTTAAAGGGATCCCTGGCAAATCTTTTTGTTCCCATAAACTGGTCCAATTCCACTTTGATTTTCCAGCTTCATGGTTTGGCTTTCAAAGAATGTCCTCTGATGGTGTGTCAAGTTCATGTAATTGTGACCTGGGGTAGCAGGATCTGGCTTCTACCAAAGTGGGACTTCAGCCAATTTGTTTCCTATATTTGGCTTGTGGTAGGAGCCATAAAATAATTGGAACGGGATTTTTTGTTTCCTGGTTTTGAAACTATGTTGACATTTTAATACATTTCTGTTTATTTTGCCCTCTTAGGGTTTCCATGTACTGCTGTAGGCTGATTTCCCCTTTGTAAGCAGTGTCCTTGCTATTCATTGTCTAGAGGTGCAGTGTGGGGCTTGAAGGAACAACCTGGGTAACTGGACTTGATGACTTCAACAGATCTGTACTGCATGTCAAGTCCAAAATGATGTACAAGAGCATCTGTGCTGTGTCAGACATGTAAAACCCTCAAAGCTTCTGTCATTACAGCAGGAGCACAGGTAGGCTCAGGATTCCTGCTAACATGAAATGACACAGAGCTGAAACCCTCATCTCTTTACAGATGTTGCTGCTGTGGCTCTGTAGTTTTCTTTCTTCCTAAAGACCACCTTTTCCTCAACAGAGTTGTTTTGTTTCTGAACTCGTGTGGCATGGCCAAGTATCCCAGCTGTTGGATGAACTGTTCTCATGAGAGGACCCTGTGGAAATTAACTTTCCATTGGAAAAAAACCAACCCTTTTTACCAGTATTTTATACATGAAGGGGCAAGGGTGGGACATGATGTGATTCATGTGATGGGAATAAAGATTTTTTTTCAACCAAATTAAGGTTTTTTACCTTGGCTAACATGGAACGTGCTCAGGTACCTCAACAAGCTGGACACATTCCGGTATCCTCAGTACTGAAACAGGTAGGCACAAGCTGGCTTGGCCAAATGGGGAATCCATGCCTGAGCTCAGATGTGAAGAGGAAGTTTTACAGGAAGTGGGTACGGGATCAGCTCCCCTTGGAGGAATGGATAATGCACAAAGCTCAGCTGGCATTGAAACTAGTGAGGGATAAGAAGGGCTTGTGTGAACACATTGGCAGCAAAAGGAATTAAAGCCTCCAGCCAAAGGGGACACTAGAGGAGGCAGCTGAGTAACCCAAGTCTTTCCTCCTGCAATCTCTCCCACTGTTTGCCTGCCCAGGAAGGTGTGGCAGACACTCCACCTGGGGGGACTGAAGTCTCCACCAAAGGGAGAGGTGGCTGTTTCTGCTACCATAAGGAGGGGGAGTGTGGAGCCAGATGGAAACATGCAGGGAGGCATAAAACAGGAATGTCCTGCATATGGAGGGAGAAAGTGTGCAATGAGGAGAATGGAGATGGGAAATGCAGGGTGGATTTTCTTCCCAGTTCACTGAGAATGGATGAAGAGGGAACTCTGCAAAGGAGAAGGCACCAGAAGGGAGAGGGTTCATGTTGAGTAGCCCAGTTTGCATCTTTTAGTATGGAAGGTGTGGAAGATCACCTTTCTCTTGCAATTTATGTTTTGGGTTGCAGTCATTCAGCTACAAACCACTTATTTAATGACAAAACATCCAGCAAAGTATGGAAAAAGCAACATCTCCTGTAGCATGAGACAAAACCAGTAATAACACTACCTCTGAGTGGAGTAACAATATCAAATGTTTCAACAGTAGAAGAAAAATACCTCTTTGTGAGCTGTAACATAATGCAAAGGTTATGGTGTCATGTCTTAACAGTAATACTGTATAAGAATTTTATACTGGAATCTTTGAATGGTTTGTGTTGGAGGGAATGTCAAAGCTCATCCAGCTCCAACCCCTGCCATGGGCAGGGACACCTTCCACTAGAGCAGCTTGCTCCAAGCCCTGTCCAACCTGACCTTCAACACTTGCATACAAATACATTCTACTATATTATAAATAGTATTTTAATGTACTATACATAATATATAATGTATATATTATTTATATTAAAATATAAGTATTACTATTCCTATGGAAAGCCCACATTTCCATAATCTCAGAGAGGCAGCCAGAGGAAGACATGGGTGCCCTGTGCTGCCTGAGTCTGCTTGTGGGGTACACATCACGGAGCCAGACCTGGCTTCTTCCATCCTTTCTGCTCTGCCACTCTTCCTACACAGGCTTTTAGCACATTTAGGATTTGGTTACACAGTAGTTTGAACAAACCTAAGAGGGCACCAGGAGCAACAACAAGGAATTCCAGTGTGTCCAGGAATCTGTGCCTCAAGAGAAAAAAATGCCTCTTCTCTGAGTCACAAGTGGCAACTGCTGACAACCATTTCTATCCCAGATATCCATAGGCATTTCTAGTCAGACCAGTCCTATTGCCACAGCGCTGGTAGCTCAGACAAGGCAGAAATGCCCCAGCAGGCAGGATGCACCCACTGGAGTGCTCAGAGCAAGCACAGACACTGCTGAGCTTCCAAGAAACTGAGGTTGAAGTGAGTACATGCTCCAGACCAGAAGGGGCTGGTATTTCCCTACATCCCATCAGTTTCTCCTGGCAAGGGCCACATCTAGCTTCTAGAGAAGGGGGTAAAGGTTCCAGCACTGCCCAGCCTACCCATCACTAGGGAGTTTAACACAGGAATATTGTGGCTGTGACCATAGTGATCGTCACATGAAAGTCCTCTGCCACCTTGGAGTAGCTGCTGTTTGGCATACTGCTGAAAATACTCCTTGTCCTGTGGTAAATACAAAACAACCAGAAGGAGCTGACAGCCCAATGACAGACAATACTGGGGTTTTACATAGTCATAATGCTGGAGGAGGGTCATCTCCATGTTTTACACCTTTGCAGCCTGTTAATCACTTTCCCCAACCCTCCCAAATAACTGCAGGGAACAATAAAATGATAGGTTTCCTGCTCTTCAAAGGCAGCAGCATATGCAGGACATGCTTGAGGAGACTGAGGATATGTGATTTCAGATCTCAGAGCTCTATCATGTGTTGGTCACACCCACCTTACAAGACAAAACCACTTCTTGTGGTCCCTACCCCCCAATTACTATGGCCAAGGGATGTTTTGAATTCACAACCATGACCTTCCAAGCCCTTCTCTGCACCTCCTCTGCAGTGCAGACCCAACAAAAAGCAGGTAGTTACTGCACTAAGCCTTTCACCAACTGGCAATTAAATGAGATTAGGATAATGGAGCCCAATTATAGCATCTATCTAAAATTACAATGCTCTGTCCCACAAATCCTGCAAATAAGCTACTGCAGCCAATCCAGAAGCTGACATTTGCCACCACTTTCATTTGAAGTGGCAAAAGGAAAAATTAAGTAAAGGCTGAGTGGAGGGTTTACTGTGGAGGCATTTCCTTATTCAACAGAACAAGAGTCTAACACATCACTGCAGATGAATTTTAGAATGAGTCCAAGAGTATTCATAACCTTTTTATTCTAAGTTACCAACAAGAACCTTAACAGAACTGAACTTTAAAATAAACCTGATTTTGTACATTCTATTCAACATGTATTGTGTTACACTGGTAGGAATACAAATGGAAAAAATCCAGTACTTTGAGGAACATACTTTTCAAAATGTGAAAAGCATTTCTTTCTCAACAAATACCAGATGTGGTTTCTTAATTCTTTGTATATTTAGATCCCATTTTTAATTTTGCATCTGCTTTTAGAAATACACTGCTTAAGCCAAACATTTACATAGATCCAAATATGTATTCTGAGTGACTTAAACTATTCCTACCTCCAACCTCCCCAACAGAAACTGGTTATGTTAGAACCTCAAACATGTTTTATGTGTCAGAAAACTTAAAAACTAATGGAAACTAGATGAGTACTTAGGTGTACTCTTTAAACTTCCCCTGCTTGGTATTACTCATATTGTAAAGAAGTCACAGAGGATTCCCCATTAACGTATGACCTGAAGAACCAAGGGCTCGCTCATGTGACAAAGTCAAGGCTTGAAGCTTCAAAGGCGTGATATCAGGATGTTTTCAACGAAGGCAGAACTCTCTGTAAACGACAATGTAGTTTAAAACCCAAACAACGCACTCCCCATACCCTACATGGACAAACTCGGATGCTGACAAAATAACAAGCAAAAAGTGCATGCACAGGGAAAAACTCTTCCAGCTTTGGCCGATCCAGATGATTTTAATTCAACATTAAACAGTAGGAAGTCTCAGCCTCCTTGCAGGCTGAAGAAACTCTCAGAACTATAGGCTCTCTGGGCTGTAACAGGCCCTCAGATGACTACAGATGTTATAACATCAGAAAGTCTCCTGCAGAGAAAGCTTTCTCCACCTCCCTAGCAAACAAGCATATGTTCTCAGATATGTTCTCAGATATGTTCAGTAGAAGTCCCACAGAAACCATACTCGGCACCATACACTCCTGAGAACAGCAGTAGGGAGTGTTGCTTTGAAGATGCAAGACATGCTTATGGTGCAGGGTACAAAATCCTGGAAATCACTCTGTTGTGTGGTTCATGACTTCCACTAAAATAGGACTCCAATAGTTCCTGCTATGCCAAGGCCTGAATTCACACATATCTGCCACTTTTGCAGGGCATTTCCCCTCTCCCCTTTTGCTCAGCATAATTACAAACCGTCTTTTACAATTAGCACAAAACACAACTCTGAAAGGGTCTCTTTTCAAACACACACTCTTGTTTTAAAGCATCAAGCTAAGGGGTAAGATTTTAGGGATATGTGCAACCCCCCTGTACTGTTCTGTTTCCCACTGTTACTTCTTTGATTAGGAACTTAATCAGACCCTACCTCCTCTACTTAAACTGCCACCCCTTGAAATCTATCACCACTTCGCAAGACTTCTGCCTTTCCTAAATCACTGGAACAACTTCACACTTAACTGCTGTTAACTACTCACTGCAGTCAGAGGGAAGGGTTTCGAGCTGATGATGGGTAAATTTATCAGCCCACCTACTCAATAACACTCACCAAATGAAGATAAGGGTAACTTACAAAACAAATGCTTGGAGGAAGATTGGCAACCAAGGACAGTTATCTACAAGTGACATTCCAGTTTGGTTTGCCAGATTAAGCCTGACACTACGGCAACTGGAGTCACTGCCTTGTGCAGAAGCCATGCCTGCAAAGCCCCCCAAGTACCAGGTTTAGTTAGTTGCTCCAAATATGAAACAAGACAGCCATTCCACAAAGTGTCTTTAAGCTTTTGCTTTGTAGTTAACAGCAATTAACCATCTGTGACTTCAGCATCAGACACTAAAACAGGGGAAGCTCCTTCCCACTTCCAGATGCAATCTGTTCCCACACCCTCCCCCCAAGCAGTTCTGGTTTAAGCAGTCTTAGTTTTACCCTGCTCTGAGTTACTGGCTGGGCTTCAACCACGACACACCAGATTCCCTCAGAAGCTGCTCTCAAGAAGGCAAGTGTTATATACTACCCCTCCACTGCAGCCAGAGATTACAGCAACAATCACCATCTCCAGAATTAACAGTGCCAAAACATGGATAATACTTACAGCGTTTAAATGGGGGAGTGTATGGGGAGATCTCAGGGGCACGTACTCCTGAAGGCAAATAACTCTCTCGCCCAGAGGTGGTACTGGAACTGAAACACTACAGTTACTTCTCCTGACAGATGATTGAATTTATGCATTTTACAACAGCACAGAGGAGAGCAGGGACATAAGGGGATGGTACTTTGTCACCTGGAGGTGGTGGTGCTTAGAAGAATATATGCTTACATTTATATATACATATATATATATATATATATATACACATATACTCTGAACACTAGGAAGTTTTCCAAGAAGTGTAACAAGTGAAATCAGACAGAACTCTTGTCACCCTTTATGGAAGGAGAGATAGATCAAGGTTGAGCTTGTACAAACCTGCAGAGCTGTCAAGTGCAGGACTGTTGCTGCATACTGGTTTAGACAAACACTAAGCAAAGTCAGCACATGTCACATCATCGAAGCCGGACTGGGAGCAAGCTGCAGTATCCCTCTATAGAAAACATTATTGTAAGGAACCAAACTTATATTCCCTACCTGTTTATGCCAGAGTTGCACATGCCCCAAATAAAAGGAGAATCTGACTGCTCCAGCAATTCTGCAAAAGGGAACAGATGTCATGGCTCAGAACTAAAGCTCCAGCAACCACCATCAGATTAGGAATATCTGTCATATTTCTACATGTTCAAGAGGGAGTAAAGGTTGATCTATTGATGAATGTGTCTGCTTCACTGTCATTTAACTGAGGAACATAAGTTATCAAGTTTCCATTATCATCACTGCACATAAGATACAAAACCTTATGTGACAAGGAGCAGAGGTTTGGAAATATATCTCCATGCCAGTTATACCAGGCATGTTGAATCTCTACACCAAGAAAAGCCTGCTGGGTGAAGAGATGCATGCTTTCAGGAATGAGCATAAGCAAGGTGTCCTACAAGTGAGACGCAAGCGAACAGCATCTCTAGTTTCACACTGTCACAAGTAGAGTTGAAGGCCGGGACCAAGGAGAAGGCAGAGGTGTGGCAGATGGGGAAGTTTCTTACCTGCTTCCCAGTCTTCATCACACGGAGGTGCCTGCCACGTGCTCACAGCATTCATCTCATCTCTCTTGAAGTCAGAGGGCTGATTCCCTTCAGAAAGAGAGAAAACTCAGTGACTGACTTAGCCTGCTTTAGAGGCATTAAATGCTTTGGATCAAGTTGTAAAACATCTCTTAGTTTTAGACTCAAGTTTTCCCAAAGCTGCTGTGCCACACAAAACTATAGACAATAATTTGACTTCCACTTTTTGGTCATTCTATGAGCTGTCCTTACAAACAAGAGACTTTTATGTCCTCAGGATGACCAAACTTCTCTAAGCTCAAGTGGTTCTCTTACCTACATCTTGCTCAATTAACCCTTTGTAACTGCACTTCGCTATATGATCGCTGAGGTCAGCTTGAGGAATGAGATGGCGAGCGTTGAAGGGGCACGTGGCCAATTGCTTTGCAACTTCAGGGTAGCTCTAGACAAGGGAAAACCAAAATCATGTGTCATAAAATCATGTGTCATGTCTCTTGCTAATCCATATAAAAAAAAACCCTCAAGGATATTTGTGATGCTGCTTTAAAAAAAAATAAAGATTAAACAAGGAAGGGGGAACTAACATGACTGTTCTTTAAAACACAATTCACTGAGAAACTGAGCCACCATTGAGCTGACTGAAATGAAACATACCCTCAGCTAAACTTCCTACAGTTTGTTGCAATGCTGGCAATATGTCTGCATGGTTTAAAGCACAGATGAAACTATTTTAATAGCAGAAGGGGAGAGATGCTCTGCTGGCCAGGGAACAGGCTTTCACCTGAGGCAGATGAAGAGGCAGAAGTTCCTTGTACTGATGCTGCTCCAGGCAGTGTCTCCTCACTACCACTGATACGTGACTGCAGCACAAGCTGCAGGCACATCCAAGGTGTTTGTCATTACCCAGCCTATACAGCCAGAGTTAATGTGTCTTCATGTGTCCATCATTTGCTTCAATTAGCTTGAGCAAGCTATTCTTGCCACGTAGCAGAAGCTTTTCAATGCTAATGCAGTTCAAACTGAAAGGATTCAACTTGCTCTGCTTGGACTGTCCCCGTTTGTGTGGCATGGCTACATTCTGCACAAGCAATGGGAAGCTGAGGCAGTTGGAAACATCTAATTAGATTTCATGCATGGAGCATGCAAAGCAAATTCAACAAACTACCCAGTAAGAAGGCAAATCTCCACCCAGACGCTTGCCACTACAAAGAAAACAGTAGCATCTTCAGATGGATCAGATGATAATACCTGAGCCCTTCTTCTGCTAATTTAGACACCAACAGTGTCTGACTGGTGACCACTACTCACCTTGTCCTCCTAACTAGGTAAGCTTGCCAAAACTGTCTGCTCAGCAGTTATGCAACACAAGGACAAACCCAATGTGGTTCAAAGTTCCCTTGCCAACACTGTGTACCTCACTCACATGCACATTTCTGCCAAAATCTTCAGGGGGTCAACAAGGAAAATTTCAGCCCCCTTTAATGTTGGAATGATGGAGGTACTTGCCACTTAGTTCTGTCCCCCGCTTTCACTAGCTAATATCTTTTAAGGCTCTAGTTTTACAAAAATAAATTGTTTATAAGTATTGATACCAGGACACATCCCCATACCTTAACTGGAAGACACAGCACTGTTATACTATTTTAAAAACACATTGTCAAGGTTACATTGGGAAACCTAAAGAGGAACAATTGGGTTTTGAAAGGTATCAGCAAAACCTCATGCTCAGTCAGATGCCAGCACTTGCAGGTTTAAAGTAAATAAACCATGAGGACACCTGAGGAGAAGAGAGGAAGCAATGCTTCCTGTTAAATGATTTGTATTTAAATTCTGGCTAAAAGATGGGGAGGGGAAAAAGCCCTCCCCCGTAGGTGCTAAGCTCAGGAAGTACAGTTTCTGACAGATGCACTTAAATAGTTACTCGCAAGACCAAAAAAATCCTAACCCTGTTTGCAGCTGCATTTCCAGCACTTCAAGAGTGAATTTCAACATCACAACACTTCCATTCTAATGAGCCAGAAGCAGGTCACATAACTCAGATTGAGTTCTCTCTTCAACTTAAAGAGGAAAAATGCATCTGACCTCCATGTGAGCTGCTGGAAGAGACTAGAGTTTCCTCCTTGACCTGACCATGAAGAATCTCTACCTCCTTTCAACAAAGCCACACTGGTCATGGGTAAATTAACACGTGCTTGAAGCTATTACTAATCAAATAATAAAGTTATGAAATAAAGGCTAAACAAGGTTATTTGTCAGAAACTTACAGCAGCCAGCAAGAAAATGTAATAAGAATGAGAACATGCATGTCATATTCACAGGTACAGAATTATAGGTCTGGCAGCCCAGCTTACCTTCTTACACTTTACAAGGTGATAGGGAAACCGACAGGCTCTGATTCGATGATGTTTATTGTATGGACATTGTACTAATCTCTCTGGATCAAAAGCATCTAGTAGAATGGAAGAGGAAAAACAAACTGGTTAGGAAGATTTAGGGTCACTAACACAGTGAAGTGGGGAAAAAACATACCATCACCTCAGGGCTGTGATCTTAAGGAGTTAAACCGGTTGTTCTTAGTTCGAAATCATTCATTAAGGCAGGCACCTCTTTTGCATAACCAAATTCATTTTGAAGTTTCTGTGACTGGGATGTTAGTCAAAACAGACAGAGAACAGTCTGTCACTGAGCATAACAACCCTTTAAGTGACCATATTAGGCAGGTAACCACACTTACTCAAAGTGAATGAAAACAGCACTACTTTTCCAGCTATCTCAGAGGAGAATCAGTAGGATGACGACATGCCCTCCAGGAGCACTCTCAGCCTGCAACAACTCTTTCTGGATCAACAGCCAGCTTTGTTGGATGGAGAACACCCGGAAATTTTGTTTCATTTCCAAGGAAGCAGTGTGCTTCATGTGGTGCATGGGCCTTGTAAAGGACTTTTTTCAGAAGTCAGGCAATTGTTTAGGAGCTGAAATGCTGCTAAAGTAGCTAAAATACCTAAGAACATAGACACTCAACAGTGAAGCAGCATGAGTGCAGGCATACCTTATGCAGATTTTCATCTATCTCTAGATAAAATATATTCACAGAACCTTAGAATGATTTGAGACCTTAAAGTTCTTACAGTTCCAACCCCCTGTCATGAGCAGCGGCACCTTCCACTAGACCAGGTTGCTCCAAGCCCTGTCCAACCTGGCCTTCAATACTTACATTAAAATATAAATATTAATATTATCTATGGAAAGAACACATCTCCATGTTCTTACTGAGGAAGAGGGCCAACCAGAAGGAAACTCAGGTGTCTTGTGCTGCCTGTGGGTCTGCTTGAGGGTTACACACCAGCGAAACAGATCTGGCTTCTTCTATCATTTCTCCTCTGCCACTCTTTTTGAACAGTGCTTCTAGCACACTTAGGATTTGCTCACCTGGTATCTTAAATAGACCCAAGTATGGCCTGCTGCTGTTTAGCCTCTTCCCTGCCATCACATCTCCTTCTCTTACACATGCATTGGTGCTCAGCAGTCTCAACAGCCAGGCCAGGGAGCTGTATCAGCCCAGAGGCTGACGGCTGGTTAAGACCATAGAATGGTTTGTGTTGGAAGAGACCTTAAAAACCACCTAGTTAAAACCCTTCTCCCATGGACAGGGAAGATGCTGTTTCACCAGTCACAATGAGCAGACTTTCTGCTAGATAAAGTTGTGAGTCTGAGCCTGTAGGAAGGAAGGACAGACCCAAGCCTTTTCATCTCAGCTGTGCAGTGCTGCTGCAGCCAATTCTGCTACCTGTGAGCACCTCTTATCTCTATTAGCCAGTTTAGGTCATTGAGAACAGCTGAAAGCTAAAGACTTCATCATTCAGAAGGACTGACAAGCTTTGTACTGATTCCAATGTCCCTGGAAGAGCAATCAGAAGTGGCTTCTGTCTTGAAGTGGCTCAAAGCAAATCAGACCAAGTGCACTTGGAAGGAGATAGAGACAAGCACAAGAGGAAAAGGAAAGTTCTCACCATATTACATAAAACAACAAACACACAAACATTCACAGGAGCTGGCCTGATCAGGTAAAGAGATGCAATTAACACAAGGCTGCAATGAGCAGTCTCTCCAGCATCACAGCAATGCCATGCTCGAAGGAGATACCTGTCCCTAACCCCATTGCCTGCACACCCAAATCCACAACAATCCTAAAAACGTGTCTGGAGTCAGCTGAGACCACAGGAGAGGAGGGAGCAGCTTTAACCAAATCAAGTCACTTTATCCAGATATTTCCTAAAGCCCACCCCTGAAGCACGGATTACCAATATTACATGGTTACCAGAGTGGTAATCACATAGAAGATTGCCCTGGTTAAAATAATCAACAACCCACTGGAGCCTGCTTGGCTCCACACAAAGCTCAGAGCTACTTGCGCCGGGCCGGGGCCTGCACACAGTGAATGGCCGTCACCTTCCCCTTTTTTCCCCCTTCCTTCGCCTTCCCTTTCTCTTTCCCTTTCCCCCTCCAAGACCCCATCCCGGGGCCTCACCGAAGTCATCCTCCAGCTCCATGGCGCAGGGATGCAGACAGCACCGAGCACACGCTGCGGCCTCCTCACGCACAGCAGCCTCGCGCCTTTTGCTGCCGTCGCGCATGCGCGCCTGTTTCCTAGCAACAGCGCAGGGCCCCTCCCGCCATGCAGCGGTTGCCATCGCAACGCCGCGGCTCACGTCGGTGTCCGCCGCCATCTTAGCCGGGCCGGGCCGTGAGGGGAGGAGCGGCTTCCCCGGAGCCAACCTCGCCACCGGCGCCCCAAATGGGGCCGAAAGCTCGAACCTGCTTCCCAGGGTAGGGGGAGTGTGTCCGTGTCGCTGAGGGTGGGCTGGAAGGTGGCCGAGGACAAGGTGGAGTGTGCATCCTGCAACCCAGCTGAGCTTCATGGGTTTGGAGCAATGGTGTCTGCTCCCACAGGTTTCCTCCCTCAAAGGCTCTAAGCAAAGAGACAGCTTTAAACGAAGGCCACGTTTTTATACCCTACTCACAGGCACATGCGAATTAAAACCAGAGGTTTTTCTGTCAAATGGAAGCAGAGATCCCTGCTGCTTCCTCTCCCCACGTTGCCGGGTTCAAACCCACTTGCTTCTGCCTTACAATTGCCTCGTTGCAGCCAAAAGAATACATGTTCAGTGGATGCAGAAATGGATGGTTTTGTTTTGAAGCAGAAGGTTGGTGATGCAGGGATCTTCATCTGCAAACCACGGCCCATGTCCCTTCAGTTTAGAATCATTGGTACAGGGGTAACCAATGTACAGGGGGGAAATACAGAGAAATTGTACAAGGGGGTTAAAGGAATTCCTTTGCTTAAACAAGCTTAAACAAGGCTGCATGTTGTGAATTCAAAAGGTGTCATGAACATGGCCATCTTCTTTGACACGGAAGCAGAGCCATGTGTGTCTGTTCCCTCTTTAGACTGATTAGCACCTGCCCAACAGCAAACTCATCTTTCAGCGGGATGATCTCCCCAGCGGTGAACACGTTTATATTGTTGTAGCTCTTCAGCAGAGCTCATTTTCCTGACTTGTATTTGAGCTTTTGCTAGCAAGGGGCTCGAGGATGTGTGTGGAGAAAGCTGCCAGTGTCTCTGCTGCTGTGTAGGGCTGTGAGATTCCTGCATCGTGTTCAGGAATGTCCTGAAGCAGTTCAGCAACTCCCTTCCTCAGCTGCAACCTTCTGTGCAGTCTTTCCTAATAGTGACAGCACTGCGTAAGAGACCTTCCTGACTCGTCTTGAAGAGCAATTGCCCACAACCACCTGCCTTTCTCCTTGCCCTCAGTGTGTCTCCAGAGACTTTCCCCAGGAAACCCACAGCAGAGATGGCAGTAGGATGCTGATGTGCATGGTGAGCTGAATCACCTCATTCTTACTCCTGCTGTTCTCTGGGAGCATTTTCTACCTGAGCCTTTGCTTCCCACCCAGTAAAGCAGCATCCACTCCTCAAGTCCCTGTTGGGTTATTGCCCTCCCAGGGCCTTCCACAGCCCAGGCTCCTCAACCAAGCTTGGGAGTTGCCACACACCCCTTTTGCAGCATGTGCACCAAGCCCAAGAGGCCATTTTTGGGCAAAGGCTCAACAAAGGTAGGCCTGATGGCCAGGGACTCTGGAGGAGTCATGGATGCCTCCCTGACCTGCACAGTGTCCAGCCCTCCCTTCATTTGGGGAGGGTGATGGCTCTCCATGTGCTTCCCCCCGCCAACTAATAACCTCGGAGATACACCCACCCTTCTGACTGTAGGTGACTGGAGTGTCAACAGAGGGAAGGACCATGCGGTGGCAGGTAACAATCATTCTGTTAACAACTATAGCACAACCATCCCCCAAAACTCCCTCCCAGAACCAGCCCTGAGAACATGTATCTCACTGGGCATCTTGGGAGATGGCCTATAGGGCAAAGGATGACAGAGAGGCATGGGTTGGGATGCAGCAGATTTTAATGAGGCAAAAACGGGAAACAAGGACATTGAGTGGAGATCCTGGTGCAGGGAGCATCAGGGGCAGAGAGGAGTCTGCACCACACGGCTGTGGGGAGAAAGAGTGGCAGAGGGAAAAAGCAGCATGGGCCATGCTGTGTGAGAGCACAAGGCTGGCCCCGTCCTTGTGCAAGTGGTGCTGGGGTTGCTCAGCTGCTCTGGAAGCAACAACCCAAGGCCCTGTCCCCAGTGCGGTGCCATCTTCTGGGTCCCTGGGCCCTTCCCCAGGGCCATCACCAGCAGCTTTAGCAGGGGGGGCACCTCCTGCCACAGTTGCGGCCGCCCAAGCTGGAGAGACCCAAGCCGGAGAGGCCAAAGCCCCCGGAGTTGATGGGCACTCCCTCAGAGCTGAGGATGCTGCCAACAGCAGCAGAGGTGGAGGAGCCTACAACCGTGTTCTGCGGGAAGGAAGTGAGGATGGGACCAGGCAGGGTCACCACCACAGGAGAAGGCTGGATGGCAACAGTGGAGTCCTGGCACTGCCTGACACAGGACTCATTGCAGCTGTTGGCCAGTGGGGTCGGGCCGCAGGGCTGGCAGGGCACGCACGGGCTGTAGCAGGACATGTCTGGATGGTAGAGCTTCACCTGGAGACAGGGCAGGGGCAAGAAGAGCACGGACAATGGGTCAGGAGCAGCCTCTCACACCACCAGAAGGAATTAAAGGCAAGTCAATTTTGAGACAAGAGCTGCAGGTTTTGTGGGGACACCCATAGACTTCAACTTCCCCTCAGCCCAAAAGTGTCCCATCAAGAGTGGCCAAGCCCAGAGGAGTCCCACCTAGCCCATAGCTCAGAATGCACATAGGCCAAAACCCAGCCTTCTCTGTGCTAGACCTTCTTCCTCCTTCCTTCTTCTATGTCAAGGACCTCAAAGTCCTGCTGTGGCGTGATAGGGCAGGCATCTGCTGATATATCTGTTGGTCTGAGATCTCAGCCTGTGGAAAGATGAGAAGCAGAAAGGGCTGTAGACTCACCTGGGTCCCGAGGAGAGCAGGGCAAGAGAAGTGGATGAGAGAACACGGCTTTGGGGTTACTTTTATACTGCTCTTGCACCGCCCCTGGCCCTGAGGCTGCCTCTGCGCAGGCAGTAATTTTCCAACAGACTCATCTTTAATGGAAAGTATTCTTCCTAATCACACAGCTTGTAATTTGGTTTCCTTCTTTGACTCCTCTTTATTTCCTCATTTCTGACATACCCTTTGTTCCAGAGACGCTCCTACCAAATGCTGGAATGAGAGGGTCAGGCACTTCCAGGGCAGGAATGCAGCAGTGCTGGGGATAGCACTTGAGTGCTGAAGATGTCCCATGCAGCCAGGGGACCCCAGCTTGGGGTTCCTTGGTGGGTTCTCTTGTAATTCTTTTTTAAGGAAGGGTCACAGGTACTCCAAATGTTGCAGTCCCCAGTTGTGTACACACAGGTTCCCATGCAGAAGAGCTTGCTCTATCCTGCTCTCTCTCCCTCTGTCCCAGCTCACCCTGACAGTCAGTTCAGACTGACAGCTCACTCCTCAGGCTTGTGGGCCATACTTCTGGTTTCAGCCCTCTTTCTCCTTATATTGCTTAGTTTTAGGAGAAATTTCCCCCCTTTCTTGGCCTTCTCTCATCTAGGTGTGCAACCCAGCCTGCACATCTACGTGGCTGTAGCACCCAGAAGTCACAGAATTCCCACTTCCATAACTCAGGGACTGGCTAAAATGTCTTGGAAATGGAATCATCAGAGTGAGAACCTGCCTGTTGGATCCTCTGAGCATCCCAGAGCCAATGCTTCTTAGCTATGTCAAAGTGTGTGCAAAAATGTGGATAGTGGTATCGAGGGCCATGGGGGAATAGGACAAGAGAGGATGCAGTCACAGGCAAAGAATTTGTCTCTGCTTTTGCACACTCCATTGCTATTAGGAAGCACCACTGTGTAGTGATTAGAGAGGTCAAAAAGCCCGGCTGCAAGAGAGGAAGCAAGTTAGAGAGGAACAGCCCAAAGTGAAATGCCAAGTTTCTTGCAAAAGCAGTTTTCAATAGAGAGAACATTTCCCCTCTTCTGCAGTGCCTTTTCTTTCACTGAAAACAGTCTCTGAGGGAAAGAGTTCTTGTCCTAACACTCATAGGGGTAGCAGCAGCGTTTGCAGAGTGTGGTGATGAATCAGACAATCCTTCCCTTCCAAGCAGTTCCTGGCAGAATAGGACTTCAGTGTGGGACACAGAAGCTCTGTGTGATTGAAGACCAAAGAGTTGTCAGCTGCTTGGCTCTCCCTTTGCAGCCTAGACTAACTATCCTTCCTCTAAAGCGCAGGAACAACAAGTCATCTATCCTTATGTTTGGTAGTGACTCAAGGTCTCTGCCCAACACATTGTCAGGTCAATTAGCTGCAGTGGTGGCCATGGCTTTGACTTGAACATGAGGAGCCTGTGTCCCTTCCCAAATACTGTTAATACTGCAAAAGAAGCAGGTTCACTCGGGAGTGCCGTGCATGAGGTGGGCAGGATTTTCTGGCTTTTCTCCCTGTACAGAAAGCTAACCCTGTTGCTTTGAACTCCTTAACACTGGGAGGAGAAGATGTATCCTGACCTGAAGAAGCAGGGAGTGGTGACTGACAGTCATGCTAAGACACTTTGAATGTTGGCACACTTATTTAAATTGTGTTTCCAAGTTGGTGTGAAACTGTCCTTGTGAGGCTCTGAGATCTGCAGTAGCAGAATGAGAGTTTTCAAGGAGCATGAAAAGGAATGCTCAGGAGACAGGCTCTCAGTACTAGCACCCAGGCCAGATCTCCACCAGGTCCATGCCATTGCTCTTCAGCTGTCACTTGCCTTCTTTTGGCCTGTGGGACCTATTGCTCTGTGGTGTCCATGTACAGAGAACGGAGAGTGCCCCTGGCATGACCAGGACAGCTCCTCATAAAGAAGATATGTACACAGGGAGACACAGGCATGCGCTTATGCACACCTGTGTGCTTGTGCACACTTAAACATGTATATATACAAAGATTTCAGGGAAAACTGATTCTTTTGATATAAAAATGAATACAGACAAATGAAAACACATACAAGTGAGCATACATATAAGTGAAGCTATGCAGATGTTGTTTGTACATAGATTGGACAGAGAAATAACCTTAATATGCTGAAGGCATTGATTGGAGACATCAAGAAATTGGTCAGAAAGTGGAAATGGCAAAAAAGATGGCAGCTTGGTCCGAAAGCAAGATCATCAGGAGGAGGAGGGTCAAAACGAGCAGTGGAGCCCATTCACCAGTAATCATTAAGAAATACCAGACCCCTTGTTTTGAACAGGGTGATGAACAACTCCAGTGTATCTATAGCCAGAAAATGGGTCAGGTCTTTAGCCCATAATGATGCATTCCTGACATGAAAATCTTTGGGTTTCTCATCTCAGAACATGAAAGAACACTCAAAGGCAAATCACAGTATGAAAGAACTGAACTCTGGACAGCAAAAGATCCTGGGCTTGGATGATCCTTGACATGGTTGTCTTCAATTACAGACTCTGATGGAAAATTAAAGCCTGAATAGAGCATGACTACATGCCAGGGGCGAAGCTGGAGCAGTATAAAAGCCAGTGCAAATACCCAGTCATACATCCACTTCTTTCTCCTCTCTATCCTGAAGGATCAGGTGAGTCTGAATCTCCTTATCTTCCTTTCTTTCCTCATATAAACACTATTAAGGCTCCAAGCCAGCATAATGCTTGGGATACCTCACAGTGGTGTGAGAGGCTGAGTCTAACGCGTCCCTGCCCTGTTTCCAGGTGAAGCTCTGCCATCCAGACATGTCTTGCTACAGCCCGTGTGTGCCTTGCCAGCCCTGCGGCCCGACCCCACTGGCCAACAGCTGCAATGAGCCCTGTGTCAGGCAGTGCCAGGACTCCACTGTTGCGATCCAGCCTTCCCCCGTGGTGGTGACCCTGCCTGGTCCCATCCTCACTTCCTTCCCGCAGAACACCGTTGTGGGCTCTTCCACCTCCGCTGCCGTTGGCAGCATCCTCAGCTCCGAGGGAGTGCCCATCAACTCTGGGGGCTTTGGCCTCTCCAGCTTGGGCCTCTCCGGCTTGGGTGGCCGCAACTGTGGCAGGAGGTGCCTGCCCTGCTAAAGCTGCTGGTGATGGCCCTGGGGAAGGGCCCAGGGACCCAGAAGATGGCACCGCACTAGGGATGCCGACTCCTTTCTGCCTTGGGTGCTCCCTGCACCAGGATCTCCACTCACAATGTCCTTATTTTCCCGTTTTGACTCATTAAAGTTCTGATGCAACTCAACCTGTGACTTTGTGTGATCATTTTTCATGCAGATGCCAAGACCCCAAGAAAAGCATTTCCTGTGCAGTTTTGACCTTGCTCGGTTTCATGGCAAATATACCTTGCAGAAGAATCAGAATTTTTCTTCAGCCTTTCTTAATCACTTCTTTTGGTTTGCCCCACATGATGGGGTAACCAAACTGCAACTGCAATGAGAGGAGGGAGAGTCAGATTCTTCCTCGAGCCTTTCTCTGATTCCATTCTGTATTTTCTGTCTCTTCAGTTACTTGTCTCACTTCATCCTCCCACTCCTTTGCTGAAGGGCTGCCTTCCTCATCACACACTTCCCTCCTCACTTCTTTACTAGTCAATGATAAGGATCCATACACTTCCTTGTCCACTATTTCTTTTTCATTACCAGAACAATCACTGCAGGTAGTGTTTGGGTCCCTGTCCCAGCCATGGTGTCCTCACCTGTGGTTTGGGTCTTTGCCTCAGCTACCACGTTCTTAGGTGTAGCTGGGATCCCTGGCTGAATCATGACATCTCCAGAGGTCATTCGGGTCCCTGTCTTAATCATGGCCCTCTGATGCTAAGGAGCTGTGGCTCGGTAAACACAGGTCAAGTCCAAGTGAGGCCAATACTGTGCTAAATGCAGCTGGTTTTCAAGCAGCAGCCACACAGGGACTGGCCACCTCAGGGCACATTTCACTGTCACCACACGCAGAAGTTGTCACCTCTTAAGCCAGCAGGACAGCAGTTTCCATAAACCCACATTAAGCCAACAGTTCATGAGTATTTGTAAAAACCTCACCAAAGAGGGAACAAGGATCTCAGGAACCTGCACAACAGAATGAGCCACATCAGTCTTGGAAGGGGAGAGGGAGCTGTATTCCCTCATGTTCTCCACAGGACAGCTCCCCCAGCACAGTTGGGGCATCAATGCCAGGGCAACTACTGATTGCTTCAGAAGACAAAATACTTAATAAGGAAATGAAGCCCAAGCAGGAGATAGAGAGGAGGTGGAAGAGGGGACAGGCCACTTTGGATGTTGTCACAGTATGCAGAAACGCGATGGGGAAAGCCAAGGCCCATTTGGAAATCCATCTAGCTGAGGATATTCAGAACAACAGGAAGGGCTTCTTCAAATAGATCAATAATAGCAGGAAGATGACCCACTACAGACTGGAGCAGGGATCCTGGTGTCAGAGGACACAAAGAAGGCAGAGATACTGACTGCTACCTTTTCTTCAGTCTTCAACGTCCAAGCCAACCTGCAGGAATCCCTGAGCCAGAAGACCAGAGAGAAGGTCTGCAGAAAGCAAGTCTTTCCCTTGGTTTAGAAGGCTCAGAGAAAAGGATGTTGGACCAGATGACCTCTAGTGGTTCCTTCCAGCTTCAACCATTCTGTGAATGCCTCCCTGCCTCAAACCTCCTCATTCCTCCAACCATTTATTGCTAACCATGATGTCACATGGCATGGAAAATCCCTTTGATTAGTCTGGCGCATCAGTCCTGCCTTTGTTCCCTCCCAACCTCTTGCCCACGCCAGCCTACAATCATTTTGGAGACACAGTCAGGGAGACAGTGTTGGTGCTATACAAGCTCTGCCCAGCAAAACCCAAAACATTTATGTGTTATTAGCATCATTCCAGGTACAACTACAAAGAACAAGTAGGATTCCTAACATGGGGCCAACTCAATCCAGGTAGATCCTGCACAATGCTATTACAAATCACTACACCATTATCCCCTCCAAAAACCACCCCTGAGCAATAGGTCTCTCCCTGAGCATTTTGGGAGGGCATTTGTAGGGGAAAGGATGAGAGAGAGGCATGGGTTGGGATGCAGCAGAACTTTAATGAGTTAAAACAGGAAAACAAGGACACTGCGAGTGGAGATCCTGGTGCAGGGAGCACCCAAGGCAGAAAGGAGTCGGCATCCCTAGTGCGGTGCCATCTTCAGGGTCCCTGGGCCCTTCCCCAGGGCCATCAGCAGCAGCTTTAGCAGGGGAGGCACCTTCTGCCACAGAAGCGGCCGCCCAAGCTGGAGAGGCCCAAGCCGGAGAGGCCAAAGCCCCCGGAGTTGATGGGCACTCCCTCGGAGCTGAGGATGCTGCCAACGGCAGCGGAGGTGGAGGAGCCCACAACGGTGTTCTGAGGGAAGGAGGTGAGGATGGGGCCGGGCAGGGTCACCACCACGGGGGAGGGCTGGATGGCGACGTTGGAGTCCTGGCACTGCCTGACACAGGGCTCATTGCAGCTGTTGGCCAGCGGGGTCGGGCCGCAGGGCTGGCAGGGCATGCACGGGCTGGAGCAGGACATGTCTGGATGGTAGAGCTTCACCTGGAAACAGGACAGGGGCAAGCAAAGCAGGGACATGGGTTAAGATCATCCTCTCACCCCAGACAAGCCAAGGCTGACACAAGAGCTGGAGGTGTTGTAGGGAGATCCATGGATTTCAGCTTCCCCTCAGTCAAAAAATCCTCCATCAAGAACAGTGAAGTACAGCAAGCTCCCAGTCTAGCTATCACTCACTTCAGCCAGCCCCAGCCTATCTGCATGATACACCTTCTGCTTCCTTCCCTCTCTCATTATTAGTAGCCCCTTGACCCAGCATAGGACAAAAGGCACGTATATGCTGGGAAAAGATGAAGGGGAAAATGTAGGCAGAAGAAGAGAAGAAAAGGCTTCAGACTCACCTTGCTCTCAAGGAGATGGAGGCGAGAGAAGTGGTTGAGAGAGTGAGGAGAAGCTCCTGCTTTTATACTGCTCCTGCACAGCCCCAGGCCCACGGTCACTGCACACAGACACTAATTTTCCAGCAGACTCACCTCCAAGGCAAAACATACGCCTCATGGCATAGGTTTGCATTTGGTTTCTGTCCACGCAGCCATTTCACTTCCTCATTTCTGAAATGACCATTATGTCACAGAAGATCCTTTCAAGTATCAAGATGAGAGGCCCAAATATTTCCTGTCAGGGACACATCAATAGCAGCAGAAGATGTACTCCAAGTGGTGGAGGTGTGTGTAGAGGTAAGAGCATGGGTCAGGAGAGATCTGGTGAGGTTGTGCTCAACCATCTGGACATTGCTGTCCCACCAATGCTGTCCTCTCCTGTCATTGTCCATTTGTTTGGCTGCTTTCCCCTCTTGTGACAATCTCTGGGGTTCCTACCAAGGCCATGTGCAGGCAAAACAGGAGCACCTGCATGGCAGAGCAACACATCAGAAATGAGGAAATCAGATGGAAAGCAAAGCCCAACCTGTGCCATTAGGTGAGTGTTTTGCTTTGGACATGAGTCTGCTGGAAAATTACTGCCTGTGTGCAGTGACTGTGGGCCAGGGGCGGTGCAGGAGCAGTATAAAAGGGGGAACTTCTCCACACTCTCTCATCCACTGCTCTCACCTCCATCTCCTTGAGAACAAGGTGAGTATGAAAGTCTTTCTCATCCTCCTTGTCCTCCTGTTTCTCCTCGTCCTCCTTTGGGATTTCTCAGCATAAAGATGCTCCTTCGTCCTACATCGGAGTTGAAGCACCTTGTCACAGGACAGGGAAAATGGTAGAAGTTGTGGCATGGAGTTAGGCTGGGTCTTGGCTGAGCAATGCTCTGGGTGGTACCCTTGCTGGGTTTGGCTGCTGTTGGCAGGGCTCTTTTGCACTGAGGGGAACCTGAAGGCAGTGGGACTCCTTACACAGCCGCTAGCTCAGGAGTCCATCTTCTTGCTTAGTTCTTCTGTGGTGGGCTTCAGGCTGTTCCTAACCCATGTCTGTGCTCTACTTGCCCCTGCCCTGTCTCCAGGTGAAGCTCTACCATCCAGACATGTCCTGCTTCAGTCCATGCATGCCCTGCCAGCCCTGCGGCCCAACCCCGCTGGCCAACAGCTGCAATGAGCCCTGTGTCAGGCAGTGCCAGGACTCCATTGTCGCCATCCAGCCCTCCCCCGTGGTGGTGACCCTGCCCGGCCCCATCCTCACCTCCTTCCCTCAGAACACTGCTGTGGGCTCCTCCACCTCCGCTGCCGTTGGCAGCATCCTCAGCTCCGAGGGAGTGCCCATCAACTCTGGAGGCTTTAGCCTCTCCGGCTTGGGTCTCTCTGGCTTGGGTGGCCGCTTCTGCGGCAGGAGGTGCCCCCCCTGCTAAAGCTGCTGGTGATGGCCCTGGGGAAGGGCCCAGGGACCCAGAAGATGGCACCGCACTAGGGATGCCGACTCCTTTCTGCCTTGGGTGCTCCCTGCACCAGGATCTCCACTCACAATGTCCTTATTTTCCCGTTTTGACTCATTAAAGTTCTGATGCAACTCAACCCGTGACTTTGTGTGATCATTTTTCATGCAGATGCCAAGACCCCAAGAAAAGCATTTCCTGTGCAGTTTTGACCTTGCTCGGTTTCATGGCAAATATACCTTGCAGAAGAATCAGAATTTTTCTTCAGCCTTTCTCAATCACTTCTTTTGGTTTGCCCCACATGATGGGGTAACCAAACTGCAACTGCAATGAGAGGAGGGAGAGGCATTGTCTTCTGAGTTTCAGACAGGAAGATGCTGTCTTCACCACTGGTGTATTGAAGTCCAGGCAATACATTGCTGCCAAGCTGTTAAAATGCAACACTGGGTCATTCTGGACCACCCTTTTCACATGGCCCTTGTACACAGGGCATTCTCCGGTTCTTAGGAGACCTCCTTGTCATCAGATGACTTCCATCACAACTAATCCACTCAGGTACTTCATGCCTCTCTAAGCCTTGGTTCACCTTCCTTGCTAAATCACAAGATCTTGAACAGGTATCTTGCCCTCACACTTGACAGCACACACCTCCAGACACTACAATTCACAGCTTCTTTTCCAAGTCCACCGTCAATTCCTGTGTTCCTAGTGAGGGATCCCTGATGTTTGCCTTCCTTACCTTCCCGTTCCCGACTTTTGGCTCCACTCACCAAACATCAGAGTTGCCATGCAGTAACCTGCTCACCAGGCTGGTGGCTGTAATGTTTCCACATCTTGAAGTTCTCTTGAGGTCGAGGACTGGGTGCAACCAAGTCCAGGTTGGATGGGCCTTGGAGCAGCCTGGTCTAGTGGAAGGTGTCCCTGCCTGTGGTACAGAGTTGGAGCTGGATGAGATTCTTCCCCGAGCCTTTCTCTGATTCCATTCTGTATTTTCTGTCTCTTCAGTTACTTGTCTCACTTCATCCTCCCACTCCTTTGCTGAAGGGCTGCCTTCCTCATCACACACTTCCCTCCTCACTTCTTTACTAGTCAATGATAAGGATCCATACACTTCCTTGTCCACTATTTCTTTTTCATTACCAGAACAATCACTGCAGGTAGTGTTTGGGTCCCTGTCCCAGCCATGGTGTCCTCACCTGTGGTTTGGGTCTTTGCCTCAGCTACCACGTTCTTAGGTGTAGCTGGGATCCCTGGCTGAATCATGACATCTCCAGAGGTCATTCGGGTCCCTGTCTTAACCATGGCCCTCTGATGCTAAGGAGCTGTGGCTCGGTAAACACAGGTCAAGTCCAAGTGAGGCCAATACAGTGCTAAATGCAGCTGGTTTTCAAGCAGCAGCCACACAGGGACTGGCCGCCTCAGGGCACATTTCACTGTCACCACACGCAGAAGTTGTCACCTCTTAAGCCAGCAGGACAGCAGTTTCCATAAACCCACATTAAGCCAACAGTTCATGAGTATTTGTAAAAACCTCACCAAAGAGGGAACAAGGATCTCAGGAACCTGCACAACAGAATGAGCCACATCAGTCTTGGAAGGGGAGAGGGAGCTGTATTCCCTCATGTTCTCCACAGGACAGCTCCCCCAGCACAGTTGGGGCATCAATGCCAGGGCAACTACTGATTGCTTCAGAAGACAAAATACTTAATAAGGAAATGAAGCCCAAGCAGGAGATAGAGAGGAGGTGGAAGAGGGGATAGGCCACTTTGGATGTTGTCAGAGTATGCAGAAACGCGATGGGGAAAGCCAAGGCCCATTTGGAATTCCATCTAGCTGAGGATATTCAGAACAACAGGAAGGGCTTCTTCAAATAGATCAATAATAGCAGGAAGATGACCCACTACAGACTGGAGCAGGGATCCTGGTGTCAGAGGACACAAAGAAGGCAGAGATACTGACTGCTACCTTTTCTTCAGTCTTCAACGTCCAAGCCAACCTGCAGGAATCCCTGAGCCAGAAGACCAGAGAGAAGGTCTGCAGAAAGCAAGTCTTTCCCTTGGTTTAGAAGGCTCAGAGAAAAGGATGTTGGACCAGATGACCTCTAGTGGTTCCTTCCAGCTTCAACCATTCTGTGAATGCCTCCCTGCCTCAAACCTCCTCATTCCTCCAACCATTTATTGCTAACCATGATGTCACATGGCATGGAAAATCCCTTTGATTAGTCTGGCGCATCAGTCCTGCCTTTGTTCCCTCCCAACCTCTTGCCCACGCCAGCCTACAATCATTTTGGAGACACAGTCAGGGAGACAGTGTTGGTGCTATACAAGCTCTGCCCAGCAAAACCCAAAACATTTATGTGTTATTAGCATCATTCCAGGTACAACTACAAAGAACAAGTAGGATTCCTAACATGGGGCCAACTCCATCCAGGTAGATCCTCCTGCACAATGCTATTACAAATCACTACACCATTATCCCCTCCAAAAACCACCCCTGAGCAATAGCTCTCTCCCTGAGCATTTAGGGAGGGCATTTGTAGGGGAAAGGATGAGAGAGAGGCATGGGTTGGGATGCAGCAGAACTTTAATGAGTTAAAACAGGAAAACAAGGACACTGCGAGTGGAGATCCTGGTGCAGGGAGCACCCAAGGCAGAAAGGAGTCGGCATCCCTAGTGCGGTGCCATCTTCAGGGTCCCTGGGCCCTTCCCCAGGGCCATCAGCAGCAGCTTTAGCAGGGGAGGCACCTTCTGCCACAGAAGCGGCCGCCCAAGCTGGAGAGCCCCAAGCCGGAGAGGCCAAAGCCCCCGGAGTTGATGGGCACTCCCTCGGAGCTGAGGATGCTGCCAACGGCAGCGGAGGTGGAGGAGCCCACAACGGTGTTCTGCGGGAAGGAGGTGAGGATGGGGCCGGGCAGGGTCACCACCACGGGGGAGGGCTGGATGGCGACGTTGGAGTCCTGGCACTGCCTGACACAGGGCTCATTGCAGCTGTTGGCCAGCGGGGTCGGGCCGCAGGGCTGGCAGGGCATGCACGGGCTGGAGCAGGACATGTCTGGATGGTAGAGCTTCACCTGGAAACAGGACAGGACAGGGGCAAGCAAAGCAGGGACATGGGTTAGGAGCATCCTCTCACCCCAGACAAGCCAAGGCTGACACAAGAGCTGGAGGTGTTGTAGGGAGATCCATGGATTTCAGCTTCCCCTCAGTCAAAAAATCCTCCATCAAGAACAGTGAAGTACAGCAAGCTCCCAGTCTAGCTATCACTCACTTCAGCCAGCCCCAGCCTATCTGCATGATACACCTTCTGCTTCCTTCCCTCTCTCATTATTAGTAGCCCCTTGACCCAGCATAGGACAAAAGGCACGTATATGCTGGGAAAAGATGAAGGGGAAAATGTAGGCAGAAGAAGAGAAGAAAAGGCTTCAGACTCACCTTGCTCTCAAGGAGATGGAGGCGAGAGAAGTGGTTGAGAGAGTGAGGAGAAGCTCCTGCTTTTATACTGCTCCTGCACAGCCCCAGGCCCACGGTCACTGCACACAGGCACTAATTTTCCAGCAGACTCACCTCCAAGGCAAAACATACGCCTCATGGCATAGGTTTGCGTTTGGTTTCTGTCCACGCAGCCATTTCACTTCCTCATTTCTGAAATGACCATTATGTCACAGAAGATCCTTTCAAGTATCAAGATGAGAGGCCCAAATATTTCCTGTCAGGGACACATCAATAGCAGCAGAAGATGTACTCCAAGTGGTGGAGGTGTGTGTAGAGGTAAGAGCATGGGTCAGGAGAGATCTGGTGAGGTTGTGCTCAACCATCTGGACATTGCTGTCCCACCAATGCTGTCCTCTCCTGTCATTGTCCATTTGTTTGGCTGCTTTCCCCTCTTGTGACAATCTCTGGGGTTCCTACCAAGGCCATGTGCAGGCAAAACAGGAGCACCTGCATGGCAGAGCAACACATCAGAAATGAGGAAATCAGATGGAAAGCAAAGCCCAACCTGTGCCATTAGGTGAGTGTTTTGCTTTGGACATGAGTCTGCTGGAAAATTACTGCCTGTGTGCAGTGACTGTGGGCCAGGGGCGGTGCAGGAGCAGTATAAAAGGGGGAACTTCTCCACACTCTCTCATCCACTGCTCTCACCTCCATCTCCTTGAGAACAAGGTGAGTATGAAAGTCTTTCTCATCCTCCTTGTCCTCCTGTTTCTCCTCGTCCTCCTTTGGGATTTCTCAGCATAAAGATGCTCCTTCGTCCTACATCGGAGTTGAAGCACCTTGTCACAGGACAGGGAAAATGGTAGAAGTTGTGGCATGGAGTTAGGCTGGGTCTTGGCTGAGCAATGCTCTGCGTGGTAACGTTGCTGGGTTTGGCTGCTGTTGGCAGGGCTCTTTTGCACTGAGGGGAACCTGAAGGCAGTGGGACTCCTTACACAGCCGCTAGCTCAGGAGTCCATCTTCTTGCTTGGTTCTTCTGTGGTGGGCTTCAGGCTGCTCCTAACCCATGTCCGTGCTCTACTTGCCCCTGCCCTGTCTCCAGGTGAAGCTCTACCATCCAGACATGTCCTGCTTCAGTCCATGCATGCCCTGCCAGCCCTGCGGCCCAACCCCGCTGGCCAACAGCTGCAATGAGCCCTGTGTCAGGCAGTGCCAGGACTCCATCGTCGCCATCCAGCCCTCCCCCGTGGTGGTGACCCTGCCCGGCCCCATCCTCACCTCCTTCCCTCAGAACACTGCTGTGGGCTCCTCCACCTCCGCTGCCGTTGGCAGCATCCTCAGCTCCGAGGGAGTGCCCATCAACTCTGGGGGCTTTAGCCTCTCCGGCTTGGGTCTCTCCGGCTTGGGCGGCCGCTTCTGCGGCAGGAGGTGCCCCCCCTGCTAAAGCTGCTGGTGATGGCCCTGGGGAAGGGCCCAGGGACCCAGAAGATGGCACCGCACTAGGGATGCCGACTCCTTTCTGCCTTGGGTGCTCTCTGCACCAGGATCTCCACTCACAATGTCCTTATTTTCCCGTTTTGACTCATTAAAGTTCTGATGCAACTCAACCCGTGACTTTGTGTGATCATTTTTCATGCAGATGCCAAGACCCCAAGAAAAGCATTTCCTGTGCAGTTTTGACCTTGCTCGGTTTCATGGCAAATATACCTTGCAGAAGAATCAGAATTTTTCTTCAGCCTTTCTCAATCACTTCTTTTGGTTTGCCCCACATGATGGGGTAACCAAACTGCAACTGCAATGAGAGGAGGGAGAGGCATTGTCTTCTGAGTTTCAGACAGGAAGATGCTGTCTTCACCACTGGTGTATTGAAGTCCAGGCAATACATTGCTGCCAAGCTGTTAAAATGCAACACTGGGTCATTCTGGACCACCCTTTTCACATGGCCCTTGTACACAGGGCATTCTCCGGTTCTTAGGAGACCTCCTTGTCATCAGATGACTTCCATCACAACTAATCCACTCAGGTACTTCATGCCTCTCTAAGCCTTGGTTCACCTTCCTTGCTAAATCACAAGATCTTGAACAGGTATCTTGCCCTCACACTTGACAGCACACACCTCCAGACACTACAATTCACAGCTTCTTTTCCAAGTCCACCGTCAATTCCTGTGTTCCTAGTGAGGGATCCCTGATGTTTGCCTTCCTTACCTTCCCGTTCCCGACTTTTGGCTCCACTCGCCAAACATCAGAGTTGCCATGCAGTAACCTGCTCACCAGGCTGGTGGCTGTAATGTTTCCACATCTTGAAGTTCTCTTGAGGTTGAGGACTGGGTGCAACCAAGTCCAGGTTGGATGGGCCTTGGAGCAGCCTGGTCTAGTGGAAGGTGTCCCTGCCTGTGGTACAGAGTTGGAGCTGGATGAGATTCTTCCCCGAGCCTTTCTCTGATTCCATTCTGTATTTTCTGTCTCTTCAGTTACTTGTCTCACTTCATCCTCCCACTCCTTTGCTGAAGGGCTGCCTTCCTCATCACACACTTCCCTCCTCACTTCTTTACTAGTCAATGATAAGGATCCATACACTTCCTTGTCCACTATTTCTTTTTCATTACCAGAACAATCACTGCAGGTAGTGTTTGGGTCCCTGTCCCAGCCATGGTGTCCTCACCTGTGGTTTGGGTCTTTGCCTCAGCTACCACGTTCTTAGGTGTAGCTGGGATCCCTGGCTGAATCATGACATCTCCAGAGGTCATTCGGGTCCCTGTCTTAACCATGGCCCTCTGATGCTAAGGAGCTGTGGCTCGGTAAACACAGGTCAAGTCCAAGCGAGGCCAATACAGTGCTAAATGCAGCTGGTTTTCAAGCAGCAGCCACACAGGGACTGGCCGCCTCAGGGCACATTTCACTGTCACCACACGCAGAAGTTGTCACCTCTTAAGCCAGCAGGACAGCAGTTTCCATAAACCCACATTAAGCCAACAGTTCATGAGTATTTGTAAAAACCTCACCAAAGAGGGAACAAGGATCTCAGGAACCTGCACAACAGAATGAGCCACATCAGTCTTGGAAGGGGAGAGGGAGCTGTATTCCCTCATGTTCTCCACAGGACAGCTCCCCCAGCACAGTTGGGGCATCAATGCCAGGGCAACTACTGATTGCTTCAGAAGACAAAATACTTAATAAGGAAATGAAGCCCAAGCAGGAGATAGAGAGGAGGTGGAAGAGGGGACAGGCCACTTTGGATGTTGTCAGAGTATGCAGAAACGCGATGGGGAAAGCCAAGGCCCATTTGGAATTCCATCTAGCTGAGGATATTCAGAACAACAGGAAGGGCTTCTTCAAATAGATCAATAATAGCAGGAAGATGACCCACTACAGACTGGAGCAGGGATCCTGGTGTCAGAGGACACAAAGAAGGCAGAGATACTGACTGCTACCTTTTCTTCAGTCTTCAACGTCCAAGCCAACCTGCAGGAATCCCTGAGCCAGAAGACCAGAGAGAAGGTCTGCAGAAAGCAAGTCTTTCCCTTGGTTTAGAAGGCTCAGAGAAAAGGATGTTGGACCAGATGACCTCTAGTGGTTCCTTCCAGCTTCAACCATTCTGTGAATGCCTCCCTGCCTCAAACCTCCTCATTCCTCCAACCATTTATTGCTAACCATGATGTCACATGGCATGGAAAATCCCTTTGATTAGTCTGGCGCATCAGTCCTGCCTTTGTTCCCTCCCAACCTCTTGCCCACGCCAGCCTACAATCATTTTGGAGACACAGTCAGGGAGACAGTGTTGGTGCTATACAAGCTCTGCCCAGCAAAACCCAAAACATTTATGTGTTATTAGCATCATTCCAGGTACAACTACAAAGAACAAGTAGGATTCCTAACATGGGGCCAACTCCATCCAGGTAGATCCTCCTGCACAATGCTATTACAAATCACTACACCATTATCCCCTCCAAAAACCACCCCTGAGCAATAGGTCTCTCCCTGAGCATTTTGGGAGGGCATTTGTAGGGGAAAGGATGAGAGAGAGGCATGGGTTGGGATGCAGCAGAACTTTAATGAGTTAAAACAGGAAAACAAGGACACTGCGAGTGGAGATCCTGGTGCAGGGAGCACCCAAGGCAGAAAGGAGTCGGCATCCCTAGTGCGGTGCCATCTTCTGGGTCCCTGGGCCCTTCCCCAGGGCCATCACCAGCAGCTTTAGCAGGGGAGGCACCTTCTGCCACAGAAGCGGCCGCCCAAGCTGGAGAGGCCCAAGCCGGAGAGGCCAAAGCCCCCGGAGTTGATGGGCACTCCCTCGGAGCTGAGGATGCTGCCAACGGCAGCGGAGGTGGAGGAGCCCACAACGGTGTTCTGAGGGAAGGAGGTGAGGATGGGGCCGGGCAGGGTCACCACCACGGGGGAGGGCTGGATGGCGACGTTGGAGTCCTGGCACTGCCTGACACAGGGCTCATTGCAGCTGTTGGCCAGCGGGGTCGGGCCGCAGGGCTGGCAGGGCATGCACGGGCTGGAGCAGGACATGTCTGGATGGTAGAGCTTCACCTGGAAACAGGACAGGGGCAAGCAAAGCAGGGACATGGGTTAAGATCATCCTCTCACCCCAGACAAGCCAAGGCTGACACAAGAGCTGGAGGTGTTGTAGGGAGATCCATGGATTTCAGCTTCCCCTCAGTCAAAAAATCCTCCATCAAGAACAGTGAAGTACAGCAAGCTCCCAGTCTAGCTATCACTCACTTCAGCCAGCCCCAGCCTATCTGCATGATACACCTTCTGCTTCCTTCCCTCTCTCATTATTAGTAGCCCCTTGACCCAGCATAGGACAAAAGGCACGTATATGCTGGGAAAAGATGAAGGGGAAAATGTAGGCAGAAGAAGAGAAGAAAAGGCTTCAGACTCACCTTGCTCTCAAGGAGATGGAGGCGAGAGAAGTGGTTGAGAGAGTGAGGAGAAGCTCCTGCTTTTATACTGCTCCTGCACAGCCCCAGGCCCACGGTCACTGCACACAGGCACTAATTTTCCAGCAGACTCACCTCCAAGGCAAAACATACGCCTCATGGCATAGGTTTGCGTTTGGTTTCTGTCCACGCAGCCATTTCACTTCCTCATTTCTGAAATGACCATTATGTCACAGAAGATCCTTTCAAGTATCAAGATGAGAGGCCCAAATATTTCCTGTCAGGGACACATCAATAGCAGCAGAAGATGTACTCCAAGTGGTGGAGGTGTGTGTAGAGGTAAGAGCATGGGTCAGGAGAGATCTGGTGAGGTTGTGCTCAACCATCTGGACATTGCTGTCCCACCAATGCTGTCCTCTCCTGTCATTGTCCATTTGTTTGGCTGCTTTCCCCTCTTGTGACAATCTCTGGGGTTCCTACCAAGGCCATGTGCAGGCAAAACAGGAGCACCTGCATGGCAGAGCAACACATCAGAAATGAGGAAATCAGATGGAAAGCAAAGCCCAACCTGTGCCATTAGGTGAGTGTTTTGCTTTGGACATGAGTCTGCTGGAAAATTACTGCCTGTGTGCAGTGACTGTGGGCCAGGGGCGGTGCAGGAGCAGTATAAAAGGGGGAACTTCTCCACACTCTCTCATCCACTGCTCTCACCTCCATCTCCTTGAGAACAAGGTGAGTATGAAAGTCTTTCTCATCCTCCTTGTCCTCCTGTTTCTCCTCGTCCTCCTTTGGGATTTCTCAGCATAAAGATGCTCCTTCGTCCTACATCGGAGTTGAAGCACCTTGTCACAGGACAGGGAAAATGGTAGAAGTTGTGGCATGGAGTTAGGCTGGGTCTTGGCTGAGCAATGCTCTGCGTGGTAACGTTGCTGGGTTTGGCTGCTGTTGGCAGGGCTCTTTTGCACTGAGGGGAACCTGAAGGCAGTGGGACTCCTTACACAGCCGCTAGCTCAGGAGTCCATCTTCTTGCTTGGTTCTTCTGTGGTGGGCTTCAGGCTGCTCCTAACCCATGTCCGTGCTCTACTTGCCCCTGCCCTGTCTCCAGGTGAAGCTCTACCATCCAGACATGTCCTGCTTCAGTCCATGCATGCCCTGCCAGCCCTGCGGCCCAACCCCGCTGGCCAACAGCTGCAATGAGCCCTGTGTCAGGCAGTGCCAGGACTCCATCGTTGCCATCCAGCCCTCTGCCGTGGTGGTGACCCTGCCCGGCCCCATCCTCAGCTCCTTCCCTCAGAACACCGCCGTGGGCTCCTCCACCTCCGCTGCCGTTGGCAGCATCCTCAGCTCCGAGGGAGTGCCCATCAACTCCGGGGGCTTTAGCCTCTCCGGCTTGGGTCTCTCCGGCTTGGGCGGCCGCTTCTGCGGCAGGAGGTGCCCCCCCTGCTAAAGCTGCTGGTGATGGCCCTGGGGAAGGGCCCAGGGACCCAGAAGATGGCACCGCACTAGGGATGCCGACTCCTTTCTGCCTTGGGTGCTCCCTGCACCAGGATCTCCACTCACAGTGTCCTTGTTTTCCTGTTTTAACTCATTAAAGTTCTGCTGCATCCCAACCCATGCCTTTCTGTCATCCTTTCTCCTACAGATGCTCTCCCAAGGTGCCCAAGGACAGAGCTGTTTCTTTGTGTGATTCTGGGACGGAGTTTTGGGGATGAACGTCTAGTGGTTGCTAACACAATGGTTGTGAACTGAAAGACTGAGGGCAGTCTTTCCAAAGTGTCTGTTCTTTGGAGCAGGGCTGGGCATCCTCTGCTAGTGTGAGGTGCTGGGTATTGCCTTTGCACCCCTTGGATTTCTCTGTTTTCCTCTTCCCCTCATGGACTGTCACACAGGCACACAGGCAGACAACATCCCCCTTGCCCTGTTCTTTCGCTGCCTGTGCCCAGGGTTTCCTGGAGATGTTTCTGGAGAGTGGGAGCAGGTCAGGAAGAGGCAGCGCGTGCAGGCTGAGTGTCTCAAGGGTGTGCCCAGGAGCTCTCCACACCAGTGCGGTGACCAGAGGCTTGTGGCTGATGAAGGGGAGCAGCTGGACTGCTGCAGGAGAGAACTGGGTGAGACCCAGATGCCTGCATGGCCGCAACCAGCCCTAGCTCTCCACACATGCTTCCACCCTGACAAGCAGCAGCCTTAGGCAGGGCCAGTTTTTGTGGTAACACCATCAAAACCGTTTCGGAACAAAATGGACTGTCATTGGTATCATGGCCAATATCAATAGGACTCATATGCCACTCTGCTCAGCATTCACCAGTTGGGCTCTAGAACACTGCTCGAACACAAGACCGATCTAATGGGAGAAAGACCTTGACCAAATGCAGTGAGTTCAGCAGAGGGTGTCCAAGATGGTAAGGAGCTGGAGCACGTGTTTGGAGAGGAGTGGCTGAGGGCATGAGGCTTGCTGATTGTGGAGAGAAGGCTTTGGTGGAAGACCTAAGAGCAGCTCAGTGGTAGCCGTGCTGAGGTCCACCAGAGGACAGATCCAGGCTTAAAGTCCTCACTGTGACAGTGTGTGGTTGGAGAACTGGAGACATTAGGGTCACATTGAGAGATGAGGGGTTTAGACTCGATTGGTGGCAAATGGTTTTCACCAGGAGGAGAGTCAAGGAGTGGAAAAGGTTTCCTGGGGAGGTAGCGCAGTAACAGCCCTTGGATGCTCAGGGCTGATTGATTATGGAGCAAGGGGTTCGGCCCTATGACCTCTGGAGGTACTTTCTAACTCGAGTATGCTGTGATCCCATTGCCCCAGGATGGCCTTTGTGCCTCTGCCCACTGGCAGCGATAGGGCTGGCAATGAGGAGGGATTTGACTCCTTGGCCAAGGAGAAAGGCAGTGTGCAGGAAATCTCCTGAATAATCTGTGGAAGGAAACAGCAGATTGGCACAAGCATCTGTGCACCAGATCAGAGACCACAAGACCTGTGGAGCGCAGCTGTGGAGACAGTGGTTTCCCAAGGACACTGGGGCAGTACGTTCCTTTACAGTTGTTATGCTTTGATTGCCTGCCTGGTGTTCACCTCTACCTGCAACTCAAAATCTCAGTGCTGTGAAAGGGCAGGTTTTTCTCTTCTTTCTTGTGAATGTGTAGATGCTGCCTTGCCAATAACACATTCATCTTTCCTCCTCCTGACTCCCTTCTTCACAACGCTGAGCTGCTTGAAGGAAAAGGAAGAGGTGTATGCACCAAACTGATGGTAGTGACCGAGTCATTCAGTCATTGAATCCTGCTATACCCCACATACACAGAGGAACTTAGAAACAAGAGAGTCACAGAATTCATGACTGAGTAAACTCAGTGCAAACCCATGTTGACAATAACTGCACAATAATAGCCAGCACCCTGTCCCAGAACCCTTTGAGCAACATCTCTCTTTGTGGGTATCTTGGGAGAGCGTCTGTAGGGGAAAGGACAAGACAAAGGCACGGACTGGGCTGCTACAGAGATTTAATGAGTCAAAAAAGGGGAGCGAGGTGAATGAGAGTAGAGGTCATAGTGTAGGGAGCATCAAGGCAGAAAGGAGTCTGTGACCCCCAGTGCGGTGCCATCTTCTGGGTTCCTGGGCCCTTCCCCAGGGCCATCACCAGCAGCTTTAGCAGGGGGGGCACCTCCTGCCACAGAAGCGGCCGCCCAAGCCGGAGAGGCCCAAGCTGGAGAGGCTAAAGCCCCCAGAGTTGATGGGCACTCCCTCGGAGCTGAGGATGCTGCCAACGGCAGCGGAGGTGGAGGAGCCAACGGCGGTGTTCTGAGGGAAGGAGCTGAGGATGGGGCCAGGCAGGGTCACTACCACGGCAGAGGGCTGGATGGCGACGATGGAGTCCTGGCACTGCCTGACACAGGGCTCATTGCAGCTGTTGGCCAGCGGGGTCGGGCCGCAGGGCTGGCAGGGCATGCATGGACTGAAGCAGGACATGTCTGGATGGTAGAGCTTCACCTGGAGACAGGGCAGGGGCAAGCAGAGCAGGGACATGGGTTAAGAGCAACCTCTCCCTCCTTGAGCAAGGATGAAAATCTTGCTCTGTAGACAAGAGGTGGAGGCTGTGCACGGAGGCACATGGGCTTCTCCTTTCCCTCAGAAGATCCCTGCCAAGATTGACTGAGCCCAGGAAGGTTCCCACCAACCCCGTAGCTCAGGGTACACCTGATCTCATCCAAGCTCCAAGCTCTGTCCATGTCATAGACAAGTTCCCATCTCCATGTCACACCATCTGCCCTCCTCCCTCTACCATAGCAAGAAGCTCCAAGGCCCAGCACAAGACAAAGGCCAGGTATGTCCTCAGAAATGTCAGTGGAGGAGAAGGAGGAGAAAGAGCTTCAGACTCACCTTGTTCACAAGGAGATGGAGGCGAGAGCAGTGGATGAGAGAGTGTAGAGAAGTTCCCGCTTTTATACTGCTCCTGCACAGCCCCAGGCCCACAGTCACTGCACATGGGCAGTAATTTTCCAGCAGACTCACCTCCAAAGCAAAACACCCACCTGATGGCACCGGTTGGGGTTTGGTTTCCATCAACAATGCATGTCCTCATTTCTGACACACCCACCAGGCCATGGAAGATGCTTTCAAGTACCAGGATGAGAAACCCATGAATTTCCTGTGCAGAAACACATCAGCACGGGCGGAAGACAATTTGCAAGGGCATCCCCATGGATTTGGGTTCTTCCTCATTACAGTGTAGTGTGTTGGGGCACAGGACAATGTCCTATTTTTCACACCCTGACACGCCACCCTGCAGATTGGGTGAGCCTTTGCACCCTGAGCAGCCAGAGACACTAGGACCTGACAAGTTTCCAAAGCTCCTGCAGCCATTGAGCTATGGGAGCAGCAGCAGGAAAGTCCTGCTGAGGGCAATGGCCATGAGGTCATCCTGGAGTTGTGGACTTGGGTGATGCCCTGTGCTCAGAGCTCATTTTCAGAGGGCAGGGATGGAGCTGCCCTGGCCGCAGGGGAATTGAGCCCTGCATGGACATGGGCTGCACTCCTGGCTTGTCCTCACACCAAGGGCTGACACACGCCAGGCTAGAATTTGAATGTGAGTCGCCACGGGTAGGGAGAGTCCATCCCAGGAATCTTGCCTACGGAAGGCATTCCCCTGCCCTCCTGGGATGCGTCCCAGCTGCCTCCAGGGCTGCAGGGCAGGGAAGTGCATCGCTCCTTGATGTACTTCGAGAGCTGGTTTCGTATTCAGAGGTATTGTGAGCACTTGTCCTCCCTGAGCATCCCCAGGCACGTGGCACTGGGGGGTTCTGCAGCCCTCACTGCTTGGGCAGCTGTAAGAGA
This sequence comes from Melopsittacus undulatus, assembly GCF_012275295.1. Lineage (NCBI taxonomy): Eukaryota > Metazoa > Chordata > Aves > Psittaciformes > Psittaculidae > Melopsittacus > Melopsittacus undulatus. The sequence goes on along the minus strand of NC_047543.1, from coordinate 2,405,044 downwards.
TTTTCCTGCCTTCCCCATGGTGCTGTGTTGTGTTCCACACTGAGGAGGCCTTTGGGGCATTGATGGGAGGAGTGATAGAGCCCTAATGCCAGAGAAGATGTATCACCCCAGAGTGAGGGATGAGTCCCAGACAGGGGGAGATGTTTTCTGCAACCCTTTCCTTCCCTCCATGTCATGTTCTGGAGGGCACTTGTCACGTCTTCAGGAAGAGAAGCCTTTAGGTATTCTGCTGACATGTGCATTGTGGGGAAGAGCTGGGCTTCTTCCTTGCAAAGGGTGTTGCCAATAGTTGCAGTTCACTGCCCCAGGCCATCATCCTGAGTACTGAATGGGACTCCTAAAGTCCTACGGGTTCCTCTTCTGACCCACTGACATGACTCTATGTGGCAGTCTTTAGTTTCTCATCCCGGGACATGAAAGGAGCTGCATGGCAGGTTCAGCACATTAGGAATGAGGAAATGAAATGGCAGCATTGATGGAAAACAAAGCCCCACATGTGCCATCAGGTGGGTGTTTTGCTTTGGGGGTGAGTCTGCTGGAAAATTAATGTCTGTGTGCAGTGACCGTGGGCCTGGGGCAGTGCAGGAGCAGTATAAAAGTTGGAACTTCCCCTCACTCTCTCATACACTGCTCTTTCCTCCGTCTCCTTGAGAACAAGGTGAGTATGAAGCCATTTTGCTTCTACTTCTTGTGTTCCTCCAGGGTATCTGAGCTCATATCTGTCCCTATGACCCCCACTAAGTCTTGGAACTGCTGGTCTGGGAAAGTGATAGGGCAGCAAGTGTGTCATGTGTATAGGTTGGTACCTGATTTTGTGTTTCCTGAGCTTGGAAAGACTCTCTGGCATTGGTTGCTCTTGACACAGTCTTTTGGGCTGAAGGGCAGAAGTCCATGGGTGTCTGTACAACAGTTACAGCTCTTCTACTTATCTTGTGGCTTGTCTCTGTCATGGTGGTGTGAGGGAATGCTTCTAACCCATGTCCGTGCTCTACTTGCCCCTGCCCTGTCTCCAGGTGAAGCTCTACCATCCAGACATGTCCTGCTTCAGTCCATGCATGCCCTGCCAGCCCTGCGGCCCGACCCCGCTGGCCAACAGCTGCAATGAGCCCTGTGTCAGGCAGTGCCAGGACTCCATCGTCGCCATCCAGCCCTCCGCCGTGGTGGTGACCCTGCCCGGCCCCATCCTCAGCTCCTTCCCTCAGAACACCGCCGTGGGCTCCTCCACCTCCGCTGCCGTTGGCAGCATCCTCAGCTCCGAGGGAGTGCCCATCAACTCCGGGGGCTTTAGCCTCTCCGGCTTGGGTCTCTCCGGCTTGGGCGGCCGCTTCTGTGGCAGGAGGTGCCTGCCCTGCTAAACCTGCTGCTGATGGCCCTGGGGAAGGGCCCAGGGACCCAGAAGATGGCACCGCACTAGGGATGCCGACTCCTTTCTGCCTTGGGTGCTCCCTGCACCAGGATCTCCACTCACAATGTCCTTATTTTCCCGTTTTGACTCATTAAAGTTCTGATGCAACTCAACCCGTGACTTTGTGTGATCATTTTTCATGCAGATGCCAAGACCCCAAGAAAAGCATTTCCTGTGCAGTTTTGACCTTGCTCGGTTTCATGGCAAATATACCTTGCAGAAAGAATCAGAATTTTTCTTCAGCCTTTCTCAATCACTTCTTTTGGTTTGCCCCACATGATGGGGTAACCAAACTGCAACTGCAATGAGAGGAGGGAGAGGCATTGTCTTCTGAGTTTCAGACAGGAAGATGCTGTCTTCACCACTGGTGTATTGAAGTCCAGGCAATACATTGCTGCCAAGCTGTTAAAATGCAACACTGGGTCATTCTGGACCACCCTTTTCACATGGCCCTTGTACACAGGGCATTCTCTGGTTCTTAGGAGACCTCCTTGTCATCAGATGACTTCCATCACAACTAATCCACTCAGGTACTTCATGCCTCTCTAAGCCTTGGTTCACCTTCCTTGCTAAATCACAAGATCTTGAACAGGTATCTTGCCCTCACACTTGACAGCACACACCTCCAGACACTACAATTCACAGCTTCTTTTCCAAGTCCACCGTCAATTCCTGTGTTCCTAGTGAGGGATCCCTGATGTTTGCCTTCCTTACCTTCCCGTTCCCGACTTTTGGCTCCACTCGCCAAACATCAGAGTTGCCATGCAGTAACCTGCTCACCAGGCTGGTGGCTGTAATGTTTCCACATCTTCAAGTTCTCTTGAGGTCGAGGACTGGGTGCAACCAAGTCCAGGTTGGATGGGCCTTGGAGCAACCTGGTCTAGTGGAAGGTGTCCCTGCCTGTGGTAGAGAATTGGAGCTGGATGAGATTCTTCCCCGAGCCTTTCTCTGATTCCATTCTGTATTTTATATCTCTTCAATCACTTGTCTCACTTCATCCTCCCACTCCTTTGCTGAAGGGCTGCCTTCCTCATCACACACTTCCCTCCTCACTTCTTTACTAGTCAATGATAAGGATCCATACACTTCTTTGTCCACTATTTCTTTTTCATTACCAGAACAATCACTGCAGGTAGTGTTTGGGTCCCTGTCCCAGCCATGGTGTCCTCACCTGTGGTTTGGGTCTTTGCCTCAGCTACCACGTTCTTAGGTGTAGCTGGGATCCCTGGCTGAATCATGACATCTCCAGAGGTCATTCGGGTCCCTGTCTTAATCATGGCCCTCTGATGCTAAGGAGCTGTGGCTCGGTAAACACAGGTCAAGTCCAAGCGAGGCCAATACAGTGCTAAATGCAGCTGGTTTTCAAGCAGCAGCCACACAGGGACTGGCCGCCTCAGGGCACATTTCACTGTCACCACACGCAGAAGTTGTCACCTCTTAAGCCAGCAGGACAGCAGTTTCCATAAACCCACATTAAGCCAACAGTTCATGAGTATTTGTAAAAACCTCACCAAAGAGGGAACAAGGATCTCAGGAACCTGCACAACAGAATGAGCCACATCAGTCTTGGAAGGGGAGAGGGAGCTGTATTCCCTCATGTTCTCCACAGGACAGCTCCCCCAGCACAGTTGGGGCATCAATGCCAGGGCAACTACTGATTGCTTCAGAAGACAAAATACTTAATAAGGAAATGAAGCCCAAGCAGGAGATAGAGAGGAGGTGGAAGAGGGGACAGGCCACTTTGGATGTTGTCAGAGTATGCAGAAACGCGATGGGGAAAGCCAAGGCCCATTTGGAATTCCATCTAGCTGAGGATATTCAGAACAACAGGAAGGGCTTCTTCAAATAGATCAATAATAGCAGGAAGATGACCCACTACAGACTGGAGCAGGGATCCTGGTGTCAGAGGACACAAAGAAGGCAGAGATACTGACTGCTACCTTTTCTTCAGTCTTCAACGTCCAAGCCAACCTGCAGGAATCCCTGAGCCAGAAGACCAGAGAGAAGGTCTGCAGAAAGCAAGTCTTTCCCTTGGTTTAGAAGGCTCAGAGAAAAGGATGTTGGACCAGATGACCTCTAGTGGTTCCTTCCAGCTTCAACCATTCTGTGAATGCCTCCCTGCCTCAAACCTCCTCCTTCCTCTAACCATTTATTGCTAACCATGATGTCACATGGCATGGAAAATCCCTTTGATTAGTCTGGCGCATCAGTCCTGCCTTTGTTCCCTCCCAACCTCTTGCCCACGCCAGCCTACAATCGTTTTGGAGACACAGTCAGGGAGACAGTGTTGGTGCTATACAAGCTCTGCCCAGCAAAACCCAAAACATTTATGTGTTATTAGCATCATTCCAGGTACAACTACAAAGAACAAGTAGGATTCCTAACATGGGGCCAACTCCATCCAGGTAGATCCTCCTGCACAATGCTATTACAAATCACTACACCATTATCCCCTCCAAAAACCACCCCTGAGCAATAGGTCTCTCCCTGAGCATTTTGGGAGGGCATTTGTAGGGGAAAGGATGAGAGAGAGGCATGGGTTGGGATGCATCAAACTTTAATGAGTCAAAACAGGAAAACAAGGACACTGCGAGTGGAGATCCTGGTGCAGGGAGCACCCAAGGCAGAAAGGAGTTGGCATCCCTAGTGCGGTGCCATCTTCTGGGTCCCTGGGCCCTTCCCCAGGGCCATCAGCAGCAGGTTTAGCAGGGCAGGCACCTTCTGCCACAGAAGCGGCCGCCCAAGCCGGAGAGGCCCAAGCCGGAGAGGCCAAAGCCCCCGGAGTTGATGGGCACTCCCTCGGAGCTGAGGATGCTGCCAACGGCAGCGGAGGTGGAGGAGCCCACAACGGTGTTCTGAGGGAAGGAGGTGAGGATGGGGCCGGGCAGGGTCACCACCACGGGGGAGGGCTGGATGGCGACGTTGGAGTCCTGGCACTGCCTGACACAGGGCTCATTGCAGCTGTTGGCCAGCGGGGTTGGGCCGCAGGGCTGGCAGGGCATGCATGGACTGAAGCAGGACATGTCTGGATGGTAGAGCTTCACCTGGAAACAGGACAGGGACAAGCAAAGCAGGGACATGGCTTAAGAGCATCCTCTCACCCCAGACAAGCCAAGGCTGACACAAGAGCTGGAGGTGTTGTAGGGAGATCCATGGATTTCAGCTTCCCCTCAGTCAAAAAATCCTCCATCAAGAACAGTGAAGTACAGCAAGCTCCCAGTCTAGCTATCACTCACTTCAGCCAGCCCCAGCCTATCTGCATGATACACCTTCTGCTTCCTTCCCTCTCTCATTATTAGTAGCCCCTTGACCCAGCATAGGACAAAAGGCAGGTATATGCTGGGAAAAGATGAAGGGGAAAATGTAGGCAGAAGAAGAGAAGAAAAGGCTTCAGACTCACCTTGCTCTCAAGGAGATGGAGGCGAGAGAAGTGGTTGAGAGAGTGAGGAGAAGCTCCTGCTTTTATACTGCTCCTGCACAGCCCCAGGCCCACGGTCACTGCACACAGACACTAATTTTCCAGCAGACTCACCTCCAAGGCAAAACATACGCCTCATGGCATAGGTTTGCGTTTGGTTTCTGTCCACGCAGCCATTTCACTTCCTCATTTCTGAAATGACCATTATGTCACAGAAGATCCTTTCAAGTATCAAGATGAGAGGCCCAAATATTTCCTGTCAGGGACACATCAATAGCAGCAGAAGATGTACTCCAAGTGGTGGAGGTGTGTGTAGAGGTAAGAGCATGGGTCAGGAGAGATCTGGTGAGGTTGTGCTCAACCATCTGGACATTGCTGTCCCACCAATGCTGTCCTCTCCTGTCATTGTCCATTTGTTTGGCTGCTTTCCCCTCTTGTGACAATCTCTGGGGTTCCTACCAAGGCCATGTGCAGGCAAAACAGGAGCACCTGCATGGCAGAGCAACACATCAGAAATGAGGAAATCAGATGGAAAGCAAAGCCCAACCTGTGCCATTAGGTGAGTGTTTTGCTTTGGACATGAGTCTGCTGGAAAATTACTGCCTGTGTGCAGTGACTGTGGGCCAGGGGCGGTGCAGGAGCAGTATAAAAGGGGGAACTTCTCCACACTCTCTCATCCACTGCTCTCACCTCCATCTCCTTGAGAACAAGGTGAGTATGAAAGTCTTTCTCATCCTCCTTGTCCTCCTGTTTCTCCTCGTCCTCCTTTGGGATTTCTCAGCATAAAGATGCTCCTTCGTCCTACATTGGAGTTGAAGCACCTTGTCACAGGACAGGGAAAGTGGTAGAAGTTGTGGCATGGAGTTAGGCTGGGTCTTGGCTGAGCAATGCTCTGGGTGGTACCCTTGCTGGGTTTGGCTGCTGTTGGCAGGGCTCTTTTGCACTGAGGGGAACCTGAAGGCAGTGGGACTCCTTACACAGCCGCTAGCTCAGGAGTCCATCTTCTTGCTTAGTTCTTCTGTGGTGGGCTTCAGGCTGCTCCTAACCCATGTCCGTGCTCTACTTGCCCCTGCCCTGTCTCCAGGTGAAGCTCTACCATCCAGACATGTCCTGCTTCAGTCCATGCATGCCCTGCCAGCCCTGCGGCCCGACCCCGCTGGCCAACAGCTGCAATGAGCCCTGTGTCAGGCAGTGCCAGGACTCCATCGTCGCCATCCAGCCCTCTGCCGTGGTGGTGACCCTGCCTGGTCCCATCCTCACCTCCTTCCCTCAGAACACTGCCGTGGGCTCCTCCACCTCCGCTGCCGTTGGCAGCATCCTCAGCTCCGAGGGAGTGCCCATCAACTCCGGGGGCTTTAGCCTCTCCGGCTTGGGTCTCTCTGGCTTGGGCGGCCGCTTCTGCGGCAGGAGGTGCCCCCCCTGCTAAAGCTGCTGGTGATGGCCCTGGGGAAGGGCCCAGGGACCCAGAAGATGGCACCGCACTAGGGATGCCGACTCCTTTCTGCCTTGGGTGCTCCCTGCACCAGGATCTCCACTCACAGTGTCCTTGTTTTCCTGTTTTAACTCATTAAAGTTCTGCTGCATCCCAACCCATGCCTTTCTGTCATCCTTTCCCCTACAGATGCTCTCCCAAGGTGCCCAAGGACAGAGCTGTTTCTCTGTGTGATTCTGGGATGGAGTTTTGGGGATGAACGTCTAGTGGTTGCTAACACAATGGTTGTGAACTGAAAGACTGAGGGCAGTCTTTCCAAAGTGTCTGTTCTTTGGAGCAGGGCTGGGCATCCTCTGCTAGTGTGAGGTGCTGGGTATTGCCTTTGCACCCCTTGGATTTCTCTGTTTTCCTCTTCCCCTCATGGACTGTCACACAGGCACACAGGCAGACAACATCCCCCTTGCCCTGTTCTTTCGCTGCCTGTGCCCAGGGTTTCCTGGAGATGTTTCTGGAGAGTGGGAGCAGGTCAGGAAAAGGTAGCGCGTGCAGGCTGAGTGTCTCAAGGGTGTGCCCAGGAGCTCTCCACACCAGTGCGGTGACCAGAGGCTTGTGGCTGACGAAGGGGAGCAGCTGGACTGCTGCAGGAGAGAACTGGGTGAGACCCAGATGCCTGCATGGCAGCAACCAGCCCTAGCTCTCCACACATGCTTCCACCCTGACAAGCAGCAGCCTTAGGCAGGGCCAGTTTTTGTGGTAACACCATCAAAACTGTTTCGGAACAAAATGGACTGTCATTGGTATCATGGCCAATATCAATAGGACTCATATGCCACTCTGCTCAGCATTCACCAGTTGGGCTCTAGAACACTGCTCGAACACAAGACCGATCTAATGGGAGAAAGACCTTGACCAAATGCAGTGAGTTCAGCAGAGGGTGTCCAAGATGGTAAGGAGCTGGAGCACGTGTTTGGAGTGGAGTGGCTGAGGGCATGAGGCTTGCTGATTGTGGAGAGAAGGCTTTGGTGGAAGACCTAAGAGCAGCTCAGTGGTAGCCGTGCTGAGGTCCACCAGAGGACAGATCCAGGCTTAAAGTCCTCACTGTGACATTGTGTGGTTGGAGAACTGGAGACATTAGGGTCACATTGAGAGATGAGGGGTTTAGACTCGATTGGTGGCAAATGGTTTTCACCAGGAAGAGAGTCAAGGAGTGGAAAAGGTTGCCTGGGGAGGTAGCGCAGTAACAGCCCTTGGATGTTCATGGCTGATTGATTATGGAGCAAGGGGTTCGGCCCTATGACCTCTGGAGGTACTTTCTAACTCAAGTATGCTGTGATCCCATCACACCAGGATGGCCTTTGTGCCTCTGCCCACTGGCAGCGATAGGGCTGGCAATGAGGAGGGATTTGACTCCTTGGCCAAGGAGAAAGGCAGTGTGCAGGAAATCTCCTGAATAATCTGTGGAAGGAAACAGCAGATTGGCACAAGCATCTGTGCACCAGATCAGAGACCACAAGACCTGTGGAGCCCAGCCGTGGAGACAGTGGTTTCCCAAGGACACTGGGGCAGTACGTTCCTTTACAGTTGTTATGCTTTGATTTCCTGCCTGGTGTTCTCCTCACCCTGCAACTCAAAATCTCAGTGCTGTGAAAGGGCAGGTTTTTCTCTTCTTTCTTGTGAATGTGTAGATGCTGCCTTGTCAATAACACATTCATCTTTCCTCCTCCTGACTCCCTTCTTCACAACGCTGAGCTGCTTGAAGGAAAAGGAAGAGGTGTATGCACCAAACTGATGGTAGTGACCGAGTCATTCAGTCAATGAATCCTGCTATACCCCACATACACAGAGAAGCTTAGAAACAAGAGAGTCACAGAATTCATGACTGAGTAAACTCAGTGCAAACCCATGTTGACAATAACTGCACAATAATAGCCAACACCCTGTCCCAGAACCCTTTGAGCAACATCTCTCTTTGTGGGTATCTTGGGAGAGCGTCTGTAGGGGAAAGGACAAGACAAAGGCACAGACTGGGCTGCTACAGAAATTTAATGAGTCAAAAAAGGGGAGCGAGGTGAATGAGAGTAGAGGTCACAGTGTAGGGAGCATCAAGGCAGAAAGGAGTCTGTGACCCCCAGTGCGGTGCCATCTTCTGGGTTCCTGGGCCCTTCCCCAGGGCCATCACCAGCAGCTTTAGCAGGGGAGGCACCTCCTGCCACAGAAGCGGCCGCCCAAGCCGGAGAGGCCCAAGCCGGAGAGGCTAAAGCCCCCGGAGTTGATGGGCACTCCCTCGGAGCTGAGGATGCTGCCAACGGCAGCGGAGGTGGAGGAGCCCACGGCGGTGTTCTGAGGGAAGGAGGTGAGGATGGGGCCGGGCAGGGTCACCACCACGGCAGAGGGCTGGATGGCGACGATGGAGTCCTGGCACTGCCTGACACAGGGCTCATTGCAGCTGTTGGCCAGCGGGGTCGGGCCGCAGGGCTGGCAAGGCATGCATGGACTGAAGCAGGACATGTCTGGATGGTAGAGCTTCGCCTGGAGACAGGGCAGGGGCAAGCAGAGCAGGGACATGGGTTAAGAGCAACCTCTCCCTCCTTGAGCAAGGATGAAAATCTTGCTCTGTAGACAAGAGGTGGAGGCTGTGCACGGAGGCACATGGGCTTCTCCTTTCCCTCAGAAGATCCCTGCCAAGATTGACTGAGCCCAGGAAGGTTCCCACCAACCCCGTAGCTCAGGGTACACCTGATCTCATCCAAGCTCCAAGCTCTGTCCATGTCATAGACAAGTTCCCATCTCCATGTCACACCATCTGCCCTCCTCCCTCTACCATAGCAAGAAGCTCCAAGGCCCAGCACAAGACAAAGGTCAGGTATGTCCTCAGAAATGTCAGTGGAGGAGAAGGAGGCAAAAGAGCTTCAGACTCACCTTGTTCACAAGGAGATGGAGGCGAGAGCAGTGGATGAGAGAGTGTGGAGAATTTCCCGCTTTTATACTGTTCCTGCACAGCCCCAGGCCCACAGTCACTGCACATGGGCAGTAATTTTCCAGCAGACTCACCTCCAAAGCAAAACACCCACCTGATGGCACCGGTTGGGGTTTGGTTTCCATCAACAATGCATGTCCTCATTTCTGACACACCCACCAGGCCATGGAAGATGCTTTCAAGTACCAGGACGAGAAGCCCATGAATTTCCTGTGCAGAAACACATCAGCACAGGCAGAAGACAATTTGCAAGGGCATCCCCATGGATTTGGGTTCTTCATCATTACAGTGTAGTGTGTTGGGGCACAGGACAATGTCCTATTTTTCACACCCTGACACGCCACCCTGCAGATTGGGTGAGCCTTTGCACCCTGAGCAGACAGAGACACTAGGACCTGACAAGTTTCCAAAGCTCCTGCAGCCATTGAGCTATGGGAGCAGCAGCAGGAAAGTCCTGCTGAGGGCAATGGCCATGAGGTCATCCTGGAGTTGTGGACTTGGGTGATGCCCTGTGCTCAGAGCTCATTTTCAGAGGGCAGGGATGGAGCTGCCCTGGCCGCAGGGGAATTGAGCCCTGCATGGACATGGGCTGCACTCCTGGCTTGTCCTCACACCAAAGGCTGACACACGCCAGGCTAGAATTTGAATGTGAGTCGCCACAGGTAGGGAGAGTCCATCCCAGGAATCTTGCCTACGGAAGGCATTCCCCTGCCCTCCTGGGATGCGTCCCAGCTGCCTCCAGGGCTGCAGGGCAGGGAAGTGCATCGCTCCTTGATGTGCTTTGAGAGCTGGTTTCGTATTCAGAGGTGTTGTGAGCACTTGTCCTCCCTGAGCATCCCCAGGCACGTGGCACTGGGGGGTTCTGCAGCCCTCACTGCGTGGGCAGTTAGAAGAGATTTTCCTGCCTTTCCCATGGTGCTAGGTTGTGTTCCACACTGAGGAGGCCTTTGGGGCATTGATGGGAGGAGTGATAGAGCCCTAATGCCAGAGAAGATGTATCACCCCAGAGTGAGGGATGAGTCCCAGACAGGGGGGGATGTTTTCTGCAACCCTTTCCTTCCCTCCATCTCATGTTCTGGAGGGCACTTGCCACGTCCTCAGGAAGAGAAGCCTTTAGGTATTCTGCTGACATGTGCATTGTGGGGAAGAGCTGGGCTTCTTCCTTGCAAAGGGTGTTGCCAATAGTTGCAGTTCACTGCCCCAGTCTTGCATTCCAAGAGCTTGTATGAGGCTCCTTGAATACTTGGGGCTTGTCTTCTGCCCCATTGGCATGATTCTACCTTGGATAGCCTTGGGCTTCTCATCCCGAGACATGAAAGGAGCTGCATGGCAGTTTTACCACATCAAGAATGAGGAAATGAAATGGCAGCAATAATTGGAAACAAACCCTAACCTGTGCCATCAGGTGGGTGTTTTACTTTGGAGGTGAGTCTGCTGGAAAATTACTGCCTGTGTGCAGTGACTGTGGGCCTGGGGCAATGCAGGAGCAGTATAAAAGCAGGAGCTTCTCCTCACTCTCTCATCCACTGCTCTTGCCTCCATCTCCTTGAGAACAAGGTGAGTCTGAAGCCCCTTCTGTGTCTGCTTTTCCTCCTCCTCCTCCTTTGATTTTTCTCAGCACTTAACTGCCCCTTTGACCCAAGAGGGGCTTTGCTCATCCTGCCATGGAGAATGGAGAGGAAGATTTGCCATGGCTGGTTCTTGGTTGAGGAGACTTCTGAGCTCTGGGGTTGGTGGGGATCTCCCTGGGCTTCTGCAGTCTTGGCAGGGATCTTCTGAGGGAAAGGAGAAGTGCCTCCCTGCAGTCTCCACCTCTTGTCTACAGAGAAAGCCTTTCATCATTCCTGGTGTGGTGAAAGCTGCTCCTGACCCATGTCCGTGCTCTGCTTCCCACTGCTCTATTTCCCAGGTGAAGCTCTACCATCCAGACATGTCCTGCTTCAGTCCATGCATGCCCTGCCAGCCCTGCGGCCCAACCCCGCTGGCCAACAGCTGCAACGAGCCCTGTGTCAGGCAGTGCCAGAGCTCCACTGTCGTCATTGAGCCCTCCCCCGTGGTGGTGACACTGCCCGGCCCCATCCTCAGCTCCTTCCCTCAGAACACTGCTGTGGGCTCCTCCACCTCCGCTGCCGTTGGCAGCATCCTCAGCTCCGAGGGAGTGCCCATCAACTCCGGGGGCTTTAGCCTCTCTGGCTTGGGCCTCTCCGGCTTGGGCGGCCGCTTCTGTGGCAGGAGTTGTCTTCCCTGCTAAAGCTGCTGGTGATGGCCCTGGGGCAGAGCCCAGGGACCCAGAAGATGGCCTCACATGGGGAAGGAGTCTTTGCTTGTTGCTTCCAGAGCAGCCGATCAACTCCATCACCTCTTGAACAAGGACTGGGCTAGGCTGGTCTCTCGCACAGCACAGCCCACACCTGCCTCTGCTATTGTCTGCAGTGGGGCCTCCATTCCCATTTTTCTCTTTTGACTCATTAAATTTTTTCTGCATCCCAGCCTGTGCCTTTGCCTCATCCTTTTTACTGGAGGTACTCCCCAAAATGCCATGTGTCTCATGTGTGGTTCTGGGATGGGGTTTTGGAGATACTTGTGCTCTGAGAGGTAACACAGGCTTGCTTCTGATATTTTTTAGTTACACATTGGGTGATCCTCTGCTTTCTAAACTTCTTTTCCTATCTTAATCTGGGCAGAATGACCAGGTGCTGTTCAGTGAATATTGCTACTCCAATAATGACTTTTGGTCTCCCACTAAAGCTTTCCCTTCTCCGTGATCAGCAAAATCTGTACCCTCAGCCTATCTTGGCCAGCCATCTTCATCGACCTTCACACATTCCTAGCTCCTCACTACCTCTCTTCCTGCCCTGAGTCTCTTCCTGCCTCCCACTCTCCAGAAACATTCCCAGGAAGCCTTGGGCACAACAGGGAATGAGCAGGGCAAATGGGATATTTTCTGCCTGTGGGCCTGTGTGGCAGTCTATGAGAGGAAGGGGAAAAACCAGAAAACCCAAGGGGTGCAAAGGCAACACCCAGCACCTTGCACCAGCAGAGGATGCCCAGGCATGCTGCAAAGAATGGCCTCTTTGGAAAGACTGCCTACAATTGTATTGCTGATCATGATGTTATACAGCATGGCATAGTCCTTTCATCTGTTCAGGTCAGGTCTCCTGGCAGTGTCCCATCCAGCTACTTGCACACCACTTCTATCCACCATGTGCCAATATCCAAAGCTTAGGCTTGTTATCTGCAATGTTTTAACCACACATTTGAAGCTCAGCACTAAAATGATCAAAATACAACCTCTGTCATTAGGTAAGATATTTTTCTTTGGATGTGAGTCTGTCTGAGAATTACTGCCTGCTGCAAGTGAAATTGCTCTGAGGGCACTTTGGCTGCAAAGAGTTATTGTGAACAGCTCAAGGTCCAAGTGGAAACAAGTGACAAGAGGTTTGCTTCAGGGATCCCTACTGAGAGCAATACTGTTTCATCTCTTCACCAGTGACAGAGGTAGTGGGGTTGAGTGCACCCTTAGAGAGCTGCTCCAGGACACCAAGCTGAGGGGCAACTGACACACATGAGGAAGGGATGGTGTTCAGAGGAACCCTGACAAGCTTGAGGAATGATCTTATGTGAAACTCAGGATATTCAACAAGACCAAGGGCAAGGCACCACACCTGCACTTGGGCAACATTAATACAGACTGGAAGATGAAAGCTTGAGGACTAGGGGACACTGAAGATTGATAAACAAGACAGAAGCTGGCAGTGTGTGCTGGCAGCTCAGAAAGCCAAGCGTGTCCTGGGCTGCATCAAAAGAAGCATGGCCAGCACACTGGGGGAGTGATTCTCTGCTTCTAGTCCTCACTCATTAGAGGAACATTGAGGCCGGCCAGTGTCCCCAGTAGAAACAAGACATAGACCTGTTAGAGTAGGTCCAGAGAAGAGCTACAAAATTTATCAGATACCTGCAACTCCTTCAGATGACGGAAGGCTGAAGGAGATGGGTGTTTTCATAGTGGAGAAGTCCATGCAGAGATGTTATTGCAGCCTTTCAACATATAGAGGGAACTTAGAAAGAAGTCCAAAGTAGAATTTCAACTGTCCTAACAGGACAAGAAGCAACACTTTTAAACTGAAATAGGGGTCATGAAGGTTGGACATAAGGAAGAAATTTATTAGGATGTGGATGATGAGACACTGGAAAAGGTTGCCTGGAGAATAATGGGGTGCTCCATTACTGAAGTGTTGAACATCAGGTTTGACAGAACTTTGAGTAACATGATGCAGTGACAGATGTACCTGCCCATGGTAAGGAGTTTGATGTCAATGATCTTTAAAGGTCTCTTCCAACCAAAATCATTCTATGATTCTATAATTATATGGCTCTACAATAAGGTCCCCCCCGAAACATTTTTCTCTTTGAGAAAGCTGTGATAAGGAAGAGTTTCCCCTGGCCTTGCCTGGAAAGCAAGTGCTGTGTCTTGTCAGTACCACATTCCCCCCAGAATACTTACATAAAAATGTTGAAGTTACTGAGGAATACGAAATGTGTGTGCAGCCAAGTGGATTGAAGGTTCTGACCAATGTGGGATAATTGTATCCCAGCCATAAAAGGCAGACTTTCTTAAGAAAGTAGTGGGTCCTTGATGGATGACTGAACATAATCACTGACAGCCTGTTCTGACAGTGACTGCAAAACCATCCTCAACAAAACCCTCCCAGGATCAGCCCTGAGCAACATCTCCTGTTTGGCCATCTTGGGAGAGAATCTCCAAGAGAAAGGATGAGACAAAAGCACAAGCTGGAATGCAGCAGAACTTTAATGAATCAAAAAAGAGAAAAGAGGTCGACTGGAGTGCAGATCTCAGTGCACACCAGCAGCTTTAGCAGGGAAGACAACTCCTGCCACAGTTGCGGCCACCCAAGCCAGAAAGGCCCAGGCTGGAGAGGCCAAAGCCCCCGGAGTTGATGGGCACTCCCTCGGAGCTGAGGATGCTGCCAACGGCAGCGGAGGTGGAGGAGCCCACGGCGGTGTTCTGAGGGAAGGAGCTGAGGATGGGACCAGGCAGGGTCACCACCACGGGGGAAGGCTCAATGACGACAGTGGAGCTCTGGCACTGCCTGACACAGGGCTCATTGCAGCTGTTGGCCAGCGGGGTTGGGCCGCAGGGCTGGCAGGGCATGCATGGACTGAAGCAGGACATGTCTGGATGGTAGAGCTTCACCTGGAGATAGAGCAGGGATATGTTTCAGGAGCAGCCTTTCACCCCGTCAGGAAGGATGAAAGGATGAAAGGCATGCTCTGTAGACAAGAGATGGAGACTGTGCAGAGAGGCACATGGGCTTCTCCTTTCCCTCAGAAGATCCCTGCCAAGACTGCAGAAGCCCAGGGAGATCCCCACCAACCCCAGAGCTCAGAAGTCTCCTCAGCCAAAGTCTATCAATGGCACATCTTCCACCCCATTCCCTCTCCCATGACAAGATGGTCCAAGCCCCTCATGGGTCAAAGAGGCAGTTAACTGCTGAGAAATCTCCAAGGAGGAGTAGAAGGAGAAGGGGTTAGAGAAAGGACTTCTGACTCACCTTGTTCTCAAGTAGATGGAGGCAAGAGCAGTGGATGAGAGAGTGAGGAGAAGTTCCTGCTTTTATACTGCTCCTGCACTGCCCCAGGCCCACAGTCACTGCACACAGGCAGTAATTTTCCAGCAGACTCACCTCTAAACCAAAACACCCACCTGATGGCACAGGTTAGGAGTTGATTTTCATAAATGCTGCCATTTCAAATCCTCATTCCTGATATGATGGACTTGCCATGCAGCTCCTTTCATGTCCTGGGGTAATAAGCCCAAGGGTATCCAAGGTAGAATCATGCCAATGAGGCAGAAGAAAAGCCCCAAGTATTTGAGGAATCCCCAAAAGACACGTGTGATGTTGGCTTGGGGCAGTGAAGTGTCACTGTTGGCAAATACCTTTGTAGGACGAAGCCCAGCTCTTCCCCACAATGCACATGTCAGCAGAATATCTAAAGGCTTCTCTTCCTTTCTCTTCATTGCTCCCCAGAACATGACATGGAGAGAAGGAAAGGGTTGCAGAAAACATCTCCCCCTGTCTGGGACTCATCCCTCACTCTGGGGCATTACATCTTCTGCCACTAGGGCTCTATCACTCCTCCTATCCAAAGGCTTCCTCAGTGTGGAACACAACCCAGCACCATAGGGAAGGCAAGAAAATCTCTTTCAACTGCCCACGCAGTGAGGGCTGCAGAACCCCCCAGTGCCACGTGCCTGGGGATGCTCAGGGAGGACAAGTGCTCACAACACCTCTGAATACGAAACCAGTTCTCAAAGCACATCAAGGAGCGATGCACTTCCCTGCCCTGCAGCCCTGGAGGCAGCTGGGACGCATCCCAGGAGGGCAGGGGAATGCCTTCCGTAGGCAAGATTCCTGGGATGGACTCTCCCTACCTGTGGCGACTCACATTCAAATTCTAGCCTGGCGTGTGTCAGCCCTTGGTGTGAGGACAAGCCAGGAGTGCAGCCCATGTCCATGCAGGGCTCAATTCCCCTGCGGCCAGGGCAGCTCCATCCCTGCCCTCTGAAAATGAGCTCTGAGCACAGGGCATCACCCAAGTCCACAACTCCAGGATGACCTCATGGCCATTGCCCTCAGCAGGACTTTCCTGCTGCTGCTCCCATAGCTCAATGGCTGCAGGAGCTTTGGAAACTTGTCGGGTCCTAGTGTCTCTGGCTGCTCAGGGAGCAAGGGCTCACCCAATCTGCAGGGTGGCGTGTCAGGGTGTGAAAAATAGGACATTGTCCTGTGTCCCAACACACTACACTGTAATGAGGAAGAACCCAAATCCATGGGGATGCCCTTGTGAATTGTCTTCTGCCTGTGCTGATGTGTTTCTGCACAGGAAATTCATGGGCTTCTCATCCTGGTACTTGAAAGCATCTTCCATGGCCTGGTGGGTGTGTCAGAAATGAGGACATGCATTGTTGATGGAAACCAAACCCCAACCGGTGCCATCAGGTGGGTGTTTTGCTTTGGAGGTGAGTCTGCTGGAAAATTACTGCCCATGTGCAGTGACTGTGGGCCTGGGGCTGTGCAGGAGCAGTATAAAAGTGGGAACTTCTCTACACTCTCTCATCCACTGCTCTCACCTCCATCTCCTTGTGAACAAGGTGAGTCTGAAGCTCTTTCTCCTCCTTCTCCTCCACTGACATTTCTGAGGACATACCTGGCCTTTGTCTTGTGCTGGGCCTTGGAGCTTCTTGCTATGGTAGAGGGAGGAGGGCAGATGGTGTGACATGGAGATGGGAACTTGTCTATGACATGGACAGAGCTTGGAGCTTGGATGAGATCAGGTGTACCCTGAGCTACGGGGTTGGTGGGAACCTTCCTGGGCTCAGTCAATCTTGGCAGGGATCTTCTGAGGGAAAGGAGAAGCCCATGTGCCTCCGTGCACAGCCTCCACCTCTTGTCTACAGAGCAAGATTTTCATCCTTGCTCAAGGAGGGAGAGGTTGCTCTTAACCCATGTCCCTGCTCTGCTTGTCCCTGCCCTGTCTCCAGGTGAAGCTCTACCATCCAGACATGTCCTGCTTCAGTCCATGCATGCCCTGCCAGCCCTGCGGCCCGACCCCGCTGGCCAACAGCTGCAATGAGCCCTGTGTCAGGCAGTGCCAGGACTCTGTCGTCGCCATCCAGCCCTCTGCTGTGGTGGTGACCCTGCCCGGCCCCATCCTCACCTCCTTCCCTCAGAACACCGCCGTGGGCTCCTCCACCTCCGCTGCCGTTGGCAGCATCCTCAGCTCCGAGGGAGTGCCCATCAACTCCGGGGGCTTTGGCCTCTCCAGCTTGGGCCTCTCCGGCTTGGGCAGCCGCTTCTGTGGCAGGAGGTGCCCCCCCTGCTAAAGCTCCTGGTGATGGCCCTGGGGAAGGGACCAGGGACCAGAAGATGGCACCGCACTGGGGGTCACAGACTCCTTTCTGCCTTGATGCTCCCTACACTGTGACCTTTACTCTCATTCACCTCGCTCCCCTTTTTTGACTCATTAAATATCTGTAGCAGCCCAGTCCGTGCCTTTGTCTTGTCCTTTCCCCTGCAGATGATCTCCCAAGATATCCACAAAGAGAGATGTTGCTCAAAGGGTTCTGGGACAGGGTGCTGGCTATTATTGTGCAGTTATTGTCAACATGGGTTTGCACTGAGTTTACTCAGTCATGAATTCTGTGACTCTCTTGTTTCTAAGCTTCTCTGTGTATGTGGGGTATAGCAGGATTCAATGACTGAATGACTCGGTCACTACCATCAGTTTGGTGCATACACCTCTTCCTTTTCCTTCAAGCAGCTCAGCGTTGTGAAGAAGGGAGTCAGGAGGAGGAAAGATGAATGTGTTATTGGCAAGGTAGCATCAACACATTCACAAGAAAGAAGAGAAAAACCTGCCCTTTCACAGCACTGAGATTTTGAGTTGCAGGGTGAGGAGAACACCAGGCAGGCAATCAAAGCATAACAACTGTAAAAGAACGTACTGCCCCAGTGTCCTTGGGAAACCACTGTCTCCACAGCTGGGCTCCACAGGTCTTGTGGTCTCTGATCTGGTGCACAGATGCTTGTGCCAATCTGCTGTTTCCTTCCACAGATTATTCAGGAGATTTCCTGCACACTGCCTTTCTCCTTGGCCAAGGAGTCAAATCCCTCCTCATTGCCAGCCCTATCGCTGCCAGTGGGCAGAGGCACAAATGCCATTCTGGGGCAATGGGATCACAGCATACTCGAGTTAGAAAGTACCTCCAGAGGTCATAGGGCCCAGCCCCTTGCTCCAGAGTCAAATCAGCCATGAGCATCCAAGGGCTGTTACTGCGCTACCTCCCCAGGCAACCTTTTCCACTCCTTGACTCTCCTCCTGGTGAAAACCATTTGCCACCAATCGAGTCCAAACCCCTCATCTCTCAATGTGACCCTAATGTCTCCAGTTCTCCAACCACACACTGTCACAGTGAGGACTTTAAGCCTGGATCTGTCCTCTGGTGGACCTCAGCACGGCTACCACTGAGCTGCTCTTAGGTCTCCCACCAAAGCCTTCTCTCCACAATCAGCAAGCCTCATGCCCTCAGCCACTCCTCTCCAAACACGTGCTCCAGCTCCTTACCATCTTGGACACCCTCTGCTGAACTCACTGCATTTGGTCAAGGTCTTTCTCCCATTAGATCGGTCTTGTGTTCGAGCAGTGTTCTAGAGCCCAACTGGTGAATGCTGAGCAGAGTGGCATGACTCCTTTTTATATTGGCCATGATGCCGATGACAGTCCATTTTGTTCCGAAACGGTTTTGATGGTGTTACCATAAAAACTGGCCCTGCCTAAGGCTGCTGCTTGTCAGGGTGGAAGCATGTGTGGAGAGCTAGGGCTGGTTGCGGCCATGCAGGCATCTGGGTGGCCATGTAGGATCTCACCCAGTTCTCTCCTGCAGCAGTCCAGCTGCTCCCCTTCGTCAGCCACAAGCCTCTGGTCACTGCACTGGTGTGCAGAGCTCCTGGGCACACCCTTGAGACACTCAGCCTGCACGAGCTGCCTTTTACTGACCTGCTCCCACTCTCCAGAAACATCTCCAGGAAACCCTGGGCACAGGCAGTGAAAGAACAGGGCAAGGAGGATGTTGTCTGCCTGTGTGCATGTGTGACAGTCCATGAGGGGAAGGGGAAAAAAGAGAAGTCCAAGTGGTGCAAAGGCAATACCCAGCACCTCACACTAGCAGAGGATGCCCAGCCCTGCTCCAAAGAACAGACACTTTGGAAAGGCTGCCCTCAGTCTTTCAGTTCACAACCACTGTGTTAGCAACCACTACACGTTCATCCCCAAAACTCCGTCCCAGAATCACACAGAGAAACAGCTCTGTCCTTGGGCACCTTGGGAGAGCATCTGTAGGGGAAAGGATGACAGAAAGGCATGGGTTGGGATGCAGCAGAACTTTAATGAGTCAAAACAGGAAAACAAGGACACTGTGAGTGGAGATCCTGGTGCAGGGAGCACTCAAGGCAGAAAGGAGTCGGCATCCCCAGTGCGGTGCCATCTTCTGGGTCCCTGGGCCCTTCCCCAGGGCCATCAGCAGCAGCTTTAGCAGGGGGGACACCTCCTGCCACAGAAGCTGCTGCCCAAGCCAGAGAGGCCCAAGCCGGAGAGGCTAAAGCCCCCGGAGTTGATGGGCACTCCCTCGGAGCTGAGGATGCTGCCAACGGCAGCGGAGGTGGAGGAGCCCACGGCGGTGTTCTGAGGGAAGGAGCTGAGGATGGGGCCGGGCAGGGTCACCACAACGGCAGAGGGCTGGATGGCGACGATGGAGTCCTGGCACTGCCTGACACAGGGCTCATTGCAGCTGTTGGCCAGCGGGGTTGGGCCGCAGGGCTGGCAGGGCATGCATGGACTGAAGCAGGACATGTCTGGATGGTAGAGCTTCACCTGGAGACAGGGCAGGGGCAAGAAGAGCACGGACATGGGTCAGGAGCATCCCCTCACACCATCATTATAGAGACAAGCCACAGGATAAGCAGAAGAGCTGGAGGCCTTGTACAGACACCCATGGACTTCCTCCCGTCAGCCCAAAAGACCCTGACAAGAGCAACCAAGCCCAGAGATTCCTTCCAAGCCCATAGCTCAGGAAACACATAACCAAGTCCCATCCTATCTCAATGACACAGTTGCTGCCCCCTTCCCTTTCCCATATCAAGCAGTTCCAAGACCAGGTGGGGGTCACAGGGGCAGTTATGAGCTGAGATACTCTGGAGGAATACAATAAGGAGAAGGAGATATGGCTTCATACTCACCTTGTTCTCAAGGAGATGGAGGCGAGAGCAGTGGATGAGAGAGTGAGAAGTTCCTGCTTTTATACGCCTGCTGCACTGCCCCAGGCCCATGGTCACTGCACACAGACATTAATTTTCCAGCAGACTCACCTCCAAAGCAAAACATACACCTCATGGCACAGATTGGGTTTGTTTTCCACCAATGCTGCCATTTAATTTCCTCATTTCTCACATGCCTCCTTTGCGATGTGCTCTGCTTTCATGTGCTGCCATGACATTCCAAGGGATACGGCAAGGAACACCGTTTTTGGTATGATGAAGTGCCCTCAAGTGGTGGAGTGTGGAGGTTCCGTGCAGGAAGGGGATGCTGGCTTAGGACAGTGAAATGCAGTTTAGTACTCCCTTTGCAAGAAGAGGTTTCAGCTGTCTTCCTGTTGATGCCCTTTGCTTTGGGGAGAGCATCTGCCAAGTTTGCTGAGTGCAGGTTTAGGAAACCTGAATGCGAGGTTTCCGAACCCAAACCTCACTTGGCATTGAACCAGAAACGAGGTCTTCTTTCAGGCAGCTCAGCAGCAAAAGGGAGCCTTGGGAGAAGGCTGAATGGAGCAGATCCACTGGGGACAGGGGATATAGGAAAGGTGAAAGTAATCCGAGGATCCTTGTCCTTGGTCTTTAGTGGACAGATTAAAGTGGACAGGGATAAGCAAATGTTAATCCTATCTAACCAAGGGTTTTGATGCTGTAACAGTCACTGCAGACCAACTGATGATATACAAGCTGTGGAAGAGGGCAGTGCAGGGCATCGAAATCTGGCACGTCTGCTGCTCTCCAAGGGTTGTGATGAGTGGCACAAAGCCCTTTCTGGTTGCCACGGACTCCTGGTGCCCTGCAGGGGCCCAGACTGGGACCAATAGTGTTTAACCCTTAATGCAAAGTCCTGTACACTCCACAGAGATAAAGAAAGGGTTGCAGAAAACATCTCCCCCTGTCTGGGACTCATCCCTCACTCTGGGGCATTACATCTTCTGCCATTAGGGCTCTATCACTCCTCCTATCCAAAGGCCTCCTCAGTGTGGAACACAACCCAGCACCATGGGGAAGGCAGGAAAATCTCTTCCAACTGCCCACGCAATGAGGGCTGCAGAACCCCCCAGTGCCACGTGCCTGGGGATGCTCAGGGAGGACAAGTGCTCACAACACCTCTGAATACGAAACCAGCTCTCAAAGCACATCAAAGAGCAATGCACTTCCCTGCCCTGCAGCCCTGGAGGCAGCTGGGACGCATCCCAGGAGGGCAGGGGAATGCCTTCCGTAGGCAAGATTCCTGGGATGGACTCTCCCTACCTGTGGCGACTCACATTCAAATTCTAGCCTGGCGTGTGTCAGCCTTTGGTGTGAGGACAAGCCAGGAGTGCAGCCCATGTCCATGCAGGGCTCAATTCCCCTGCGGCCAGGGCAGCTCCATCCATAACCCAGGAAATTCAGCTCCAAGTGGCCATTGCCTTGAGCATGTCCTTGCCACAGCTTGGGGGACTCACAGGACGTCAGCATCTTCTGGTAGGGTGTCTCCTGCTAGACAGGGTCCCAAGAGAGCAGCCAAAATCCATGGTGGTGTGAGGAATGTGGGAGGAATGAGACACTGTCCCAGGCACAAACACACCCCTACAGCAGTGAGAAGGGAGCCAACTGCACACCATTTGGTGAGGAATCAGGCGGTTTTGGTGGCCATGGCTCTTGGTGGGAGCATTCCCTTCCTGTAGAGTTGTACACAACCTCACCAGACTTCCCCACATCCATGTTCTCCATCTGCATAGAAGCCACCAGCACTCGGGGGCATATCTTCTGCCTCTGCTGACATGTTGCTGTCCCGGAATGCTTTGTCCTCTCATTATAGCACTTGAAAGGATCCCCCATGGCCTGGTGGTCATGTCAGAAATGAGGAAACTAAATGGCAGAAACCAAACCCCAGCTGGTGCCATCAGGTGGTTGTTTTGCTTTGGAGGTGAGTCTGCTGGAAAATTACTGCCTGTGTGCAGTGACTGTGGGCCTGGGGCTGTGCAGGAGCAGTATAAAAGCAGGAACTTCTCCTCACTCTCTCATCCACTGCTCTCACCTCCATCTCCTTGAGAACAAGGTGAGTGTGAAGCTCTTGTCTTCTTGCTTATTTCTTCCTTCTCTCCCTCATCTGGGTTATCTCAGTGCATACCTGCCTCTTTGTCCTATGGCATCTTGAGGCTGCTTTCCATCTGAGAGGGAAGGGTGAAGAATGTGCAGCATGAACAGATGTTGGAGCTTGGGTTAGTTGTCTCCTGGGCTGTGGGGCTGGGGATCTCCCTGAGCTTGGATGCTTTTGGTGGACCTCTTTTGGGCTAAGGGAAAGGGTCTGTCACGTTTTGTGCTTCAGGCTGCTCCTAACCCATGTCCGTGCTCTACTTGCCCCTGCCCTGTCTCCAGGTGAAGCTCTACCATCCAGACATGTCCTGCTTCAGTCCATGCATGCCCTGCCAGCCCTGCGGCCCAACCCCGCTGGCCAACAGCTGCAATGAGCCCTGTGTCAGGCAGTGCCAGGACTCCATCGTCGCCATCCAGCCCTCTGCCGTGGTGGTGACCCTGCCCGGCCCCATCCTCAGCTCCTTCCCTCAGAACACCGCCGTGGGCTCCTCCACCTCCGCTGCCGTTGGCAGCATCCTCAGCTCTGAGGGAGTGCCCATCAACTCCGGGGGCTTTGGCCTCTCCAGCTTGGGCCTCTCCAGCTTGGGCGGCCGCTTCTGTGGCAGGAGGTGCCCCCCCTGCTAAAGCTGCTGGTGATGGCCCTGGGGAAGGGCCCAGGGACCAGAAGATGGCACCGCACTGGGGACTGCTTCCAGAGCGGATGAGC
This sequence comes from Melopsittacus undulatus, assembly GCF_012275295.1. Taxonomy (NCBI): domain Eukaryota; kingdom Metazoa; phylum Chordata; class Aves; order Psittaciformes; family Psittaculidae; genus Melopsittacus; species Melopsittacus undulatus. Next base: position 2,382,138 of record NC_047543.1, on the reverse strand, counting down.
AACCCCAGCACTACTTGAATGCTCCATGCTGCTTTTCACCTCTGCCAATCTCTCCTGTCCCTCCTCTCTCCTTGTTCTCTTGTGCTTACTTGGGCTGGGAGCCTCACAAAGGCAGCCTAGGGAGGACCTGCTGGCCCTGCTCCCTCTGTTGGGAGCAGATGGACACCTTGTGGTATCCACCACAGCCATGAGGTACAGACTCCTTTCTGCCCCTGATGCTCCCTGCACTGGGCCTTCCTTTGTAACTGTTCTGTTTTCCTCATTTGACTCATTAAAGTTCTGCTACATCCCAGGCTGTAACTCTGTGTCATCCTTTCTGCTGCAGATGCTCTGCCAAGATGCCAAGGGAGAGCAAAGTGCACAGAGAGCACCCCTGTGCTTCTTTAATGCAGCAGGATAACTTGGTCTCCGCACCTTCCTATGATATGAAATACTTTGCATCTTGTGGGTTGGGTGGCCATTTCCCATGGAGGCTGCATGCCAAGATCCTTTTTGTTCTGTATAAGTGCTCTATCTGGCAAGAAATCCTCCTTTACGTGTTGTAGGAAAAAGTCCTTTGCAGAGATCAAAAAGCTTTTGACTCAGGACTGGAAGGCCCTTTACCAGTTTCAGCCCTTTGAACGCTGCAGTGAGACCAAGTTAAACTAGCCCTGCTTAGCCTACAGTGAGTGTGGTCCTGTTCTGGAGAGGGGAAATCTCCATTAGTGGATAGCTCAACCGAGTGAAACACCATCAGGCAGATGCAGGATATGGTCCATGAGGAGATTCCTACCACAAGAAGATGCATCCCTGCAGACTTCCTTTCTAGCCCGGGTGCTCAGGATGCCCTCAGCATCCAAGCATCACTCGGTAACCAGCCAGATCCCCATTGGGTGAATCCTCCACACCTGCAGATGTGGTCAAACGCAGCCTCTTCCGCCGGTCCCGTGTTCCGGGGCTGCAGATGCTCAGAGCCCGCACCAGTGAGCGGCGGCCGGGATCGGGTCTCTGCCGGTATCGGGTCTCTGCCGGTATCCGCCGCGTCCCTGGCTCTGTGTGGGCACCGCAGCGGAGCTGGACCTCGGCCTCGCCGCCTGCTCCTTCCCGGTGCCCTGAAGCTGCTGCACCCAGAGCGGCGGCTTCGCGCAGAGCCCGAACCGAGATGCGGGAGCGGGCTGGGGTTCGGGGGCTGCGGCACCATCGGTCCCGGCCTCCCGCAGGATGCGGCTGTGAAGCCGCCGCAGTTCGGAGCCGGCAACGAGCCCCACGCTCTCGGAGAGCCCCGGCCGGTGCCCGTGTCCAGCCCCGCAGGGCTCGGCACCACCCCGGCAGCCGCGTCCGAAAACACCGGGCTCATCCCGGTACCGCAGCACCCACCGGGGCCGGCCCCGCTCCCGGACCCCGTTCTGCGGAGCCGGAGCCCCAAAGCGGTTTGGAAAGAGCCAGGGGACCAGAGCCCCTTGAATGGACATCGCCCCACCCCTCACCCCATCCTTATATAGACATCTCCCCACCCTTTCAGTCCCTCCCCTTCCTTTTATAGACCTCTCCCTCCCCGCCATTTACATCTGTACGTCATCACAGTCGCCCTGCCCCCTAATTTCACAGCCCAGGTCCTGCTGCCCGCCCGCTCATACCTGCAGCCGCCGTCCCCGTCACCCGGGGCGCTTCCCTTCCTTCCTTCCCTTCCTTCCCTTCCTATCCTTCCCTTCCCGTTTGACTCTGGCTGTGGCTCTCGGGAGAGGCTTTGCCCCAGGACCTTACACCGGGACCAGTAACTACTCCTCACATAGGAACTGCAGCCTGGAAAGGGGGTTCCCGGGCTTCAGTGTCTCTGCTGCTCACCAGGAAGAAGGGGAAGTGGGGACAGACGCAGTTTGGGGGCTGGGAGCTGTCTCTGCCGTTTCCCCAACCTGATTTAGAGGTGATGGGAGCTCTGACCCCAGTGGGGTTATAGGCCAGTTGCCAGTAGGCTTTGCCATAACAGGAGAGCTCCTAGGAAGAGATTTCAGGGCTTCACATGGAGCTCCGAGCATGCAGAAAGCTGGTGCCGAGGCTTAAATCCCATCCTTCTGCCTCCATCCCGTGTCAGGGCTTTCCTGTCTTTCTCCTGGTGTCCCAGTGGAAAACAGGGTTTATCCTCCCTGAGCCCAGGGCTAAGCTGTGCTCTGGCACAGGCAGATCTTCCCCCTGCCGCAAAACCCAGCCTGGCTCCTGCTGAAGCTGGAGAAGCTCCCAAACATGGAGCACACAAGGCAGCATTGGGCTGCAGCATGAAGGCACATGTGCAGGCTGTGAGGCTGCCTGGGCAGGGCAGCAGGAGCAGAAGGGAAGGAGGCCGTGCAAAAGCAAAGCTGGATTTGATGGGAAAGGAGGTGCACAGAGGTTTCCACATCTGCACGGACAGGAAGGTATGGAGGAGGAGAGGAGTCACCTGGGAATGGTGTGGACAGGAAGGGTAGGCTGAAGATATGGCCCAATCTTGGCTTGAATATGAGAATAATGAGAGGAATGGGAGGATGAAGCAATAGGAATTGCAACACCCATGGTGGAAGTAACCCCTGGAACCTTCTCTGGGTCACGCTGGATGGGCCGGGGCACCCCTCAGGTGTGGGAGCATCACACAGCCCAGAGCACAAAGGCACCTTCATGTACCCTCATCAGCAGGGGCAGGGAGAGGCTGAGGATGGAAAAGGCAGCCACAAGCATGGGACGGAATGCAGCAGCAGTGATGCACAGTGGTTTTGCTGGAGGTAGGTTGTGTCAGATAAGGGCAGGGCTGCTGGGTTTGACCCAGGGGATGTGATGCTCCTCTCCTGTGAGGTATAATGGGACTGTTTGCCCCAGAGCTGTGGTGGGATTGTGATGGGGAGGCAGAAATGAAGCACTCTGCTCACAGGTTCCTGCTCAGAGGCAAACTGATGGGTTGGGGCAACAGCACTAGCACATCCTGGCAGGGTTAGGACATGGAAAAGCCTGTCTGGGAGATGCTGCTGATGGCTGAGAGCAGGTCAGAGTTAGCTCTGTGATCACAAAAGCAAGACCAGAGCTTCTGCAGCTCAAGCCAGCATTGGCCTGGATCCTGCGTGCCCAGTGCAAGAGCAGCAGAGCAGAGGAGAGGCTGATTACAGCCTGCTCAGGCTCATTACACCTCTGTAAACACCTAACGCAATGCAGCCCCTGCCTGCCAAATGGGACAGCCTCTGGCATCTCCTTCAGCCCAGGTTAGGAGCAGGGGGTGACAGGGCTCAGACCCCTGTGGCATTGCTTAGACCTTGGTGACACACACTGGTTCTTGGGAAGGGAGAAGTGAGGGGGTCCTGCAGCCCAATTTAACGGGAGCAGAGACATGGTGAGTGCTGGCACCAGGTGCCTGCTGCAGACCTGGGCAGGGAGCAGCAGGGGATGTCTAACAATAATCCAATGATTGGGGATTAGCCATGATGCCAACAGGGATCTACGACAAGCCTTGGGGTGATGGGCATGGACCAGAACCAGGTCCTGCTGTCCCTATGAGCTGCCATCCTCCTTTCCCAGGGTTGGGGTCCCTGTGGCTGAGAGAGATGCATGGACATGTTTGTGGGCAACACATCTGATTGCATCAAGTCATAGCATCATGAGAATCAACCTGGTTGGAAAAGCCTTTTAAGCTCATCCAGTCCAACCATTTCCAAGGCCACCCCTGCCCCATGGCACTGAGGCCTCCTCTCCACGGGGTGTGAACCCTTGCAGGGCCGGTGCCTGCAGCCCTGCCCTGGGCAGCCTGTTCCAATGCCTGAGCACCCTGTGGGGCAGGAATTGTTCCTCAGCTCCATCTAAACCTGCCCTGGTGCAGCTTGAGGCCGTTTCCTCTTGTCCCATCCCTTGTTCCTTGGGAGCAGAGCTCAGCCCCTCCTGGCTCCATCCTCCTGGCAGGCACTTGGAGGAGCCATCAGGTCCCCCCTGAGCCTTCTCTTCTCCAGCCTGAACCCCCCAGGTCCCTCAGCCCTTCCCCATCTCCCTTGAGCTCCAGGCCCTGCACCAGCCCCATTGCCCTTCTCTGGACCAGCTCCAGCACCTCTGCAATGCCTTTTAACAGCCCAGGAATGCATTTCCCAGCAGTGACTCCCCGGGTGACCCAGGGTCCCTGGCATTGACTCACCACCACTCTCCACCCTTAGTGGGGTTGCCTGCCTCCCATCTAAGCCAGTCCATCCTCAAGCCTCTGCACAGGCTGAGATACACGCAGCACTTTGCCCTGGACCAGCCCCAAACGCCCACATGCTGCTCTGCTTATAGACCTGATTCATCCACCATTCATGCTCCTCGGCATCCCCTGCGCCATTCACCCTGATCCCGGGCTGAGCTCCTCAGCATCCTCCTGCTGGGGCAACATGATGGATGTGGTCCTGCTCCATGGGCTGCTGCTCCTCCTGCCCTTGGCAGCCCTGCTGCTCTACCGGTACAATGCCACCTTCCACTACTTCTGCAAGGTGGCCTTCTTCAACTGCTGGATCATTGCCATGGCCACCCTCCTGTCCCCCTTTGCAGCTCTTCGGGGACGCTCTGTGGAGAACATGAAGTGAGTACAGCACGGGGATGTGTGTCTGTTGTAGAAGTGGCTGGGTGAGGAGCTCGTGTGGGTTTGTGGACACATGCTGTCTGCTGCCCCAGTCATCCTTATTGAGTCCTGGGGCCACATCAAGTGCTGTGGTCATGTCCACATGGCAATGAAGTGTGCATCTGCATCTTCTGCTGTGGTGAAGAGTTGCTGGCCATCCCAAGGGAGGGATACACCTTGATGGAGGTGGCCAGCTGGGTCAGGATTAATGGTACCAGGAGGATGACACAGCATAAAAGAGATTGTTCTTGGGCATCACTGTACTGGGGTCATCAGTTGAGCGGATTGGGGGGGGGGGGGTTGGCCAAGGTTGGAGGTACCATCATTAGCAGGATGGAAATGCACCCCTATCACCATCTCCCTGCCCAGTGGGAGCCCCAGGAGCTGTGCTTTGGCAGAGAGCTTTGGGGATGTCTGGGTGCCATCAGCTGTGGGACATGGCACAGTCCTGTCCCAGCTCTGCTCCAGGGTGGTGGCAGCCCAGATAACATCGCTGTGCAACACGAGGGGAAGGTCCGATTGCTTTCAAGGGTGTTGCAATCTTGACACTGGATTCCTGGGTATGAGAAGGGTACCAGGAGGGATGCAATTATGTCAGGATGAAAGATGCCTGAGCTCATAGCATCGCTGGGCTTGAGCCATCGTGTGCTGGTGCCAATGGATTCCGGGCCCTTGGCAGAAGTTTGATGCAGGAATGCTGTGCACACACGGGTGCATCCAGAGGTGCCCCGAGCTCTGGCGCAAAAGCTTCCGGCTCAGTGGAAATCCCTGTGTGACTCAATGTGACTCACGCTGCCTTATCTTGTCCCACCAACACCTCACAGCCATCCTCCATGAGAGCATCACGCCCAGCTCCGTCTCCTCCTCAGGCTCCGAATCGCAAAGCCTGCGGCTTGGAGCACGTTCCTGTCATTACTTCTGGCTTTGGGGCATTGCCATCAGTGTTTTACTTCTCTGCAGACACAGGGATCTCTGAGCCTGCATCTCCCAAGGGATAGGGGTTCTGCTGATACAATGGACCCTCTAAACATCATGTCTCCTTCCTATGTGCCTACCTCTACTATCCCCTCCCAAGCTTCTTCTCATCCCTCCCTGGTCCTGAGTTCCTGCCCCTGTGGGTGCCCTGGGACCAGTTGCTCCCAGATGTGTGGCTCTTGGCATGGATGCTCTTCATGCCATGGGTTGGAGAGTGCCCCATTTCAATGCCAAAAACGTGCCAGCTCTTTCTCTCCACTGTGGGTGCTGCAATCCCCGTTGCTTCATCCTCCTTCCGTTCCTTTCGTTACTCTCATACTGAGTGTCACCCTTCATCAGCTCTGCCATCTGGTCCAGCCCTCTCTGGATGGGGACACAGCTCTTCCTTGTTCCTCCTTCCATCTGCATGGATGGAAGGTCCATCTCTTCCTGATGCTGCAGGTCCAGTGGAGCTGTTCTCTGTGATTTCCTCTGCAGAATGAAGCAGAGTTGTTTTCCTTTCCCTGCTTTCTGCCCCCTCCTCCTGCAGCACAAAGCTTGGTGCCCAGGGTGCTGCCCTTTGGCTGCTGTGCTGGGACAGTCCATGGAGACATCCACATCCCTGTAAAACCATCCAGACTGTTCCTCTGCATGTCCTCCTTCATACAGTCATGGGATCAACTTGGTTGGAAAAGGCCTTCAAGATCATCAAACCCAACCATTGCCCAGCACTGCTGAGGCCACCCCTGCCCCATGGCACTGAGGCCTCGTCTCCACACTGTGTGAGCACTTGTAGGGCTGGTGCCTGCAGCCCTGCCCTGGGCAGCCTGTTCCAAAGCCTGAGCACCCTGTGGGGCAGGAATTGTTCCTCAGCTCCATCTAAACCTGCCCTGGGGCAGCTTGAGGCCATTTCCTCTTGTCCTGTCCGGATCTCATCCACCTACAGCTCAGTTCCCCATGGATGCTATCCAGCTCCTCTGGCTCTATGTGTCTGCAGTGCTGGTGTGTGGGTTTCCAGCTGTACACTGGGTGAGCCTCAGGGTGAAGCTTACCTGGGCAAAGACTGTGGTCCTCACTGGGATGTGATGGTTTACACCTTGGCTGCAGGCAGACATCCCATCCCATCCCATCCCATCCCATCCCATCCCATCCCATCCCATCCCTTCCCATCCCATCCCATCCCTTCCCTTCTCTTCTTGCTTTGCTATCATCCCTGGACATCAGAAAGTCTGTTCTTCTCCCTTGTGTTGGCTGCTCTTCCTTAGGAGCTCCAATGAAGACTTTCTACTACTGACAGCAGCTGGGCTCCCCTTGGGGGTGGTTGCAGGGTTAGCTCTGAGCTATGCAGGCTATAAATGTGCTTAGAAAAGCGAAGACTGCATACAGACTGACACAGTCTGTGCTCATTCAGACCACATCTAGCCTGGCCCATGCTGGGCTTTGCTCCCTCAGTGGGAAAGCATCACAGCCCCACTCTGTGTGATCTGCTCCCAGTGTGTGTTCCTCTGCCCTAGGCTCCTGCGTGCTGCAATCCTGCCCCTCAAACACTTTTATGGCATCAAGATGCAGGTGTGGGGCTTGGAGCACCTGAACACCGAGGAGCTCTATGTGATAGTTTCCAACCACCAAGCTGCTCTTGACCTCATGGGTAAGTGCAAAGGAGATGGGGGGCTCAGCACTTGTATAGGCAGCTTTTGGGGTGCTGCAGGGGTGGACCAGGCTCACCCTTGGGGGTCCCAGAGAGGCCAGGACCAGGGTTTGTACAGGGCAGTGTGGTAGGCATGAGCCAGAAGAGGTGGTGGGACAGGAGCTCAGGGCTATGGATGTGCTACAGAGGGAGGGTTGAGCCAATGGACGATGATACCAGGTCACTGCAGCCACAGGGCTGGTTGGTGCTGGGTGCCATTGGGCATGGACAGATCCTTTCCTCTCCCATCCATCCTCCAGGCATGGTGGAGATCATCCCTGACCGCTGTGTGCCCATCGCCAAGAAGGAGATCCTATACATGGGCACGGTGGGGTGGGCCTCCTGGCTCAGCGGCATCATCTTTGTCGACCGCTATAAAAGGGAAGATGCCATCAACGTCATCTCCCAGACAGCCAGGACCATGCAGCGTGAAAAGGTGAGGGAGCAAGGGGGGAGCAGGGGAGCAAGCACCAATGGGGCAAGCACATTTCCAGGGTGACTGGGTTGGGTCCATGCTCACGTCTCCCCCTGTCCCATTCAGTTCCGAGTGTGGATTTTCCCTGAAGGCACCAGGAACCAGGACAAATCCATGCTGCCCTTCAAGCGTGGGGCTTTCCACTTGGCTGTGCAGGCTCAGGTAAGGCCAACCTGCCCCTCCGCTTGCCCTTGATGGAGTGGGGGAATGTGCACCCTGGGGCAGTGGGATGGGGGACATGAGGGTCTTCTGGGTTCTGCAGTCCGCAGGACAGGCACCCTGTGAGGGCACAGGGACCTGCTGAAGCCTGGGCCATGTCAGGAGCTGGAGGGGGTCTGTGTGATGGACACCCCTCATGCTCCGTGTCCTACAGGTTCCCATTTTCCCTGTCGTGTTCTCCCCATACTGGGATTTCTTCAGCTCCAAGGAAAAGAAATTCACATCTGGTGAGTGATGGACAAGAAGTCCCATTGGAAAGTGGTCAGGGCTGGTTGTAGGGATCAGGGATGGGTGGCTTGGAGGCCTCTGTGGAACACTGAGGCTGGTGGGGAGACCTGCTTCCCAGTAGGTTCACCTAACAGCATCCCTGGCCTTCCCCTTCTCTATCCAGGGACGTGCACCATCCAAATCCTCCCCAAGGTGGAAACCCAGGGCCTGAGCTCCACGGATGTCCCCAGACTGACCGACACTGTCCGCCAGGCCATGGCTGATGCCTTCGCTGAGATGTCTGTGAGCTGCTGTGAGGACCAGAGTGCTGAGCATCCTCAGCACCCACATTGTGCTGGGGTTGGGGCTGGGGCTGGCAGGGGCACAGGCAGCCCCCAGTGCGAGGAGAACACAACTGGGACCAGCAATTAGGCACATGGCTCAACCCCGTCAGGGCCACAAGGGAGGTGGCACAGCCAGAGGCTGAGCCATGCTGTCCCCTTGTCCCCTGTGGATGTGTCCACCAGACCTGCCACTGCCCCAGCAGCCTGGAGCAAGGGGAAGCAGAGCACTGCAGCATAGGGACAGGGCAGCACCCCAAAACCAGTGCAAGGTGCCCCTAAACCCCCTTGCTATGATTGTGCATCCCCTCCCCAGGGCACTGCCTGCCTCCCTCCAGCTTGGTCCTGGGTAACAAGCCCTGTCTGCCTGGATGGCTCCTGCCTGCACACTGGGATGGGGACAGAGATGTGCCAGGCAGGGCTGGGGCTTCACTGCACTGCTTTCTACCTCTGATGGTGTGACTCTCACTGGGGTTCACCCATGGGCTCACTGGGTTGCTTCTTCCAGAGGCTACTGCAAACTGGAGATGCTGCTCTGATGCAGCAAGCTCTGCGGAGGGGTCCAGAGCACAGTGTGTGGCCTGGGGAGGAGCCGCAGGTCCAGGGGATGTTGTCACGATGCTGAACTATGAGACAAGGGTGTGAGATTAAACAGTCCATACCTGGTGCTGTGTGTGCATTGCATCCTGCCTGTGCCTCTGGTGCTGAGGGGAGGGTGGGCAGGGGGATCCATCTCCTTGTGGCCATGAGGGGTGTCTGCATCACTGCACATGGAGCAGCTCTGCTCTGGAGCCAGGCTGAGAGAGCTGGGCTGGGGCAGCCTGGACAAGAGAAGGCTCCTGAAGGGGAGACCTGAGAGCAGCTCCAGTGCCTAAAGGGGCTGCAAGAAAGCTGGAGAGGGGCTTGGGACAAGGGCCTGTAGGGACAGGCCAAGGGGAATGGCTTGAACCTGCCCGAGGGGAGACTGAGCTGAGCTCTTAGGCAGAAGCTGTTCCCTGTGAGGGTGCTGAGGCGCTGGCACAGGGTGCCCAGAGAAGCTGTGGCTGCCCCATCCCTGGCAGTGCTCAAGGCCAGGTTGGACACAGGGGCTTGGAGCAGCTGCTCCAGTGGAAGGGGTCCCTGCCCGTGGCAGGGGTTGGAACTGGATGAGCAAGAGGGACTTTCCCATGGTCTCCAGACCAGGACACAACCAGATCCATCCATCATCTGCCACCTCCTCTGGCCTGTTCCCTGCAGCCAGGGATGGCTCTGGGCATCGACTGGCTCCTTCCCAACAGAGCAGCTCCTGTCCCAGCCATGCCATGGTGACAGTGGGGCAGGGGGAACGGCACATGGCTGTCCCCAGGGCTGGCTGCAGGGTGGGCAGCCTTCACCTCCCCTCTTCAAACAAGACGTGCAAGCCATGAGCAAACAAGGGCACAGGGCTCCAGGTTGGCATCGTTCCTGCTCTCGGAGTGCCTGGCTCACTATGGAGGAACGATCACCCACCCAGACAGACACCGTGAGCAGCACAATAGGGGCTTCCCATGAGCAGCAACTCTCTGGATCAAGAACTGTCCCATGAACATGGTCAGGGGCAGTGCACGTGTGAAGATCTCACTTCCCAGAAGGAGCCGTTATTCCCTGTGCTCCCTGTGTGCAGTCAGTCCATCAGCTCCGAGCTGACTCAGCAGCCCCACCACTATGGGTGGCGTTTGGCTGCCCAGAGCCTTGAACCCATCAAAGCTCAGGTCTGGTGGTTAAACATTGTCCTGGCTGGAAACCTGGGGCCTAGACACAGACCTCGCTTGTCTCTTGTTTGCTGCCAGCAGGGAGATGAAAGCTTGAGGAGAGGAAGAAAACCCAGCACGGGGCCTCTGGGACCACCTTGGTCCTCCAAGGATGGGGTCTGCAGCCGCCCTGCCCTGCCTGCTGCTTTGCACCCTGTATCTCACAGCTGGAGCATCTGCAAAGCCGTAAGCCCTCTCTGTGTCTGCCTCTCCATGCCTATGGGATAGCGGGTGGTCTCGGTGGTGTGACGGTGCTTGCTATGGCCGTGGAGGCTGGTTGGGATGGTTGTCCCCATAACAAGGCTTTGCCCCTGGGGTTGGTGTCTCTGGGCTGTGCTGGTGCAGATGCCACCTCTCACACAAGCTGGAGGAGGAGCAGAGCCTTTCCTCCTCCTGTGGATCAACCCCTCAGCTCTTTCCCAAGGTGGGCTCTGCTCTGGTCTATGCTTTGGCCAACCTCTCTTTGTGCTTGGGTGCAAGACTGGGTGTTGTAGCCCTGCAGAGAGCATCCAGGGCTAGAAACCCCCCTGACATCCTTTGCCTTGAGACTCTGGAGTGGAGGGGAGCACTGGGATACGGTGGTCTCCTCCCCTGCCAAAGTGTCCCCTCTCCAGGCACTACCTGGTGCTCTTCCCTTCCACGTTCTATTACCCATACCCGGGCAAAGTGCACATCCACCTCATGGACCTGCAGGAGCCCGTGCGGGTGACCCTGCACCTGGCAAGCAAGCTCGGAGTCCCCAACATCACCCTGGAGGAGCAGGGCAATGGGATCCTCCAGCTGAGCTGGCCCCACTTCCCCACCGTGAGTCACAGCCCCCCTGCCATAGCTGGGCTGGGGGAACAGGGACGGGACTGGGGTCCGCCTGGAGAGTGGAGGGACATGGAGCACATGGGGACCTTGGGAGCATCATCTTCCCATGCACAGCAGTTCCCTGGTGCCTTCAGGGGTCAGTGATGGTGAGGGACGGGTTTGGTGTCACACTGGCATCCAAAATAAAGGCTTTGAAACCATTTCTGGTGTTTCTCTGTGGGCAGATTCCTACTGCTCCTGCCTGGATGCACGAGGTTGCGGAACTTCACATCTCCATCCAGGGAGGCTCCCTGCAGGCCTCCGAGCAGAGGAAAGTCATTGTGGAAACTCTGAGGCTGAGTGCCTTGGTGCAGACAGACAAGGATGTCTACGAGCCTGGACAAACTGGTGAGGGGGATCTGGAAGCGCTCCCAGGCTCTTGGGATGGGATCCCCAGGTTTGGGTTCCCGGCTGTGGCACTCACTCCTGCTCCTGCCTTTGCTCTCTCCAGTGAAGATTCGAATTGTCCGTTTGGATCAAAACCTCATTGCCAACAACAGAGAGGTGAGATGGGCTTGGGCACAGGGGGGGTTGGAGGCACTGGGGTCCCCGTGTGCCTGAGACCATTGGTCTTGGCCGCAGTGGCAGAATCTTCTGTGTCTCCAAGATTACAGAGGAGACAGATGCAGGGGTGGAAACCCCAAAACACTGACGGGATGTGGGATATGGTCAAAGGAGGGGATCCTGCCCCTCTGCTGAGCTCTGGTGAGACCCCCCCTGCAGCCCTGATCCAGCCCTGGGGCAGCAGCTGTTGGATGAGGCCATGGGGATGCTGTGAGGGCTGGAGCAGCTCTGCTCTGGAGCCAGGCTGAGAGAGCTGGGCTGGGGCAGCCTGGACAAGAGAAGGCTCCTGAAGGGGAGACCTGAGAGCAGCTCCAGTGCCTAAAGGGGCTGCAGGGAACCTGGAGAGGGACTCAGCCCCCGGTTTTAGCCATGAGCTCAACTCTGTGCACTTTGACCATGCTAAAGGCTTCTCTCTTTCTTTGCAGATTCCCTTGGTGGCCGTGGAGGTGAGTTGTCACCTTGTGGCAGCCTGTCGGCTCCCTTGGGAGGAACAATGGGGCCCAGCATGTGTGTGATACTGGGGACAAGAAGCATCCTTGCTGCAGGTGTTGAGAGAAGTTACAGAGAGAGGGCATAAGGGCTTGGGTAGATCTTAGGCAGAAGCTGTTCCCTGTGAGGGTGCTGAGGCGCTGGCACAGGGTGCCCAGAGAAGCTGTGGCTGCCCCATCCCTGGCAGTGCTCAAGGCCAGGTTGGACACAGGGGCTTGGAGCAGCTGCTCCAGTGGAAGGGGTCCCTGCCCATGGCAGGGGTTGGAGCTGGAGGAGCTTTAAAGATCACCCCTTTAAAGGCCTCTTCCAACACAAACCAGGCTGGGATTCTGTGATTCCCAGCCCACCAAGAGTCAGGTTTCTGTCTGCCTTAGACACAGGGTGTCCCCTGTGAGGTTACACAAATGAAGATGGCAATGGCTCTTACCAGCCAAGGCTGGAGCATCCCCCTGCCAGCTCCGGCTGCTGTAACCAGGCTGGAGCTCGGATACAGCACCCAGGGTGGGGACTTTTCCTTTGGGAGAAGTGATGTTCCCAGGGATGCTCTGAGCGTGATGTCAGGGCAAAACCCTGCTTCTTGCAAGGATACCCAGGGTGACCTGAGTCCTTGAGCTTCTCAACCCCCCTGCACCACCCCATGCCCTGTCTTCGTCTCCATGAGCTGATGCCACACATCCCCATGTGCAGGATCCCGACGGGAACGCTGTGGTGCAGTGGCAGGAGGTGAGCCCGCAGCAGGGCATCATGGACCTGTCCTTCTCGCTGGGTGCAGAGCCGGCCCTGGGCACCTACACCATTGACGTGGAGGGCAGCTTTCACCAGTTCACTGTGAAGGACTCCGGTGCGTGGGGATGCAGGCTGGGCTCCACGCAGGGTGCCTGGGAGCTGTCTCATGGAATGGCAGGAAACTGAGGAAGGAAGAAGTGGGATCAATCCCGTTCTCCCCACAGGGCAGCCCAACTTTGAAGTGCTGATCCGGCTGCCCTGCTTTGTGACAAAGAAGGATGAGAAGATCCCAGTGGATGTCTGCGGGCTGTGAGTTGGAGAGCAGCAATGCTGCCTGCTCCTGGGGTGATGCTCCTGTTGCATCTTCCCCATCTGCTCTGGTTCCTGCTCCCTCCCAACAGGTACCCATCCGGGAAAACCTTCCGAGGCAGAGCTGAGGCCAGGCTGTGCCAGTTCAACAGCTTTGCTATTGACCTGGATGCATCTAAGATGGCCTGTGCTGAGTTTAGGGGTCAGGTGAGGGCAGCAGGAGAGGGGGAAGGCACATGGGTGGTGGTCCTGGCAGTCTTTCTCCATTCTGGGGTGCTCGGGCTGATGATGGCTTCCCTGTGAGGGTGCTGAGGCGCTGGCACAGGGTGCCCAGAGAAGCTGTGGCTGCCCCATCCCTGGCAGTGCTCAAGGCCAGGTTGGACACAGGGGCTTGGAGCAGCTGCTCCAGTGGAAGGGGTCCCTGCCCATGGCAGGGGTTGGAGCTGGAGGAGCTTTAAGGTCCCTTCAACCCAAGCCATGCTGTGGTTCTGTGGTTCCAACACGGGTGACTCTCTCATTCAGACTGGCAGGAACGGCTGCTTCTCCACCGAGGTGCCGGCCACTTCCTTCAAGCTGAGCAACTGGGACTATGGGCATCAGCTCCATGCTTTTGTGTCGCTGCTGGAGGAGGGCACTGGTGAGCACTGACAGCTCCCACTGATGTCCTGGGGTGGTGGCACCTGGAGGACGTGGCACAACTGCTCTGCTCAGGTGTCCCCAGGTCCCTGTCCTTCCCATCCATTACCACCAGCCCCTCTGTGCCTGTGCTTGCTTTGGTGTCATTTCCCCCTCTATTCCTGACTGCTGGAGCAGTCCCCGAGGTCCTGAAGGCTGATGAGGAGTTTCATCCCCTTCCAGCATCCTCTCCCCACATATTCCTCCATCACCCACCTCACCTTTCTCTGCCTCCCTGAGGACTAGTTGGTGTGTTTGAGTAGTGCCTGGGAAGCTACCAGGGTACTGTTGGTCTTAGGATGTCTTTCTGGCTTTGAATCAAGTTATAAACGGACTCTTTATGTGTTAGGGTTTGTTAGACACATCCTTAGAGTCAATTAAGAAGCCTCATGGCAGCACAATGCAGCTGTGAGTGGCCTCTTCTGGTTGCTTGCAGCCATGAAGAGAGGTGCTTTGGGGTAAAGCTTGGTATTTGGGTAGCACACAGCATGGTCCTGCTCACGCTATAGATCCTGTCTCACCTGAGTACCTATAAGGATGCTGGAGAGGGTCCTTCATCAGGGACTGGAGTGATAGGACAAGGGGTAATGGGTTCAAACTGAAACAGGGGAAGTTCAGGTTGGATGTAAGGAAGAAGTTCTTTAGTGTGAGGGTGCTGAGGCACTGGAATGGGTTGCCCAGGGAGGTTGTGAATACTCCATCCCTGGCAGTGTTCAAGGCCAGGTTGGACAGAGCCTTGGGTGCCATGGTTTAGTGTGAGGTGTCCCTGCCCATGGCAGGGGGTTGGATCTTAAGCTCCTTTCCAACCCAAACCATTCCATGATTCTATGGTTTTGCATTTGTTGCCCAATCTGTGTGGTTCTGCACTGTGCTCCTTAGCCACTGCCTGCAAGAAGAGAGCTTTGTTTCGTACAGCCACTTGCAGAGACAGCAGAACATGTGGTGCTGCATGCTTGAGGCTCTCTGACCCATCTTTCCTGCTGGGAATCACAAGGGCAGGGTGCTGAGTGCCTCTCCTCTCCGCAGGGATGCAGCGTGCAGCGAACAAGAGCTGTGAGATTGTGGATAAAGATATCATCATCACATTTGAAAGCAGTGATAGATTCTACAAGCCTGGGGTCCCCTACACTGGGACGGTAACAGGGGGGGGTTCCTGTGCCCTACAGGGCTCCTGCTGCACCCAATCCCACTCCCTCAGACCTCCAACCCTGTCATCCCACCCAGCATCTCCCCTTCCCTCCTGGTGCAGAT
Organism: Melopsittacus undulatus; assembly: GCF_012275295.1. NCBI lineage: Eukaryota > Metazoa > Chordata > Aves > Psittaciformes > Psittaculidae > Melopsittacus > Melopsittacus undulatus. The sequence continues at coordinate 2,367,041 of NC_047543.1, read as the reverse complement.
GCTGTTGAAGGGAGTTAATGGCTCTGCCCTAACGGAGAAGGAGCTCCTGGTGATGGTTAATACTGGTGGAATCCAAGTAAAAACCCTGCTCACGGATGGGTCGGGGAGAGCCTCCTTCGAGCTGGACACCTCTGGTTGGAAGCCCCCGGTCTCTGTGCACGTAAGTGACCCATTTCCCCTCAGACACCCAGATTTTGGTGAAGATCACAGAGTTTTTTACACCAAATCTTCCAGCCTCCCATTCACCACATTTGGTCTTTGTGCATCCAGAGCATCCCATGGTGAAGAGCTCCATGTGTGTATTAACCCTGTTTAATGCCTTGATGCCAGTCAAACCTTAAAGATCTCAGCACCCTTCCTGCCTCCTGCGCTGGGAAAAGGCTCTACTCCCACTATTGGTGCATTCTGCAAAGTTGTTCCTCTAATTCCTTCTCTCTGCCTTACTGCTCTCATTCTTCACTGCCAAATTCAGGATCCTTTCCATCTTCACCACTTGGCCACAAGATTAGGTAGTTCTGGGATGCTTCAGCAGCATATAGATACCTGCCTCCTCTTGCCATCCACTGGCTACCCCTTTGAGTGTCCTTTGGACAAGCCCCGTGATGGCACACAGCTTTTGGGTGCTGAGCACACCTGGATTGTGTTTCTTTGCATGCCCTTGCAGGGATCCCACAGCAAAGAGGGTGGCAGTCACAGGGTGGCTTTCAACCCCTACGGAGCTCTGCTGCTGAGCTCATCTTCAGCATTGACAGCCTCAATTTCCACCCTTCAGGGTGAGGTCAAGCCTGAAGCCTCTGAGGATGAAAACCTCAAGCATCCCAACTACAGAAGTGCTACTCGCCACGTGTACCCCTTCTCTGTGGGCACCACAAGCTTCCTGAAGATGCGCAGGGTGATCAAGGAGCTGCCCTGTGGCCAGCCCCTGCAGCTCAGTGTGGAGTACTTGTTCGATGAGAAGGCCATGGGGAGCAAGCAGCAGAGCCTGGATGTGGTCTTACTGGTGAGCCTTCAGCTGGGGACAGAGGGGAAGCGGCAGGAAAGGCAGAGCTCAGGGGAGGAGGATCTTCCCCTCCAGCAGAATTCATTTCCAGGCAGGTACTCCTGGACTTAGGGATGGGCTCTGGAGCTGTCAGGTCTCGGGGCACCATTCCCATCCCATGTTGCTCTGCTAGTCTGTTCCTGAGCATCCTCCACAGCCTCCCCTCATCTCCTCGTGCTGCTTCCGCACCCAGCACAGGTCCTGCTGTTCCTCTGCAGGTCCTGGCCAAGGAGACCATCGCCATGGTGCTCAGGAAGGAGCTGCCTGCAGATGCCAGTAGGTCCGGGGGCACTTGGGGCTGTGCAGGGCTCTGCTCCGTGCCCACTCCTCACTCCCCTCCCTTCCCATGGCTCAGGGCTGAGCGGCTCCTTCTCCCTGGAGCTGCCCATCGGCCCCGAGCTGGCACCTGCAGCCAAGGTGCTGGGCTACGTGGTGCTGCCCAGCAGTGAGGTGGTGGCCGACAGCACCGAGCTCCGGGTGGCCAAGTGCTTCCCCAGCGAGGTGAGCGGAGCCTGAGCCCTTCCTCACCCCTGCAACAGGCTGGGCCCAGGCTCTCCTTCCAGGGAGGGGTTTCCTCCCTCTCCTGTTCCTGTTGCTGCTGCAAAGCATCTCCTGGCTTTGATCTCAGCCCTCTGGGATGGTGCCCAGATACCTGGGACCAGCTCCCCTCTCCCCTAACCCAGAGGCTTCCCTTCTCTCCAGGTGAACCTGTCCTTCTCGGAGCAGAGGGCTGTGGTGGGCTCCCAGCTCCACATGAAGGTGCAGGCTGCCCCGGGCTCACTCTGTGCCATCTATGCCGTGGATCAGCGTGCACAGTCCTCCAGTAGCAAGGGCAAGGGCAAGCTCAACCCCGACGTGGTGAGGCTGCAGTGACCTCGGTGCTAGGCTGGTCCTGAGCTTGCTGCTGGGGCGTGGGGAATGTAGTGATAGGACAAGGGGTGATGGGGTCAAACTTCAACAGGGGAAGTTCAGCTTAGACATAGGGAAGAAGTTCTTTACTGTGAGGGTGCTGAGGCCCTGGAGCAGGTTGTCCAGAGAACCATTGCTGGCAGTGTTCATAGCCAGGTTAGACAGAGCCCTGGGAGACACAGTCTAGTGTGAGGCATCCCTGCCCATGGCAGAGGGCTGGAACTGAATGACCTTTGGTCCTTTCCAGCCCAAAGCTTCTATGATTCTATGATTTTAGGGAAGGACCTCGGGAAGCATCGCTGCCCTTGGAGAGACGAGAGATGGGAAAGTGACAGGTCCCAGTGGAAGGGCTGGGGATGGTGGCATCACTATGATGCCCAGGGAGGTGCAGAAGCTATGGGGCAGTGACAGCGGCAAAAGGGGTTGGAGCTGGGCCAGGAGCATTTCCTGTCTTTCTCACCCAAAGCTCATGTGTTTGGTTTAGGTCTATAACTTGCTTCCAGGGTTTTATGGATCTACCTATTCTTTTGCACTTGAAGAACCTATTTCATCTAAGAACCAGACGTGTGGGCATGCAGGAATATTTTCCGGTCTTCCACCTATTAACCTTTATGATGTGCCAAGAAAGAAGGTCACCCCCCACCGCAGACAGAGGAGCTGGCAGGTCCTGCAGCCTGAGGCCCAGCCAGGCTCCTATAGCCTGTTTAAGGTAGGAGCCCTCCAGCCCTTCCTCATACTCCTCTTCCTCCTTAGGGTGCTGGGAACACCTGGTCCTTTGCCCAGCCAGTGTGTGTGCTCACAGACCAGCTCAGTACACACACATCTGCAGCTCAGGTCCTGCAGCATTCCATAGGGAAGGGGCTAAGCTCTGCTCTTCCCATCACAGATCTGTGCTCCGAACACAAAAGATTGTCCCAGCGTTCCCCTGCTCCCTGTGGGATGTGTGTCTCCCACTGGCAGCAAACCCAGGGATTGGGGCTGTTTGGGATTGGAGCAGGCAGAGCAGATTCACTGCATCCTTCCCAACTCTCCCTGATGCAGCAGCTTCTCCTGGCACAAATATTCCCCTCCTGCACTCCCACTACAGTGTGGCAAGGGGGTCCTGATCTTCAGGAGCTCTGTTCTGCCATGGGGCTTCGGAGAGGGGTGGAAAAGGCATCTGGGGATGTGTGGGCTCTGGTGTGGTTGCTGTTCTCTCTCATGTGCTCTGTTTCAGGATGCAGGTTTGAAAACTGCCACCAACGCGGAGCTGGGCTGTCCATCGGACCCCTTTCTGTACCTCAGAGGTGAGTGGGGAGGATCTGTAACAGCCTCAGTGCTGGCTGCAGAAGAATGGCTGGAATCATCCTGCCTCTTCCCGTCCTTGCTGGCAGCACGTTCAAGTCATGCCCGTTTGCAGGACCAGAGCTGGAGACTGATCCTCTGGGAGATGTCCTGAAGGACCCAGGGATGCAGACGGGTCTCTTGGAAACGTGGCTGTGGGGGCTGGTGCCTGTGGGGTGAGTAAGAAGCCGCAGCAGACCTCAGGTAACTGCACCAGCTTCAGCGCTGGGTGCAGTGCCCAGAGCTCTGGGTCAGTGCCCATGTATCAGGAGTGACACTGAGACATGTTCAGCCCCTTCCCTTGGACCTCAGTACTGAGCCTAGGAGAGATTGGGCAGTCTGTCCCGTAGGCACGGGATGCCCTAAGACACTGATGGTGCCTCTGCCCATCTCCACGTGTATGATGGCCACCAATGGTCCCCAAGACCCAGAGGAAGGGGTTGGATGCTCCTTCTGCTGGCTCTGCCCATCAGATCCATTGTGTAAACCCTGTCCATCTCCTACCTCCCTGCAGGGACCATGGCTCTGAGGAGCTGCTGGTGCCAGTGCCCAATATCACCACCGAGTGGGAAGCAGGGATGCTCTGCACATCCCCTCTGGGCTTGGGGCTGGCTCCTGCCAGCACCATCACAACCTTCAAGCCCTTGTTGGTGGAGCTGGTGCTGCCCTACACCGTGGTCCAGCACAAAGCCTTCACCATCGTGGCCACCATCTTCAACCTCCTGCAGCACTGCTTGAGGGTGAGTGGGGCCGGGCAGGGGGCTCTGGGATGGGGGCCCAGTGGTGGCTGAGGGAGCTGTGGTCCTGCAGGTCCAAGTGATGCTGATGGAGTCGGTGGAGCTGAGGGTACCAGTGAGCTCAGGCCAGGTGAACGGTGGTTGTGTGTGTGCAGAAGAAACGAGGACCTTCCAGTGGGATGTGAGAGCCACCGGCATGGGTATGGAAAGGGCTGGGAATGGGGTAGGAGAGCCCAGACACTGAAACCCTCCTCTTTGTCACTACTTTTCTGATCCTTTCCTCCCCCTCCCAGTTTCTTCTCCCCTCTTCCCCCTTTCCCTTCTCCACTCTCTGATCTCTTCCCTCTATTTCCCGGTCCCGTTGCATTCATTGCACCCTCCTCCTTCCCCATGTCCTCTTGGTGGCTCTGAGCCACAGCCAGCCCCTAAGGCAGTATCACCATCATGTGCCCATCTCCCTTCACAGGGGAGGTGAACGTCACCGTCATCGCCAGGGCCCTGCAATCTGAAGAGCTCTGTGGCACTGAGGTGCCGGTGGTGCCAGCCCATGGGCACATGGACACTGACACAAAGCTCCTTATGGTGCAGGTGAGCGTAGAGGTGCTTGCTTGTGCCACCCTCTTGGCAGGAGCAGAGCTGCACCCAAAGCAGTCGCCCATGGAGCAGAGCAGAGCATCTCCCCATCCCTTAGCCAGGCTGGATGCAGCTTGTGGGTGCTGCAGGGTGCACCAAGTGCATCCATGCTTAGTGGGACCATCACCCACCATCAGTGGGATGGTGCCTTCCCTTCCCTGTTGGGGTGAGACTGGTACATTGGAGGCTGCTGGGTGTGTGATGCTCTCACCACACCGTGCATGGGGCTGCTCCTAGGACAGCCTGGGTGGCCCTAAGTTCTCATGGGCCATCAGAGCTGATGGGCTGCTGGTTGGGTTCCAGATAAGGTACTTATTGGAGGTAGAAAGGCATTTCTGGGATGGAGAAGGGCAGGCTGACTGACCCCAGTCTCATACATGCTGTATTCCTGGTTTTAAAGCCTTCAAGACTGATGTGAAAGAAAACTGCAGCTGCGTGGCTCTCCCCCTGTCCTGATCGCATCCTATCCCACCATGGTCTCAAGGTCTGGCAGCCTTCTCCCATCCCTTCATCCCCTTCACCAGACCCAGCAGGAGCCTGAAGCAGCGTGGTTGAGATGAGGACTCCAAACCCCAGCCCTGATGCCCACCATGAAGTTGTGGTTTCCCTTGGGCAATTCCTTGGAGAAGGGATCAGGGCAGTTTCACTGATCCAGGGCTGGCAAAACACCTTGGGAGAGCAGTGGGGGCCTGATGGCTGAGCATGGAGAGGATGCTCAGGGCTGCCCTGACCCTGTCCCTGCTCTGCCAGGCTGAGACAATGAGGAAAATGCAACCGGGAATAAGTGAAGGGGAAGATGAGCAGCAGAACGTTGGCCTTGCAAGGAAGCTCCCTTGCTTCAGGCTCTTTTCCCCCCTCCCTGCTCAACGCCAGCCCCAACCCACCCTTTGTGTCGGCTCCGTGATGTGTCAGTGGGGCTGCACCTTCACTTTGCTTTGCTCAATAAAGAGCTGAGACCAAACCAGAGGGAGCGTTCGTTGCACTGGCATCAAGGCAGAGGAGCAGCAGTGCAGCGTGGGGTCAGGAGGGACTGGGGGACACTGGCTCCTGCTTCAGGCACCCAATGTCACATCCTCCATGTGCTGCTTCCGCTCAGCATCCCCACAGCAGAGGCAGAGCCCCCCCTGCTCCCGAATCCATCTCCCTTTGTCCTCACTGCTGACAGCCCCCACTGCATCCTGTGCTGATGGCCCTGAGCTCCTCTTCACATTGAACCGTTCCTGGGATGCCTGTGGGGCACTGACCCATGCCCACATCCTGGGGCAGCAGAATGGGCTCAGGGCTGTGCTCCCATCTTGTCTCCATGGGGGTGGCAGGGACCAGCATCCTACAGACACTGAGACCGTGTGGGGCTGCCCCTGAAGGGCAGGAGGACAGCCCATGGGAAAGAGGTCCACCCCATCCATGGCTTCCTGCAACACTGCCTCTGCCCCCCCCACACCCCAGAGGGAAGGGGCTGTGCTCAGAGCACTGTATGGCAGTCATGGAGCTGTCTCAACTTCCCTAAATTCCCACCAGGACATAAGGAGCCTGTGCCCAGGCTGGTGTCCAGCTCCCAGCCCAGCACCATTCTGTACCTGTGCCCATAACTGAGCTGATGCAATTGGAGGAAACTGGGCAAAAAGACAGCCTGAGACCTGCACCCAGCCCAAGCAGCTGCTTTTGGGCTAGATCTGAAGCACCTGGAAACAAGCCCTTCTGAGACACCAGCTCTCACACACTGTACCCAGGATGTGCTGCCTGCTTTCGCTCTGGGGTCTCATTCCTGCTCCTCCTGCCATGTTTTCCCAGCCAACCCCTGTGCTTGGGGGTCCTGCAACCTGGTTTTGAACCCCTACAGCCTATGGGAACCTTTCCTCCTGTCACCAAAGGCCATCAGAGCCTTGAACCCAGGAGGCTGTGGGCAAACACTGCCCTGGCTGCACCTGCAGATCCCTCTGCCAGCCCTTGTTTGCTCACAGGATGGAGAGCAAAGATCTCACTGCACAGCAGATGCAGGTCTACAGCGTTCCAGCACCTGGAGGAGGAGGCTGTGGCCATCCCCATCATCCTCTTGCATGTGGAGACACGAGGTCCCTGCCTCTCCTCATCCTGCACTGCACCTGCAGCTCTGTGAGCACTCTGTGTCTGTCTGTCCGTGGCTGGTGGGAGGGTGGGAGCTCATCCCATGTATGCAATTGCTGGCCAGGCTGGTGCCTCTGGGATGGTTTGTTGTAGGTGCTGCCTCAAGTGCAGGGAAAGCTGGGCCATGAGCTGGGATGGAGGAGGAAAGAGGGCCTGGAGCCCTGGATTAATGGATGGGGTCTTGCTGGGCAGACCTTGGGAGGTTGAGGTCAGGGAGGACCCAGGTTGTGGGGTGCAGAGAGGAGCTGTGCCTCTTTGAGGGGCCTCAGACATCACCGCCCCCAGTCCTCCTGTGATCCTTGTGGAGCTTCCCATCCATGGATTTGGGCTCAGCTGGAGGGACAGGGGCTTTCTCCTCTCAGCACACCCATATCTCATGTTGAAGATGCTGATGGTCAGCAGAGAAGCTTCCAGCACAGCCTGAAGCCCGGCAGCTGCAATCCAGTGCTCATCCCAACTCCCTCAGCCACCAAGAACCAGGACAGGTGACGGCCTCTGCTCTCACCCTGACCCCAGCCCTGGCCCTCCATCAGGGCAGAGCATGGCTGAGGTGCTCACAGCTCCCTCTGGACTTTGTCACATCCCCCTTTAGGAGCTCCCATCCCACCAGGACCCCGTGCTTCCCATGCCTGGCACTAACTGCACACCATGAGGGCTGCAGGGACCACCTCTGCAACCGGATTCAGGCACTGCTGACAGGGAGAAGCCACAGTCCCTGGATCCTGCCTGGCTCTAAATGAACACACTGGTGCAAGCAGAGCTTTCCTCTTGGTCTCTCTTTCCTAAACTTGCAGGGTCCCACATGGGGAGGGTGGCAGGGATGAGGGGTGCAGGGATGGAAGGTGGCAGGGATGGGGGGGGCTGCTCTGGACTGCATTGGCTGGGTCAGGGTGGGTGCAGGCCTGGCCCCACTGCTGGCTGCGTCCTCTCTGCCAGTCAAATGTGATGAAGGGAAGCAGGACACATCCCAGTGCAACCTCAGACCAGGGTTTAATTCTGCTGTAACCAGAGCTGCTCTGTGCATACCCTTGATACGCACCTGCCCAAGGGCTCAGGTATGGCCCAGGGAGCTGGACCCTGAAGCCACAACCTCCCTGGGGACAGTGAGGGCTGGTGTGGATGCTGGTGCCATCTCCACAAGAGTAAGCAATGGTGACAGAGCTGGAAGGGGCTCAATGCTACAGCACTGAGGCCAAATAAACCCTCTCTGCCCCACCAGAGGACAGGAGGCAATGTCACATCAAAGCACCAACTAATAGCAACGTGTGGCTGTCACAGTCCTGTCCCCAGGATGGGGCAGAGTGCAGGATGAGCTGCTCCCAAGCTGAGTCCCTCCCTGCGGATGGAGCTGGTCCCACATCATTTATGGCGTTTCTTCTTCTGCTCTTTGCGCTTCTGAGCCCTCACGTCCTTCTTCAGGCGGCTGTCAACAACCTTGAACTGGCCCTTGACGCCCGGAGGACGGCGCACGCGGCGTCCCACACCCTTCTTAGCCACCAGGTAGGTGACCTGCCGCTTCTCCTTGGCCAGCCCAGCCTTCTTGTAGATGCTGGGAGAGAATGGCAGAAGGGGAGACTTGAGACCCTGGCCCAGCCCCATCAGTTTGCCCCCAAAATGGGGCTCCTTTGCTTCCTCTATCACCCCTCAGGGTGGGGACAGATCCAACCCTGCTGGGTTACACACAGGAGCTGTCCCTGTGTGGGGCTGCAGGGACAAGGCATCAGGAACCAGCCCAGCACAACAGGCAGGATCTGGACCCCAGTTTCACCACTCACCGCCGCAGCTGGGCCACCTTCTCCCGCTCCGAGATATCCACTGTGCTCACCACAGCCTCCGCTTTCTTCTTCATCTGCTCCATCTTCTTCAGCATCTGTGGGGACAGCGAGATAGGGATAAGGGGCATTTGAGGAGGGATGGAGCAGCCCGGCTGGGAGGCACACACAGGTCCACAGCCCCACTCACCCGCCGCTTCTTGCGGGCTTTGGCCTCTGCCACCTTCTTGATGGGACGGGCGTTGATCTCACGCCAGCGCTGCCGATAGGCCTCGACCGTCTGCCGGTCCACCGGGATCTGCCGGCGCCGGTGCTGCTGCTCCTCCTCCGTGAACCACGTGGGCAGCTCCCCCTCATCCTCATTGAAGGAATACCTGGGGGGATGAGTCAGGTGAGTGGAAGCAGGATGTGGGGTCTCCTCACCAATCCCTCTGCCTGTTCCCTGTTGGGAGAGCAAGTACCTGTTGAAGGAATCATCAATCAAGTCCCGCCTGGCCTTCTTGGAGGTGGCGATGACAGAGCCAAGGGCCAAGCCCTCTGCATCCAGGACACGGGCTCTTTTCACTGCAACATATAGACAGGTTAAAGCTTGGCCTATCTAGAAGCAGCCCTGGGAAAGCCTGGTGTGACCCTGCCTCCAGTCCCTAAAAAGGGACTCACACGGTATCACTGGGCACACATGGGTCCAGGAGCCCCCAGCACTCACATGGATTCTCGATGGGCACCACCTCAAAGCCACATGGCTCAACACGGCCCCGTTTCCTCCCCACTGGTGTTGGTGGCCTGCAGAGAGGAGAGGTCAGGGCTGGGGTGCTCACCTCACCTCCCAGCTCCCCAAGACTGTGGAGCTGTGAAAGAACATCCGAGCATCCCTCTTGCAGGCCTCACCTCTCCTCATCGCTGCTGCTGTCATCATCACTGCTCTGCTCATCCTGCACTTTACCAGTGTCAGGTCCTGTGTCTGTGGCAGGCGGGGGCTCAGCTGGAACTTCCTCCTGAGGCACCTTCTTCTTCTGCTCCTTCCTTGTTGCTTTGTCTGGGGAACAGGAACCACTGGGTGAGACAGGGTTGAGACAAACCCCACTGCAGAGCATTCCTCTGGACACCCAGCTCACAAACTGTGCAACAACACAGGTTGGAAACAACCTCTGGAGATCTCCAGGCATGCTCAGAGCTGTATCTCCACCATGGTGCGATCCAGTGCCCATCCTGGGCCTTGGGGCTGTCCCTGTGGCCCCCCCACAGCCCCCACTAACCTTTCTGAGACTCGCGCTGTTTCTCAGCCAACATCTGCGACTGCCCCAGCTCCAGCTCCTCATCTGCATCATCTTCAATGCCAGCAAAGGCATCCTGGGGATGGGGAGCAGGAGATCAGGGGACACAGGGAAGCTGCTGGGCTGAGGCTGTTGTTGTGGGCCCAGCAGGACTCACCTTCCCAAACCACAGGCTGGTTTGCCGTTCCTCCAGCACCGACTTCTCCTCCAGTGGTACCAGCAGGGGATTCTCCTGTTCCTCCTCTTCATCCTCATCCTCCTTCTGCCTAAACTTCACCCTGGTACGAGCAGCACCAGGATCAGACCCCCCCAGCCAGGATGGGGTGTACCCACTCTGCCCAGGGAGGTCTCTCCTGCTCTCACTTCTCTGCGCCCTGCTCTCGCCTCTCCCGCTCCAGCCGCCGCTGCCGGGCCTCTATCTCAAGAAGCTCCTCCGGGTCCAGGTCGCTGGCCAGGGACACATCGTCCTCTCCTTCTTCATCCGAGACATAAATGTCATCATCCCCAGGTCCTATCTCCAGGAGGGCATCCGCTGATGCCATGTCCCCTCGGGTCACCTCGTTCAGCAGCTGCAACACAAGTAAAACAAGTCATCGGTTACAGCCCATCAGCCACGTGCCCACCACTGTCTCAGCCCCAATAGCTCTGGGAGCCTGGCCTCCCCTGGCCCCACACACCGGGGTCCTGTGGATAGTGCGGAGGGAGAACATGCTGGTGTCACCATCATCGGCAATGGAGACACCAGGGAGGTCCATCTTCAGCTCCACACGCTCACGCTGCTTCCGCTGTTCCTTCAGGATCTTCTTCTTCTTTCTGGAAGAAGCAGAGGAATGAGGCTACACTCTGCCTGCCCCTGCCACCCCCTCCACGTCTCCAATCCACATCCACTGCCACGTCAGTGACAGATCTCCCTCACAGCACTGTGACCTCCCTGTGAGGGGTCCCCAGTGGGGACAAAAGGGGCCTGTTCCAGCCTGGAACTGCTTCACCTGCTTGGAGGAGCAGATGGCTCTGAGGACCCCAGACCCACAAACCCCACCTGCTGTCAGCAGAGGGTCGGGGTCTGACACTGCCACCCTCTGTGCCCATGGCTGGAGCCTCCCGTGCTCCCCCATCTCTCATGTGAGATCCTTTTACCTCTTTAACTCTGCCAGCTCCTTGGCCTTCATCTCTGCCAACGCCAGCTCTACCTCCTCCTCTTCCTCTTTCGCCACCTCATCAGCTGCAGCTCCTGGTGATGTCTTCTTCTCCTTCCTCTCCTCCTCTTTGCTTTCCTCCTCTTCCCCGGAGCTCAGGCTGCCAAAAGGACAGAGCTCAGGCCACCTCTCCTGGTGGCAGACTCATCCCACCATGCTAGAGCTCTGGGGCAACCCTTGCTGTCCCTACTTGATATCCAGCTCCTTTGCCTGTTCCTTCAGCTTTTTGGCCAAAAACCTCCGCAGCTTTGTCCTCCAGTTCAGCAGAGCTCTGTGTGGGGAGGCAGAGAATCAGAGACAGCCACCAGGGCCAGCAGCCAGTCTGTCCCAGTCACCCCCAGTACCTGAGCTCTTTCCTTCCCAGCACACGGATGTCCTTGCAGCACTGCCGCAGCTCCTCCGTGGTGGAGCTGTGATTCTCCAGCTCACCATCCCCCAGTGTGATCTGGGCAGAGCAGAGGGAAAGAGCTGTTCCCCCTGAGCTTCAGCCCCTGCTGCTACAGAGCCATAGCTGGGGCACCTGGCTCCTGCTTTGCACAGCTCTGTGCTCCTGGGGAGGCCCCAGGGGCCACCAAGGTCCCCTCACTTCGGGTCCTCACCTCGTTGGCCTTGGAGAGGAAGTCCACGGGGTTGGGAGCCTTGAGGAAGTCCATCAGGGTGAAGCGGTGGTAGAGGGTCATGTCACCATCTGCATAGCCTTCTGCCTACAGGAGGGAGTGGTGTGAGCTGTAGATGCAGCTTCAATCACCCCTAAAGGCTGAACGATGGCAGATAACTCATGTCTTGCTGTAAGTGTCCACTTAAACATGCCTGCATGATCAAGGAATGAGGCAAGCCCCAACCTGCCAGCTCCAGTGTCTCCCAGTCCCATCTCACATTGAGAGGTAATAGAGGTCTGTGTCAGGTCCATGCCCAGCTGAGGCCACTTGACAGTCTTTGCTGTCCTGTGTCCTAAAGACACTCACAGAGACACAAACCCAGTGGCCAACCATTGCAGGGAGGGTTTTACTGGTCAATCCCCAGCTTCACAACTTTTATCACCATTTCCCCATCACTGCTCCACCTTCTGAGGCTGCAAACCTCCCCAAAACTGGCTCTTCCACCACTTTGCATCACCAGAGCTTTCATTTTCCTGCGTCATTTTCCTTATTACAATGCCTCTGGTCCCAATCCCCCAGCCCCATTTGTGTCTTTGGCCTTACTCATACCTTCGGTTTCTTCTTGCTGACCAACTCAGTAACAGACTTAGTCTGAACTTCCACCTCCTTGAAAGCGTATTTTGGGTCAAAGAACTTGCTGTCAATTTTGTCTGGGGCCTGATAACCTGTGATGGAGAAATCAGAGCTAGCAGCAGGCTTTTCCCAGCCCCATGCCAGCAGCTGCAGGTCCCCAGGCCACTCACCCTGGCACACCACGAAGATCTCAGCAGACTCATTGCGGGATGCTTGGGGCTTGGTGGCCTGGACCTTGCTGAAGAACTGCTGGAAGATCCAGAGGAGGGGCTGGTAGTCCCGGGAACGGAAAACCTTGGTGATGAACCAGCCACCCTTGCAGAGGAAATCACAGGCCAGTCGCAGGGCCATGAGGGTCAGGTTGGCTGGAGCAGGGGAGAATAGCAGTTATCCCTGTCCCCAGTGCCCAGCTCCCTGTCCCACTGCACACCCCATTGCCCCCCTGCCCTGCTGGGCTATGGGGTGTGCCCACCCTTGTAGCCCAGGCAAACCCCACCTTGGGAATAGGCATCATGCACCCAGCTGGCTCCCACGTTGGGTGCTCCATCGTTCAGCACCACATCCACCTTCCATGTCTGCAGCTCCTTGCGCAGGGCCTGAGGGACAGGGACATGCATTTGTCCCACTAACCCCCCTGCAAGGCAGCACCCCTCGTCCAGCTCAGCTCCCTGCCTCTGTCCAACCCCCAGGGAGCCCCAGCTGAGCAGGCAGAGTGATGCCCACTCCCACTGCAGACCAGACTGGCACGTGAGGCTGGGGACAAGGGAGACAGGTTCATACCTGGCGGCACCTCTCAGTGGTGATGTCCTCCTGCAGTGTCACCACATTGGGAATGGGCTTGATGGGGACCAAGTCCACCCCTGGGAAAAGACGTGAACACTGACTGCAACCTCTCAAAACCGAGCTTGGCTTCCCCATCCATCCTCTCTGTCCACCAGGATCCCAACCCCAGCATCCCCTCCTTTGGCTACATCCAGGCACTGTGGTGCAGGCTCCTGCCCCAGTCTGCTCCTGCTGGGTCCCAACACTCACCAATGATCAAGCTGGAAACCGGCATGAATTTGGAAGCCACTTGCAGCCTGGAAAGAGCAGAGAGGAACAGAGCTCCAGCAGGATGACAGGAGAGCCCCCAGCATCGAGCTGCTCTGCCAGGGGGCTGGGATCAGCTTGGGTGTCAAGGGCAGAGCCACAACAGCAAACCCACAGCGCTGCTTTGGTGCCATGCCCCGGGGCAGCACCGGGCTGGGACCGGGGCCCGCACCCCACTCACCACCCGCCGGGGGCCGCGCACAGGTCCAGCAGCACCCGGGCCTTCTGCAGGAACTGGAACTTCCTATTGAGCTGCAGAAGCTTGAAGGAGGAGCGGGACCGGAAGCCTGCGGGATGGAGCGGGGCTCACGGGTTAGCAGGGGTCGGGGGCACCGCAGGCTCCCCCAGCCCAGCCGCGCGCCCCTCACCCGTCTCCTTGGCCAGGTGGTAGAACTTGTCCCTTCGGCTCTTGCCCAGCTTGCTCTTCTTGCCCATGGCTGCCCAGCACAGGGCCCTGCGCGGGGCCCGGACCCTGCCTCAGCTGCGGCCTGCGGGGATCAGACCGGCTGAGGCAGGGCAGGGCCGGGGTCCCCTCAGCCCGGAGCCCCCTTCCCCTGCCCAGGCAGCAGCCACCCCGCGACACACACCCGATCCCGGCCCCGATCCCGGCCCCGATCCCGGCCCCGATCCCGGCCCTGATCCAGGTCCCGATCCCGATCCCGAATCCTATCCCGGTGCCGGTCCCGGTCCCGCCGCCACCACGTGCCCTCACAACCTTCCCGTCGTGCCCCGCGCCACCCCCAGACTTCCGCTTCGCCGCTCCTTGGCCACCATGTTGAGTGTGGCGCTCCCCCCCCCCCCCCCCCCCCCCCCCCCCCCCCCCCCCCCGGCCAGGCGGGTTTCCTGGGGCCGGAGAACGGGGAGCGGTAACCGGTACCCTCGGAGGCTGCCTCCTCCGCTGCAGTCTCCCTGCCCCGCTGCGGGATCGGAGGCCAAACCCCGTCCATGGTGCTCCACGGTGGGGGAATCAGCTCTGACCGTACCAAGATGGCGGCAACGCCGCAACCTGAGCGCTGTACGCCATGCGGGGAGAGGAAGTGACGCAATCGCGCCTGGCGTGCAAGAAGGAAGGGGGCGGCGGCCATCTTTGTTGTCGGCCGGGCCTGCGCCGGGTCCGGATGCCGGCGGAGAAGATGGCGGTGGACGGGCCCGAGCAGGTGAGGCCGGGCCGGGATGGGATGGGAGCGAAGCGGGGACGGCCGCGGGGTGCTCGGGCCGCTCCGTGCTGCCGCGGGGCTCTGCTGCCGCCGCATGCGGTCGGGGCCTGTCGGGAGCCGTGACTCGGCGGGTCTCGCCTCAGCCTCCCTGAGGGGACAGGGGGTGCGGGGGGAGGCTGCAGGAGAAGGGGGAGTTGTGGGTGGGAATGGTGGGAATGTGGGTGCCGGAGAGGGAGTTCTCAGGTGTTGTGGTAAGAAAGGGGTGAGAGGTTTAAACTGAAGCAGGGGAAGTTCAGGTTGGATACAAGGTAGAAGCTCTTCCCTGTGAGGGTGCTGAGGCGCTGGCACAGGGTGCCCAGAGAAGCTGTGGCTGCCCCATCCCTGGCAGTGCTCAAGGCCAGGTTGGACACAGGGGCTCGGAGCACTGCTCCAGGGGGTGCAATGGCCAGGGCCTGGGGCCAGGGCCTGTGGTGCTGAGCTCTGCTGTCCGCAGATGGAGATGGATGAAGGGAAGGGCGGCACCGGGCTCCGGCAGTACTACCTGTCCAAGATCGAGGAGCTGCAGGTGAGCCAGGCCTGGGGGTACACAGGGTGCCCAGCCAGGGCTGTGTCCCACATCCCTGTGCTTGCACTGGGAGCAGCCACAGCCTGCGCTGTGCTATGGGTGCCATGCACTGGGGTGGGAGGAGGAAACGCTGCCCCAGGGTGCTCTCACAGCCTTTGGGTGGTGGGGGGAGCAGGAGATGGGTCCCACCTCTTGGCCATGGGGTGTAGCTGTGCCCGGCTGGGAAGGGCTGTCCCCCCCAAGCCTCTGTCCCAAACAAAGGCCGTTGTGTTGGTGCCCGCGCTGGGTTGCTGTGAGCACTGCATGGGATATTGAGGGCACAGCAAAGCTCGTCTCCCAACAGCTCATCGTGAACGAGAAGAGCCAGAACCTGCGGCGCCTGCAAGCGCAGAGGAACGAGTTGAATGCTAAAGGTATGGCTCAGCTCGCCTTGTTGTCCTCCCTGGGGCTGGTGGCCCCAGTTGCCAGCCAGTTGCTGCCCTCCATCATGGGCTGGGATGGGCACAGTTGCATGTGGCTGGTGCTGATGCCTCCCTCTCTGCAGTGCGCCTGCTGCGGGAGGAGCTGCAGCTCCTGCAGGAGCAGGGCTCCTACGTGGGAGAGGTCGTGAGAGCCATGGACAAGAAGAAAGTGCTGGTCAAGGTATGGGGCTGAGAGTGATTCTGGGTCAGAGTGGGGTGGGGTCTGACAGATCCTCTGTTTGATCCCCCAGGGCTTGGCATGGGTGTGAACGTGAGCTCTGAGGGGATGTAACAGCTAAAAGATGGGAAATGAGTTTTTTGTGCTCCAGAGGAGCACATTGTGGCTGCTCTCCTGGGCCACACTGCTGGTGGGAGGCAGCCTGGGGACAGGAGGGGCTGTGGGTGTTCGGTGGTGGCCGAGCTCCCTGGCTCCTTCCTGCTGCTCCAAGCACCCATTGTGGCTGTTGGGTACAGGAGATAACTCCTGGTGGCAACTGTCACTTTCCAGGTGCACCCAGAGGGGAAGTTCGTGGTGGATGTGGACAAGAACATCGACATTAACGACGTGAGTGGTCAGGGAATGTGGGAGAGGACGTGGGAAGCCCAGAGCTGCCTGTCCTGCCCTGCCCAGGGGTGCTGAGTTCCCCTCTACTCGCTGCAGGTGACCCCCAACTGCCGCGTGGCCCTGCGCAACGACAGCTACACCCTGCACAAGATCCTGCCCAACAAAGTGGACCCGCTTGTGTCCCTCATGATGGTGGAGAAGGTTCCAGATTCTACTTACGAGATGATAGGGGGCCTGGACAAGCAGATTAAGGAGATCAAGGAGGTGATTGAGTTGCCTGTCAAGCACCCTGAACTCTTCGAGGCTCTGGGGATCGCTCAGCCCAAGGCAAGTGCTGGGGGCCAGCATCTGGGGGCTTTTTGGGGGTTGCCCCTGCTGCCTGTGCACCATGCATGGGGTGCTGAGCTGTGTGTGTGGTCATTGCAGGGTGTGCTGCTCTATGGACCCCCCGGCACAGGCAAGACCTTGCTGGCCAGGGCTGTTGCCCACCACACTGACTGCACCTTCATCCGTGTCTCGGGCTCGGAGCTGGTGCAGAAATTCATTGGGGAAGGTAACAGAGCGCAGGGGGAGGTGCTGGGTGGCCTTGGGCCCGGCCTCTCGCACAGGGTCTGGGGCAGATGGAACTCAGTGTGCCTGGGCTCAGCCCTCTGCTTCCTGCAGGTGCCCGCATGGTGCGGGAGCTGTTCGTGATGGCCCGGGAGCACGCTCCCTCCATCATCTTCATGGATGAGATTGACTCAATCGGCTCATCCCGCCTGGAGGGGGGCTCTGGTGGGGACAGCGAGGTGCAGCGCACGATGCTGGAGCTCCTCAACCAGCTTGATGGCTTCGAGGCCACCAAAAACATCAAGGTCAGAGGGTACCATCCTTGCCGTGGGGCCGGGGCTCTGTCCTGCTGGTCATGGTGTGGCCACAATGGTGATGGGTGCTGTCCCCGTGCAGGTGATCATGGCCACAAACCGCATCGACATCCTGGACTCGGCTCTGCTGCGCCCCGGCCGCATCGACAGGAAGATCGAGTTCCCCCCTCCCAACGAGGAGGTAGGTGTCCCTGCGGCCCTGCTCCTGTCCCCAGCCTGTCTGGAAGCCATTCCTGCTGCTGCAGCCTTCGCTTTGCTGCCGCTCTCCCCCAGGCCCGTCTGGACATCCTCAAGATCCACTCCCGGAAGATGAACCTGACACGAGGCATCAACCTGCGGAAGATTGCGGAGCTGATGCCAGGGGCATCGGGTGCGGAGGTGAAGGTGAGCCCGGGCCCCATGGTGGCACTGGGGCTGGCAGAGGGGGCAGAGGCCGGTGGTGACATCCTGTCCCTCGCAGGGGGTGTGCACGGAGGCTGGCATGTATGCGCTGAGGGAGAGGCGGGTGCACGTCACGCAGGAAGACTTTGAAATGGCTGTTGCCAAGGTAAGTGCTGTGGGGGAGGCGAAAGAGGTGCGGGGGGGGGGGGGTCCTGCAGCAACAGCTCCTTGTTGGGGAGGAATAAATGGGTCTGGGCAGCGTCTGCTGGGACCTGGGAGGTGAGAAACTTGGTTGGGGTCAGCTCTGGGGACAGACAGCAGGGTTAACACCCATGCCCTGCAGTGCTGATCCAGCAGCACAAGAGGGACATGGAGCTGTTGGAACAAGTGCAGAGGAGGCCATGGGGATGCTGCCAGGGCTGGAGCAGCTCTGCTCTGGAGCCAGGCTGAGAGAGCTGGGCTGGGGCAGCCTGGACAGGAGAAGGCTCCTGAAGGGGAGACCTGAGAGCAGCTCCAGTGCCTAAAGGGGCTGCAGGAAACCTGGAGAGGGGCTTGGGACAAGGGCCTGTAGGGACAGGCCAAGGGGAATGGCTTGAACCTGCCAGAACAGGGGAGACTGAGCTGAGCTCTTAGGCAGAAGCTGTTCCCTGTGAGGGTGCTGAGGTGCTGGCACAGGGTGCCCAGAGAAGCTGTGGCTGCCCCATCCCTGGCAGTGCTCAAGGCCAGGTTGGACACAGGGGCTTGGAGCAGCTGCTCCAGTGGAAGGGGTCCCTGCCTGTGGCAGGGGTTGGAGCTGGAGGAGCTTTAAGGCCCAACCAAATCAGTCTAAAATTTAAGGGGGCTGTCCCCATGTGAGCGACATGGGAGGAGGGCAGGGAGCTGACAGTGCCCATGCAGGGCTAGCACAGGGGGTATTAGCACCCAGCTGGAAGGCCCCAACTGTTGTCTCCTTTGTGCCCAGGTGATGCAGAAGGACAGCGAGAAGAACATGTCCATCAAGAAGCTGTGGAAGTAACAGCGAGGCCAGGGCTGCTCCTCTGGCTGTACCACCTCTAATAAAGTGCTGCTACGGCCAGGCCTGTGCCCTGCTGTGGGGCTGGGGGGTGGGAACGGGGGGGGTGTTGGGACTCAGCACACACCCACACGAGCTGCTGCTAACTGCTTTTATTAGAAAACATCCAAAATAAGACAAAAACTGGTTACACAAGAGGCAGAGCAGGCACCCCTGAGCCGTGTAAACCCACCCCCCTCTGCCTGCCCCCCCGCAGGAGGCAGAGCCGCTCCAGCCTGGGCTGGGGGGGGAGTTAAGGCACTTCGGTGGCACTGTCCCCTCTGCCCCACTTGGTCCCCTCACTCCCCAGCATCTCCAGTTCCCTCCGTAGCCCTGGGGGTCCCACTGGCTGCAGGCTGCTGGGGACAGAGCCACCCCTCCTGCCCCCCCTGCAGTGCGGGATCACTGGGGCCGAGTCACTCGTTCTATAAATCAACTGATTGTCAAAAACTTCCCCTAAAAAACCCTTGGTTCCGTCTAAAAAAGAGCAGTTTGGGCCGAGCCAGCCCTGAGCTCCCCCCCCACTGCATAGATTGGGGCCATGGGTGCAGGAAGAGGAACTCAATATATTAATCAAATACAAACCCACTGTACAAAACGCTTTTTTTATCTATTGTTTTATAAAACCTGCTCACAAAAATAGTGCAAAACGTCAGGAGAAGGGGGGCTGGCGTTTGGAATGACACGACTTTGGTTGCAGAGGGGCAGGGCCGGGCCTGCCGTGCTGGCAGCTGGGCTCAGGGAGAGCAGGAGGCAGCTCCTGGTGCACACAGGCAGCTTGGCCCTGCTGGGCAGCAGCTCCAGGAGGGATTTGGGCTGGAGCTGAGGAGCGAGGAGCGCAGGAGGGATGCGGGGAAGCATTAGCGCAGCACGGGGGCTGCAGTGGGACTTGGAGGGGGGGGGACCGGGGGAGCCTCTGCTGTGCTCTGCCTGGGGCCAGAGCTTCTCGAGGGGAGCCCGGGGGTGGCTCCGAGTCCCTCCAGGCACATGGGGTTTGTGCAAGTGCTGTTTGATTCCAGTAAGTACCATCAGGCTCAGGCAGCAGCGAGAGGAGGAGCTCCCGAGCCCCCGCTGGCCCCTTTAGGTGAGGCGGATCCCGAGCACTTGTTCCAGTTCCTGCCGACGCTGCTGGACCTGCAGGAGATGGATGGGGGTCAGCGGCCACCCCATGCTCCCTTCCCACCATCCCAACCCTGACGCTCCCCTCTGGCACAGCACAGAGCCCACCTTAGCAAAGATGTGTCTGCCCACAGCCTCCTGCGCCCAGGGCTGCTGGTAGAACTCGGCTCTTCGCTCCTCCTCGGGGTTCCCGATCACATCTGTAATGATCTGAGCAAAACACGGGATGGGGGGGGCATGGGGTGAACCCCAGGATCACCCCTCTCCCCCCAGCCCTTTGCTCTGCCCAGCTGCAGGGTTTTACCTTGAGATCCCTCCTCTGGGATTTGATCCATTCCTGGATGAAATCCTGGGGGTTGTTGCTGAAGCTCAGCATGAAATCGCGCTGTGTCTTCAGCTGGTTGATGGATTCGATGGTCTCATGGATCTAGGGAGAGCACAGGGGGTGAGAGGCAGCTGTGACCCCCCCGAGCAGGGCACTGGTGCCACCAAGCTCCCCCCCCCCAGCTCTGCAGTGTGCCAGCCCAGTGCATACCTTGGCATCCAGCGAGGCGATCTCCTGCTGGTTGGTGGTGGAAGCCAGGAAGTTGCTCATCTGAGCCTTCAGGGGATCATCCACCTCCACATCAATGTCGTAGCACGCGGTCTTCTTCTGGTCATTGGGGTCCACGCTGGCAGGAAAAGGGGTGTTGGGGGACACTTTGTCACCCCTACCCTGCTGCAGGGCTGGATCGAGTGCCCCAACAGAGCCCCACATGGGTTTGGATCATTCCTCCTCTGAGTGACTTCTGCTTTGGGCTGCAGACCTCAGCCCCCCTGCAGGTACCACTCTGCACCCCACAGAGCCATGGGGAGCACTGCTCATCACACTCTCCACCCCTACCTGATGGTGTGGTTGATGATGATGGGATCTGGGTGCTGCAGGAGCCCTGCCAGCTTCATGGGGATCTCAGAGAAGCGCATGCGGATGCAGTTGAAGATCTGGAGGGTCAAAGTAAGAGTCTGCATTGGCAGGGCCCCCCTCCACCTTTGAGAGGCCCAAGCAAGAGGAGAGGCTCTCCCAGCCCTGGTTTGTGCATGGCAAGCTGATGGATGAGGTCTAAAATGAGACTGGGGCTTGCTGCCAGCCAAAGAAGCTGCTGTTTGTGGCTGTACTGGAGGTGGGAATGGGGCTCTCCCAGCAGAGCGTGCTGGGGCCGCAGGGTGAGGGCTGACCTGGCGGAAGTAGCGGTTGCAGTTGATGTACTCCTTCTCGTGGCTGTCCTGCAGCTTGTTGTGCTTGATGTAGAGCCACAGGGCCTGCATGATGCTGGCGCGGGTCTGGGTGTGCACCCCAAGCAGGCGAGCCAGGCGAGGGTCCAGTTTGTACTGCGGAGGCTGCACGGGCACAAAGGAGCATGGAATCACACCATGGTTGGGGCTGGAAGGGATCTTAAAGTTCATCCAGCTCCAACCCCTGCCATGGGCAGGGACCCCTTCCACTGGAGCAGCTGCTCCAAGCCCCTGTGTCCAACCTGGCCTTGAGCACTGCCAGGGATGGGGCAGCCACAGCTTCTCTGGGCACCCTATGCCAGCGCCTCAGCACCCTCACAGGGAAGAGCTTCTGCCTTATCTCCAACCTGAAATTCCCCTGTTTCAGTTTGAACCCATCACCCCTTGTCCTGTCGCTACAGTCCCTGATGAAGAGCCCTTCAAGTCCCTCTCCAGCATCCTTCTGGTCATAGCCCCCTTCAGACACTGGAAGCTGCTCTGAGGTCTCCACGCAGCTTCTCTTCTCCAGGCTCAACAGCCCCAGTGTTCTCAGCCTGGCTCCATACGGGAGCTGCTCCAGCCCCTGCTCATCCTTGTGGCCTCCTCTAGACTTGCTCCAACAGCTCCATGTCCTCTTTATGCTGAGGACACCAGAACTGCACACAATGCTGCAAATGGGGTCTCATGAGAGCAGAGCAGAGGGCCAGGATCAGCTCCATGACCCTGCTGCTCATGCTCTGGGGTGCAGTCCAGGGCATGGGGGCTCTGGGCTCAAGCCAGGTCACGTTCAGTTTCTCATTGACCAACACAGGCTGCAGGGCCCTCTCTGGTGCTTGGAAGTGACCCTCTCCCAAGTGTGGTGCCCTGCACATCCCTCGTGCCACCACTGCCTGTGTGGTCCATGCCTGGAACTCTCTGTGCTCCCTCCCACCCTCACAGCCCCACAACAGCATCATACAAGGTGATGCCCCAGCCCAGGCCCCACCTGCCCCCCCCTCAGGCTGCCCCACACAGCCGAGCCATGCAGGAGGCCAGAGCAGCACCTCTGTGTCCCCAGGGCCCTACCTGGTGATCCAGCATGAGCAGCAGAGTGCATTTCACATTGACATCGCCCGGACGCTTCACTTGGAAGCCGTCGGTCTCCTGGGTTGTGGGCAGCCGGTGCCACTGCGGGAGCAAGGGGACACTGGGTAACTCCAGGAGTGTGACAAGGCACCTGCAACCAGGCCTCCCATCTGCAGAGAGCTGGGCCCTGGGCTGCGTGCAGGGCTCCAGCAGAGGCAGAGAGCCTGGAGCCACCACAAGGGGCTTCAGCCCAGAGCCCACCCAGTCCAAAGGATATGGCTCAATGTGCTCCAGAGGCAGGTGGGAGTTTGGGTGGGCTGGGGAGTTACAGCCCTGAGCACTTGATGGCAGGGACTCAACCAGCTCCTGGAATCCCCACAGGATCAATCCTGCCTCGGGCACTGCAGGGGATGCTCATCAGAGCTGTTCACAAACCAGCACACAAACAAGCACTTCCTGGGGTAAAAAGCATGAGCTGGGTACAGGGAAAACCTGTTCCAGGCAGGAGCACCCAACAAAGAGCTGCTCCCACCCACAGGCAGTGCTTCACCTCCCACCGCTGCAGTAGGCTGGGAGGTAAGGGGCAGACCCCTCTTCCCTCCTGGCTCTGGGATGCACAATGAGCTCCTGTGTTGGGCCTCATGCAAACCTGAGGGACCTGGGGCTGTCCAGGCTGCCTCCAGAGCCACCCCCTGGCTGCAGCCCCAGAGCTCAGCTCTGGCTGTGTACTTGGAACCATGGAATCAACCACATTGGAAAAGCCCTTTAAGCACATCCAGTCCAACCATTTCCAAGGCCACCCCTGCCCCATGGCACTGAGGCCTCCTCTCCACGCTGTGTGAACACCTGCAGGGCTGGTGCCTGCAGCCCTGCCCTGGGCAGCCTGTTCCAATGCCTGAGCACCCTGTGGGGCAGGAATTGTTCCTCAGCTCCATCTAAACCTGCCCTGGTGCAGCTTGAGGCCGGTTCCTCTTGTCCCATCCCTTGTTCCTTGGGAGCAGAGCCCAGCCCCTCCTGGCTCCATCCTCCTGTCAGGCACTTGGAGGGAGCCATCAGGTCCCCCTGAGCCTTCTCTTCTCCAGCCTGAACCCCCCAGGTCCCTCAGCCCTTCCCCATCTCTCTTGTGCTCCAGGCCCTGCACCAGCCCCATTGTCCTTCCACTTGCAGGCAGGAGGGGGTTAAGAGCTGAGCGGGCAGCACTTGCTGCCAGGACCCATCACATCAGCCACCAGCCAGTAGCAGGGAAGAACACTTGAGTCTGATCCCCCATGGAGGGCTCAGCACCATCCCCAGCATCCAAAAGCCTCTTGCTCAACACCCCAATGCACCAGGAGCCTTCCATCTCACCTCCACCAGATGGTTGTCTGGCCCATACAACTCTTTGTCCAGCTCTATGACGAGGCTCTTGAAAAAGGAGGAGAACTTCCTCTTCTGCTTGCTCGGCTGCAAAAGAGAGCAGAGACTTTGGCCTGATGCTGCCACAGAGGGCTTCAACCCCAAAACCACCTCCATCCAGCCCAGGGCACCAGTGCTCCTCCCAGAACCTGTCCATCCCTGCCTGTATCCTTACATCCTCCAGCAGTTTGCCCTCCACACGCAGCTCCCAGGAAGCCACACGTTCCCCACCTTCCCCTTCCTCTTTGGCTGGGGTGAAAGTGTTGGAGATGTAAATCCTCAGCTTCCGCTTTTGCTGTGAAAGACAAAAAGAGAGGGGGGGATGCTTGGAGCGAGAGGGGGGCTGCCAGCACCCAGAGCAGCACCCACCTCATCCCCCCCATCCCATCCCATCCCATCCCACCTCATCCCCCCCCATCCCATCCCATCCCATCCAGCCAGTGTGGCCAACGCACCGTCAGCGGCTTCTTAATGGCCTCCTGAATCTCCATCCTCTTCCGAGCGATGGTTTGGTCCAGCTTGCGCTCGAAAGCGAGGAGGTCCATGTAGGCCTGGGATTCTGGGACCAGTTCCCGGATCTGCCAAACAGGAATGGTCAATTCCTTGTGTGCTGGGATGGGGCTGCATCCCCCACACCAGCCCCAGCAATGCTACCGGTGCTGGGCTGACCCACCAAGGAGCCACCAAGTGATGAGTCCAGCATGACAGCATTGATTTCTCATCTGAAATGCAAGACTACAGCCTGCAAAGCTCTCCCCACATCCCAGAGCTGTGCTGCAGACCTCGTTTTGGAGCCTGTCCCTGTGCTCACAGGCAGGTGATGTATCCTATCACAGGCAGGTAATGTAACCCTGGATTACCAAGGGGCTCAACATGCTCCTGGGGTCCCTACCCCAAGCCATTGCTGCTCATGGCTTGCTCAAAGTCCTGCTTGTCCAACTTAGGCATATCCCAAACCTTCTCCTGCCAGCCCAAGAGATAAGACATCTGGGTAGGTTTAGGACTGAGCTGCAATGCTCAGTGGGCAGAAGGCAGCTCAGTGAGATCCTCCTCCTCCTGGCTCCACTGGGAAGGCAGCACAGGTCCCTGATGCAGCTCAGTGCCTTCCCCATGCACTCACCCTCTGTGGCAGCACCTTGTCAGCCATCTTCCTCCTCTTCACCCTGCAAAGAGCACAGAGACAGGCTCAAAACATCCCATAGGACATCCTGCAGCCTGTCCGGTGGGTGCTGGGGACACTGCTGAGCCCTGCTCGTACACTAGAAGCCTGGTGGCACTTTGGCCCCATCCAGGCCACTAGCAGGGCCAGGCTCCAGAGGAGGACCTCGCAGCATCCCCATGGTCTCCTCTGCTCTCCAGCAGTTCCAGGTCCCTCCTGTGCTGCTGCCCCAGGGAGGTCCCTGCACTCCAGCCAAGATGACTCCGGTGGAAGATGTTGGGTGTCTCAAGCCTTTCACAGGGAAGGAAATCCAGCCCCTGGGGTCAGTTTGCTTTGCTAAAGGTGCTGCAAGGCAGGAGCAAGGTGGTATAATGCAAAGCTGGGGCTGCAGCATGCTCCTGTCTGTTCCTGTATTCCCTCTCTAGAAATGGCCATCACATTTGGTACAAACCAAAGCCCATTTCCAGGAACCCACTTAAAACCCAACCAACCTTGCCATGGTGGAGCTGAAATGTTCATGGGTAAAAAGGAAACAGTGGCCACAGAGTGGCTGCAGCCCTGCTCAGAGCCAGTTTAGCTCTCTCCTGTAGGATCACAGAACTCCATCCTCTCTTCCCACCCCATGCTCTGCAGCACCTGTCAGGCTGCTTCCACCCTGATTCCACATCCCCATCCTGCTCAATGCCTTGATACAAAGGGAAACACTCTCCTCCCATTCTGCTGCATGCGTGAGGGTGCATGGGGCAGAGTCCAGCAGGCAGAGGGAAGTCCCTTTCCTCTGGCAGCAGGGAAGCAGCAGGGCAGTGGTGATGTACAAGGTACACTGGTTACCCTATGGACACACTGGGAGAGCAGCTCCAGCTAAAGAGGGGGGCAGAGCACTGCTTTGATTTCCTCCTGATGCATTATAAATGCTTCCTGCCCTGCAGGATTTGGCCACCCCATCAACAGCTGGCAATTCCCAATCTCTTGATCCGCAGCCATCTGGGAGCAAGCAAGGATGCTAGCCCAGCTTAGCATGGCTGATCCATGCAGCCAGCCCTTGGGAATGAGCTGCAGCCTTATCTGGTTGCTGACGTCTGCTCCACAGTGAGCTGCCCCTTGTCCCTAATCCCCAGCTTGCTTGGGATGCGCAGTCCCTGTGCAGAGGCTGCAATAGCCTGTGGAGGGATCACAGAGACAGCTGAGCTCAGGGCAGGGAACGGGACCTGAGTATCCATTAGGATGAAGAGACTCTGCCCTGAGAATCACAGAATCCCAGCCTGGTTTGGGTTGAAGGAACCTTAAAGCTCCTCCAGCTCCAACCCCTGCCACGGGCAGGGACCCCTTCCACTGGAGCAGCTGCTCCAAGCCCCTGTGTCCAACCTGGCCTTGAGCACTGCCAGGGATGGGGCAGCCACAGCTTCTCTGGGCACCCTGTGCCAGTGCCTCAGCACCCTCACAGGGAACAGCTTGTGCCTAAGAGCAGAATCAATCCTTGTCCTATCACTGCAGTCCCTGATGAAGAGTCCCTCCCCAGCATCCTTGTAGCCCCCTGCAGACACTGGAAGCTGCTCTGAGGTCTCCATGCAGCTTCTCTTCTCCAGGCTGAACAGCCCCAGTGTTCTCAGCCTGGCTCCATATGGGAGCTGCTCCAGCCACTGCTCATCCTTGAGGCCTCCTCTGGACTTGCTCCAACAGCTCCATGTCCTCCTTATGTTGAGGACACCAGAGCTGCACACAGTGCTGCAAATGGGGTCTCATGAGAGCAGACTAGAGGGGGAAAGACCCCAAGGAGCTGGTGCTGGGGCTTCTGGCAAGCACAACTGCTTGTAGCGAGGCTGCCTGGTTACTGTCACAGACATGAGAGTGCAGGGAAGCAGCAACCTGAGTGTTCTCTGCCCCCATCCCCATAGAACACCCCGGTGCCATCCCCTTACCCTCTCCTCTGGGTGGCCAGCGGGGGCTGTGCCTGGGGGGTCAGCAGGCGCTTCCTGAAGGGATCCATCATGGACTGTGGCAGGCCGGGTCTCATCGGGGAGGCTGCTCCATATGGGGGGGCTCCTGGTGGTCCCACCTGCAGGCCTGCCATGGGCATCCTGCTGCCAGGCGGCATTCCGGGGCGCTGGTGGGGAAGAGAAGAGAGGAATGTGTTAAACACTGCCCTGCAAGGGGAGCTGAGCTTTGCAAGGGACCAGCTGATGCCATCGGCCCTCTTGCTTCTTCCCAATGAGATTCCTGCAGCTCTATCCTTTCTCCAAGGTGTGAGCCAGGGACAGGGAAAGGAGGAGGGAAGAACATCTGGAGCTGCAGCCTTCCCACTGCAGCAAGTGATGGGATGAGCAGAAGGCACTGAGCACAGGGGAAGCCCAGCCTGGCAGCCAGCATAGCTCTGAAACCATGCATGGCCCTGAGCCACCACCACAGCAGGAGACATGGGACCTGGAGCATCTTGAAGGTCACTATTGCCTGCAAAGCCTGGGGACATCAGGTGCTGTGCAGAGGGTTCCCCTCCGGACAGCAGCACTGCTGGAAGTGATGCCTGGGAGGGGAGTGGAGCAATCCCACTCCCTGACAGCTCTGGGAATGAGGAAGGAAGCTGAGCTCCTGGTGCAGGGATGGAGGTGAGAGCTCACCCCCTGCCAGCACCCAGCTCCTGTCCTTCCCCCTTCAGGGACCTGGAAAGGGCATTAGGAGCCACAACACAACATCCAACCACCCCTGCAAGGGTCCCGACCCAGGCCAGCTCCCACAGCCCACGTGCATCCCCTGGCACAGAGCAGCTCGGCAATACAGGCAACCCCACAAGTGCCAGCACCTACACCTCCATGGACCCTCAGCAACCAGTTACAGCACCCCAGGACCCACTGGCTGCCCTGACACGCTCCAGCCTGCTGCACTGGGGCCTGAGCCAGCAGCTTCCCAGGATCCTTTGATCCTCGGCTCCCTGCTGCCAAGACACGAGGCTGGGAGAGCCACGGAGCCAGCAGAGCAACATTTCTGCTCTGCCGCAGCGTGCCAGGACATCCCCACAGCTCCCCTCCCAACGCACTTCCCTGCTAATGAAGCCACCTCATGACAGTGTCTTAAGGCAGCCCCTGTGATACCTAAAGGAGGCCAACAAGAAAGCTGGGGAAGGGGTTTGAACAAGGGGAAATGGCTTTAACCTGGCACAAGGGAGACTGAGATGAGATCTTAGGCTCAGATGGGTGGCAGGAGGGTTTGTTTGATGGCAGCTGGGGCAGGACCACGCTCACCTCCTCCCTGCAAAGCTGCTAAGTGCAAACCCAAGAGCTCAAGTTGCTCTGGAGGCCACTGGTGTCTCTGGAAGTCAGAGCCCCAGAACACACCAAGTGCTGCATCAAGAAGTGTCCTGCCGCAGCTCAAAACCACGCACACAAAGTGCTGAGCCCATTACACAACCTCATACTGGCTCTGCTTTCCTCTGAAGCAGCAGCTCTGGAGCCTGGCCTCACAAACCTGCCCTTGCTGAAGGCAGGAGCGTGTTTGTTCCCCTCCTTTGGATGAGCCCCATTCGCACAGCTCCTCGTGACAAGCAGGACTGCTCCAGCACGGCCAAGAGCCGCCTGCAGCCAGCAGCACCTCCTCTAATGCCAAACCCCACAAGGCCAGGACCCAGTTTCTCTGGGTTTATCAAGAGCTCCTCAGGGCAGGGCTGGGAGCAGAGGCAGCACCGAGATCCACACCCTTGGCAGCATTAAACCAAGGGGGTACTGTGTAAATACTGTTTGCAGTGTGGTTACAGGAGCAGTGTGCTGCTGATTCACCTACCAGCGCTTCTGGGGACCAGATCAGCCATGAGGAGCTGTGGAACTTCCAAGCAGACATTCAGGAGCCCCAAGGAAAGCCACACAGTGCAAGAGGTCACATGCAAGAGCCCAGAGCCTCCAGGAGCATGGAGAAGGCAGATGGCTTCTGGGCAAACATGTGCCCCTGGGTGCTCTTCAAGCCCACATAAGAGACAGTGATCGGTGCCATGGGGAACCTGGTGAAGCTCAGAGAGGTTCCCTACATGACAATGGACAACACAACCCCTTCCCACATGCACCGACAAGAGAACACTGCCAACAACTTGCTTGGACTAAGGTGACGTGGCCATGGCCAGCTCCTGTCCTTCAGCCAGGGCAGCTCTCACCATCACCACCATGCCCTGAGGCCTCTCCTGCCTCCCTCTGCCACTCCACAGCTCATATTCTTCCTCTGTCCCAGCTTTGGAGGCTGGCTGGATTGCTCTGCCAGCTCCACATCAGTGACAGCACCTTGTGCAAGGTGTCCTGTGTGTCCATCTGCTTTCTGGAGGGACAAGAGGCTGTGAGAAGAGAAGACAACTCTGTCAGCAGTGAGAGGTGCAGGGCAAGGATGAATGGATCTGTCACACTCCAGTCCTTACCATCACCTCTGCGAACATCTGAGAACCATCAGCCACAGCTGAGCTGCTGGAGGGGGTGAGTTCAGCCTTCCAGGGACCCGTGCTGAATCGCTTGGATGAGGAAAGGAAGGGAATGCAGAACCCTCCACACAGATGGATGCAGTTTTCCCTCCAGATTTGCAAATTAAGGGGAATGGAGAAACCTCTCAGCAAAACAGGACCAGCCTCTGCCTTGTGTTCAACAGCCCAGGGAGCCTCAGCCCCTCCGAACACACAACCCACCCAGGCTCGGGGCAGCCTTCAAAGCAGCATTACAGCCCTGGTGGGTGAACCCTGCCTCCATCCCCTTTGGGAAGCCCTAGAAATGAGCAGGATGCAAGCAGGCTTAAATTCAGTGTATTTGATTCAACCAGCTCAAGCCAAGGAGCCCTTCCTCTGCTCATTCCTGTCTAACACTCTTTGCCCCTCTGCCCACCCCTCTTCACCCAGGGCTGTGCTGCTGCCCCATTCCTCCGGGTCCTCGTCCTCCCCTGCCTGCCCCAGCACCCCTGCCAGTGGGGTGGACAAAGGGCAAACCCAGCAAAGCTCAGCTCTGAGGAACAAGCTGGACCTCATCCAGCCTTCCCCTGCAGAGAGCCCTTTGGAAATGGGACAGAAAACAGCTTGTTTCTGCTCCCTGCCAGAGCCAAAGGAGCGGATGGGGCTGGCTGTGGTTTAGCGGTTCATCCCAGGTCAATGCACAGGCCATTTGTGTTTGGGGAGCTTTGCTCAGAGTCAGCTTCAGCTGAATCCAATGGGAGGTTGGAAAGCTTCCCAATGGATGTTTGCTGGCATGACAGAAGCCTTCCTGCCTGCCAAAGGCCCCTTCTTGAGGAAGGGCAGCCCAGAAACTGAAGGCTGGTGGCAGAAAGGAGAAACGAGGGGAGCAATAAATCACAGGATGGATCTGCAAGAGGATGGAGGGTGAGCTTGAAGAGAAGCAGCAACTCCGAGCACAGCTCCCATCATCCTCCCAAGGCTGCAGCTCTTCCCTGCACACCTCCCCAGCAAGGGGAAAAGGCTCTTCCCAGTGCACATCCCGTTGTGCTCTGGCCAGAAAGGCACAAGCCAACTTTGTACACACTAACAGTGAGAGCTCACGTGCATCCTCGCCCGGGGCTTTGGGAGCAGAGCCCTGGAGAGATGCCAGGCAAAACCAGCTCTTCCTGCAAGTCCGTCCCCGCACGGCAGCACATCCCATTAGGAGAGATGGAGAAACAAACAGGATTTGAGCTCCATTGCCAGGCTGGTCTCAAGGAGCCACCACTCGACCCAGAGCTTTGCATGGACTGGGACCAAGTGAACCCCTCCAGCACACCCCAGGATGGTGCTTCCCCCTCTTTGTTATCCGTGAGCAGATCCCTCTTGGGAGAATGCCAGGGGGAGCCTGGCTTTGTGCTGGGGGAGATCTTCATATGGGAGGTGGCTGTTCTCAAGATGCTGTTGCAGGCTCCCAGCAAGCCCCCAAACTGCCCCAGCACAGTTCATCACACTCAGAAGAGCTGCTGTGTTCTGAGCCAAGAGGAGCTGTGGGAGCCAGTTGATGAGGAAGTAGTAAATCAAAAGGAGAAGGACAAAGCAACAGGCAGAGACACGGAGCAGGTTTAGACCATGTGCTGGGAACGTTTCAGGCACCAAAGGAGATGCTGGGTCCAGACAAACCTGCCTCACATCTGGAGCTGCAGATGTGCCAGGCCAGGGAAAGGAAAGGTCACAGGGATTCAAGTCCTAACACGGGCACAAACGCATGCAGGAACAAGGAACAAAGGTGCTGGGTTCCTGCTTGAAAGAGAAACTGGCAGCTTGGAGGCACAGATGGGAAGAGCAGAGAGAAGGGCCTGGCATAAACCACTGCCTTTGTGCTGCTGCAGTGCTCAAGTGCCCCGGGAACAGCTCTTGAGAAGGGGGAAGATGAAGTGAGGGCCTTCAACAGCAACTTCTGGAGATGTTGTCCACCCACTCCTGTTCCCCCAGGACAAACTGAGAGTGCTTCAGAGGCCACACCACACTGTTACTGCCTCCCTCCCTCCTGCTCCAAGGGGACTGCGTTCATCTGCTTTGTATCATCACTCAGTTAACTGGAAGCTCAGTCTATGATGAAACCTGCCTTGGAAACCCTTTCCCTTGGGAAGGGTGGGGTCACCTGGCCCAAGCAGCATCGCTCTGGTGCAGCTCCAGCCCTGGCTGCTGTCCCCAGGTCCCCTCCAAGCCAATCCCTGTCACCAGAGGAACAGGAACAGTTTTTCCCTGTTCCCAAGCAGACGGTGTGGATGAGGATCACTACACCCTCTGCAGCATGTCCAGGCCACCCCATCTTTCAGCTGGCTCTGCTGTCCACAAAGCACAACTCCCTTCACACTGCTGCCTGCCAGGGATGGGATCACTGAGGGCTCCTGTCCCATGGAAACC
Source organism: Melopsittacus undulatus (assembly GCF_012275295.1). Classification (NCBI taxonomy): domain Eukaryota; kingdom Metazoa; phylum Chordata; class Aves; order Psittaciformes; family Psittaculidae; genus Melopsittacus; species Melopsittacus undulatus. The sequence goes on along the minus strand of NC_047543.1, from coordinate 2,335,864 downwards.
AGGCTCCCTCCCACCAGCAAGTGCCAATGAAACCCTTTTGCCACCTCTATGTACCACTGAAGCACCAGCACAAGGTAACCGTGAAGCCAGCAATAGGGACCAGTACAGGGGCTCTGCCCAGAGACCCAGCACCAAGCAGCCCAACAGCTCAGCAGACCACTCTTCTCCTGGACAAACCCCTTCCCATTCCGGGCATGGCACCAGCACTGGGAAGCTCTGGAAACATCAGCTCCCAGAAGGGACTCCCAAAGAGAGTTATCCTCATGAATTCCCTGCCGGAGCTGCCAGAAAATCAGCAGCAGGCACGCACGGATGTCAGAAGGATGAGCATATGTTGGAAAACCCAGTGCTTAAAGAGCCCTGAAGCACTTGCTGGTGCGCATGAGGCCTCTTGTGTCTCCTAGTGCCCAAATAATGGGGTTTCTTCATCAGGCCAGGGTGTAACGGAGCATGAAATCCTAGGCTGGGAGAGGCTGCTTTCCCCAGCCTGGGAACTGCAAACCAAAGGGCAACCCCTCTGGATCCCTGGGCACGGTGCTCACCACCAGCTCATGGTGGTGCCCATTGACCATCCCCACTGCACTGGTTTAGCAGTGCCAGACACCACGGTGCTGGCCACATCACCGTACACTGGCCATGTGCTCCCAACATGTGCTGCCAGTGCGGTGTTATGGCCAGCAACGGGGAGGGGGGAAAGGTGAGTATGTGTTCTCCTGTTCACTCACAGCACAGCTGCTCCATCAGGCACTGCTTTCCCAGCTGGATTTTGCAACACACAGAAGGTCAGGACAAATGGAAAGCCGTCCATTCACACTCTGACCGGCCTTGGCTGTGCCACCTCTGGTCTCTAGCACCAGGCTTCTCCCTGGTTTTAAGGCTACAGGGGGAAGTTGTTTCCTCATCCCGTGTTAACCAAGCTTCACAAGCCGGAAATTCCCTCGGCTGGATTTATTCCTTATGCTCTAACTCATGGGAATGAGGTGGGAGCTCTGGGGGATCAGTGAGAACACACTGCACAACCGGGCTCCTCTATTCCACCACAGATCTAACACCCCAAATACCCACCGTGTGCCCATGAGTGCGAGAGGGAGGTGAAACTGGAGTGTAGGTACACTTCTAATAGGGGCTGGTCTAATAGGAGATGGGGACCTGATGACTCCCTCCAAGTGCCTGACAGGAAGATGGAGCCAGGAGGGGCTGGGCTCTGCTCCCAAGGAACAAGGGATGGGACAAGAGGAACCGGCCTCAAGCTGCACCAGGGCAGGTTTAGATGGAGCTGAGGAACAATTCCTGCCCCAGAGGGTGCTCAGACATTGGAACAGGCTGCCCAGGGCAGGGCTGCAGGCACCGGCCCTGCAAGGGTTCACCCCCCTCAGTGCCATGGGGTGGCCTTGGAAATGTTTGGCCTGGATGAGCTTAAAGGGCTTTTCCAACCCGGCTGGCCCCAGGATCCTATGGATCGGGCTGGAACACAGGAGGTTTCTTCCCACTTTACTCCCGCTCAGGTTTACTTTCCCCTCTCCCGCAGCTCCTCCCTGAGGACTCGCACCCGCAGCACCGAGCGGCTCCCCCGCCTTGCCTGAAGAGGCGGATGAACAGGTTCCGAGCAGGGCCGCGCTACGGGAAATGGCTGCGGAGCCGCGGCCGGGCCTGTGCCGGCAGCCGCGGGGAAGGCCCCAGAGGCCGGCCCAGCAACCCCCACCCCTACCGGGGCCTTCAGGGCCCTCCGTGCCCCCCCCTCACACCCTCCCGAGGCCGCCTCACCTGGTACTGCGCGGCGGCCGGGCCCATGGGCCGGTATCCGGGGGCGGCGGCGGCAGGAACCGGGCTGGGGCCGCGCATGATGGCGGGGCCAGGCCCCGGGGGCGGCGGGGCGGCGGCGGGGGGCAGCGGGCTGAGGGGGAAGGAGCCGCGGCCGGCCATGACGGGAGGGGGGGGGCGGCCCCGGCCGCGCGGGTCACACGGGAGCGGCGGCGACCGCGGACCGACTCAGCGCGCGCCGCCCGCTGGCCACGCCCCCCGCGCTGGGACCACGCCCCCTCGTGAGGCCACGCCCCCCCCCCCATGCGAGGCCCCGCCCTCCCTCCTCCCACCAGCGCTGAGGCTCCGCCCCAGACCCCGCCGCGCCGAGGCCCCGCCCACCAGGGCCCCGCGCTCCCTGAGGCTCCGCCCCCCGTGCGTGCGCGCGGTCCGGAGCGTGTGCGAAGGCGCGCGCAAGGCGCGTGGGGGCGCGGGTGCTTTGCGCGCGCGTGCACGAGAGGGGGTCGTGTGTGCGCGTGCAGGGGGGGACCCTTGGGAGCTCTGCGTTGGCCGCCGGGGTCCCTGCGGAGCCCCCTGTGGGGCTGGGGCCCCGCCGTAGGGCTGGTGTGGGGCAGGACCCGGCAGAGAGGCTGGTTCTGGGCTGCCTTATGGGGCAGGGGCTCAACCCCTCTGCCCCCCACCCCCGGCTGCTGCCGACCCAGCCCCGTTTCTTGCTCTTTGCATCCTTTCCTCCCTTCCTTCCCCCCCTCTCCTCTCTTGCTGCTCCATTTCCACCACCGGAGCAGTCACCCTGCGGGCACTGGGCAGGCGGGCGCTCCCCTTCCCTTTGCCACCACTGCCTTGCCCAGGCAGGACACAAGCACCCAGCCCTGGGTCCTGCCCGTGCCCACTTCAACCACCCTGGGGACCAGGACGGGAGCAGAGCTCTGCTGCCTTCTCCCAGCGAGCACACTGCAGCAGAGGTGGGGTGCTCTGGGGTGCTGGACCATGGAGCATCCCTGTGTCTTGCTGTCTTGAATCCATCTTCTGGGGTTAAGAAGCAAAAGGACGTGCTGTGGTGGGGTCACAGCACATCCCTACAGATGGAGACTTCTGGCATTCATTTAAAAGTAAGAAAGTAGAAGTTTTGCTGATTTTCAGCTGAAATTATAAGTGACAATGGGCACCCCAAAGGGGATGGGGTCTCCCCGCTGCTCCCAGCCCCACTGCGGTGCTGGGTGATCATGGGGTGGCCTAAAAACACCCCTTGGTGTGTGTGGGGGCTGCATTCATGGACATCAAACCCAACAAGCAGGGCTAGGGAAGGGGTTTCCTTGGCACAGGGATGTGGTGTAGGGCTCCTCAAAGGAGGCTGCTGGAGGTGCCAGCAGCCCTTATCCCCTTCGAGCCTCACTCCATGGGCACTAGATGGAGCAAAGCACCCAAAAAGGAAGTTTTCCTGTGGAATTACATTTCCTGCAAGCCGCTGTTTGATATGGTCCCAGTGGGGGATGAAATGGGGAGGCAATGAGGTTTGGGGACAGTTGGTGCTGCCCTACCCAGGTTCTTCCACCACAGCCATCATGAAAACACGGCTCTTCCCTTCGGGAGCACTGAGCCCTTCATGCAGTGGAAGACGAAGCCCTGCTCTGGTGGTGATTACAGAGCTGCTGATCACCCTTCATGAACGGTGGGCAGTCAAAGTGATGATGTCTTTCCTCTCCAGTGGCTCCATCACAGTGTCCCGGGCACTGAGTACAGGCAAAACCCATCTGAAGGTCATGGTGAAGGCTTTTTGTGTCATGGTTGTTGCTGAAGACCTTCCCCTGAGTGATTTCCTATCTATTAATGGGTCAGAAAAGTCTCCTTTCAGCCCTTTCCCTCTTACAAGGTTTCAGTCCTCAGCAGAACTTTGTCCCAGTGTCATTCCTGGTGGCTTCTCAGCTCCATAGGACGCCAGCAATGAGGGGTGTTTATGGCTCCATGGTTCATCCATGCAATCACTGCTTTGTTTCAGAGTTGGCTTGTGCTGGGCACTGATTTCCCATAGGAAAACCATTCTCCAGGGTGCAGAGCTGCTTTTCCTATTAATCTAACCCAAATAATCCTCCTTTTCTTTGCTGGAATGTAAGGGATGCTCCTAAACTCCCCAAACCTTCAGGGAATAAGGAAGATAACCGAAAGGTTTAGGATGAAGAAATGCCAGCACAAGAGCAGTTTCGTCTGCCTGTGTGTGCTCTGCAATGGACTGTAGGCACAAGGCATCCTGCTGCCATGGGCAGGGCCCTTGCAGAAGTCGTGGGCATTCCAAAGAAGCTGAGGATTGGGGCTTCTTTTCCCTTCTCCCCAGTTTCCCACCCCTGTTGCAATGGGAAACCCAAGTCCCCTCTGCCTTCGCAGTTATGGGCAACCTCCCTTCGCCATTCAAGGCACCTCCCATTTAAAAGCACTAAGCCTAATTTTGATGTGGTTTTATCTCTTCATGGGTTTCAGGTCAAGATCGTGCTAAGGGGTTGATCCCAACGGAAAACCTTCTCTCTTCTGCCCCAAAACCACCGAGGAGACCTTCGCATCAGCATCTTTCCAAGCTCAGCCCCTCCATAAACCCTCTGTGCTTGGGCACAAGAGGGCACTGAAACACCACCACTATGGGGCTGCTTCTGAGCACAAGCAGAACTTCTGGAGCCAATAAAGTCCATTCTGCACCTTCCACAGGGTCGCTGCCCATGCAGGAAGGAACAGACACATCGAGGGGATGCTCCTGCCCTGCACCGTGATGTTCATGTCCATGCTGTGCCCTTCCCATTGAATTCCATCACCTCAAATGATGGGAGCTGAGCAGCCACCTCCTCCTGCATGAGCAGACCTGTTACTTCTGGGGCTGGGACATACAAAAGCAACCACATCCCTTGAGGTTTGTGCTTGGTGGGGTCAGACAAGCTGCAGCAAAGCCAAAGAGCTGGGCTTGGAGTAGGGAGAAACCTCTGCAGACCTGGAGTGCTTAACGTGTATTAACCTCATCAATGCAAATGGTGTTCGCTCTCCTAGAAACACCCGACCATTCCCAATAGCAGCGGTGCCTATTCCATATACATCAAATTTACCAGCCTATAAACATTAGTGCATCCACAGACGTATTCACCCTCATAAAAAACATCAATTGCTGAACGAGTCTATTAGTGGAAATAAGTTAGAGAACTTTATCGCTCTGCCATGATGATGGGCAAAACCACATAAAAGAGGCACTCAGAAGATGCTTTTGTGTCACTTGTTAGAGAAGTTGCTGATGCCATTCAGCTTCTTCAAACCACCATGAATTGCATTTAATGAAGGGGTTTGAATTCCTTCAATGACTAACTGATAAAAATGTCCCTTTTGTAAGTCCTGTGCGAACAATTCTTGTGCAGGTGAGGGTAGGAACCCCAGTTTATGAAGCATCACCCTTCGGGAGGGATGCAGGATGGATCCTTCTATGCTCGTTTTTGGATGGTGAAAGTGTCTGATAGGGGAACAAGACTAAGTGCTGTTCAGCTCCTCAAAAAGAGACTGTGAGGGGGTTTGTTTCAGTGTGAGCAGCTCTGGAAGAGAAAAGTGTCCGGTGGAATAAGGGTACAAGAGGGAAGTGGTGGCTGGGGGGGGAACTGGATGAGAAATGAGGCTTGTGCTTCCAGCAGTGATTATCCATGCGAGGAAACCTCTTAAGGGAGAGGTGGGTTTTCCTGCTCAAGTTTTGTTCTTCATTCCCAAAAGAGTCATTGGGGAAGTGGGGGAGATGAAGTAGCCTGTGGTGCTGAGAAGGTTGGTCTCAATGTCTGAACATCCAATGTGGTTGTCATCCTGCAGCAGGAGGAATGAGGAGTAAGGTGGGGAATAGACTTCAAAGCTGTCCCCATGGCAGGGACAACAAACCTTACCTTCCCCAGGCTCTCCAAGGCTACCCATGGGTCTCAAACCATCCTTCCCTCACCACATTGTTGCCTTCTTCGTCTTCCCTGCCCTGCACATGGTGCTCAGGGTTGTTGGAATAGTTAGGGTTGGAAAGGACCTTAAGATCATTCAGTTCCAACCCCCCTGCCATGGGCAGGGACACCTCACACTAAACCATGGCACTCAAGGCTTCATCCAACCTGGCCTTGAACACTGACAGGGATGGAGCATTCACAACCTCCCTGGGCAACACATTGAATGTGCTCTGCAGTAGATGAGCTTGGGGACATAATCTCCTCAAGTAATGCCTTGTTGGCTTTTCCTGTTGGTTTCTCACCCAGGGAGGTCACAGTGGGGTGCTGCAGGTGGTCCCGTGTCCATCTGAGCAGGGAGGAGGCTCCCAGCAGAGATGATCCATATCTCCCATCCCATCTGCTTCATCTCTTCTGTGTTGTCACTCACCAGCCTGGGTGTTAGAATGAGTCTCCTGCTCTTCTGCACCTCTCTGCTCTTTTTACCAAGGCCTTCTCCTCCAGGTCTGTCTCAGGTACGTGGTACTCCTGTTTCCATAGTAATGTGCCTCTCCACCTCACAGCCACTTATCCTTGTAGCATCCCTGCACAGGAGAGGAGCACTTCTTGTCCCCATGATGCTCATCAAGGTGGAGGGAGGCACTGGCATGAAAAGCTCAAGAGAAGTGGTCATCCAGATGATGCAGGGCAGAGGTGCTCATCACTGATTGCTCATTTCACCCTTGCTCAGCCCCATGGCAGGGTTTCTTCTCTGGCTCCGTTGCTGATGGTGCTTACAACCTCCTCCCTTCTCTCTGTGCTTGGGGACAAGAAGTGATTAAAGGGTTTAATAACTTGGATTTATTCTTTGCTTCTGTCTGAGGCTGTTCAAAGAACAGTCAAGTGACTCCTATGTGATTATGGCTTAGTACAAGCATCCAGAGATGCTTCCCCTGGCAGCTCATCCGTGGGGGTGATGATACTTGCAAGAGCAGGACACTTCTCCAGAGGAACATCTTTAGGTACCCAGAATGGGCTCACCTTGGGCATGTGTAAAATGGTTTGCAGTGGATTTGGGATTTTCCTTCGGCTTAAGTCTAATGCAAAAGAGATGTATGTGCCTGGCAGCCGATTGATGGAGCCTTTCATACCTTGTTGGTTATTCATTGGTAGGGTTTGTGTTTAATGAAGGAGCCTGGCTCCAGCCCAGCCTTCTGGGGCCTCCTGTAATGTCTTAATGCTGTGTCTGGTCTTTGGCAGGGTAAGTGTGGAAAGCTGCACTGCCACGGAGCACATGGAGGGACAGGGAGGCTGGGGGGGGGGGGGGGGGGGGGGTGCAGCAGCCTCTCCTCTGGGGCAATGGGGAGCTTGGTTTTCCAGCCAAAATAAGAATCCAGCAATCACAAGCAGGGGGAAAACCCTCCATGTTGATTGGGATACAAAGGCAGCTGCATGAGTCCACAGAGGGACTGAGATCGGAGCTCAGGGAAGGGCCTCCAAGGGGTGTGAGCATCTTCCATCAGAATCCAGCTGAATCCAGCTTTATCCAGAATGAGATGAATCCTCTCCTAAAGTGCAGCTGGGGCCAGAGCTGGTGTAGATATGCTCTAGTTTTCGGTCCCAATGGTCTGCTTCTGGGGCATCATGCCTGGAAGAGGCACCACTGGCATGGGCTCCTGTCCACCAGATCCTGCTCGCCGAGCCTGTCTCAGTAAATCAATGCCAATGGGATGCTGCTGGACCCTTTATCCCTGTGCCAGCACTCCCCTGGAGCACTCAGGGCCCCACCTCATGCTTTAGTCTAGCACTGAGTGAATACTGGCACAGTTGGCAGCTTGGGTAGCTGGGCACCACCTAAATCCTGGGCTTAATGGGAGGATTGGAAAAGCAGGAGGAAGAGCCACCATCCAGGGGTGCTGTCAGCTCCCCTCTGCTGGCAGGCTCTGGGTTTAATATCACATCAACTCTAATTGGCTAATATGGCAAATCACCCTCTTAATGATGGTTACAACTCTTGTGGGTGCAACTTCCCCTGCTAATGACGCTTGGAGATGTACCAAATGCCTTTGATTATCCCTACAGCCAGGGAGGAAACCATTTAAAGCCAAAGGGTCAGGAGTAAGAGTGGGATGGGAGAGCATCATCTCCTTGGTGACTGCTTGGCTGGGCCACTTCCCCAGAATCCCACCTGCAGCTGCTCCATCCTGCTTGGATGCAGGATGGGCTTTTCCCGTTGAGTGGGAGCAGAGTGTGGGTTTTCCTCCTAGGGAGTCCCGATGCAGGGATGCTCATTGGTGCAGCCTGTGGAGGGGATGAGCCTGTTTTCTGTGGTGTGAGTAATGCAGAGCTGAAATTAAAACCAAGGAGAAGGAATTAGATCTCTGCTGATGCAGGATTTTGCCAGGAATGGGCAGTGGTACAGGGGGATGCTTCTGGTGGAAACAAGACCCTTTGCATCCTCTCCCAGCCTCATCACAGGAGCCAGTGCCTTGCCCCATGTTCTGCCCTGCAGCCACCAGTGGCTGAATGGAACTCCTGGGCTGGGCTTGTAAATGGTTCCATGCCTCAGAAGAGGCTGATGCCATTCCTTGGGTGTTAGCAGCTGGTTTAGCTTGTGGCCAGGAGCAAGGACAACCTGGGCTCATTGAAGCTGCTGTTTCTATGCAAGGTCTGAGTGCACTTAATCAGATCGTTCCAAGCCCCTGTGTCCAACCTGGCCTTGAGCACTGCCAGGGATGGGGCAGCCACAGCTTCTCTGGGCACCCTGTGCCAGCGCCTCAGCACCCTCACAGGGAACAGCTTCTGCCTAAGAGCTCAGCTCAGTCTCCCCTCAGGCAGGTTCAAGCCATTCCCCTTGGCCTGTCCCTACAGGCCCTTGTCCCAAGCCCCTCTCCAGGTTTCTTATTTCACAGAATATCTTGGTTCTCTGCCCCCTCCCCTTGATATAACTGTGGATTTTCTTCTTATCTGCATAAAATGGTGATCCCTTTTTAAACGCTGCCAGATGATGAATGATGGCAATGAGTTCCAGAGGCCAAGTGTGTCATGCTGTTATGAGTTCCTCTAGTGAATCTTATTTAGCTGCAGAAGAGCACGATCCCTCCTATGCTATGGGAAGAAGTGCAGTGATGGGGCTGCTCATCAGGAAGTCATGCTCAAGGTGGTCTCGAGCACTTCTTCATCCATTGACATATCTTCAGCTACATCCAGGCTCAGCTTTAAACATCCATAATTAATGCCTGTGCTGAAGACAAACAGTGTTCAGGAGAATTTATCATTTCTTCTCCTGTAATTACCTGTCAGAATTAAAATAATGGCCTTTTAGAAGGAATGGAGGGGATTTTTTCTTTAATTAATGGAGTATGCAGCTTGTCATGTAAAATCAAGGTCATCAAGATTAAGAGGAAGATGACGGCCTACTACCTCAGCTCTTCTCACAGCACAGCAGGTAGCCTTGGGGAACCGTGGGGGGAGACACTGGAGGAGAGTGGAGAGGATTTGTTGAAGGATCAAGCTCCCACTGGCCCTTAATATGCCCAAGTTCTGTTTCATAGATACAGTATTCCCTGTGCTAGGGGATCTTCAGCCTCTGCACCCTGGACAAGTATGCTCAGAGGAGCCCATCATGTGCAGACACAGACCAAGACAAGGTTTGCTACCTCCAAAACGTGTCTGAGACCTGTTTTAGAGCTCCCCTCCTGCCCCTTTGCAAGAGGTGTCACCACCCAGCAGGCAAATCCTCCCTTATAGGCAAGGGAAAGGCAGCCAGGTTGTGGCTTGCATTTGGTGTGTCCTAAGTGTCCCAGGAACCCGCTGGCTCTGTGTCCTAGCTCAGCTGGTTTGAACATCCCTTGTCCCTGCTGCAGGAGGGCTAAGTCCTCTTGGAGAAGCTCTGGATAGAACTGTGGTGTCACAGAGGTGTGAAACCATCTCCAAATGCAGATACTTGCATAGGGCACAAGGGAAGAGGAGGGATGCTGTTAGGATGGGAAGGAGAGACATGTTGCCCCATTCTCTTCCATCTCCATCCCTGCACCCACTGGGAGGTGGACATCCCCTCTTCCTCCTCCCAGTCCCATCTTTTGGGTCGATCCCATAAGCAGAGTTCCAGTTTTAGCAGCCTGTTGCTTTGTGATCAAGACCTCTGGATCCCTGTGCTCGGGGATGCTCTTCTCTGGGGCTCTCAGGCTTCTTTCCCTCTGATAACAGAATCTATTAGCATGAAGTATTGCTTTCAGTGCTCCAGTGAAAAATGTTAGCTTTCTTGGTGAGAGGTATCTATTGGGTTAGGATTACACTGCCCATAAATAATGGAGACAGGCTCAATTCCAGGCGCTTTCCCAGCCCGTAATTGGAACACCATTATAAATTGTAAACATCTACTTTGGGCTATAAATGCACCTTTAAATGCGTCAGAGGGGGGAATGGCACAAAGTGGCTGCCAGGAGGAAAGCAGGGAGCAGAGTGCTCTGTCACCGGCTCCAGGGGATGGGAAAGGGGCTCTGGACCAGCTCTATGGGGGGCTGAGGGCAGATCATCAGAACGTGTGAATTTTGCTGTGCCCATGATGCAGCTCACAGAGAGGGATGCTCTTGGGTGTTTTGGTGCAGAGAAGTAATCCTGCTCCTGCATCTTGTCCTTGAAGCTTGGCTCTGGGCTCAGCTGCAGTCACCCCCTGCCTCTAGGCTTGGTCTCTGCATCCCCTTCCCCATCCCAATGGCTGGAACCACTAGCACCAGACATGGAGGGTGTCTGGAATAGTGACAGGACAAGGGAGGATGGGTTCAAACTGAAACAGGGGAAGTTCAGGTTGGATATAAGGAAGAAGCTCTTCCCTGTGAGGGTGCTGAGGCTCTGGCACAGGGTGCCCAGAGAAGCTGTGGCTGCCCCATCCCTGGCAGTGCTCAAGGCCAGGTTGGACACAGGGGCTTGGAGCAGCTGCTCCAGTGGAAGGGGTCCCTGCCCATGGCAGGGGTTGGAGCTGGAGGAGCTTTAAGGTCCCTTCCAACCCAAACCAGGCTGGGATTCTATGATTCTAATAGAGAAGGACCCCATTTGATACCAGCCCAAGTTGCCTATGTACCCCCTGGCCATGAGCCCTCCCAGACTCCTGTTTTCTGCTTCCCTCCAATGTAAGTGACCTGAGATGAGCTTGTAGCAATGGAAAATCAACAAAGCTGATGATTTATTCCATCACCATCTGAACTGGGGAGAAAGGGAAAAAACCCAGAGCTGAGATTAGGATCTTAATAAGAGCCAGTGCTTATTGTGGTTGTCTCTTACTGTCTTTGTGGCAGGCATGCTGATGGAGCTCTGACAGAGTTACACTGATATTAGCACTACAGCATTATCCCCATAGCAGCATTAGCAGTCTCAGTGGCTGTATTAAGTGGAAATCTCAATTTCTGATGCAGGGCTCACCCATGTGCTGATGTCTGAGCGCAGCAAGCTGCCCATGCATGGGGTAAGGAGAAAAACCAGTTTGCCCCCCACTAATACTGCATCCTTACTAATATTCCCCAGGATCTTCACCTTGGTGGCTTGCAACAGATAGCGTCTGTGGAAGAGAAGCTCCAGAGAGTTGCAGCAGGTCCTGGAGCTGCCAAAGCATCGCACCCATGGATGCCAAACTCCATCAAGCTGCAGGAAAACCCTTGCATTCTTAACCAGTTTGCATCTCTCTCAAGGACAGGACCCGTGTTCAGGCTCTGCTGTTGTCAGGTAAATGAAGGTGATGGATGAAGGAGCTGCTGGCATGGCTCTGCCTTCCTCCAGCTCTGCCCCACTCCAGCATAGACTCATAGACTCAACCAAGGTGGAAAAGACCTCTAAGATCATCCAGTCCAACTGTTCCCCAGCACCGCCAAGGCCACCATTAAAGCTACAAGGCTTTACTTGGTAAAGTAAGGCTACAAATTTGGGTGTTTGTGACCCCCTTGTGGGACAGCTCAGCTCACTGGGGCATCCCAGCATCAGGACAAACAGGCAGCTCCTGGGGGCTGCAGTGTTCCCATCCTTTTTCATCACTGTGTCCCACAATGATCCCATTTCTTCCTTGACAGCAGCTGAGTCCCTGCCAGTTTATATGGCATTTTCCAGCGATTCACACTTGGCCAAGTAGAACAAAGAATCAGGATACAGATGAATGTCGACCGCCTTCGCTTCATCCCCTGATTTAGCAAGTCTATCAGAAATGTAATTAAGATTGTCTAGCATGATTTGTTCTTAGTAAACCTGCACACGGTTCCGCTACCCTCTTGGTGTTTAGAGCTATTAATATTTGCCCAGCACTTTTGCTGGCATTTGAAATGAGATTCATATCAACTTGCATCTATTAGCTAATTAATAAACAATACTAATAGACAAACAGAAGCAAATGAGCAATGCCCAGCAGTCCCACTTGGCCAGCACTTCCTTCTGTAGGAGCGAGCACCAGCTCCCCTGTATGCAGAACTGCAGGGGGAGTCACACCATGCAGTAGAGGGGGAGAATCATAGAATCCAAGCCTGGTTTGGGTTGGAAGGGACCTTAAAGCTCCTCCAGCTCCAACCCCTGCCATAGGCAGGGATCCCTTCCCCTGTGTCCAACCTGGCCTTGAGCACTGCCGGGGATGGGGCAGCCACAGCTCCTCCAGATTTCTCCTAAGCCTCCTTTAGGTATCTGAAGGCTGCTCTAAGGTCTCCTGAACATCCTGCTGGACCATCTTTAACTCACCTCTGCTCTGGCCTTTTATATCTCAGGATACATGGATTGGTTTGTTTTGGATGTATTAGCCCTAAACTGCCTCTGCTGTTCACAGGGTTGAATTCTGGGCTGTGGGACAGGTCAAACAGATGCACAAGGCTCTTTCCACCTCAAAGTCCTCCATCCACAGCCTCCAACACCACTTGTGCTATCCTGGAAGAAGCATTCTCACCCTGTATGACCAGACTTACTCTGGTGCTGAGTCCAAGAGAGAAAAACTCTTTGCAAAAGAGGGGTTTAAGCCTCTAAACAGATGAGAGCAGCAGCTTGCAGAATAAATGGGTATAAAGCAGGACGTGAGATACCTGCACCTTTGAGAGGAGGAAAAGAGTTATGATGAGGGGCTTTGTGATGTGATGGCAGAGAGCTGGGGAGCTCTGTGCCCCCTGCCTATGTAGCAGTTAGATTTTGCTTTGCTGCACCTACTTTGTAACCCAGGTAAAATTGATTCACTGCTTGGAGCTTCCTAACACAAATGAATGTCTTTCTTTGGTACATAGCTGTTTTCTTCAGGGTGCACGCAAACAACCAGCCGAGCAAATGTAGCGTGATGTGAAATCAGGGTTAGATATGCTCTGAATGCTAATGGTGTTTAAATTGTCTTGATTTATGAAGTGTTTCTTTACTGAATTTCCCTGATATTCATCATGATTACTGCAACTTTGCTGGGAACCTGAGCGAAGTTAAGCCAAAGAAATGAGATATGCAGCATGTGGACGTGGATTTTATGTGCACTGAGATGCGGTGGATTGGTCACAGCGGAGATGGGGTCACAGGGATGGGATCACAGCTCTGCCTTCTTGCAGTTTCATGCACATCCCTCAGGGATGGACATTTCCATCCCCATGAATACAAGAATCTGGAAACAGCTCTTGGACAAGGGCCTGCAGGGACAGGCCAAGGGGAATGGCTTGAACCTGCCCGAGGGGAGACTGAGCTGAGCTCTTAGGCAGAAGCTGTTCCCTGTGAGGGTGTTGAGGCGCTGGCACAGGGTGCCCAGAGAAGCTGTGGCTGCCCCATCCCTGGCAGTGCTCAAGGCCAGGCTGGACACAGGGGCTTGGAGCAGCTGCTCCAGTGGAAGGGGTCCCTGCCCGTGGCAGGGGTTGGAGCTGGAGGAGCTTTAAGGTCCCTTCCAACCCAAACCATTCTAAGGGCTCCTGCCACTCCTGAAATACCCTCTCCAGAGAAGGGCCCCACTGACTGGACCCGTGCCTGGTGGAAGAAGAGGTCCTGTGCCAATGCTGGAGGTGGGTGCCCAGATGAAGAAGCAGGCTATGATGTGGGGGTGTTCAGGGGTGCCCCCAACTCTGCCCTCTTCAGGACAATGACAACTGGAAGTGCCCGGTGTCTGTATTCTCAGATGGGTATGGATGAACCAAAGCTCTGCTTCCCTTCAGCACATAAGCTCTTTCTGGGCCTTTTTCTGAGGCTTTATTTGTCTTTCTGGGGGTTTTTAGCTCTTGGCTCACGCACACAGCTTTTCCTGGCTCTGTAATCATCTCCTCAAGAAACTACTTGAAGGTTTTCTTTACTGCTACCTCTCAAGGCATTCTGGTCTTTATTGGAGTCTTGTAAAACCTGTGTTCACAGGTCTGGGTCTCTTTCAAGTCTTTAAAAAGTCTCTTTCTGTTTCTCCCTCACTCTGTTCTCCTCCATCACAAGGAAAATTTAAGGAAACACCATGAAATAGAATCCCAGACTGGTTTGGGTTGAAGGGACCTGAAAGCTCATCCAGCTCCAACCCCTGCCACAGGCATTGACATCTTCCACTGGAGCAGCTGCTCCAAGCCCCATCCAACCTGGCCTAGGGTTTGCATAAAAGCATTTAAATACTTCCATCCTTCCTCCAGATCTTTCTTCCCCTTCCACTAGAAGCTTTGTATTTGCCTATTGTGTTTGCCCCTGCAAAGAGCAGAGCAATCGCTGCCTTTCTGTGCCCCTTGGGCACATCCATCATGGGCTGTCATGCAAAACCCTTCTTCCAGGCTGCTGGGGCATTTATCTGTAGCTTCACTGGTTCTCCCATAGCCTTTGATGTTATGGCTCTCAATAAGTTCTCCAGTGCTGTGCACCCCTGCCTTCAGCAATTCTATTAAGCATTGAATAGAATCCAGTGCAAATCTTAATTTTGAACTATAAAAAATGTGTGTTAGAAAAACAACCCTGAAGAAGCAAAAGCCACCCCAAACCCAAAATAGAATTCAGTGCTGAATACTGAAGATACTAAAGACTGATTGCAAGAGAAGCCTGTTATTGGGAGCTGAACTGGTGGTAAAAGTAAGGTAAAACATCCCGGAAGGTTCAGCTGCATCCCATGAACACAGACTGCCCTTTGCTCCTTTCTCTTATTCCTCTGCATTGTGGTGGCATCAAGCAGGGCATGCACTGAGGAAAATAGGGAGCAACTGAGTAATCCTGGAGTAATCTGCTTTGTAGCATGTGTTGAAGGCATCACTTTGGCTCTTGAAGCAGTCTGGGCATGGGGATTGCAGTGGAGGTGCAAATGTTGCTGCCCTGTCTTGGAGGATCTTTGAATGAAGCAAAAGCTTCTTTCTTTCTCATTAAAAGAAGGAGACCAAATGAAGCAGATTGATTAAAACAACCCTGTTCTGTGTGAGGTTTTGTGATTGGTGACTGTGGGCATTGCTCCAATCTGCACTTCTTGATCAATCTCTGGCATCAAAACCCCCAACCAATCTGCTTTTGTTGTGTTAATGCTCCTTTTGGCTTGGTTTTGTGCTCTTGGGGTTAGACTGCAAAAGCAGTGAGGCAAACACACAGGCTGAATCTGGGTAATCGTGCTTGGGAATAACAGGTAATACAACTCAGCTGTGGAGGTACCCTGCCATGCAAGTGAGGAGAAAGAAAATAAAGGGATAGAATTATTATGGAAAGAGGCTTTTCTGAGCTCCTGGAGACAAGAAATCATCAGGTGTTTACAGTGCTTTTGCCTAATGGCTGGAACAACTCCTACTGAAATGACCTCTAATCAAAAGCTCTGATTTTCCAGTAAATATTGGGGAGTTTTCCCTAGAAAGGATGTTTTGATGTTTTGCTGGAAAATTGAGAAGTCCTGGATTACTAACCCATCGGAAGCAGGTTCTTTAGATGATGTCTTATAACTGGGACTGTAAATCCAGGTCCTTCTCTCTATGCTGAGACTGAGGGGCAGTAAATTCCCCCCCAGGTGTTGTGGATTCAGCTGTAGCACCTTGGATGTAGCATCAGAGCTTTCAGAATCCTGCCGATGTTTCCAGCTCATTTTGTTCCTAGGCCTTTGAGGATAAAACCTTGCACTTCAGGACATCCGTTTGTTGCAGGATTCTGACTGTATGAAAATCCAATACTTGTTATTTGTGCAGCAGATCATGAAAGATGGACCAAAACCCTCAGTTTTCTTCTAGCGCAAGGGGACGGTGAGACCTTTCCGGGAAAGGTTGGTGCTTTATGCAGTTATCAGTTATTGGTGATGGCAACAACAGGTTAGACAAGATGATATCCAGCATCTCATCTGTCTCAGGCAGACTGGGTTTATTTGGCATCTGCAGTAGACAAAAAGAGCTCCGTGTCAGGTCTGTGTGGAGCTCCTGGTGATCTTTTTTCCTCTAAAACCCATTTTTCTGCAGAAGATCTTGATTATTTTGGACTGTATAAAAGTGTGTGTTGGAAAAACAACACTGAAGAAGCAAAAAAACCCAAAAACAACCCCAAAACCTAAAGGAGCTTTTCTGGTTCTCTTAAAAGAGAATATAAAGGTGCAAGAACTTGAAGCATCCTAGGAGGGAACAGCCAGAGGCTGGTGGGCTTCCCCAGCAGGACGCATCTCCCAAGGTGCTACCCCAAACCCTTAGCAAGGCTCCAAGGGAATGCTGACCTGTAGGGCAGGGAACCAGAGTCACTGTGCTCTCCCAAGGCCATCCTCTAAGGGTTTTTGGGAGCTGCTGTGAAGCCCACGGACCTCAGTGTGCCTGCGGTGTCCTGCTTGCATGGAGGTGCATCTGTTTGCACCTGCGAGTACAGAGCTCCAAGCACTTCACTTGCAGGTTCCCATCAAACAACAGATGGGAGAGTTACACAGCACGAATGAAATGTGTGTATTTGTCAGTAAACAGATGAAGATTAATCCAAGGCAGGGGGTGTGTGCTCCAGGCAGGGCTGGCTCTGCATCGCAGTACCAGTGTAGCTGCAAAGGAGATAAGAAGCTTTATTTGTGATGCTATAAAGCAAAGAATCACTGCAGATAACAATAACAAGAGGCACAGCACTGCTGTCTGCAGGGTTTTGCTTGGGTGGGCTTAAAGTTTGTGGGCAGGAGGTGAAGAGTGCAATAAATCCAGTCATGGTGCAGGTGAGGCTTGGAGCAAAGCAGGGTGCTTTAAGCACCTTTAAGGGGGTGGTGGTTGTGTTAGGGAAGGAGTGATAGGTTGGTGACAATTGCTGCTCAGCTGGGAGATGGTGGTGGCCTGAATGAATGGACCAGGGTCCCCATGGGGAATTTGGGCAGGGACTTGGGGAAGGGTGGGATTCCTAATGGGGAAGGGATTTAGCAGTGGGAATAGGGATGGGGTGGATGCTTCTGTCACGCTTGCAAGCAGAGGAAGGTGGTCCCAGGCTTGAGCCACCAAACACCCAGAGAGCTGTTCCTCTGCAGCAATAATTCAGTTGTCTTTCTCCCTTTCCATGGCTAAGATCCCTTTTCCCAAGTGCTTTACCTGCTTTGGCTGCTGCTGGCACTTCATTTTCTGCAGCTAGCCCCAGGTAGCATCTGTGCAGTAGTCAAGGCTGTTTGCTCTCTGCAGATGGCAGTACATCTATAAGATCACCAGCAGAGATGTGGTGTGAGGAAGATGGTCCCACCAGAAGGAGGAGGCTGGACCAACCTTTAGTGGTGTCGATGGCCATAAAGGCAAAGAAGAGGAGCCTCAAGTGAAGGGTTTTGGGGTTCGGTGTGGCAGAAGTGGATTTGCATCATGCATATGGCAACATCAGTACCAGCTCATGGCCATGGGGAACAAAATCCCATCTCACCTGGGTGTTTCCAGCAAGAAAAGCTGTAGCTCCTGGGACATTGGTTTTGCCTCCTCCCCGTCCTCTACTGGTGCACTTCACCCCAGCTGATGACTGCCCAAGTGCTTGAGACCTCATCATAGAATCCCAGCCTGGGTTGAAGGGACCTTAAAGCTCCTCCAGCTCCAACCCCTGCCACGGGCAGGGACCCCTTCCACTGGAGCAGCTGCTCCAAGCCCCTGTGTCCAACCTGGCCTTGAGCACTGCCAGGGATGGGGCAGCCACAGCTTCTCTGGGCACCCTGTGCCAGCGCCTCAGCACCCTCACAGGGAACAGCTTCTGCCTCAGAGCTCAGCTCAGTCTCCCCTCTCTTGGGCAGGTTCAAGCCATTCCCCTTGGCCTGTCCCTACAGGCCCTTGTCCCAAGCCCCTCTCCAGGTTTCCTGCAGCCCCTTTAGGCACTGGAGCTGCTCTCAGGTCTCCCCTTCAGGAGCCTTCTCTTGTCCAGGCTGCCCCAGCCCAGCTCTCTCAGCCTGGCTCTGGATGGGATGGGTTTGTTCATCAGCCTGGAGTGGGTTTTGAGCGAGGTTTTGGTTAAACCTGACCCCTGATGGGACTGCAGCAGAGATGGGTGCAGCTGAGCTCCCGTAGCTTCTGCCTTACTCATAGCAACCTGTTTCCGTGGAGAAGTTTTCCCTGAAGGTGCTTCTCCAGCATTTTTACTGGCATCACGTAAGTGAATGTGAGAGAAATGTTCAAGGTAGTAAAACATAAGTGGGAAAGGGTTGTTAGGCAGATTGGAGCTGAAGATGAGGCTTTATTTAAGCAAGAGCACAGGTGAAATGAAACTTAAGCTGTGTTTTATGGGAAAAGCAGTAGCGAATAAACTCTGCAGATTATCTGATTTCATTTACTGCTTTCCCTGTAAATTGTGCTGTCAGTGAATCAGGCAGAATTGGGGAACCTGAAGGGTTTTAGAACCTCTGGAGAACTGTTGGAATTTTAGTGGGTTTTAGCCCTAGGAATTGTCTCCTTTCCCTTTCTGGGCATAGGGAAACCTTTTGGTACTCATTGCAGCATCACCTCTTCTGCCTGGGATCCCACAGCAAAGACTTCCCAGCCCAGCAGAGAGAACGGCATTAAATATTGAGCTGATGCTATTCCTAAATGTTCCCATTCCTATGGAGCCAGTGCTTTGTGAACCCAGCACAACGCATGGAGTTGGTGCGACACAAGGGAGGTGATGGGGCCGAGGGCAAACACCTCTCCCCCTGAATTGCTGTTAATGGAGGCAAACTGCATTTCAAGTGTGCTGCTGACACAGTGATGCTAATCCATTAGCTCCCGAGCTGCTTGCTTTGAGCTCCCTCCGTCACATATGGGTCATGGTGAGCAAGTGCTGTCGTGTGCTAATGCGACCTGTCATCATCCAAGGTGATGGAGTTTGCCCATTTCTGGCTTGTTCTGCATCAGCCTCTTTGAACACGGAGTGATTTTGCAGCTTGTGTTGTTGGGCTATTTGGGGACAGGAGATTCAGATCTGTTTGGGTGGGAAACAAAGCGCTCTGTGCTTAATCAGATGATAATAGAAGCAAGTGGTGGCTTTATCCATCGTTTGAGATGCACATGTTCAGGTCCACCCCCTTACTTGTTTCTTTGGCTGCATTTCAGTGCTGGGCCGAGGGTTGTACATGGGATGGAGAGCAAATCTATCATGTGCTGCTGGAGCCACTTGGCTGTGACATGGCACATAAATGCGAGGTCATTATAAGAACTGATTGCCTGGAGGGGAACAAACAAACACCCAACACGGGTTTGCTAATAATTCTAGGTAATAAGTTATGCTATGGAAGAAAAACATCCTAACCTATCTACCATTTCGAACACGCTGCAGTGATTTGGAGGGAAGAGATAGCTCTTTCTGGTTTTCATTGTGCTGGGTCATTAGTTCTGGGGGAGGAGGAGCTGTGTGACTTTGCTGAAGCAGCAGGAAAAGTCGGTGCCTCTGTGGTGCCTGGAAAAAGGGGATTTTAGGGGTTTTTAGCAATTCCTCATCTCTCAAAGCTCTCTGAAATAGCGATTTACCAAGATCTGGTCTGTTGTATCTGTGGGGTGTATTTGCCCCCCACATGGCAGCCCTTTGCAGACTCCCAATGGAAGGATCCACTGGGAGAGCAGTACCCTGCATTGGGCTGAGCTTGTATGTGAACCAGAGTAGCCCCTGTGCTCTCAACCAGATATGGTACCCCTGGGATTTGGGGACCGGGGCCTGTGGATCCAAGTGGGCAGGCTCAGCACCCTGCCATGGCCATGCCTGGGCCATGTTTGGGTGTTAGTGGGTCACATTCAGGGGGTTTAGGTGCTTTTGCATCATGCTGCATGTTAGCCCTGGTCTGGGTTATGAGATCCAAGCAGCGCTGTGTGCTCCCAAGCATCACCTACTGCAATAAACCCCAGATCTGGGTCTCTTGCTGTTCTTTCTGCTTCTATTTAGTCTTCCTCCCCAGATTCACACTGGCCCTCCTTGGCATCACAACTGCTTTTGGGGTGCCCTTTAGAAGAGACCCTCCACTGAGCTGCTTGTGACAGCCCCAGTCCCCTCAGTGTTAGACCTGCCATGATATGAAGCAGCATAAACATTTTTATGGCCAGCAATAGTCATGGATAACAACTTATTCATATTTAAACTTCCCAGCCCATTAGACCTTCTTAAATGATGTTATAACATGAATTATTCAAGCCTGTGTGGCACTGCTTTGGGTGCTTATGGTCTGTAACAAACCTCCACTGGGAGTGGTAATGTTAACACAAGTCGCTGGTTTAATATGGGGATTGCAGATGCTCTGGTGCTACCTTGGGGTTAGAGAGGTGAAGCTGATGCATTGCTGGGTTATGTAGTAAGGGTCTGGTAAAGACAAGATGCTGTGGTGGGGTGAGTGAGATGGTGATGTGGGGTTGGAAGAAGGGAGCTGAGGCCACTGGTGCCTGGCTTGGCAGAGCTGTGCCCATGCCATGGATGATGTCTGGCTGTGGGGTGAGATGCTCTTTGGTATTAGATGTTTGCAGAGGGACCCACTGCAGATGTGGGATGTGTGCAGCCAGCACAGGGCAGCTTCCCTGGACACAGGAGCAGGACTGGGATCTGCCAGAGGATGATCACGATGTCCCCCGACTGTGCATCTGCTCTGGGGCTCATAGGCTCCTAAGGAAAGCTCAGGAAGGTTTCATGGTCCCAAATGGTCCCACAAATCAACTCCACCAAGTGATGGAGGCTGATTGTCTGCTTGGGGCTGCTCTCTCCTCCCTGGTGCTTGCAGTTGGCACCAGTATTAGTTTTCCTTTGCAGCTCTTTCCCATCTGCCCTCATGTTTAATGGATGAAAGCCTTTTCCTCCTCCCTTGCTGCAGATGGCGAATGGAGGGGCTCTCCTCCGGCAGCAAATTCCTCCCGAGGCAGATGGAAATCTTGTCAGAGCTGTAAAGTTGTCTCACTGGTGTCAAGCTGGCCATAGGAAAGTAAAACACTGCTCTGTTCTGTCTCACAACACATAACCCATTGGCTGCACTGAGGGATGCACACAAGGGATGGTGAAGGATGTTCCATAAGGTCTCATCTGACTGCTGAAAAGGGATTTGCTTCCCTGGTGAGGATTTCTTTGGCTTGTCCAGGTGGAACATTGTTTTAAGGAGCCAGGATTTAGCAAAGCTGCTCAAGGCTGGATGGCCCCATCCTGGGTCCTGGTTTCCTTAATGGCTTGTCTCTGTGTAGAGGGCTCCAGAATGGCTTTGCTCATGGTGAGGAAGGTAGAGTTGAGACTCAGCTGGGTGCTATAATGAAACTAATGCCTGTGCTGGAGTCATAGAATGGTTTGGGTTGGAAAGAATCATCCAGTTAAGATCATCCAGCTCCAACCCCTGCCATGGGCAGGGACCCCTTCCACTGGAGCAGCTGCTCCAAGCCCCTGTGTCCAACCTGGCCTTGAGCACTGCCAGGGATGGGGCAGCCACAGCTTCTCTGGGCACCCTGTGCCGGTGCCTCAGCACCCTCACAGGGAAGAGCTTGTGCCCTATCTCCAACCTGAACTTCCCCTGTTTCAGTTTAAACCCATCACCCCTTGTCCTATCACTGCAGTTCCTGATGAAGAGTCCCTCCCCAGCATCCCTGTAGCCCCCTTCAGACACTGGAATCTGCTCTAGGGTCTCCATGCAGTTTCTCTTCTCCAGGCTTGGAGAGGGATCTTGGCTCTTTGTGTCCTGAGGATCACCTATGGGAGTCCACAGCTGCCCTTTTTCCCTCCCCAGAAAGGCACAATAGGATGCCAGGGAGTCCATAGCTGGACTTAGCATGGTGGAGATGGATTAATATACTTGTCTGTCTTAACTCCAGGGGAGCAGATTAAAGCTGGATTAAACAAAGGCACATAATGATGCTGTTTAACTGAGGAGCTGAGCTGCTACAGGACCCCTTATGTGGGTGGATGGAGGGATGCAGAATGCACTTCCCAAGGGCAAGGTGGGTGCCTGTAGGAACCGTGTTGTGCTTGCTGATGCCTGAAGCATGTTCTGGCTGTGCAGTGAAGCAGCATGTGGGTTTGCTGATGGATGTGAGCATTTGCAGGTTTTGGGGCCGCTGCAGCTTGAGGCAATGGAAGTGGAGACATCTTGGTGCTGCCAGTGACACCGTGTTCGAGCAGTTGTGATGCTCCATTTTAGCACAGCAAAGGCTTAGTGCTGGCCTCCTTCTGGCAAAGCCAAGCACCCAGGGACCTGAAGCAGCAAGGAGTGATGGTGAAGGGCAAAAATACCTTGAAAAGCCAAGCAATGGGTTCAGCTTGCTTGGAAGTCATCGCTGCTGGATGAGTGGATGCTGGAGGAGAGGTAAGGGGCAGAGCTTGGCTGGCAGCATCTCTCTGTACAAGAAGGTTTCTCTCGCTGGGGCTGTTGGGTGCCCAGGAAACGTTCCAAGAAGTTAATTAATTTTCCCTCATCAGCAGCCACAGCAGCAGCAAACAAGAGTCTGGAGCAGAAAGGAGAGCATTGCCATTGTGCAGCAGCAGCAGCAGCACCCCGAGTTCCAGCCGTAGTTACTTTGTCTTGGCAGAAATGAAATGTCAAGAAGCGACAAAGAAAAATCCTCCCTTAACGCTGAGCAGTAGCTGAGTTTTCAAAGTGCTGAGTTCTGGAGGGAATGGGGAAAGCTGGGACCACACAAGATTAATTCGGACTCCAAATGAGGCTTGATACGTGATGTGCTGCCCCATACATCACTGTCACACAGGCAGCTGTAGATGGGGCTCAATGCGCTTGTTTGCTCCTGGACCACTTTCATCCCAGCATGTGCTACCAGGCACAGGGATGGGGGGGGTGGCATGGGAGTCAGCCACCCACCCTCACTGTGTTTTGAGTAGGAAACTTGGCAGGTGAAGGATACAAAAGGCAGAGCTGGAGCAAAATGGACCTAGGGCAAACAGTGCCTTGGTGGGAGATAGCCCTGAGGGGACCACAGCCCCTGGGTTGTCTTATCTGGGGCCATCACATAGAATCCCAGCCTGGTTTGGGTTGGAAGGGGCCTTAAAGCTCCTCCAGCTCCAACCCCTGCCATGGGCAGGGACCCCTTCCACTGGAGCAGCTGCTCCAAGCCCCTGTGTCCAACCTGGCCTTGAGCACTGCCAGGGATGGGGCAGACACAGCTTCTCTGGGCACCCTGTGCCAGCGCCTCAGCACCCTCACAGGGAACAGCTTCTGCCTTAGGTCCAACCTGACCTTCCCCTGTTTCAGTTTGAACCCATCTCCCCTCATCCTGAAGCCTGGTGCAGTAAATGCTCACAGATAACCTGTCTCTTCCCAGAAACTGGATCTGGTCCTTATCCAGGTAAGTTAGGACTGTGCTTCCTACATGACTTATTTGCAAGGGATAATTCAAGCAGCTGTGGCCTCACTGTTTTTTTCCCTTGGAAAGTGTCAGGCTGGCTTTGTAAGCACCACACTTTCATTAAAGTTTAATTTCCCTGAAGAGTGAAGTATTAATGAGAATAGGCTTAATTCTGTCAATAGGAAACAGACCCCAACAGATAATTCGCTAATATAATGACTTGGGATTTTATCTGTTTCAAGCTTCATGATTGCTCTTCTGCTATGATGTGGTGCAGGTAATAACCATTGTCACTTCTGTTCAATGTGAAAATGGGTTTAGAGCCAAATTGCCCTTTTGCACATGCACATCCCTGTGCATCCATTGGTAATTCCACAGCCCCTGCTCCCCTTCCCAATGTGTGCTTCGTGTTGCACCCTTGGGTGGTGGGGGGACACCAGCCCTGCTCTTACTTAGGTTTGAGAGAAGCTGAAATGAAATGGGGACTGAAATCCACTTTAAGGTCCCTTCCAACACAAACAACTCCATGGTTCTATGGTTCTATGGACCGCAAAGAGCCAGAGGGAGATGTGAGCAAGGCTGGATCTGCCATTTGAGACTGCATCCTTCAATGAAAGGGAAGGACATTGTCTACCCTGAGCGGCAGAAGGGGAGATGGGGATGTTATTCTCAGCATGTCAGAGAAGAGCAGATGTTTTGGGCAGACATTTGCATGTAATCAAACCCTCTGGGTTTTGATTGATAAAATTGGCAGTGGCAAATTTCCAGCCAGCCCCCTGCAATCAAAGAAGGAGAAAAGCTTGTCAACAAGGGAAGTGGATGGAAGAAAGCATGGGATATAAAATCATAGAATAGTTAGGGTTGGAAAGGGCTTTAAGATCATCCAGTTCCAGCCCCCCTGCCTTGAGCAGGGACACCTCACACTAAACCATGGCACCCAAGGCTCTGTCCAACCTGGCCTTGAATATGCCGCAGCTTGTATCAGACTCCTTAACCTGGGCCTCCCCAGGCTGGCCTTTGGGGTGTGTTTGCACCCTGGGCATATCCCCTCCTCCAGGCACCCTGGGTTTGTGGTTGTGGTCCCTCAAGACCTTGTTGTTGGAGTTTCCCATCCCTCCAGCAGCTCTGCAGGGCCATGCTGCCCATGGCAAGGCTTGTGTGATCCGTCCTGAGGATGTGGGGAGCCAGTGTGTGACCCGTAACCATCCAGAGCATGTATTTGTATAGAGGCACGTTGTGTCTTTCAGGTGCTGAGGATGGGTGTCTCTGCACACTGCACCTTCTCCTTTTACCCTGGGGAACAGCATCACACAGGGCCTGGTGGGTGCCCATGGGGATGGGGGTCTGGGGCAGGGGCAGAGGGGGGTTTGCCTGCTCTGTGTGTGTCCAGAGCAGCTCTCTTGGTACCACAGGGACGTTTTGCTCCATAGCCCAGCTCAGAGATCGCGCTGCCTTTGGCTCTGGTTGATTGGACACGCAGCAGCCTCTGAGGCAGAGATAAAACACGTCCTTCCTGTCTGTGAGAGGGTAAATTATTGACATACTTAATAAGCATAACTTATCATTAGCCATAATTCGTGCTGGTGACAGAGGCACAGCTGTTCCTGGAAAGCTGCATGGCTCTGAATTTCAGATGCCTGTGGGCTGGAGCGGTGACAGGGATGTCACCATGCACCATCCTTTCCCTTTCCCAGGGCTTTGCACAAGGCTCAAGCTGTGTGTGCTGGGAGGAAGGGGAGTTTGGGCACTGTGTGCCTGTCCCCAAGTCCAGCGATTGGTAATGCACTGAAATGAGGAGCTCTGGCAGGATGTATCTAGAGGCATCCAACCTGCAGCCATGGGAGGCCAAAGAGCCTTGGTTGAGGACAAGCTCTTCTCCTTCTCCAGCAGCCCATGCTGGTCCTGCTGGCAATGCCTGGGAGGGTGGCTGCAGTCTCCTTTATCTTCTCCCCTATGTTCACCCTGGTCCCTACTGTGGTAGAAGCAGGGAGGGGATGTTCTCACATTCTGCATCTCTAACCATTTGCAGGGATGGAGGAAGCCCTGAGCCACTTGTCACAAGTGGTCAGGGCACTTGAGGAGGAGGAGGAGAGACTCTGAAGCCTCTCACACTGGGGACATTGCACAGGGTTTGGGGCTTTTAAAACTGGTAGCTGAAGTTTGATCATTCGGGGTGGGAAATCGCTCAGGGTGCTGTGCCATTGACAGGGCAGGCAGGATGGGGTCTGGTGGATGGGTCCAAGCCAGTCTTCTCTTACCTGGCCAGACAGGATGCTACCAGCTTCCTTCCTGCCCCTGGTAGAAGGAGAGATTTCTGGTCCTTATCTTCAAGGTGTAACCTAAGGAGGCTGCTCCAGGTAGTTGAGTAGCCAGCAAATGTCCCAGACTTCAAGGTCCCTTTCAGTAAAGCATCCTCTGCTCCTGCACCTCTGAACTCAGCCCTGGGTGTCAGCCTGGCCTTTGGAAAGCTCTCCTGGGGATCCTGGCACACTGGATGTCTGCAGAGAAGTTCTTGTGAGCACCCGAGCATCAGTGCTGCAGGAGCAGGGAAAGGCAGACACGGGGCTGTCTGTGTGTGCTGAGGGTGTCTAACAGTGTGTATGCCCTCACTGCTCCAGGCAGGCACATGGATTGCATGCTCCTATGACTAAGGATGCTTGCTCAAGGCCCGTGGTGCTTTACTGGAGGCAGCAGTCAATGCAGGATGTTTCTCCATCTCCTCTCATCTTCCTTTCTCACTCGTGCACACATCAATGGTGTCTCTCCCTCAGCAAGCAGGAACTCTCACTGGATGTCAGAGGATAGTGGGTGGTTTAAAGCAGTTTATAAGCAACCTTTTCCTAGAGGGGTTAGCCCTGCTGCAGTAGGAGGAGCCAGGGACCCATGGCTGAGCAGCAGGGAGATGAGAGGAAGAGCTTGGGCAGCCCATTGCACCCAGCGTGTCCTTGGCTGTGCAGGGACCCCTGTGCATATGCACAGCCTGGACCACATCTCTGATGGAGAGCCAGGTTATGGGTGCCTCTCTGCTTTTGTGACCAACTCACTTGAGCAGGTAGCCCTGGTGGCCCTGTTCATAGAATCATAGAATAGTTAGGGTTGGAAAGGACCTTAAGATCATCCAGTTCCAATCCCCCTGCCATGGGCAGGGACACCTCACACTAAACCATATCACCCAAGGCTTCATCCAACCTGGTCTTGAACACTGCCAAGGATGGAGCATTCACAACCTCCCTATCATCCCATGGCCCTTACCTGCCAAAACCTTCATCATGGATGCTACAACATGCTCTAAGGTGGTCACACCAGCCCCTGTCTCTCCTACTGAGGATTCTGTGGAGTGTCCC
Source organism: Melopsittacus undulatus (assembly GCF_012275295.1). Lineage (NCBI taxonomy): Eukaryota > Metazoa > Chordata > Aves > Psittaciformes > Psittaculidae > Melopsittacus > Melopsittacus undulatus. Next base: position 2,309,221 of record NC_047543.1, on the reverse strand, counting down.
ACAGCAAATTCACATATGCTCTGCACTGCTCTTGAGCAGTCCTGTGCTTCCAGAGGGAAATGGGGATGGGACAACACAAGCTGGAAAGCTCTGGGTGCAGTGAGCTGCTTGCATGGGTGTGGGAGCTTGGAAGTGGAGGAGCGATCATCAGTGATGCGAGGCTGGGAGCATCTCTTCTCCAAGTGCATGAAACATGGGAAGGGGGTGGAATTAGAGAGCCACTTAGAGCATCTCCAATCTGCATGGCTGGTGAAGTGCTGTTGCTCCAGCTCAGCAAGGGGGTATTAGTCACGCCTTATTGCCTTTAAATCCGACAGGAGCAGAAGTGTCTTCCATTTGCTATTTTAAATAAGAAGCAGCCTGATGGAGTGTTCCCAGCACAGTCTATTGGCTTCCCCATTACCCAGCCAGCCTTTAAAGGATTAAGCTCTCATCTTGCCTCTTTCCCTGCAGTTTGTAAAGAGCAGCTCTGCCTCCCGCGGCCCCTGTTTACCAAGTGCTGTTTGGATGAAGGACCCCCTGCAGAAAGGTGAATGTGGAGAACAAGGCCATGCTTCCTCCTTCCCAATGTCCTGTTTTCCTCAGTGCTCCAAGCCCCTGTGTCCAACCTGGCCTTGAACACTGCCAGGGATGGGGCAGCCACAGCTTCTCTGTGCCAGAGACTCAGCACCCTCACAGGGAAGAGCTTTATCTTGCATCATAGAATCATAGAATAGTTAGGGTTGGAAAGGACCTTAAGATCATATCAGGGTTTGCTCTTCAGTCCCTCCTCTGCTGTCTCGGTTGTGAATGTGTTGGGTGATGCCCAGGCAAGGAATGGGGCTGGTTCCTGGCTCTGGAAGGAAGTGAAGAAAACAGAATAGGAAAGGATGGTGGAGCAAGATGACCAGATACTGCCAGGATGGATTCAGCATCTGAAGCCTCCTGTGTAGAAGCAGCTTTTGGCTTCTGAGCCTTCCCCAGTTGGGACTGGGATGCTGTGGAATCTTCTCCGCAGCACCAAAGAAACCTTCATATTGGCCTTTCTGCATTTCTTAACCTTGTCTTGGCATTGATTCTGATGGGGCTTTTGCATGCTCAGAGAAGTGCTCTCATTCCTGTCTCTCTACTTAAATTATTGATGGAGATCTACAACCATTCCAGCTTAACAACTCCATTTTCCTGGGGTTTATTACCAGGATCAATCAAATCAAACCCTGATGGCTTAAAAATGTGCTTCCTTCTCCCTGTCATTGTTATTTGCTTGTTTATTAGTAGAAAAGACAAGTTTTGGCTCCGGGAGGTTTTGCTAGCAGTAAACAATGCCATTAAAAACAAATCAGAAGCCCCTGCTTGGCAGAGAGTTGACCTCTGCAGAGTACTCTGCCTGCCACCAACGTGGTGGCCAAGGCATAGGGACAGGGCCATGGATGGGCACATCCTGGTGCTGTCCTACAGCTGCTTCCCAGTGGGTTTATGGGGTTTTGCCCACATTTGTGTCTCTAACTCAGTCCTCACTGCCACAGGGAGACTCTTCCACCCATAGAAGGGACTCTTCCACCCTGGACATGGGGTCAGGAGGTAGCTCATGGTTTGGAGAAGTCACTGGTGCCCCTGGGAGGCTCCATCCTTCTCCGGCTAGCAAAGGAGCTGAGCTCCCCACATTTTGGGGATCTGGGCTCTTGCCTTTGGTCTTGTTCCTCCTTTCCACAAGGAGCAGTCACAGGGCTGACCTTTGGTGCTGGTGGGACACCATTCATTCAGGTTTATGAGGGAAATCGTGGTGACTTCAGGACTAAAGGGGCTGAGGGTAAGGGTGAAGGGTTTCAAGTTTGGAACACGCCATAGCTTCACCTCCAGGCTCTTTCCCACACAAGCAGAGCACCCTGCACTGCACACTCCTTTCCCTGCTGTCAACACCCTGCTCCCAGCCCTTTCCTCGGGTCCAGCCCCATGGGGGAGCAGAGCTGGCCTTTTCCTCTGCTGAGCATCATCTGCGGGAGCTTCATCTCCCTCTACATCAGGCTTGGGCTTTTCTTAGGTTATACAGGCCTACATGCTACCAAAATAAACCCCAAAGCTTCCATAGGAGGAGATCTGCTTAACAGGGGCATGTGGCTGCCCATTCCCAAAGCTGGGCCAACAAGACGGAAGGAGTTCTGCATGGCCAAGGTGCCAGGGAACCTCGGAGCTCTTCCTAACCCCCAGCCCAGCTCACAATGAACAAATAGTGATGGGGAAGATAAATTGGTTGTTGTTTCTTTAACACATGCACTGAAGGGCTGTATTTTTAAACCTGTGAGTGATGCCTGGTTTGATCTTCTAAATGAAACTGATTTATTCTGTTTGCACTGGGGCTTGGGAGAAGAGGGACTGAGCTGGATTTAATGCATACGTTTAACTTTGCCTTGGCAGGACCATCACAACAGCAGACAAACTGAAGCTGAACAGCTCCCTCCGGGGATCCCAACAATGCAATATCCCAATTTCCCTGTTTTTTTCAAGTGATCTCAAGCCACTGATCCCAGGTTGCCATCCGGGGCAGGTATGAATCCTATTGGCCACCTCATGGAGAGCTCAGTGACTCCTGCAGCACATTTCCACATCTGACCTAGAAATCTGGTCTCCTCTTCTTCATGGACCTGATTTCCCAGCTGATGCATCTTGTTTTCATCAGGTCTGCCTTGAATTGTGTCCTTCTAGAAGGGTCAGGGTAAGACACAAGGATTGAGACTGCTGTTTCATGGGGAATTCAATGCACAGAGGGACTCACAGCCTAATGAGCCTTTGCTATGTTCCTCTCCCTTGTGGACATTGGGGCTTGGGGCAAATGAAAGGTGACAAATGACTTTTGCAGTATATCGATGACTTCCACCCCTTTGTGGACTCCCCAGGTCTTTGTGAGGTCATTAGGGAAATCTAAAGAGCAGATCTCAGTGGTGACAGGTAGAGTGTTGCTGTAGGAGGTTCACAAGTGTGAATTACTCTCCCCAAAGCCTCCCTTCAAAAGGATATGAGCTTAAAAGTGAGTCCTCAACCAGGCAAAATGATGAAGTCACTGGCATGGAGGGAAGCAATCATTCACCACCACCAAGCCATGCATCACTTGGGATAATTATCAATTATTACAAGCAGAGCAACTCCCCTGTGGAAGCTAATGAAATTTCACATGGAGCATGCTCTGGGAGAGGGATCGTATCAGCCTGGACAAGATTCATCTTCTCTAATGCGCTGTTTATTCCTGTTTATGCATCTTAAAGCTCCATGTGCAAAGCACCTTCCTGCTGGGAGGGATGAGGAGCCTGGGATGCTCCAACTGCATCGCTCTATTTCCACTGCATGAGACCCCAGCATAGGGGCATTGGTAGCACTGGGGATAAGATCCCTTCTCCCTCCCCTCTTCCTAATCCTTGCCTTCTGTGGCTCACTGCCTTTCCAGCCTTTTGGGATCTGTTTGGCAGAGATGCTGGTGGGTTCTGGACCTGGTCCTCCTCCCCTTTCCCTCTGGGTCCCTGCAAACACTTGTCCCTCCCAAGCACCACCAGCCCTTAAATCTCTTTCACAGTCCCACATAGGAATCCTCTACCACAAGCCATTAAATAAAAATGGGAACTGATATTTTATGTATGGTTTAGATACAAACTGGGAGCCCATTATGGGGCTTGAATGTTTTTTCCTAGGTTCTGGCACAGCATTTGCAAACCTTTGTGTGAGGAAGAAGGCCAGGAATCCTATCCAGGCAACAAGGCATTTACTTTGCTTGTAAATATTTCATCTGCGACCCATATGACAAACTGCTGCTTCTAAATGCAACTATTATGCCTTATTTTGTCATCCATAATTGAAACGCTGGATCCTGTACTTAGCAAACAAACACACAGTTTATAAGGATGCTTTCCTCTGCATCCTTCCAGTCCCTGCAGCAGCTTCACTTCCCCTCAGGGCTCGTGGTGGATAGTGGTGGGGTTCCCTTTGGTAAAGACCTTTCCATGCCTGCATCTGGAGAAGTCCCTGTTGGAGACGGATGGAGGTGTCCCCCATGCTCTGCCCTTCTCCCAAGCTCCTGCTCCCATCCCTCCTGGTTTCTGCCTCCAACTGGGGCTGCTCTTGTGCTTTTGTTTTTGCAGATGAGCACGACTGCACCAGGAATAGACCCAGCTTGTGGCTGTTTGCAACCAAGGCAACCCCTGGCACACAGCATCAGGCTGCTGCCCTGTCCCCTCTCTGCTGCTTTACCATGGAAATGGGCTCCAGTGCTCCTCTCATCGGGTCTGCAAATTGTTGCTCACCAAGGTCAGTGATCACCTTCGGTCCCAACAGCATAAAGCCTCACGTATTAATGAGCAGGAGGTGGGTGAGCAGGAAGGTGGCAAACCTGGGAGCTCCTGTCACTTGTTTAGGTGAGTCATGACCAGAAAAGGCTCCAGGGAACTTGGGAAGCGCCTTGCCAAGGCAGGCGGATGGGAACAGTGATGGGAAATGAAATTCATGCTTGTCAAGAGACAACAATGTGTGTTGGAATGAACACTTTTAATTGTGCTTACAGGCTTAGCAGGGTCTGCATTAAAAGGAGTTTCTTAAGTATCTTGCTGTTTAATAATGTGTTTAGCTGGGGACATCCAGCTTTGATGTCCCACTGCCCCAGGAGGGCTCAGAGGCTGGTCCTGAGGAATGCAGTGATTTTAGGGAGGGTAACAACTACAGGTGTGCAGTTTAGAGGAGAGGCTAAGAGCAGAGTGATGCATTGAAACATGGATTTGAGACACTTGGAGACATGGCTGAGGGCTTCAATGCTGTGGTCCTTTAGGTGGGATTAGCCTGATTCTCCCTATGCCAAACCCCCTCTTCAGTGTTTCCCAGCTGACAACCTGTGATGTTGGCTCACTCTGGTCCACAGCCAATGCAATGTGTGTGCTCTGAGCGTGTCGGTGGCAGCTCACTGCTTCTTGGCTCAGGGAAGAGCAGGAACCCTGCAGTGTCAATATTACATCTTTAAGGAGAGCGTGGAATATTTCTGTATCTGGAATAACAATGCAGAGGCAGAGAAACACACAGAGGAGGGAAGGAAAACCAGCAGCTTCTGGTAGTGTAACCCTCAAGTCAAACATGAAGCACATAAATATTCATGCTCTTAGATACAGCCAAGAAACCAACAATGACTGCAGCTCTCCAGAACTGCTCTGAGCTCTCGCACTGCCATCAACAACCATGGGGTGGAAAAGGCAACAAAACCTTCAGGAAACACCAAGCTGTGTGATAAGCATTGTAACAAGTGATTCCCATGCACTGGGGTTAGGCTTCAGCTCTTTCTGTCCAAAATAACACATAACAAGGATATTCGGTCTACTAAAGCCATGAGTTGGACTGTTTCTGATTGACCTCCTTGCTGGCAGTCTCTGGAGGGAGGTGCATGTTGAATGGACCATGGAAATGTACTTCACAGTTTGTGATTATTGGGAGTGATAACCATGCTCTGAGGACCAGGGATATCGCTGGTCCTCAGAGCATCTGATGGGATAGAGGAGCTATCTGGAATCGAGTACACAGTATGGAAAACCTGGGATACACATTGAGCATCCCGAAGACACTGCAGCTGCCTGTCAGCCCCATGCTGAGCAGCTTGCTTCTGATGTCTGGAGTTAATACTTCCCGACACCGAGACGAGAACACCTCTGAAAACAGAAATTAATACAAGTGACATGCCAAGAGGAAGTGTGAGCGTGGCAGTGACAAGGAAAAGGCTCTTTGATGTTACTGGCGTAGGAGAGAAAGCAACAGAGGAAGAGATTAAAAAGATGAGAGAGGAGCTGAATTTGACTTGATGGGTACGATTGGGATCAAAATGAATTCAGTTTTTTTACAAGGAAAACATATGAGAAGTAAATTTTAGGAATTAAAATGAACAGGAGGAGGCAAAAATCAGCTTCCTGTAGCCGAGTTGGCTGTGGGATGTGCAGAGAGAGTTTGTGTCTCCTCAACAACCTCTAACAGGGTTTGGAAAGCAGTGCTGATGGAGGGATGAGATTGGAGATCCAGAAAGCTGGATCTGGTGGCAGGAGCTGGATAAACCATCCCCAAGGTTCTGTTGTAGCTGCAGGACAAAGCTCTGATGAAAAGAAGATGCTCAGTTTGAAGGGCTTCCTCTTGAGAAAGGCTGGATGAAACTGCAAAGTCAATAAGGGGGCAGTTGGTTGGACTTGCCAGACTTCAAGGGAAGTGATTCACCTCCAAGAAGCATTTTATGTGGAGCTAAGGTTTGTATTGCTGGGTGCATAAACCAGGATAAAATCAAACATAGTGCTTTAGTTTGAACTCAACTCCTCACTATTCTATGATTCTATGATAATGGAAGAAAGCAGGAGGGAAAAGCTGTGGTGTGACAGCAGTGCTGGCACTCAGAACCAGCACTTGGGCATCCTGCAAAGTGGTCCAGTGTCATCACTTTGCTATTCTGAGCTCTTGCTTGCACAAGAATGCCAGAGGGAAGGATGTGACAGACACACATGTGTGCATGTGCTTTTTAACTTTACAAGACCTATCAGCTTGAAGGGGAAAGTTGGGAGATGTAACAGCTTTGTCATGTTCCCTTATCAAGCTAACAGCAGTGACCTGCTTTGCTTTTATACCCATTCCATTAGCTGAACTGCACATCTCCATCAGTTGTTGATCCCAAGAGGACCAGGTGCTTTTCCAGTGTTTATTTGTCTGTTATGGGTTAGGGTTAGAGCCACAGGGAGCTACAGCAGCATCCAAACAGCAGGAACACCATCTCACAAGGTGCATCAGAGACACAACACATGGTGGGGTGCAGTCTCAGATAGGAGGATGTAACATGTGGAGACCTGGAGTTACTTCTTCTGATTCTAATGGGAAAGGAGAGATGTTGGATGGGAGCCTTTAGTCTCTGCTCTTCCATGAAACATCCAGCAGATAAGATGCTTCAATAACAACAGGGCTGGTGGAATCAGCTCAGGAAGAAGCAGAACCAGAAAACACGTCTAAATCCCCATGCTCTTAGAACCAAAACTTACCCAGGAACAGTTTTCCTCAGCCCAGGCAGCAGGAGGTGCCCACAGACATTCCCAGCTGAAGGACTATTAATAAATAAGCAGGAATGTTGTTTTTCAGGGAAAAGCTGTGATTTCCAGAGAAGATGCAGCATCTGAGATAGGAATCTGCAGAAGCACTATACAGGGGCAGTGCAGACGTGAAGGACCTTGACCAGGTGGGAGAATCCAGCTCCAGTTATCTTCATCCCAGCCGAGCTGCCAACTCGGTTTCCCCACTTGTACTCAACCAGGGGTACTCATGCAGAACCTGAATCACGTCTGAGAAGTGACTGCCAAATCTTGTTGGAACCAGCTCGTGCCTTTGGAAGCTGCCAGGGGTGGTGAATGAGCAGGGAAAGGGATTGAACAAGAAGCTCTCCTAAGGCGTTTGGAGATGGGGTCAAAGTCATGATTTTCTATTGCATGCATCACGAAACAGCCTGGCTTCTTCACCACTTCATCACTCGCATCTTCTGGCAGAGCTTGGTGGGCATGAAGACAAGAGCCAGGAGCAGGCTGGTTAACTGGGTAGGAGAACATCCTCCAGCACACCATGCCATGGGCTTTAAGCTGGTGGGACCGTGCTGCGCACCCTGAGTGTCACCAGCTCCTTGTGGGAGGGAGCAGAGGATTTGTGTGAGAATCTCAGTTTTCTTTGCATGTTCCCAGGCTTCCTCCTGAGCGTTGGAAACTGTGAAGTGGATGTCACCTTGCTCACTCCGGCGGTGGGAGGAATGGGAAGAGAAAACAGCACCGCATTTGGATCTCATTCCTTGTAGAGATGATGCTCGTGGCTGTTAAAGGCAACCTCGTGGTGGTGCTGGGGTTTGTTGCTGGGTGTTGCTCTGGGGATGCAGAGCAAGGGTGAGCATGGAAAAATGCCCAGCTGTTGTATAGCTTCCAGAAAGGGTTGATGAGTTCCTGCCTGGGGAACACAGCACCAAAGGGTCTAAGCCCTCATGGGATGATGACCCTCTCAGGAAGATGCTGTAGGGATAGGACAAGGGATGATGGGTTCAAACTGAAACGGGAAGTTCAGGTTAGATCTAAGGAAGATGTTCTTCACTGTGAGGGTGCTGAGGCGCTGGCACAGGGTGCCCAGAGAAGCTGTGGCTGCCCCATCCCTGGCAGTGTTCAGGTTGGAGAGAGCCTTGGGATACATGGTCTAGCGTGAGGCATCCCTGGGGGTTAGAAATGGATGAGCTTAAGGTCCCTTCCAACCCAAACCATTCCATGATTCTGTGAATCTATGACGTTTCTCCCACCTCACTTGATTCACAGCTCCAAGATGTGAATGTTTCACCACTGGCATGCCAGGAAAGGGGGTGTGTGAGCATCAGGAGGTCAAGAGCATCAGAAGGCAGGTGGGAGGATCAGGATATAGGTGGGAAAGAGCATCAAGGTGAAGGTGAGAGCATCAGGAGGTGGGTGAGAACATCAGGAGACTGGTGAGAGGATCAGGAGGTGAAATGAAGGGGGTTGGTTTGGTTTGGGTTTGGGTTTTTTTCCCAGTGACTGTGAGACAAAACATTTCACAGCCTGGGAAGCTAAGCCTCATGTTTTTTGTCACCTTGAAGGCGATTTTGACATCTGTACAAGGGGATTTTATGGCTGTGGGTAGCTGTAAGACATCTGTATGCATCTGACATGGATGTATGTATCTGACATGGATGTACGTATCTGATGCAGATGTATGCATCTGACATGGAGGAGAGCAGAGGTTTGCAAAGAGCTTTTGAAGCCCAAGGATGGGACTTGTCTCTTAGACCTGGGCTCTGCAGCTCCTATGGGTGTGGTGGCACCAGAAGAGGTCATAGAAGGCTCGTTAGCCAGGGCCACAAGCAGGGAAGCAGCAGGATGTGAATCTCTGCTGTCTGCTAAGGAGAACTCAGAGGAATGAACCAGCTCCCTCACTTCACAGCAGTGCGGGTGTAGGTGGACTGGGCATTCAAGCAGGAGAAGAGCAGGTAAAAATGGGAGAAACTGATCTGTAAGATGGGAGGATGGGGAGAGCAGCTTCAAACCCTGCTCTACAGCCAAGATGAGAGCTGTTGGTTGATGTGTTGGCTGCTTATCCCATTCCACCTGGGCTCCTGCAGCAGTACCTGCCTTAAGGCTCAGCCCAGCATCACCTTGTGATGCCTTCCTCCCTGCTGCCATTGAGATGCCATTGAACACAACAGTCCCATAAAGCTGAGCTCTTTATTAGTACTTGTGTTAGTGCAGAGAGCTGGCAGGCGTATCCTCGGCTGCTCCCGGGATGTGGTTTAATGTTCCCTTTATTCCAGTATGAATTTGGCTTTGCAGCTGATGGATAAGACAGCCAGAGTCAACACGACGTGCATTGCCTCTCATCAACTGACATGCTCGATCCTCAACAGAACACTTTGTACCCAGTGGTGGCTGTTCCCTGCCGGTCTCGGAGGTCACACACGGTGTGATGAGTGATTGAAATACAGCCTTTGCTTTAAACCACAGCCCCGAGGCTGACTGTTAAAGACATCAAATCGAGAAACAACCAGCAGTGGAGGAATGACTCTGGTGCAAAGACCTCTCATATCATAGCATCCCAGACTGGTTTGGGTTGGAAGGGACCTTAAAGCTCTTCCAGTTCCATGGGCAGGGACCCCTTCCACTGGAGCAGCTGCTCCAAGCCCCTGTGTCCAACCTGGCCTTGAGCACTGCCAGGGATGGGGCAGCCACAGCTTCTCTGGGCACCCTGTGCCAGCGCCTCAGCACCCTCACAGGGAACAGCTTCTGCCTAAGAGCTCAGCTCAGTCTCCCCTTTCCAAGCTCCTGTTGTGAATTCCTTGGGAAGACTCAGGCTTGTGGATGTCTAACAGTGGGAGAACTGGGTACAAGTCCAGCTTGCTGAGGGTTTGGCTGAACTCAGACACCAACAGACAGAAAAGTGTTGAGGTCTTTTAAGACCTTTACTGCCATTGGCAAGGTCTTCCCCTTAAGCCATCCCAGAGAGTGCGGCAGAGATGGGGATCTGCTCTGGGAGCACATCTCTTGGAAAAGGATATCTTGCTTACAGACTTCAGGAGCTGAGGGATCCTCCATGGTCCCAGACAGGCTCTTTCATTTGGATGCATTTAGCTCCCCCCTGTCCTCCCCATTTGCCTGCCAGATTGAAGAACCCTTTATTAGAAATCTCTCCGCTGAGGAATTTATGGACTGATGGAGTCACCTCTTCACCTTCCCTTTGTTAAACTGAATGAATTGAACCTTCATCTTGCTGCAGGCAGCTTGCCAAGCCCTGCGGCTGCCCTTGCAGCTCTCGGATGAGGCCGTTGTGATGCACCAGCATCCCTCCCCAGAGCTGCTTCCAGAACCAGGCTTCACATTGCATGGGAGGGAGGGTGGCTGTGGGGTAACTGTGGCCCCCAGGGATATGTCCTGCCTTAGGGCAATGTGAGGCTTTTAAATCTGGGGAGTATTACACTGACCATGTGTTCTGATTCCTCCATCCCCCTTTCTCCCACCACCCATCCCCTCTGTTCCCCATATACAGGCTCAGCACCCTCACAGGGAGGAGCTTCCTTATCTCTAACCTGAACTTCCCCTGTTTCAGTTTGAACCCATCACCCTTTGTCCTATCACTGCAGTCCCTGATGAAGAGTCCCTCTCCAGCATCCTTGTAGCTCCTTTCGGACACTGGAAGCTGCTCTGAGGTCTCCATGCAGCTTCTCCTCTCCAGGCTGAATGTGGGAGACCTTCTGGGCAAGCATAAATCCACCAGTGCTGAAGCTGCCAAACCCACTGTGAGTGCCCCAGTGTGACCCACCTTACCCAGAGGGATGGAAGACATCATGGCTGAGGCTCATCTTGTTCCACCTTCTGCTGGCCTCCTGCTCAATCAGCCAGTGCTGCAGAGCACTGCGTCAGCACCGAGCCAGAGCTGTGTGTTTGCAGTTACAGCAGCCTCCTGAAAGCAGGGCAGCCCCCAGCTCTGGATATGGGGTGGCATCTCCATCATGGGGTTGTGCTGTGTTGGATTCACAGGGCAAAAGGACACAAGGCAGCCAAGGGCTCTGCAAGCCTCAGGGAGGCTGGTTTGTGGGTTGATTGCTCTCAGTGTGGGGCAGTGTCTGTCCCTCAACCTACCCCTTACACTGTTGCTGTCCCAGTGTGTTGATGGGACATAGTTTGGTGGTGATCCCAAAGGTGCCTATGGGGCTGTTCTGGGTTGATACACAGGCTCAGTATTCAAATACCTCTTTTAGTAAAGGTCTGCCCCATGAGATTAGCAAAGTAGCCCAGGATCTGAGCTTTCTAAACCTGCCCAGTTTGGTGGTACCTCCTCCACTGTTGGCTGTCAAACAGTACCAGATTATCTGCTAGGGATGGGCACTGTCAGCAGCATCTCGCTGCTCATTCCCCATCTTCTCCTGATGGCCATGCTCTGTCATTCAATCACTTTTGTGTTTCGGGGCTGGATCTTGTAAAGTGCTAGCATCACCCTTAGACTCCAACCCAAAGCTGGAGACACTCCCACTCCTTCCAACACAAATACAGTACAAAACAAGTCCACCATGGATAAAAGGCCAGCTCCCTTCCAGCCACTAATGAGCATAAGGGATAGAAGGACCAGTCTGCATGAGGAGCTGGCTGGTTCAATCAGTGTCATGGGCATGGCCAAGAGCCTTCAGATGTTGCAGTGCATCACCTTGAGCCAGGCCTGGCACCAATTCCCTCCACTGGTCCAAAAGGGACTACAGGGACCAGGGGTTTGGCAAGGGGAGACAGAGCTTGGCAGCTCCATAGCTCTGCAGCCAGGCTGCCGATGAGCTCCTGGGCATCCCATGGATAATGAACATATGGCCAGCGTCCAGGTCTCAGGAGATAATCCAACCTGACAACACAAAATGAGCTCTTCAGCAAGGCATTTGGAGTATGTGCTCTTCAGGAGCAATCAGCGATGCCATCCTCATGCCAAGCCCTGCTCTCCCTGCTTCAAGTAGCTTTCCTCTATAGGTGGTATTAGCAAAACTCTTCAAGTACCTCTGGGCATCCCCGTGGAGTCCAACCTCATCCACTTTCCTAATGACTCTACCAAAATCTTTTAATGGAGATTTAATAAACTACCAATTGGAGAAATTTATATGCATGGAATAGAATCTTGGAGTCACTGGCACTCTTAACCCTTCAAAGGGCACACATCTGAGCACACATCCTCTAAGCACTTCTCTACCAGCCTGGAGAGGATTGGACTGGAAACCGTCTGCTGCTCCTGGAGGCCTTAAAGGACTCTCTCTGCCTTCCTGCTTGGTGAAGGTTTCTGGGGTGGGCTCAGTCCCAAGCCTTACTGTTCCTTACAGGGACCTGCAGCAGCCAGAGAAGACCCCAACCCAGCTGCTGGAGGAGAAGCCAGGAGTCATGTCCCATGGGTTGGGGAAAACCATGGGCACTGCTTAGGAGCCTGAGCTTGGGATGGACTCCAGCTCCAACCAGGAAAGGACACATGGAAAGAGCCCATTGCTGTGGCTGCCCTGCCAGTGTGCTGCTTCACACACGTCATTTTGGGTGGCTGCAGTGGCAGACGTGGGAGCATCTCTCCAAGGCCCTGTGCTTGGGCTTAGGTTTGGTGGCATGTGACGGGGGAGACATGATTTGGGCTTAATGCCCTCCCAAAGCCTGTGACTCCATCAGCTCTCCCAGAACAGCTTTGCAGAGTCCAGCTGTGTTTCTCCTTGTTGTGGACACTGCACTGGTGGAGGTCATTGGCTATTCAGCAACCCCCAGCCATGAGCTACCAGAGATACAAACACCCCCCTCATCACATCCTCCTCCCATTCCTACAGGATCTGCAGGACCAGCAGGATTCAGAGCTGCAGGAAACTTGCCCTCCCTCCTTACTGGGGTAAAGCAGCATCATTTTGACCCAGTTCTATTTAAGCTCCTGGTTGCTAACAAATGAGGCTCCAAGAGATGACCTCAATACACAGCATCAGAGCTGGACCCTCATCACAGCGCAGATAGGGATGCAGGTGAGTACCAGAGGCTGAGCACAGCATCATGCCCACCCCATTGGGATGTGTGTGAAGATGTGGTGGAAGGGATAAAGGGGGGGTGAAGAGTGTGTTGTCCTGGTGTCTGCCCCTTACCCTCTGCTGAGGCTGCACTGGGGACTCCAGCTTGGGGTGGGTTTGGGGAGGGGGGCAAGGCAAGGGGTTGTGGGGGGCAAGGCAGAAATGACACAGCCCGGCCATTTCCACAAGACCAGCTTTAATATCAGTCATGAGAACGAGGAGAAAGCACAAAATCCAACGTAAAAAATGGGAAAAAAGTCTTTAAAAAAATTAAAATATTAAAAAGAAAGAAATAAAGAAAAGAAAGAGAAAAAGAAAGGAACCAACCCCCCCTCCCCCCCCCCCGTGCCCACCCGCCGCGCACGGACTATCCAGGCACTGCAGATGGAGGAGCACGACCCAGCAGCTGGGGGGGACGATCCACCACGAGCCACCCGGTCCGTCCCCGCTCCAGGGATGCTCACCTTGGGGTGACTGGTAGCGTTGAGGTGGCCCAGCCTCGGGGGGACCCGGCTTAGCTTAAGATTCATCACAGACTGACACGAAGGACAAGAACGGAAGAAGAATCCGAGAGCTGCGACTTTTTGTTTCTTTATTCTAATTCAGCCTACGACGTTAGTAATGGTGATTTCAGGGGATGGCTGGGCCCGCGAGTTCCTTCTTGTAGTGAAAATCAGAGACTGTAAAGAGGAACAGAGCTTATAAAGACAGATAGGAATATAGTGCCGTAAAAAGAACTGGCATGCAAGTGCTTTATACACGTGGCAGTTTGTGACATGGCAGGGCTGGGGTTGGTGCTGCTCTCTTTGTTTGGTACAGTTCGAAAAGGAGCTGCTGCCTTCACATCTTGAAGACAACCCCCCCACAGGAAAGGACAACACAAGTCAAGTCCAAGGCGCCTCTCGCTTGGTTTTGGCAGAGTGTATATATATAATATATATATTTATTGGTTTAATGCATAGCGATTTTCTTCCTTTTTTTTTTAATTTTTTACTCTATTTTTGTCATTATGTTTTTAAGGTTTTTTTCCCCCGTGGCAAACCTGAGCTCGGTCCCTGCTTCCCTGTGCAGTTTTCCCTTCCTTAGGTGTTGGCACTGTGGAGCGGTCGGGTGGTGTCAGCAGGCAATCTCCTCCAGCGTTCCCAGGGTGGCCTGCAGCGGCACGGTCACAGTGTGGCTGATGGATTCCGAATGGTTTGGCATGGGGTCACAAGTGCTCTGCGGATGGAGAGCGGGGGACAGGGTTATCCCAGAGCCTCCGCATGCTCCCGGTCCCTCCCCAACCGCTCTCTCCTTTCTGTATCCGAGCCATGGCATCAATCCTTTGGGAATAACTCAATCAGTGGCCGAACACTGCATCCGTATCGAGTGACTTCTGCCTCTTGTCTCCCAATGGGGCTCCTTACCACGTTTTCATCATGGCTCCCTTCCTCTTCCTCTTTTCCAAGTAGGTCTAATA